>NC_051124.1:13093609-13754348 GCF_014839805.1 Manduca sexta
TGCAATTTCCTTTTTTGTCATTTAATAATGGATTGTGTGGCGGTGCTTCTAGTTAAAATTAGACAACATTAAAAAATATGCAATAAAATAGTAGGTAAAATATCACATGGAGAAACTAAAATCACAGACTCACACAAATATATATCTACTAGGTTTATTTATTGCTATACATTTAAGCAACATAAATGTCGCTTACAGGCGAGATATCTCATGTTATTTATAGTTTCTCCAACACAATTTTGGCAAATTTATATTCAATACTAGTATAATGCCTATTTCTATGCTAATATCTATGTAAATTATGAGCGATACATTACGAAACCCACTAACATAATAAATTAAGTGGAGATGTTTTTGGTCTGTTTTATATTTTTCTCTTCACTTCCGACAAGCGGTTTTAGTATATTATACTAACGTTAAAATACCTTCTTTCTTGAATGTTCTTAAGATATCAAATGTAGTGGAAAAAAGATACAATAGGTGCATGATATGGTAAAAAACACAACGGACTCATGTTCCGGGGTCAACCGGTCTATATCCAGTAAAACAGGCTAATAAGATTGCGGCGATCATCGAAGGGCGAAACGAATCTCCTTGGTTGACATAACATTGGTCTAAGTATAGAATACATAAAACTGGGTTTAGTTCTTCTAGTTCGTCTCTTATCTTCGTCTTACAATTTTAATTAGAGTTATTTTTGGGGTTAGGTTAAAAACCTTACGATAACTGTTAACCGCTCTACAGTCAGGTTTAGTATCTAAGTTTTAGGTTAAAAAATTTACTATTCTATTATACCTTAGGATTAATAAGCAATATTTAACCAATAATGGGGTTCACTAAATGAAAATATTATTAAGAAACCCGAGTTACCACTGGTTCGTTACAAGCCTGGCTAGGCGTTTGAAATTAAGTCACCTTAATCGTGTATAGTGGCATTGTATTTAAGCCGTTGTGGTTAATGTATTATGTATTGTTAAATTATAACCAGTTCTCTGATTTTTACGATGCTGTGTTATCAATACAATCACATAATATTCGTTGTATTTCTTTCAATTTGTGACCATGTTTATGTTAAAATGGTTAATTTAAAGCTTATTTGCAATTAATGAATTAAGTCCTTCTAGCCGAATTTCGGTCACGGCGGCCAATCTCAATGGAGATCAGCCAGATACGCAGGAGATATTATAGTGCACAAGTGTGTGCGCAATACACAGCTACACTCCTTCAATCTCATAGTCCGAAGAGAAGACAATCCAACATGACCAGCTTCGAAGATAACCAGAGGGACATGAGGTGCAGGATCAACAGCTATATATGATTTCCGAGGCACGGGGTTATCACACCGCCAACTTCCTACATCCGAGCTGCGACTGAGTAATTTTTAAGATGGAAACACCCATCTTAAAAATTACACACCAATATTTTTGGCTCGACTTGGGATTTAAACCTAAGGCCTCAGCGCAGCAGTCGTATTCGTACGGCATCATCATTAATTTATGTGTTAAATTATTAATATTTGTGACGATAATTTTTTTAAAAGAAAATATAGTTATTATACGAAATGATAGGCTTCCCATATTCGTCTAATGACAGTTTTATGATCCCTGAACCTCATCAAGTTCGAATAAAAGAAGGTATAGAGTTAATAGTGATGTCGACTAACTATTCAAAACGAACGCCTCTGGCGGGTTTTAAATGTGCATACCAGGACAAAATTTATCAGGTACCCTCCTCCAGCCCATATACGCTGCAAAGGCGATTATATAGTCTCAATCATAGTTACTGCTTTAGACAAATACACTATTTGCTCCAATCTATATTTAGATACAGACAAAAAGACAAAATCCACTGTTCGTGGGTCATGTACACGGCATTGTTACTTCACAAACTTAGCTCTGCAATCATTGCCATCTCTCCGGTGATGGTAATAAGAGTTATTCCAGCTTGTTCAGAACGTTGGGATGTTTGTTTATTAAAATTGGAAGCGGCCCCGACCTCTGCATCTACGGCACCGTATGAGGTTCTGCATGACGGCTGCATTGTGTTTCATTTTAGAGAAATTACGTCATTAAATTGAATGGGTTCTAGGCAATAGTTGCTTGTATATATGTAACAATGTACTTGAATGACATATTGCACAGAACATTTTATAAAATTTTGTTCAACATATATTTGTCACGCAAATTGATTGCGCGTATTATTTCTGCCTTTGTTTACCCACTAGAAAATGTTGAACAAATTGTTCGGCCAATGTTTACCTACTAGAAAATTTAAGACAATTGTATTAAAGACCTACGTGTTGGATCAAGAAATCGACACCTAATCTATAGCATATATTACATGCTGCCACTAGGCTAACTAAAACAGATACTGCAGATTTGTATAGGTTTCATTACCTCGTAGATGTAAGTAAAGTCAATTGGGTTTTTTACAAACTTGACCTGCATTTCTTACTTGAAACTACTAGGAGGAAAAATATTCGATTATCTTTATGAAATTAGTTCATTCGATTATTAATTCTTTGATAAAATATTAATGACTTTAGAGCGATAACTGCCCACTGCCCACCAATGTGGTACGTAATTCCAAGACTCAATCTGCTTTTGGAATAATAGGCTAGAAACTATAATCTCTTAATCTCAAATGACAGATGTGGTAAGTCCATTGATCAGATGATACCAAATTTTAAGCTCTGTGGAATTTCACCCACGGATTTAAATTGATTTCTTATAACATTAATAGATTTCATGGCTCAATTGTACTCGTAAATGTGATAGGAACTCACCATATAACCGATGAACGTTGAAACAAGTCGGATATAAATTGTAGTATTTACAATATATTTTAACCGACTTCAAAAAAGTAGGAGGTTCTTAATTCAACTGTTTCTTCTTAAAATGTGGTTATTTAACTCAGATTTGGAAAGTATTTATCTAAATAATTTATAACTTTTAAATTTCCTTACAAGTAATTTAATCGCTCCGCTAAGCTTTGCACAAGATTAAAGGTAAATATTTAACACAAATTGGTTATAAATTATAGTGGATGAATGTTAATGAATTCCAATCAAAAAGAGGCTGCCATTAATGAAATTACTTATAATTATAACCTAGGCGGCGCAGATAGCAATAAAACCACAGGATCCATTCTGAATCAAGGCGAGCAATCATCTTTGTTTCGGGTCTACGTTTACTGGCATGCATATCCTGCCGCATCACTACAATGACGACACAGTATTTATACGTTAAGAATAAGATTATATCTCACTGTTGGACATTTGGTACCCACAATAACCATTTCACCATAAAATCCCATTCATTTAAATATAAACTCGATCCGTAACCAGATCGGTGTGTTTATCCTATCAAGTGCGATGCAACTCAATATTTGTGAGCGAGGCGATCGTGGCCACATTCCGACAGTATCACGCTGATCGGCGACGGCGCGTCATCGCCTTCATTTAATGCACTAGGAAATGTCACGTCATCTAGATTGTATTATCATTTAATGAAGGTTTTCTGTGAAGCATATTAGTCGATTTAGTTTGTAATTTATTTTTCTAGATGTTCTTTTACTTGTCATTATAGTCTGTGGATCAATTATGGAAAATAAACATGGTTATTGCTGATCCGATTAATTTTATGAAGTATTTTTTTAACGTTTCTTTTTCTTCTTTCAAATCTTCCAAAATTGGATTAACTTTTATAGTATGAAAATAGACATTAAAATTCTTCTTCGCCCCGTTCTTGTCCTATTCCAGTTTCCATGACGCATCAGATTTTGCGAGACAGATTTGGCTTAGTATTTACCTGCATCCGGACCCTTGCCTAGCGTCAGCCTCCTAAGGAGATCAAATTTTGGGTAGTAAATTTTTTATTGTTGCTCGCAATGGCAATTGTATTCAGAATCTCCTACTTTATAGCCTGTATACTTCACCAGCAAACAAAAGGTGATAAAAGCTAATAAACATTATGGTTGCTACATTATCAAAAATTAAAAAGATATTGTTGTACAGTGTGTACCAATAATTATTAATAATGTTTATGTTCATAGGACCACAATTTATACATCTTCATTAAACCACAACTTATTTACTTTCCTCAGATATAACCATTGGTTAAACAAAATTGATCCATCAACAAAAATTTGTACACCCATAAACCTTCACGGTCGTTCCGATCGTGATCAAATAAAAACAGCCGGCGCATGCGCACGCGACCGTTATGTTTCGAATGTTCGAACTTCGAAAGTTTAACCGTCGCGTCGCGAGTTGCGTTCATGGGTTTTGTTTTGGAATTACTAGTTTTATGTTTTATTGGATGATCTAATTTATGGGATAAAAACTATATTTTTGTATTTTGTAGCGACTTGACTTCTGTCTTGTATATTTAATTAAGTATTTTATTATTAATTTCTTTACTGATGTGCTTTATTTATTATGTCTTGAGATAACGAAGAAAGTGTTAATATATTTAATGTTAATTACGTGAAACATTGATAAATTATACTTGTTGGTAAAGCAAGGGAACTTATATATTTAAGTGATTTAGAACCAATCGTTTTATGCCACCAACGTAGATGTAAACTAACATAATATATTGAATCTCTTTCCTATGCACATGTTTACTACGCATGCGCCTGATTTGCATGAACATGAAACAAGAATCTTTCATGTCGGTCATAACTTGGAGTACATTTTGTTTGGACGTGTTTTAGTCTTTTTAAAAATCGTTTTTATAGACTGTACAGAGATGAGCAATTTACTCTCTACAATCGAAATGACTGCGCATAATCTATACTAACATCAGAGCTATGAAATAATTAATGACACTTATACGGGCACTACAAGACAGGACTGCACCTGATGATAAGTGGAGTTGGGTTCAGCGAGTATCGACTGGTGAGAGATGATTACCCTTCGCCAGTCGACACGATTCTGCCGGCCTGTTTAAAACTGCATAATCTCAGAATGATCCCGGAACGTGAAAACCTTCCGTGGCCCACTATGACAGATTTTACACCTTGTAAAGATGGTCGCTATCGCCCAGATACAAATATCATATCACCTGCATGAGATAAACTTGAAAATGTTACAGATCTACCAACCTCTTTGGGATATAGGTCTGACGTAATAATATTCGTTTTAAAACCACGCCTACACACCAAATGTCGAACGAACAAAGATTTATACAAACAGACGTCAAACTGGCATGTCAAACTGAATTGAACAAAAGAGCCACTTTTCACGTGGGTGTAATTATGTTATTGTAACATCCGACCTCTCACACGTAGCAATTATATTCAACAAATATAATTTGGTCCAGCATTTTGGCTAAAGGCATATGTCATGGTCGTACGCCATCACGCAAAATTCACGGTGATTATGTTAGAAAAAGAAAGGTATACTCGTTTATAAGAAAGACAGGGAAAGAAATTTCCTTTACTGTATGTAGTTATAGGCACATGGTGTTTATTAACACAGAGAAAGTGATAAACAATTTGGTTTTATAGGAATTATTATTTTTTATAGGCCTTTATATAAACCTTAATGGAAATGAATATAATCACGATTGAACGGTTTCTTTAATGCAATCTCATGTTAAGATTATAATTGGGTCATAAAATAATGTCCAACCATTGAAATCATCACAAATTCATTTCTTAATTTTCTTTATTAAGTAATGTCTTAATCAACGATTTTAGCTTTATTTTATTAATAATATAACTAAAATCACCTAATAAAATGTATAATAAACAAATTCTAATGTAAAATAACACAAATTAAGAATAAACAAGATGTCATACGATTTAAAACCTCACACATAAATAAATTAGGATCATTACCGTAAGCACCTTAAACAAACTCGCATTTTATTACTTTTTTACTCACGAGCCAGTATGGAAATAAAAAATCGTCTTCGTGGCTCAAAAGACATTCACGCGATGCGGTGAAACAACAAATTTTTTACACCATTTAATCTCAAACACAAAATTGCTTTTTAATGGGGCGGGCTGTAAATCTCGGACCCTGATAAATCCGCGCCTTGGATAACATCTCGGCTGGAGCGAACAGCATTCCGAAACATCTCGCGATTCACTTGTATTCAAATGTATTAGTACAACTGCATTACTGCTACAACTTGAGGCTAAGAATTGCTGTGCTTTCCGGTATTTTTACATGACCGTACAAAAAGGGAAAGTTTTTTTTTGTAATGTATGTATTTAAATTTTAGGTAATTAATTTTAATATACTGGGATTTGGTTGTGTGACATTTTACATTCATATAAACGTGCACTGCAACTTGCCCTCACTGCACGCGATGGCAAGTGCAGTGGGGTCTAATAGAATGTCGACTGACGAGAGATTGCCCCTCGACAGTACCTAGACATAATTATGCCGGCCTATTGAAACCAGATATACAGATTAATACCGGAACGCGACACATTTACATGGGCCATTATGACGGGCTTTAACACCTTGTGTACGGTGGTCGCTATACGGGCGGATATAAAATATTCTACCACCAGCTTAAATTTGTGGGATAGATTTGAATTATTAAAATACTGATTACTCTAAAGAGTGTCACGGCCGGTGACATGATTAGAAAACAAGACGATGGCTGGTCCGCGGCTATTTCTAGGTACCCAATCTAGCTTCTTTTTGCTTGTTTATTAAGTGGACAATTTATTTGTTTCTTGTTAGTGATTATATTCGTTCCGGCTTTTAAGGCGTCTTTTTCTTCGTGAATCAATGGACCGTGGAGCTCGGTATTATTAAACTAAATAAATTAAACTTCTTTTATTTATGGAGATGGATAAAAATTTTGCACTTTGAAAAGAATTTCATCACTTGTTAATACAATCCTAAAAATATAATCTAGATTTTGTCTTCGTATTTTCCAAACGTTGAATTACAAAGTACTACACGTCATCCTCTGATATGAAAATTAGTGAGAAATTTGGCTATATATATTCCTTCAACCGAACACATTATAATTGCAGATTGCTTGGCAAAAATAGACAAAGCAGTATTATACCCAGTATTAATTGTAGCCTAAATAAACTTTTTAATCTATCTATCTATCTATCTATCTATTATAATCCGAGCTCTCTCATACAACCAAATAGACCCAATATTCAGCTTTATGGAAAATTGTTTGTAATTTCTACTTCCAATCGGATAATCAAACGCATGACCTACTCTGTCTCAACCCGGAGATTATTAAACACCACCAAGTACTTCAAATAAAATTAGCCCTGCAGAGTATCAAAGCTTCCGGCATATTTAAGTGTTAGTATTAATATCAATGACTTAACAATACCGAGCTTTTGTGGAGCACAGTGGGTCTTATTACGTAATTGGACCTTAAATTGTAGGGTCCATATCGCAACTGATCCGACCCCTACTACTGAACGTTGAAGTTAAATGCTTTTGTTCTAGTTAACATACTTATTGCACAATCAAGCGTGAATCTTCGATACTTAATGGTAGGCAAGCGTAAATGAACGAAATTTTGACTAATATATAAATATCCCACCATGCAGATAATTTCCCCTTAATTTTATTATTGATATTTGAATGTCGATTGTGGTAAGAAATTAACACAGGTTCAGCCAGGAAGATAAACTTGCAGTATTGTTAAGTTAGGTCTAAATTTCTATACTATTATAAAAAGCTGTAGAGTTTGTTTGTTTGAACGCCCTAATTTCAGGAACTACTGGTTCTAATTGATTAATCATTTTAGTATTGAATAGCCAAATTATCGAGAAAGGCTTATTGGCTATATATTGTCTCGCTATGACCAGTAAGCGCGTAGCATCAACGAAAAATGTTAGAAAAAGGGAAAAAAACTTTTAAGAGCTGCTGTCGCATATATCTGTCTGTCTAAACGTGATAAACTCAATCACTTTCTTAGGGATTTCGATGAAATTTGGTATGGAGATAGTTTGAGACCCTGGGAAGGACATATCTTGGAAAACGTTATGCGGAAAAAACTTTCGTATGCGGACGAATAAAAAAAAGAATATAAAAATAAATCCGTTACGCCTTTCAAGCGTAGTTAATCTGACAAAGTCGTATAAGAGTCTAATTGAAGTTTATTCAAAGATAACATAGAAATAGATAAGTGAGACAAAAACTAATGGTTTCCTGTGTTATCTAATGAATAGATTTATTATGGTTAATGTTGAATCACTTTTGAATATACTGTGTGTAAAGACCGGCATAGTTCTGGCGATCGGTAGATACAATTGTTTTTGTATGTCGATGTTACTTAGGCTGCATTGTATTAACGTCATCTATAAAGTGAAAACTCATGTCCAAAATAAAATATCCAGCCCTATAATTGTGAAAAATAAACAAATCATCTGTATTCCAAACAATCTTACCTACTATATTAGAAACAAAAAAGTTCTTAGTATCTCTAATTTAAATTAAATCCGTTTAAAATTATCATTGTATTTACCTATCTTTATTTGCTCACAATCGGTGAGCAACAAACAAACCAAACACCTACACGGAAAACCATTTGCTTTAATGTGTTAACAGATTTATTCTCACTGTTTTATCGTAAGTTAACTATCGTGAATTAATTTTGTCCGTGGTAGGGGATTTTATACTTGTAACCAATTATAATTCATATGCATTTTTATAAAGTATTATATTTATTATATCTAGTGATGATTTAGAGAGTATAGTATTAAGTACCGAGTTGAAGGTTTCAGGTTCAATTCCGAAACACCAAACGTGGCTCTGATTTAGAGAATGTACTTATCTATACCAATTATGATTTTTCTTTATGTACTGTATCCTCAGGCCACACATTTTTCGCTTGAGCTCCACAACTACCCAACAGAATAACTTTATACAAACCTTATCAAACTTACTAGAAAGCACTGTCACAAACAGAAGGAGCTACTAACTTGATAATAAATCATTGTCCCTACGTTTTTGCTGCGACCTACCTTGTGCTAGACTTTCTAATAGCTATACCAACTTGTTAATTTTCTCCCTCTACACAGCACATTAATATTTCATTAGGAACAAGGGTGTAGAGACCAACACTATACAATTATTTTAGCGTTTGTTTATAGCCAAAAGATGGCTAACGGGTAAGAGAGTAAGAGATTGTGAGTAGCCTCTACCGTCCATGGGCATACACGTAAATTATCATGAAAAAACATTTTGATCATGAACATTCAATTAACGCCCTTCAGATCTTTAAAAAGGCATGGAAAGAAAAAGAGAACAGTTGCGATGTGTGTCGTGTTATAAGATCAGCTTGTGTATATCCGGTTCAAAGGCCGGCATAATTGTGTTGACTGGCGATTATCATCTCTCGTCAATCGACGCTATCTGGACCCCGCTCTGCTGTGCAGTGAGGTGCACTTTTTCGTGGCAGTATAAAGAAGGAAAAGTGAGAATTTATTATATCTACTACACAAAGGAATTTATATAAGACAATGATACCATCTTAATCAAGATAGATTAATTCTGTATTTGTTTCTATTTATAGAGTAATCTACATGGAGATAATGAATGCAACACGACCGACATGTCGCGACGACCGCTTGTTGAACGACCGACTTGACAAACTTAACTGATTTAATTAGTTCGCAAGTTGGATGTGTCGTGTACTCAACATACATACGGTCTGTGTATACTTATTGGGACTTAGTATATATAGGTACATTTTACCTTCTGTTCGTCTTAGAGATATATTTGACTTAACAAAAACGGTAGGTACTTCTTTGCTCTTTTTATGTAGTTATTCACAAAATAAGCAATTGATCGTAAGTTACCAGAAGTAACACCTCAAAGCAAGTTGATATTTACTCTGGGTGGCAAAACCCAGACTTAAAATAACTGCCTAGGATATCAACACCATTGATGCCTTTTAAATTAATAAAAAAACCACACGTCTGACCTGGCTCTAAAATAAAAAAAAAACATGTACTCAGATATCAGTATCTATCTTTCATTTAACCAAATCCGAAAAAATATTTACAAATCACACATAATTAATTTCGCATACTGACTCAACTTCCACTGTACCTCAAACATTATCATTGTTGTTTCGAAAACTACTGGCATAATATTGTATATGTTTACCATCTGCAAATTGAAAAAAAATGAAGTATCTTATACAAAGTAAAAACGCTCGCAACATGATGTGCTTAAAATAACTTGTACATATGTTTTCTAGAGAAAATTAATACATTCTTTCACTCTCCATTGGTCGGCCAGCCATCGGGAAATATCTCTGGTACGTCCTTAATAAGCTATTAGTTGTGTAGTGCAGTGCATGGGACAGTGGAGGTTCTTCTTACTTTTTAGTTATTTTATTTACATTGTAGCCAGTGTAACTACTGGACATAATAAGACAACATCTCATGTCTCAGGATGGCGAGCGCAGTGGAATACCAAACAATACTTTGTAATTCAAGGTGTTGGATGGTGTTTCTACTATTTATGGGCAGTCGTATCGCTTACCGTCAGGTGAACGGCAAGCTCGTCTCGTCGTTCAAAGCAAAGTACAGAATGAAACATAGTCGTTGTTACTTATTAAACCATTTACAGGTTAACATTTTATATTTATCTTTCATTTCATTTACGACAAATTATATATCAAATCATAAGTTTGTAACTAATCCTTTGACAACTAATACAAAACAGCAAGATTTGATACTTAGTTGCTGTAATAAAAAAGTCAAACGAGAGCAAATAAGAAATCGCTGCCTGTTGTAGCTCACACCACCCTGCAAGTCCCAGGTACCAAGTAAAACGGACTGTACCCTCGGGGTACCCGCACCACAACACAACTGGACTTTACCACGCTTTTATATACACGTCTGTCTGTGTTGAAGTCTTTATTATTTGATGAATATGTTATTTCATTCGTATGAATTTTGTAAAATGAGTGTCTTGGAACTTTTGTTAGGTATTCTAGCAGAGAATGGGGATTACACTGATTTACACGGCGTCATTAATATTCCTCTCTATTTGACAACATTGAATAATGCACTTATTTCTCTAGTTTTATGGTTGAGAATGACCGACTATGATTACTATGAAGCGGTCTAATAGGTCATTTGAATAAGAAAAATACAAATTAAGCAGTATATCACCAAGTTTTTTACATATCTTTAAAACTACTGCGATATTTAGCACCATTTCACTTTACGCAGCAATATTGCCACATAAGATAAACGGTAATGGACACTGCTATTTCATACGCACGGCTCATTGGTAGCGGGTTCGATTCCGTGGAAGAGAACTAAAACAATGGAGCTCTCGACGAACAGGTTTTTTAAAAGACAACTTGCGTTGTAGGCTGCGTCGTTGTTTGATATTATGTAATAAGTTATGTTTGTTTCACTTATTAGCTTTGTCCGCGGCTTCGCTCGAGTATAATAGCCGGCAAAAAAATAGAGCAAATGTAGCGTATAGTGTGGATTTTGGGGACGTATAACGTATGAACTTGACGTACTCTGATCAAAAAAAATCCCCACCGCGCGGTAATGTGCTCAAGTTGTTTGCTCTCATATTAATGTTTTTTTCCTGAATAAAGTGATAATGATTTCTTATGTTATCTTACGCGAATGTAAGACATTAAAATTAAACTATTTTGTAGATTTTGACCCCCCGGTGACCGCGAAAGCTGCAGTCTTCGAAACGTCGGGGGAAAATTATAATATAAAAATCTGCGAATAGTTTTATTTTAAAGCAATAAGATCAAATATACTATTATAGTGTATGTTACTAGGAGATAGTGTAACCTTCACTTAATGATCGATCAGTAGATCGATGCTATAATTGGCGCAGATGGTAAATGAAATGATATCAAAATAGAATAACGTCTGACGACAAATGATTATCCTCGACAGTCTATTCTGATCCAAAAAAACATATATTTCAAATTAACAATTAATATTATTAAGAATCTTTAAATTTTCAGCAACATTGTAGGTACGTTATTACTTAATTAAACTAGCGTATACAAGGAAGTGGGTTCGATACTCTCATATTGTTCTGAGAACTTATTGCTTCGTCTCGCTACGTTCCTATTTCAGTAATGTTTTTATGCGACTTGATAACGAGCCTGTATCAAACCGACGTCTGGAAATTGCTCCCAAAATGGCGATAGGCTCGCCTTCTGTCACGTCAAGGTTCACGGGAACACATGCCAAAAAGTGCGTGCCCTGGTTGCACCTCTGCTTATCCTTCGGGGATATAGGCGTGATGTGTGTGTATGTGTGAATGACGAGCAAACTGCTATCTTGATAGGACGCGGTACAACTGAATATATATAGTAGGAACATCTGAATTTTGATTTTGAAAGCTCTACATCGAACTGCGTTACCTTGTACCTGCGAATTGAGCTGTCATAAAAGAATAAAGGATAAAATAAAGTGTAAATATGTAACATATCGCACTATTTCAATTTCAATGACATACATGCAATTAAAATAAATTTTAGGGTTCCGTACCTCAAACGTAACCCCTATAAAATTATTGTGCCACCCGTCTGTCTGTCCAGACCATTTTTCTCAGGAACACATAAAAGTATCATGTTGAAATTTATATGTAGTATCTGGTCTTCGGTCGCTTTAAGCTGTGAAAATATCGAAGTCATAAATCAAAGCGATTAAGAAATATGACCGCATATATTGCGATTTCACAAGAGAATCAAAACCTATAAGGTATTTCCTGTTGCCCTAGAATGATGAAATTTGGCAATAAGCACTGTACTACATCACTTATAAAGGAACACATCTGAAAACCGTAAATATGTACTTAAATAACAAAAAAGGCAATTTACTATGACAATCTTAATATTATCTTTAAGTCGTAGCTATTTATGAATAGATATCAACAACATCTCAATTGTTGTCTTAAGTCACAGGACATGATAAATTTTGACCGCTGAGTTTTTTATTAAACAACGCCAACTCAGCTGAGAAAAACTCTTAACTGACAACTTAAGCTTCGTTTCCATTGGACACGCCTACATCCGAAATACTACAGCGAGAATCGAATCCGCAAGCTCGTTTCTCCGTTAACTCCTAATCCAGCGCTACGGAAGTTGTCAAGCTTATAAAGTTATATAAAAGTGAAAGCTCTTTGAAATCGATCCAGTTCTAATCATAAATAAAAAGATATTGCCGCGCCAGTTTTTAGACCTCTGCGTCAAATGGACTGACGATTTGATTAGCGACTGCCTTTTAATTAAATCATTCGATACGTCGCAAAATTTGTTCAATATGCCATACTATTCCTATTCTAACCATGTATATTATAACTGCGAAGGCTGAAAAAATGTTTGGATATATTTCGTTATGTCTGATTTAGACTATTGGGGAATAATTCGTATACGTATACATATGATAATGAGTTATTAATACACCCGAATAAGCTGTTTACACTCGTGTTCGTGACTATTCGTCAGTACTCAGTACTCGGCAAGAAGGTACCTAAATCTGGGTTTAGAAATAAACGCAAAAAAAGTTGAATTATTTTCAGTATAATGTTATACAAGTCTTTGATAGGGTATTTTTTTTATAGAAAAGTGCACTCTGAGTTTTTATTTTCGGAAAGAAGCTTTATCAGAAACTGCGAGTAAAATCTACTAACAAGACCTATTGCACTACAGATTATGTGCGCAATTACAGGTTCGTTAACAGGATTCGACTTACATGAACCGTACAAATGAATCCATTACGAACCTAACAGAAACCTGACTTAAATGGTTAAAAAAACCAATCAGGGGACATCTGCGAAGCCTGTTGACGAATTGCGCGGTCAGTGCCCTCTCCAGACTGCGGCCCATTCAGAACTGCCGCCTGGCGACTGTATGCCGGATTATTTTATATTCTATAGGACTGTTGAGTGGTGTACTTTCTAGAAATCTGTACATATTATAAAACAAAGTCCCCTTTTCTGTCTGTAAGTGATTAATTTTCTCAAAATCTACTGAACGGATTTTAGTGCGGTTTTCATCAATGGACAGAATGATTCAAGAGGATGGTTTAAGTATATTAAATATAAGACTTTTACTCCGGAAAGCTCTTTCACTTGGGAGAAACAAAACAAAAGCTAGTTATATGTAAATAAGGCTAGTCCGGGCATTAAGTACCTATTTATTCTTTTTTTTCGCGGGAATATTAGTTTAAGATCCCGCATTAGTCTGAGGAACTAAGGCGGGTGTGTTGGGGTTACCAGCATGCTATGCACATCAGTGTACCGACTAAAACCTCCGAAAGCCTTCATCGACCCATTAAACCGGCTTCGGGGTACCATAGGGCATAACCTAAGATCTCTACCGGAACAACCTCTGCAGTATACAGTGTAACCAGTCCGTAGGGACTTTAAACACGGCTAGCGTCCACAACAACAACGTGGTCTGCATACCAATTCCACTCCTTTCAGGACAGATATTTGTATGTCCCATGACCCTGATGGGATCCTCATTAGCCGCCTTGCCCGACATTTAGGGTTGATCGTGGCAATATTTCTTTAGGTCTCCGTCCACAGGGAGGACATTACGTACTGAGTCTTGCAATAAAGTATAGATTATATTTAAACTAGAGGCTAGAGGAAAATAAAAACTATTTTATATTTACATATGTTAGTTCGTTTCAGTGTCCAATATGGCGATAGGCTTATTATGCGATATTACGAAGGAAAACTTCGAAGAATGATTCAGTTGCGTCTTTCCTTAGATCCGATTCCTATAGAGAAAGATACACTCGTGATATTTATAAATTGATTTGTCAAATTTGCCAGAATAGTTGAAAAATAATAATATTATATCGTTATATTATATGCATATAAATGTTATGTTACAAAGTTCCCTGATTACAAATTATCGTATATTTGCAAACCATTTTAGACTTAGTATAAAATAAAAGTCCGCGTTCCCAGGCCCAAATGCGGCTCTGATATCAGACCTCCTACACAGATTTGGCGAGATCCTGCTTATTTCGGAAGATCGTATCAGGCGTCCAAAACCGGAGCGTCCATGAATAGTTCTAAGCCGAGGTACCAGCTCTATGTAGGGCTAATCTGGTCGTATCGGTGGTAGGGCGTGCCGCGCCATTCATGGCGATACCGGCCTGCCAGTAACTCACTAGGGCTACCACACTCCTGGGTACAATTCTAGAATGTTCTTAGATGTTAGTAAATCTATTTGGACTACAAATAGGTTTGGATATACTTTTTTGTTATACTTGATAGAATGATATGAGATCGTTGAATACGAGTTTTATTGTGAATTTATACGGGATAATGTAGTCTATATATGAAGCAAAGATATGGTTGCACGCGAATTTACGAATTAAAAATAAAATTGTGTGATCTGTAAATTCAGTACAATTATCACGATTCGTAACCCAAGTATAGCCTGGCCAGGGGAAATAAAAACCTCGATATGTGATAATAAAAATATAGAACTAATATCTTGTACCAACAAGGTTAATTTTAAAATGAAAAGGCAAAACTACTCTCAAAGCAAAATGTGCTAAAGGAATGAGGTGAATAAATCTTAATTATTTTTACTACTAAACGAAGGCGTGTGGACACCCTACTGAGGTATTTCTGTTGTTCCAGCTAATTGAAGATATTAGATTAAAGCACTGTTATCCATCTTCGGTTTTTATTGCGCATGCGTCCCGCCGCGACATCACTGATTTAAACCGCTGTCGTTAAGATGAAGGCTTACTTTGTAATTACGATACTGTGAACGTGCTATTATGGATAACTGAGAAGAGTTGAAAACATACGAAAAGCTAAAGTTATTTCTGTGGATACTGTATGCTGGTGGTAAGATATATTTTATATCCGCCCAGATAACGACCACCGTACACATGGTTAAAACCCGCCATAGTGGCCCGCGAAGTGCGTTCCGGGATCAGCCTGCGTATATCCGGTTCCAACGGCCGGCATAATTGAGTCGACTGCAGAGGGGTAATCATTTCTCGTCAGTCGATATTGGACCCCACTCCACTTACCATCATCGTACAGTGGGAACACTGCCATCACCGTATAAAAAGCTAGCTAGTGTAAACTAATCTATATATGTATACCCTGGTCAGAAACATACCCACTTTAGAACGCCACATTAGTTTTTTCGTTTAAAAGTTAACATTGTCAGTACAAGACACTAGTTCTATATCTTACCGCAGCATGACGAGGTATTTTATTTTCCTGGTGAGGCTATATTCTTAAACATCAGAATAATATAATCATACACTTAAAACACAATGAAGCCAATTCTCATACATCAAAACGAACATCATCGTTCATTTACAAGCTAATTCTGTTTCCCAGTATTCAATGCTGAGACGTCAATAGTCTGCCATCATCAATCTGCGTGGCGGGTGAGAAATGGTTGCTAGGCAACCGCTAACGGCCGACCTAATGAGATATATCGCGGTTAATTGGCAAACTAATAAGTATTACGTTAGGATTTAATCAATAGCCGTGAATATAAATGAATTTAATACATAGTTATAGTTCGATTTAAGGTGGGAAAACGAGCAAAATAGATATCGAAGAGGTACCTTATTAATTATATAGCATATACATAAACACCCAAATAATCGAAATAAGTATTACTGAAATCAAAAGGGTTATACGATTTGCGAACGGACTTGTTTGTTTTTTGTATCGGGCCCCGCAGACAACACCGGGGGAAAACTGCGAGTGGGATACTGGAATCTACTGGCTAAGCGACTGCGGGAACCTGGAGGAAAGTTGGGAGAGGATATCTCTGGACGGAAATGTAGGGAAAGTAGAAGAAATCCTCTTTATATGGGAGGGGGGGAGACGGTCAGGAAATGTTCGCGAGCCCTCATTGATCTCTATGTGAATTGGCAACCATGAGGTATACACACTTAACTGTATGCCTCGAAAGGACTTGTTAGAGCCTTGGCGATCTCACTGACTATACTTACATAATTAAATAATGAAATAACCATTTCACATTTTTTGCGAGACTATGCTATGACCACGGCCTGCCAGTTATTTACAGTAGGTACAATAAATATCACTGAACAATCGAGTATCAACTACTTCCAATGACAGTATCCAAAAATATCTAAACGGTTATGGCACGCGACTATATCGATTATCGCCAGGTCGCGACCTTTACTAAAGACCTCGGGCGAACCGACGGTATGACAAATTACTTAATAACATTTACGTAAGGTTTAAGGGCAATGTTATATAAATATAAGTAACTTAAAGCCATTTAAAAAGTAGAAAGTAGAGTAAAAAGTTGTTAAAGGAACGTTTACAGAACTATGGACGATTGTTACAGTAGTAATAAATGGAGAATATCTCAAAATGTTGTTTAATGTGGTATTGAATCAAATACCTTCTAGTTTCCGACAGTTCACATATTTCATGGACTGTAAACATTGATTAACTAAACAATCTGTTCGAATTTTTGATTCGAGAAACATTACTTACTTTAAGTTGTCCTTCGCCAATCACTATATTCAAACGAGTTGTTCAAACAGTGACAGTTGCACTTTTGCCGATTTCTTTAGAATTCGTTAGAAAGCGTTATGACCATATAACACCGAAAACTTAAAGTTAATTAACCAAACTAAATGGGATGCATGGCCTGACCAGACAAACTACTTTACAATGTTGTGGTGGAATATAGAACTAATTTCTTATACTGAAAAATATAACTTTAAAATAAAAAAGCGAAAGGGGCGCCCACTAAGTAGATTTTTTATTTTCCTGATCAGGCAATACGCAATAAACACTTCGAAATGCATTTTGCATGAGTTAATCCAACTGACGATCAATATTTAGTACCGTAACCATGGCAACGCTAACTACCCACAGCTTTACGACCCAATAACCATTTAAGTATCATTTTTTGGTTTCGAATTTGATTACAGGGCAAGCCACTTTAAATCTTCGTAAATTGGTAATGACCCTTTTTGAGGGACCACTAGTTAAACTGATAGCAATAACTATTTGGTTGTGAATAAAGCATTAAAAATGTCACGGAGATTTACTATTAATTACAATAAACTCCTCTAATACATATCTACTAATACTTCACATTTAGAATTTGACACTAAAAACAAGCCAGTAGTTTGATGGTTAGCCATTATGCACAGACTTTTGGAGTTAGAGGAAATCCTTGCTGACCTAGGAGAAAAGGAAGATTCAGCCTTATTGATAAGGAAGAATGATTTACTAAGGTAGATGTGGTGCAATTGTTATACACTAAGCACAACATATGCCGTGTTGTAGACTTTGTTAATCCACTAGGAGTCATTACTACTGTTTATGGGTAGGCGTGACATTTCCCATCAGTTGAGCTACATGTTCGTACGCCAATTATAAATCAATAAGCTTCTATACCACTCTCTAAAGAAAGTACGCAAATTTAATTTTAACAACATACATTGCACTTTAACGCTGACGTGAGACTAATCACAGTACAGCGTTTCTCTTGGAGAATTCTAATGATGTATTTTGAAACGAAGCTTAACTTCTCTTCTGAGATGTAAGAGAGATGTATAGAAGGATACATGGTCTCTCTCATGAGTTTTGTTTGACGCTAAGTCTGTTGTAGGTTTTTGAATAACCTACTAAACTTCTTCGAAGCTCTCCGAACTAAGACTAGAAGAACAGCCAACGAAGCTATATAGTTAATACCACATTGTTACAAAATACCTACGTAAGTAAATAAAGAACATTGTTTTATTGCATACACGAAATGATTATGACTTCTTCAGTTCGACAGTACTCGCAATGTCAGATTCATGGATACGCTAATTAAGAAGGAAGGAATAGTGAATTAGCAAAAAAAGGAGGTGACAGAGAGTATAGATATTTCGCAGACGATACAAAAAGCAAATTTATACGTGTGTTGCAATAAGTTTTCCCGTAACTGTTGGAGGCGTGTAAATTGATTTTTAAGGTAATTACAGGCAGTCTCGTGTTTACTCGATTCGTGCGTAGTAACGGTAAATGTGCTAAAATGGAAAGTAAAAACGCACGCACTACGCACTACGGGAAAGGTCGACGACCCGAGTTTCAGAGTGTGCAAATTTATAGTACTGAAATACTGATTATGTCTTAAGTTGTATTCTTGGCTCAACCTAATAGCTATTATCATTACCTACCTCTTACCATACCACATCCATCCTTGTCATGACCATCATTGTCGGAATGCTTGTTGTTAACACGTACAAGTATTTGAGAACCTCGTCCTTTTTGAAGAACATTTAGACAGCACTTTGCATACAATTAAATCCTACGCGAACGCACTTGGTAATACCATACAAATAAAGGTCCATTATTTAAACAGAGATTTCTCGTTATTAATTTCCATAGATATCATGACTTCAAAGAACATTATAAAGATCTTTTTGCTGGAATTCAGTTGTCTTAAAAAACCCGGTAATTGATCTTAACAAAATACAGTGTGGTCCAAAACGAAAAAAACCCTCGTACTTCTACAAGACATACAAAATTACCGAACAAATAGAAAAAAGGTTTATTCACATAATGAAAGTAACTGAAGATAGTACCGTTGATTGCCGGCGGAACTAATTTGCGTTAAGTGAAACTGTACAGACGTTAATTGTTACATGGACTTCGGACACGACGCTGTTTCAAGAATGTGCACTATTGACTTGTAAGTACATATGTTTACTAGTGTTATAGTTATGTCTCTTGTTTAGTGTCACTACAAGTGTAAGTACTCTGCTCAAAGTATAGTATCATGGCGAAGCGATTATATTTTATTGCATGTTTATTTGCGACTGGATAGGAGAAATTTTAACGCCAAGTCAACAAATTCAAATTGCGAGCAACTTAAATATGTACCTTCTAAAAACTTACGCAAAATTGACTTGGAAATCAAATCTCGTCTTTTTCAAAGCCTAGGTATGATAGTAAACGACAAAAGGTACTAAATATAACCACAATTCATAGCATTCACTGCGGGGAAACCGAACTTGCCCCAGTGGCCGCGGGCTCGGAGCCACCTGCCGAGGTATCGCATACAACGCGAGGCAGCCCGGGGCCCGCCACTAATCCTCATATCCCCTTACAAGACGGCAATACGATACGCATTTGACAGGTTTGAGGGGGCGAAACGTATCAACAGTACCAAGATAATAATTAATCAAATTAGAACGGGTTCTGGGCTATTAGGTGTCAGAGGGACGAAAAAAGCCAGTAGGTCACCTGATCTCTGTGAACACCTACAATATCTAATGAATGATGTCAAACTTTAAGGCACTGGATTTCGTGCTAACCTATTTGTTGCTGTGCTTTCAATATCACCGAAATTGGAACTTTAAATCCCAAGCATTGTTGTTAGTTTGCGGCGATTTTCTGTTTGTCAGTGATATGTTCCGACCTCATACGGCTTATTAATAATGTAGACAAGTTCGTAAACAGGGTAAGTCTACTATTTAGTAAACGAGAACACTGAAGCAAGTGCCGAGTTTTTAAAATGTCCGACTAACAGCCGTTTTCAGGAGTTTTTAAAATGTCTGACTAACAACCATTTTCAATAAATGATGATCCCAATTTCAATCCTTAATCTGATTCCCAGAATGAACCAATCAAAATAACCCATACTTTGTTGCCATAAGACTTTGTTCAGATGGGTAATTTTCGAAACAGACTGAAGAAAGCGATTGCGATCGATTATTGCAAATGACGGTTAAACAGACTTAATTCGATTTAAGTCACCTCATATTTCTCACATTCAACATACAAGAAAAAGTTTTTGATCACTTTATCTAATATTTTAAATCATAATAATATGACTCATAAATCCATAAATAAGCAGTATATAATTATAATATCAGCCCTGTATTATATACTTGCCCACTGCTGAGCACGGACCTCTACTACTGAGAGGGATTAGGCCTTAGTCCACCACGCTGGTCTAGTGCGGATTGGCAAACTTCCCACACCTTCAAAATTCGCATAAGTAAGCATTCGAATAAGTAAGCAGTAAAACCAAATAAAAACGTCAAACAGAATCACCGGCATCAAGTGGGAGTAATCTAGTCATTGTCTAGATATTATCAAGGCACAGGACCCATCTCCACGCACATCTCGTGGTAGCCTGCGGGCATGAGTGGTGTTGCCAGCTACTTGACATTCCCACAATTTTTGAGTTCAATTCTTGACAATGAAAAGTATATAGGTACTTATAAAAGGATTGTCATATTTTTTTATTGATACATGTATTTTTTCATTATCACGATCAGAGATGTTTTATTTAAATTTCTAATTCTCTCTTCAAAATTGAAAATAAGAGATCTACACGTGTCTACACGCGGCCCTCAATATGTAAAAGACAGGTTGGTACAGTCAGCCAAATACAAAGTTTGAAATCGCCTTTAAACTTTTGTGCCCTTATCGACAATTGTTTTTCATTAGTAATAAACTTCACAGGCATTGAAATAAAATAGTTTTATTTCAATGTCTAACATTCGCGCAAACATAATAAATCATGAAATTTCACAGGGTTTACAATATTTTAGATAAAGAAAAAAATATATTCCTTTTAAACATAATAATATGTAGAAGCATTTTAATGTTGAGAAATTGTTTAGCTAATTTTCTGGCTGACCAGAAAAAAATCATAGGTTGGAATAAATATTTGTCGTTACATATTTATTTCAGATCCAAGATCAAGGACAATGAGTATTTTTTCATATTTAAGAGAACCTACGTAAACAAATAAGTTAATAAAAAAAGTTATAAACACTACAAATCGCACTGTCGAAAACAAATCTTTCATACTTAACAAAATATTATTTTCTGTAGGTATATTTGGTTTATTATGTGGCAATTCCGTAGTCTACAACTGAGAATTATACGCCATTGACACCTCGGGGCTCAGCTACTCTCATATAGGTAGGTAAGTTTATAGGTAGATACAAATTAATAATAATATTTTTAATTGCTATAAACAGCCCTGGTGTTTTCGTCATAGTTGTGTAAGTAGGCTCTACTATAATTTTTAAGAAAAATATCTACTCTCATATAAAAATCTGTGGTGCATCTTATGTAAGCATATTATATAGGTAAATATATACTGGGACACCATGAAGAGCTATAATAAAGTACATAATGCAACCTCGTTATTTACAATTAATGTTTTACATTGAATATGCATGTGCCTTAAATAATATATTGATAAGTATTGTAACGGAAGCAGGATAAAAAACTCAATAATTTAAATTACTTACTTCATTTGGTGTTTATGATTTAAAAAGTAACGTATTTCATCGGTTCCTTTAATTAAAATACGCATATATAATAAAACTAATATTAAGAATATACAATAAATAATTTTACCTTATAACGGAAACTTATTCAGCCATTAGGCAGTTCCAAGCACAAGTCCACAAATCATGTCAATAATCCATCACATAAAATTCATAGACAAATTACTGACCCCAACATTTTAAGCGCGCAACGTTTACGTGATGTTTTGGAAGCACGGATAAAAAATACCGAATGACGAGCACTCGTGCGTTCCCTCCGACAGCCACGGAACTATTACCTCATTGCTTATGGGGTTTTCTGTCTCTTTCGCACTTACGCAAATTCTATTATGCAAGAAGGGGTAAATGCACATTCGAAAACCTTCACAGAAAATTTTCTTTTCGCGTAATTTTTCTGGTAAAGTTATTGAATTCTTGAAATTCAATTGCACAATTTACTTACTGAACCAACAAAAGTAATTTAAAATTAACTGTAAAATATAGAAAACCGCAATAAGTATTGCAAAGTGCAGAGGCTTTTTTTTAGAAGTTTCTTATTGATCAAACAAATTGTGAATTAATTTCTAAACAGCATAAGCTGTACGCAAACCTAAAGGGGTAACCTAAGGGGAGAAAATTTGCAATGGGTAGTCAGATGTACGATCAGTTCACACACGGAGGTCGTTAGACCCTAGTCAAAAGGACAACCTTGTCGCCGCTATTTGCCATAATATCGCATACAATTCCATTCCTATGAAACTCAGTTTAATTTTTTTATCTATAACGGGCGAATATGGGATCGAACCCAGGTCCTTCCGCATCTTAACTGCCGCGATCGACCCTACGTCAAACCTACGATTTCGATTGCATCGCACATCAATGAAGTGAAAGCAAACATAACTCATTCTGCCAATTATGTACCTTTTTGTTCATTCATGGTGCGATGTGGGAGATAATGTTAGGAGTTCAACATGGCTACAGACGAAATAAGACGAGTCGGCCATTTTGATTTACTGCGGCGCGGAACGACGGCCACAAAGGGAAATAATGAGCTCCGCGCGAATCCTGCGCACGTCTCTATGTTATTGTCACCATGCTTTATGTAAGACCTTTAAGGATCTTTAGACAACACCTTATTTTTAAGAAATAATTAATGGTAAGTGACTACCACTATCCATGCCCCACGGACTACTACGATCTCGAAAAAAAAACTAAGTTTTGGCAATGTTTGGACGAGTAATGTTTGAGATTGAAGGATTTACAAAGACACACATTGAGCTTGCGATTGCTTTACCCAATATAATGGTAGTGTCGTCCTCACGAGAAATTATGTAAGAATTAAATATTTCGGACGCTGTGAGTGTAGTAGTCGTACCTGCGCTCGGTTTTATAAAGAAAACGCTTTATTTATCTTTAAATATGTTGTATTAGAAGAACCTACACAAAGGGTTGCCCGAAGTGGGAACTGAACTTAGTATCTACCGGTCTACAGCCTATATACTACCTTGCCACTAGACCTCTAGGTCAACTAATTAACTCAGTTATTAAAGACATAAACAAATTTCAAATTGTATTAATTCATGCACACCCTACTCCATTTTACGATGCGATAAAGACCTTTTCGTTTGCATATGTTCAAATTAAATGGCTTAAATAAAGCGCCATCTGTACCGAACAATCAGCCGCTCGGTGAGATTAACATATCTGGATATGCGTCCATAAGCGTTCATGGAGATTTGATTAATGGGCCGTGGACAAAAGAAGTGCTAGGCTGTCCTACACGAGATTATCGGGTAGATATATATGATTCACGATGAAAGCACGGTGCATGTGTACAGTGTAGTATTCCAATTGACACTAGTCTCCCCTACCTATATAAATGTTTGCATACCGTTGCAACGGTGTAACATTCTGCAGATATATAACATCGTTTATAAGTTTTTGGGAAAAAAAAAATGAATTAGATTTTTTCGCCTTTTATTCAATCGATGCATGGTTCTATAACTGCGCCTATACTTAACAAAACTTGTCCTGGTCTGCTAATTGCTGATGATGTGTGCCGTGTGCCTGGGCACCGCTGGCGCCGCCCGAGTTGCGGCACATTTGTGTATAACTACTGAGTTTATTCTTCAACCTCCGGCCCGGTCACGTGAATGTTCCTTCCTCTCATAAACATGCTAATGATTATATTTTCAGAATAAAAGTCTGCTACACTTTGCCACGAGTTGGTCTATGTGACCGCGAAATCAGATTGATCGTGATTCATAACATTTGTGTCGACGCGAGAATCACTGCCGGCTTTGCTTTTTCTTCCTCATACCTTTTTGTGCCACATAGTCTAAGGGCCTATACACACACGTTCGAGCTGAAAATGATCGAATTATCCGCCTTTCCGATACATATAAAAACATACGCACGCTTGAGATACTTTTAGGTTTTACTAAAAGTATACAATCTCAGATAATATTCAACTTACTGTTCGTTCTAGCTGTGTTTGTTTAACATATGTTAAAAAAACGTCCTGTTCATAGACTCTAACTTCTAATAAAATTCCAACGGATAACATCACTCACGAACCGGAGAGGTGAGAATCATGTTATCTAGTGTAATATTTAAGTTTCAAATCCGACAAGCAGTGCGAGAGCATACCTACAGACTTATTGGCACAGAGATGACGATAATCTGACAGGTTGTCAAATAAAACCCTCGAACAGGTTGTTATAAATCCACGTTGGATTGTTATGAAATGAACACCTGTTTGAAATAAGCTAGTTGTTATTTATATAGACATTTTCCCGTCGCGTTGTGAAATGAAATGACACAATCTAAGTACAAATCAGCGAAATGTTAAACTTAAATAATTTTGAACGTAGATTGTAGGCACTAAAATAAAACTATTTTACGCATTTTATCACGGTTTCTTTATATTATAATTTTTCCCGACATTTCGAAGACTTTTCAGCCTTCGTGGCAATTATAATATAAAAAACAGTGATAAAATTCTTAAAATAGTTGTATTTTAATGTCTAACATACGCATAAACATATGAAAAAGTAGATTGTAGGGTTAATGATTTGCTCTGTATAGTCCTAATAAAACAATGTTTACCTATTAAGGCTATCCCTTGAGCAAGCGGCCTCCAGCATTCGTTCCATGCATTTAAAGCGCATAATTACGAGCTGGAATATGCAAAAAATTACGAATAATTACTTTTAAAAATCATTTTTTTCTTTTTGCAAATTTTAAACAACCAAAACGTTTTTTATTAAATTGTCTAATAGTATTAGTTGAAAATTAATACGATGTGAAAGTTACAAGAAGATACACGGAATCAACAATTTCAGTGGCATTGCCATTATGAAATGAATGAAAAATATCTATATTTACAAAAAAATTTACATCCAAACAAAGGGCAAAATATTTTTCTATACTTCTTAAATACGATAAGCGCGCAGTTTTATTACCGCCTTAAAATCGTTGAGCCTCCACGGCCGGCACGGATAGAAAACTTTTATACCATGCGAATAAACTGCCGATCAACTATTCACTGATCTTATTACCATCCCACATAATGTACTAAATTCAATCCTTTGTATATTACATGAGTTTATTGAAATAAAACTTACCGATTTCACAGTATTTTTGTGATAAAATCTTGCTTCGTATAAGATAAAATCTATACGAGATCGTGTGGAATTTAAATACGAAATTATCGCAGCTGTCAGCGAAACAGTGTGAACAAGAATTGTCATTGCATTCACGTACATAATTAACTGTTTTGGAGCATCAGCAGCTAATACTTGCACAGCACACATTTAATGAATTTTAAACAGGATCCATAAATAACTTTAACTATGACAATACTAATGAAGTAAGGAAAAACGTTGATATTTTACGTGTTTCTTTCGCAACAGAAATATTTTCGCAGTGCATAAAAAAATGTCGCACTAAAAAGTTTGCATATTCACGCCAGTATTCTTTAAAACTGTTTATTTGAGATGCGTTGGCATCCTTTTTAAATTAAATTACGTGTTTTAATTCTTTGCTGCTATTAAAGAACGAAATTACCTTTATGAAAAAATCTCTAGAATTTATTACATAACAGACAAGGATGCAGCATAAATATAGTATTACGCGCCTGAGGCTAAAATATAAATTCCGAAACGATTATCCGTTCAAAACCAAACATGTATATTAAGATGGATGGCAGTGCTTATTAATTAGAACCGTCCATTTTTAATTGTTCCTTTGGCCTATGCAACAAATTGCTAAGAGCGTGTTTACAGTGAAATGTGACGTCATGTGTCCGACTCCAATAATGAGACAACTGGAAACTACACTAGCTTTTACCCGCAGGTCTAGCTGCATATGCTTTTACGAAATAAAATTTACGCCACATGAAGGGATCGGATATTAATCTGGACACACAAAAATGACTTTAGTAGACTAGGTAAGTATCTATCGAGGAATCTTCCCACAGAAGTTTTGGAGCTCATCAAAATACCATTCCATTCGTTTCCATATTAAGTAGCTTAATAAAAGGACATCAAAATCGCATATCAACTTAATTTTTTTTATATATGCCATCAATACGCAAATAGCTGTAGGTTGTCATGTAATATTAGAGACCGGAGTCCCTCCGCCCCCGGTTATGAGTCAATTAATCCAATCAGCCCGTAAACAGGCTTTGAATCGATATCAAAACGAGGGCTTAACGCCTCTGGTTTTATGGTACGCTATCAGATGACTTGTTACTGGTTTTATTGTTACTGAGTTTACATAAATGACCTGCCTTACATGGTTGATAATATGGCAGATGTAGTATTGTTCGCTGACGACACTTCGATTATTTTTAAGTTAAATAGAAGGGATGAGAATCTCGGTGAGCCACATAAAGTACTTAGTTTGATTTCTGACTGGTTCTCTTCTAATAATTTACTTTTAAATGCCGCAAAAACGAAATGTGTCAGATTTTCGTTACTGAATAAAAAAAAGGAACTAAATATTGATTTAGATGGGGATAAATTAGAATTAGTTCCCTCAACGGTCTTCCTCGGGGTTTCAATCGATAGTAAATTGCAATGGGGCCCCCATATTCAAAAAATTTCTAGTAAACTGAGCTCTGCCGTGTTTGCTATTAGGAAGATTAGACAATTAACTGACGTGGCTACGGCAAGGCTAGTGTATTTTGCATACTTCCACAGCATTATGTCCTATTGTATTCTTCTGTGGGGCTCTGCTGCAGATCTGCAGACCATTTTTATCTTGCAGAAACGAGCGATTAGAGCTATTTACAACCTTCGCTCTCATGATTCCTGTTAGATCTGTACCAAAATAATTAATAACGCCATCTGTTGTGTCTATGGTGAACATTTTTATTATAAACCACAAGGCATAACTTCTGTAAAGTGAAGCTGTCACTTGAGCGTCCCTGTCCAAAAGAAACTGTGTGTTTTAATTACAAGTTTTGTTTTATTGCTCTAATATTACAGGTTATGGGCCCAGACCCAGAATCCTTAGTTTGTCTTTTAAGTAGTTGTGTTTCTCAGTTAAAAGTGGTGAAACATTGATACAATAATAGTTAAATGTTATTAGTTACTTTATACAGTAATAGTTGCAAGAATGGCATTGAATTATATTGTAAATGTTCCCAAGTTAAAAGGCCGGGAAAACTACAACGAATGGCTGTTCGCCGCGGAAAATTTTCTAGTCCTGGAAGATATGCTGCACTGCATTAAACCAGAAACCGGGAAAAGATAGAAGCCGCAGATGACGCGAGAACTAAGGCAAAGTTAGTGATGACTATAGATACTGCGTTATATGTCCATATAAAAGAAGTTAAAACTACTTTGGAACTATGGAACAAGCTAAAGACATTATTTGATGACTCGGGATTTACACGAAGAATATCACTTTTGCGTAATTTAATCTCAATTCGTTTGGAAAATTGTGTCTCGATGCAGTCGTACGTAACGCAAATAGTCGAAACGGGGCAGAAACTGAGTGGGACAGGTTTTAATATCAGTGATGAGTGGATCGGTTGCCTGTTGTTGGCTGGATTGACAGAGAATTTTAAGCCGATGATAATGGCGATCGAGCATTCCGGCATACAAATTACAACGGACGCCATTAGAACCAAGCTCATGGACATGGAAACGGAAGTGAGTGGAAGTAACCAATCTAACGAGGTTAGCAGTGCATTCGCAAGTAGAACGCAGAAATGGCAACATAAGAAAAATAAATTACCTATGGCCACCGCGCAAAGAACTCAATCGCAACCAAACGTCAATGTTGGCGCCAAGAGTCACGTCAAATGTTACCGTTGCAAAGAACCAGGACATTATAAGAATCAGTGTCCAAATAATGTTAACATCAACATATCTAAAAAGGAAATGCAACGCAAACCCAGTAACGTATTCAGTACAGTGTTTTTAAGTGCTCAGTTTAATAAATATGACTGGTATATTGACTCAGGAGCAAGTATGCATTTGACGGCGAATGAAGAGTGGGTAGAGAATGCAAAGTATCATAAGATAAAGGACATTTGTATCGCTAACAGTGAGAGATTGCAAGTATTGTGTACCGGCGATGTGACTATTGTTACAAAGACTGATCAATGTGAATTTGAAGTTACAGTCAAGAACGTATTGTGTGCTCCAGGTTTGACTACTAACTTACTGTCAGTGAGCCAGTTAATAAAGACCGGTAATACAGTAAAATTTACCAAGAATGGTTGTGAAGTCTTCAACAAAAAAGGCGAACTGGTCGCTACAGCTATGTTGAATAATGGTGTATACAAATTAAAAGTGCCTGAAAATTTAGCAGCAAATTTGTCAGTGTCAAGTAATATATGGCATCGCAGATTAGGCCATCTTAATGACAAATATCTTAGTAAGATGAAAATAGCTGTCGAAGGTATGAATCTTCAAGAAAAGGTAGATTTTGGTAAGGCAACATGTACAATCTGTTGTGAAGGCAAACAGTGTCGTTTACCATTTGGAAATGAAGGTTCAAGAAGCAAAGAATTGCTTCATTTAGTCCATACTGATATTTGTGGACCTATGGAGCATGAATCACTTGCTGGTTCCAGATACTTTATACTATTTGTTGATGACTATAGTCGTATGTTGTTTGTTTATTTCATTAAACACAGAAATGAAGCTTTAAGATGTTTCAAAGAATTTAAAGCTAAAGTTGAAAAACAAAGTAATAAGAAAATAAAGATTCTAAGAAGTGACAATGGATGTGAGTACTGTAATAAGGAATTTGATTCATTTCTCAAAGAGGAGGGTATAATTCATCAAAGAACTACCCCATATACCCCTGAACAAAATGGCTTATCAGAGCGCAATAATCGTACTATTGTAGAGAAAGCCAGGTGTTTGCTATTCGATGCAGATATGGGTAAAGAGTTCTGGGCAGAAGCCACTAATACTGCTGTTTACTTACAAAATCGTACTGTGCTTCCTGCGTTAAATGAAAGAACTCCTTATGAAGTCTGGACTGGCTGTAAGCCTGATATAAGTCACCTCAGAATATTTGGTAGCACCGTCATGGCCCATGTTGCTAAAGAGAGGCGCCATAAATGGGACAGAAAATCAGAAAAGCACATACTTGTGGGCTATCCAGATGACATCAAAGGTTATCGAATATTCAACCCTAGAACAAAACGTGTGATAATAAGCAGGGATGTTATTGTCATGGAAGAAGAAAAGAATCTTGATGTTAGCTTACCGATTATTGAAAATATAGAAAATTCATCTTCAGTGCGGAGATATCTGACAAGGACACATCAAGTTCAGAAGATGTGATTGGAGGTGATACAGTATGTAAACCATCAGATTACCCAGATGACCCTTATGTTCCTAGTGAACATGAAGATGGTTATGACTTACCTGAGAAGCGGGTAAGACCCATCCGAACCAAGAGGAAGCCAGAGCGGTATCGGATGACTAATATGTGTATATCTGAGGAAGCATTTGATGATGCAAATGGACTATCCCTAGAAGAAGCATTACAGGGAGCAGAAAAGGAAAATTGGCTATTGGCAGTCAAGGAGGAACTTCAGTCTTTTGAGGACAGCAATGCATGGGAGCTAGTGGATAAGCCAAAGAATGGTGAAACTGTAGTGAAGTGTAAGTGGGTGCTACGTAAAAAACTAGACAATGATAATAACATTAGATACCGTGCTCGTTTGGTAGCCAAAGGCTATATGCAGAAGCAAAATGTAGACTATGTAGAAACTTTTTCACCTGTGGTTAGGCATTCAACCTTAAGGTTATTGTTTGCATTATCTGTGAAACTTGGGTTAGAAGTTATACACCTTGATGTCACTACAGCATTCCTAAATGGGGACCTTGAGGAAACAATCTATATGGAAGCACCTGAATGTTTGCTAGAATCTAAAGATAACTGTAATAAAAAGGTAGTTAAATTGAACCGAGCTATATATGGTCTTAAGCAGTCCTCAAGGGCCTGGTATAGGAAAGTGGATGATTATCTAGTTAGCCTTGGTTATAAGCGATCTAAATTAGAACCATGTTTGTACACAAAAATAACAATCATAAAAAGACAATAGTAACCTTGTATGTAGATGACTTTTTTGTGTTTACAAATGATATTAGTGAATGTAATAATTTAAAAAAGGTATTGGCTTCAAAGTTCAAAATAAAAGATTTAGGTCAGGTTAAAAATTGTTTAGGAATGACTGTTAATATTGATAAAGTTAAAGGCACAGTTACATTAAGCCAAGAAAATTATATTAATCAGTTATTAAATAAATTTAATATGGCAAATTGTAAAGTAGCTGACACACCTTTAGAGACTAAATTAAATATTAACTTTAATAACAATTGTGAAAAGTGTATACCCTATCAGCAACTGATTGGTGGGCTAATGTATTTAGCAGTGTTGACTAGACCTGACATTGCATATTCAGTTAGTTTTCTGAGTCAATTTAATAATTGCTATAATCTTGAAACTTGGGCATATGCAAAACGAATTTTGAAATATCTTAAGAAAACTAAACATTTTGGATTAAAATATACTAAATATGGTAAGTCAAATTTAGAAGGGTTTGTAGATGCAGATTGGGGAATAATGTTATAGACAGAAGGTCTTATACAGGTTTATGTTTTATGTTAGCAGGTAGTGTAGTTTCATGGGAGGCAAAGAAACAAAAAACAGTTGCCCTCTCAAGTACAGAAGCTGAATACATGGGCATAACTGATGCTTGCAGGGAAGCAATTTATTTGATTAATTTGTTAAAAGAAATAACTGTTGAGTCATACACCATTAATTTATTTAATGATAATCAGGGTGCAATTAAGTTGACCTCAAATAATTGCTTCAATAAAAGAACCAAACATATAGATGTCCGCTACCATTTTTGTAAAGAATGTGTTACTAAAAAGTTTGTAGAACTTAAGTATTTAGAAACTGCTGAAATGCCAGCGGACCTTTTACAAAGGGATTGGGTAACACTAAGCATTATTATTTTATGCAGTTGTTAGGTATACAGAATGTAAAAATGTTTAATATTTTTTGAGAAACTATTAATTGTTGTGTGCCCATATTATTTTGGTAAGTGCGGGTGTTAGATCTGTACCAAAATAATTAATAACGCCATCTGTTGTGTCTATGGTGAACATTTTTATTATAAACCACAAGGCATAACTTCTGTAAAGTGAAGCTGTCACTTGAGCGTCCCTGTCCAAAAGAAACTGTGTGTTTTAATTACAAGTTTTGTTTTATTGCTCTAATATTACAATTCCCTTAGGCAAATGTTTAAGGAGGTGAATATACTGACTTTGCCGGCCGAATATATATTTCAGAATATAATGTACGTACGTAAAAACCTTAGTACTTTTATTAAAAACAGTGACTTGCATAGTCTAAATACCAGAAATAAAAATAAATTGGTTGTCCCTAATCATAGGCTCTGTAAAACCAATAAATCTTTCTTAGTTAATAGCATTAAGTTCTATAATAAACTTCCCTTCGAAGTTACCAATTTGACCGAACAAAAATTCAAGTGTTATGTTAAGCGTGAATTAATGTGTAAAGGATACTATACTGTATCTGATTACCTTAATGATAAGACGGTTTGGAAAGTTTGTCCTGCACACAATGACCCACCATGTTAGCACACATTAGTAATTAATTAACTGCCTAAAATGTCTTTGTTACATGTCTCACATGCTTTTTTATAATAATGACATTTCTATAGTTCTAATTTGACATAATCATATCATATCTTAATGAAATGTAATTTTTGAAAGACGACCACCCGATCATGTTGTGTTTGCCTGTTCAATATCACTATTTTTTTTCTTTTCTCATGATTGAAAACTATGATTGTAAATGTAGGCGAATGCACGCTGTACGCCGTTATTTAAGTATGAATCTATGTTCTCTTTTATTTGCTATCGCTAATTTTATTTTATGCCGCTCCAGGTTTAGTCGATTGGATTTCATCTTATCCCATGTTAACGGTGATGTGCGTGCATTAGCTTATATAACTATTGTGACTATGTACAAGAAAGACTTGGAAAAAATACAAAAGAAGTACTGAACAATTGATGACAAAAAGAAAGCCCGGAGTTTCTTTCTGCCTTTCTTCTTCGGGTAGTCATCACTTAGGTAGCTAGTGAAAGGCTGGTAGGTTAGCTAGGTTAGGGCTCATGTCCTCACCGGTGAGGATCGCGACGCGTTACCCTTCTATTTCCCCTACTTGCCAGCCCGAGCTGGTTACTTCGGTTTGTACCTAGTCTTTTGTATAAACTTTATCCCTAATTTAAAATCTCCATAGTTATATAAGTGATTTTAATAGTTGTTTAGAAATAATAATTATTCTTATTCTTTGTTTTGACGTATCATAAGTGCAACTTTGTTCGCCTACGTGATAAATAAAGTATTTTATTTTATTTTTTTTTATTTTATTAGTCTTCATGTGAACGAATCAATAGGCATTGCCTAGGACTATGAGTAATTATAATAGAGTTAACGTTTTATTGACGCTACTAAAAGCCGTCAAGTACTTAAATGTTAACCCAAAAAGTGTGAAGGAAATGAAGCGAACGTACGGTCAAAGTTACGTTTTTCTAGCATAAGGATTTATATAATTTCAGCAATAAACAAGACAATATATATCAATATTTATTATACAATATTCCACATTCACGCGATGTAATCGCGCACAACATCATGTAAATTATTGAACAGAATATGTTTCGATTCATCGGCAAACGTTTGCGTGTTTACACTTTTCAACAAAACGGCATCTCTACTTACTAACGCTCTGGACATATTATTAACACTCTCACAATCAAAGAACACTCCAATCTTACTAACCAAATATAACATTTCGTTCTTATTTAAATTCTTACGAGTTCTCTTAGACATCAACTTATACATTTTAATATACGACAGAGCATCTTCTGTTTCCATCTCGTCAACGGTTTTTAAAAGATCGTAAACTATTAACATTATTTCCAATTCTACATTTCTGTTAATTTGTAGTTCTATCGTATCTTTATTTGCACTCATATTTCTTGCAAGTGCATTGACTGTCATACTGTTTAGGATATTGGCAATCAGTGCATAAATAGACCTTACGATATTCCTGTCCTTTTCCAAATGTTTCACAACTGAATGCAGCCAGGATATCAAGCCGTAACTTTCTATAAGTATTTCTGCTGCCCTTGGAACAGCCACAATAGAACTAAGAGCACATATAACCCTATCCTTCACTCTCCTGTCACTCAGCGCTGAGGAATAGAAATCCATGATCATTTTGAGGCACATTGTCTTGAATATCACGTTCACTTCGGACATAGTTTTGACTCCGTCGCGGACCACATCCAAGATCCAGAGTCTTCGATCCACCGCTTCCACCTCGCTGTCGTGGAATAAACTTAAGAAGTCTGGAACCACTGACACATCCACGACTTGTTTGGCGATGAAGAAGTTGTTCACGGGACGGTAGAGAGGGTCAGCTGGGGCTGTAGACACCAGCAAGGCCCTCGCCAGGTATAGAGCGTCTACTGCTGGAAGTCTCGGGTTCCTGTTTGACTCTTCCATCCCTTGAGCGATGGTTGCAAGACTATGCCGTAATGTGTTAATGAAGTCGGTGAGAAATAGCTTATCGTTTTTGTGTTTCCTGTGAAAGAAAATACATATTGTGATTCTCAAGCCTTGAAATATACATCACCTTACCTAAAGTGGCTGCATCTTAAATTATAGATTAATGTAACAAAACTTAGGGTATATTTCCGCAAAATTCAATCATCAACTGATGTTAAGAGTTAAAAAGTATGTACAAATAGCTATAACAGTCATTGACCGACTCCTCTTTAACCTTCAAGAAAAGCAGAAAACAAAGAATAACAAATACTAGGATTCGCGATTCCGACAATGTTAAACTCTGTTTTAATATCTGGTTATTCTTGCTCGTTAGCTTTAAAAAAAATAAGCATACGTAATACATAATAAATACTCACGTTTCTGTCTCTAGTAACATGCAGAATCTGTGCAGCACGTGGTACGCGGCCGCCCGCATCATGGGGCAATTAGAGCTCAATGCCATCACCGGCACGGACAGCAGCCCCGTGCGCAGTAGCTTGAAGCATGACGCAACTGAGCCCGGAGCCAACAGGTGCCCCAGCAGCGGGAACAGGAACAGAGGATCGTACACACTTTGATCCTCGTCTATGTGCGAAGTTACAGTAACATCAACGAGCTTCAACTCCCTAGTCACATCTCCCCATTTTGTTTTCACTATAAGGTTGTGTATTAGCGTTTCTACGTCTTTATTATTCTTTGTTTTAAAAACTTTATTTCGTACGGTATTTATAACTTCCGTTACAGAGTGCCCATTAACGAAATCTGGTAATTCGTAGTGATATTCCAGTCTTTGGTTCACGGGAAAGTTTCTCACTGTTCTCTCTATGAGGTCTTTTTCGTACAAATTCAGAACTTGATTCGGCGTAGGATGTGCCCATAACGATGAGGTTCGGTTCTTCCGCACAGCATAGTGATTAGCTGCAGAGTCTCCCCATACGTAAGGTTTGTACTCATTGACGGGCAATCCGTGGCTTTCATAGTAATATAATACTGACAGGATAAGTCTGTCGCAAGGACTCCTCGTGGCGTGGTAGGCGCTCAAAAATACCGGTATCTGCTGCGTTTTCATAACTGAATTATTTTTGGACATCAACGTATAGAGAAAATCTATTAGTCTGGATTTTATATCAGTGCTATGGTGGCTTAATATTACGTTTAAGAACTCAGAATGTGAAGTCACCATATCGAAAAGTGTTACTATATCATCATGGTCTGTAGGGTAGAATAGTTTTACTAATATGTTCAGTAAAGATAGTAATTTAGGGCCTAATGTATGTCCCTGGTCTACTGTTTTCACTTTTAAAGAGTCTTTCAAAACAACTTTACAAAAACCTTGCCATATCGCACTCTCGGTCACCCTTTTAAACTCCTCTTTATCTTCAACATTAAATCCAGCAATATTTTTACTAATTTGAACAACTGTAAAGATATTGGGGATTATATTGCTCAAAACGTCTACTTCTTTTGCATCTTTTAGACCGATTGTCATAATGTGAAGTAGACATAGGAAATAATTAATAAGGAACTCCTTTTTAACAGCATTGTCGTGTACGCAAATCTTCAGAAATATACTCTGAATTAATTCTATGTGACTCAATTCAACTGTTTCAAACTTATGGCTTTTACCGAATATTTTTGCACATTCTTCTACGTCCATGCATTCGATAACAAGTTTCCTTATAAATTTCCAATTGGATACGTAAATTTGACCGGCCTTGTGGGGTTTTTCTATAAACTTGTTTATATTAGATTTGTATTCATTGTAGATTGTTGTTAGAAGCTCTTTATTTTCGTTTATAAATTGATTATGGTTAATAATTGCATCGCCTAGTGGTAATGTTAATTCCCGTAAAGATAATATGTCTGGATTTTTTATTTGTTCTTTAAATGTGTTACAGAATTTAACATTGTACTTCAATAGCACTGAAGCGAGATGCGCGGTTGACTTGCGTACGTTGCTAACTTCGAAAAACTTTTTGAAATAATCATCATAAATCCGGGGAACCTGATGAGGTTTACTTTCGAAATAGTCCGCTAAAGAGCTCTCTAGATTCGTCAAGTTACAGCTCATATCTTTGTTCGTCAACAAATCTGTGTATAATTTCATAGATTTCTTCAAAACATGCTGCGGTAGCTCTAGTGTGATTTCATTTGAGTATTTATGTGTTAAATATTTAAGTAATTCTAACACGAGACTAGGCTCTTTGTCGTCTTTCACGCAGTTTTCTAGTTCAACTCCAAATATTTGATTAAATACCCTCATATCGTCTTCTTTACTAAGTCCAACGACCTTTAAAACGTTTATTGTGTGCTCGGAATTCACATTCTTCTTTTTATTAATTTTAACGAAGGCCTTGATTATTTCATTGTAATTTTTCTGTTGATAACTCTTCATTAGTTTGTATCTGTCGTCTAAATAATCAATTATGTCTTTGTTTTCCGTAATGACTTGCAGAAGGAAATTGGTTGCTAGTATATTTGATGAATTTTTGTTCGAGTCTAGAGGCGTATATATTTTTAGTACTTGTGGATTTTTAAATAAAGCTAATAGCATGTTCCTGCACATGTCAATCATGTGATGATTTCTGCCGGTCGAGAGAACATATTGAAAATAATTCGTAATTTTCTTCTGTTGTGGTTCCGTCAGTTGACCCATGTTAGTCAATCTCACTGTACAATATACCAAATATTTTGACCATATAAACAATTCAGAGCTATCAACATTTTTGCTCGTATCAATTTGGTAAGTATCTTCATTAACAACGTCTCCATTTTTTGATTTTTTTTCAATGAACGTAAATATATCATTGACTTGTAATTCTTCACCAGAAATAACAGATTTAGATAATTTTTTGAGTACACTGTCTTCTGAAAGTGTTTCCGGTAAAGCTACTGGCTGCCCAATCCAGCTAGCTACGTAGTTTCTAACGTCTAGCTTAGAATCTCCTATGAGAACTTCTGTCAGCTCTGGACAATAATTACTATGTAACAAGTTAGCTATATACAAAGACAAAAATTGCTTCAAATTCTTTTTTACGTCTTTATACAATTGCAAATACTGCATGCAGCCAACAATAAATGGGGATGGCATTTTGTTTTCTAAAAACGTATTGTCCTCTGTATTTCTATTTTCCATTAAGTCATTGAAAAGCTTCTCTAAGGATGTAGCGGCACTTTCGTCAGATATTTCAAAATTAATCAACTGGTTCCGTACAATATCAGCCAATTCATTTATGTTCGCCAAAACATACTCTATGACGTCACCAACTAAAGAACATGGTTCCACTTTTGCATTTCGTAGTGCATACAGAATTAAATGTATTTCATTTTCATCTGATTCGAATATTCCAGTGTTTTTAAAGTACACTTGCATAGTATTTTTTGCCTCTATCCAAATTAAATCGTCAGTACTTGTGTACACATGTAACATGATGAGAAAGAGATCTTTAAACATTGGATTTCTTAACGAGATAGCTGACCTATCTAATGTCAACCACAATGAAACCACTTTAAACTTTAACAATGACGTTTGTCCTTCAGAGAGGGACATGGAATAATCAAGAATCTTTTTCATATCTACATTACCTTCCACAGTTTCGAAATAGGCTGGTTGAATATCATTATACAGAAGTAGTAAATCAATAAGATATATCAATGATTCAGTATCAGACATTTTTGGCAGTTTATAGTCTTGAGTAACTTCTGGGGTATTTTTAGCATTAATAATGTTATCAATAAGGTTTGCTACAATACCTGGGACGGGCATATGTTTGGGGAAGAAAAATTCCAACTTTGCTTTCAAATCTGATATAGTTGCTGAAGTTTCCACCTCCAAAATTTGAATATATCGTTTTAAAGACTGCAACATTTTTACCAAAACCTTGATGCAATATATCGAAATTGTTTGATCTTTCCCCACATTCATATTAATATATTTTAATAATGGCACAGGTAAAGTTATGAATCTTACAAAGTTTGTTACTTGGAGTGCATTAAGACTGGCCATCCTAGACACCATTCCTTCAGGTCTTAATTTATCCAAGAGATTTACACAAAAGTGTATGGCTCTTTCCCAGATAGGAGAATGTTGAGGTTCAAAGCTATTTTCCAGGACACTGACTATAGCCCTGTGGAGGTCTGGACATTTAGACACTATCTGCAGGATCAATTCACATTCATGTTCATTTTCCCATGGCCGTTTCAATGTCAACAATGCTTTATACAAATTCTGATTCTTATTAGAGTCAGCTGTACCTAAAGAGGTATCTATAAAATGTAAACCCAGTTTATGAGAAGTGAACAAAGTGAGTAAAATGTCTGACAGTAGGGACATTATTTCGGGTCGTAGCTCATTTTTCTCATCTTGACTTTGTTCCGCAGGACCCTTCCAGGAGAATATCTTGAACATGTTGTGCAAAACCTGATGACTGAATGTTTTAAGTTTTAAACTTTTTGATATAAAAGCATTGTCTACCACATTTTTCTTTAAAATATTTAAAAACATCAATACAGCTTCCCCTTCATCGTGAACCAATCCTGGTATGACTAGTCCAAGCAACCCTTGTTTCTCCAATAGCACTTTTATTAATGGGAAATGTCCATCCACCAGAAAGGACGTCATGAAATGAACAAATGCTCTACGAACATTGTCTTTCTCTTTATAATTAGATGTTTCAACTACATGCTGTAAATGTTTTGGAGTCAACGGAGCTTGATTTAAAACCTCAATGCCCAAATCTGGATTTAATGTTACCATTGATGTCAAGAGCTTTAAGACTACTTTCCTATGCCGAGGACCCGAGTTTTCACTGATCATGATCTCTACGGTAGACATGAAAGTATTTAGGAAGTAGCGGCAAGCTTCCTCGGTAATGGCAATCATGTGAGGAACTGAAGACTGCACTTTAAGTATGATCAGGTGGAATAAGTGGAATGCTGGTGTAGCAAGTGTAAGGTTTTTCTTACTGTCCTGTGTTATTTGGCGCAGTATTTCGTGTGAGTTCCCTCCACTCTTGAGATACTCCAGCAAATAGTCAACTTCATTGTCAGGGTTTAGGCACACTTGTAGAAATTGTGTCAGAGCTGCAAAAAACATCATAATAAGAGTGTTATTGATAAACAAAGTAGCTTACAGCGTGACTTTATAGTCATTTTGGAACAGAAAATTTTAAATTCTGTATCTATAACTGACGAAGTGTCCATACAACTCAATTCATACCGGCTTCCCTTTTAGGTTTGTTTGTATTCATTTTTGTTTTCTGTTAAATTGGGTGTAATAAGATAAATAAATACTTTATTTTGCCTCAGGTTACCTTTGGAAAAATTTGATGTTTCTCCATTAAACAATAATAGAGTTTAAAAAAATGCCAATGTAATAAAATAAAAATATTTTTTATAAACATTGAAATTAATGTTTATGAATAATAAATGATAACTCATGTTAATGCAACAAATCTCATGTACTACTACAATCAATACGATCAGTGCCATATTATATAACTATGAATTAATCATTGCGAAGTTACTATCATTATCAAACTAGAAGTGAAAAATATTTAAATAACTTTTTCCCATAGGCAACATTGTGAAAGCACTGTTGTGTACCAGTTGAAAGAGCATAATAGCAGGCGTATTATTTACTGAGCACAATGAGACATAACATCTTATATCATCATAGGGTGACAAGTGCAATATTATTATTAAGTACTACTTATAAGTGCTCCTGTTGGTTATCATCAAGCAAGCAGCTTACTCACCGTATCTTTAATTTATTTAAAAAAAAAACGTAACTACTCCGGTCAGCACTACTCAGTCGTGTTGGCATCAGGGCCACTATGCGTCACCGGTGATAACAGTCAATAAATTTAGCTTGTATGGAATAACAAAAATAATATCTTACCCATGGTTTGACCCAGCTTTGCCGATATCTCTTTTCGAAAGTGTTTAACATCAAAACCACTAATGTTGGGTCTTTTGGATAATTTGGTTTCATTTTGAGGTTGGCCTGACTCCACATTTTCATTTTGTTCATTATCTTCAGTACTATCCTTCTTATTTTTTCTCAAAGGTCCGTCTGTTTCACCATCGTACTTACGCTTGCCCATTTTAGATCTTAAATAAAATCATTTAATACAAGTTATCATATAAATAGCACATTAAACACAGAACAAGCAATGAGCACGTGAATTTGTTTTGGTTTTTTGACATTTGGTGTTGATTTTTTTTTTCTTCGTCCTTAGAGGACAGGCTATAGTCTTACGACCATACTGCCTAGTCTTACGTATTTCATTTGGTGTTGACATTGACAGTGACAGACTTATTTTTTCTGCAGTCATAACATAGACATGTGGTGTGAACAGCTAAACTTCTATTCAGTCTTATTTGTTTTTTTTAATTACCCCTAGCAAACAACCAATGTATTTTTTATTTATTTGTCATACTCTTTAGCCTTTCAGCAGTATTATAAATGCTTTTAGCTATAGCCTCCTTCGCTCTAATTATATATACCTACTGTTTAAATGTCTGATGGAAATATAGTTTATTCAATTACGAGAATAAAAATTCAGAATAAAACATAAGTTTTATAATAGCAAACTTCATGTTTACTGCGAATTGCGGTAAATGCGTTTAATACTAGAAATATACAATAATATTATTCAACCGACCGATACTTAAGGCCTTGAGCATTTGGGAAGAATATACAAAGATTTACGAATCATTTCTTTAAAAAATCAATTTGTGTTTTGGAAAAGAAATAACTACCAAAATATTCCTCATTCATCAAATAGTTTGGAATGCACTATGGGTACTATGCAGTGATATGAACCTTTAAGATATCGGCTGAAGCCTCACCACACACCCGTGACGCTTAAATCCCAAAGGGGTGGACAGAGGCGCAACAGGTACCACAAGCTTTCCGCTATGCGTATTCTCATCATGTAAAAGGGGGCGGCCCATCGCCTTAAGTCTGGAATTTGTGCCAAATAAAAATTCCAGACTTAGGGCTGATACTGAGTAGAAGCACTGATTGCCACTTTGCCCGAACCGGCGAACTACCTCTAGACCTCAGCACTGCAGTTCTACTGTGGCGGCTAATGAAACACTATCCATATAATAAAAAAATATGAAATAACCGGAGTAAAGATAACTTATTACAGAAATGTTTATTTTTATCTACAGATGATTTATGATGAATAATATACATTTATTATCGTACATTTCGAATATATCGCTTCTAAAAATTCGCTTAGCGCGCTGTTGGGGGGACCGACTTAAACTGGGTAAAAGAATAAAAACACCAAACACTTTCATCATGTTTTATTGATTAAAACACCATCATATTATTAAAAAATGAACCGTTATTTGTACTTGTAATAAAGCTTTGTATATTTAAAATTTACAAACTGTATTTTTATTTAATAAAAACTCTTAAAAATTCTAAAATATGTCTATGCTATCGCCAGTGTCAAAATAAAAAACAAGTCTTCTACAAAGCATGATATTATATTCATAATTAAATTATAAAAAGAAATATAACATATAAAGACAAATTCAAAAAAGTCCTTTAATATTATTTTTTTTATAAGTATAATCATCACAATATTTTTCAATATCTTACCTAATGATCTCAAATTATTATTTAACTGATTCATTACGTCCCTACTTAGACAATATATAAAGGAAAAGTATTACGTGATTTATGTTTTCCGCCACAGTATAAGAAACAAGGCTCATGCACTCATTTATAAATACTGTTGTAGTGTGCGTAAAACAGACAAGTTTTTAATATGTATGTGTGCGTTCTCGACACAAAACGGTTTAGTGTGTGTTGTACTTTAAATATAGTAGTTGAAACCCTGTTCCACTTCTGTGTAGTACTTATTGTCTTTCTAATTGAAGTTTTTTTTTATAGCGGGAATAAACCCATAGCGCATCCTTTTTAGATTGTCCAAGCATCTATTCTATGACAATTAATGTTGCCATTTACAAAAAATCAAATCTACGACTGAACATTTTTAAACTCTATAAGTAAAAATTATAAATGCTGCAACAGTCGAAGTGATGTAATCACAAAAACTGTCACTCCTTGTCAAAAATATAAAACATAATAAATATATATAGAATATGAAATGTAAGTATATGTATAAGCACCAAAATGTCCTCGCTGGTTGATGGAAAATAAATAAATTTTTAATATAGTTGAGGCCTTATAAAACATAATATGAAGTACTATACGTATATTGCTAACAATCTTTGTAGCCAGAATGAACGCAGTCATAAACGATGTGTCACGCGATAGCTATATTTTTAGTTTCTTTAAAATGTAACAAATGCTTTAAAAGATGGAGATTGTATGTTTTAAGTACAGATAACGGAAATTTGGCCAAAATAATTACGTATAGTACACAATACAAACAAAATTGCATAACTATCAATAACAGTACAAATAAATCAACCACAGTTCAAACGTGTTGTCATTCTGTCTGTCTTTTTGATATACGCCATCAACTATTTTCATTCACAACCAAGGCAAAAACTTTATTGGACTTTGTACTAAAACATATTTGTTTTTACATGTGTAATTATTATATTGACTCTCCTTATTACTTAAGAACATTTCTAAACATACAATATGACTTATTTTTTTTTTAAATACGGTGAGCTTCTGAAATATACATATATTGTTAGCACAATGTTTTGTATTAATTAGTTTGTAATTGGATACATTTGGTATTTATCTGCATATAAATTAATTTGAGATGGACTGTACGTCAATTATTTTAATTTTCTCTATTGCAGAGCACTTAAAATGTCTATCCACAAGATGGTGGTAAATAGCTAATTAATTGTGTAGTGAATGGAAAACATTTCTAACAGAGTAACATATTTTCAAACGGAGAATTTTAAAAAATAGGCCAAAACCTTAATGTATTTGACTAGATATGGCACTCTTTTCAAACGCACCGCCATTTTCTTTTACGTCATAATATAATAAATTCTAATTCAAAGTAATAATATAATTTCAAACTAAACTAATACAAAAATTATTACAAATCTACAAGTAAATAACAGCATTGATATAATTTTATGAAATATTTTTCCATATAATAAGTAAGTATATTTTCACACTGTAATCAAAGAATGCAAGTAACCTATTTGAGTTTTAGGTATGTCTATTAAGTTAATGTATTATAAATTTTTAGCTTCCTTACCTTTTTCAAATTCGACATGGCACATAAATATTTTAACTAGCAAGCATGAATTACTCATTTACTGTCCAATATACACGAATTATTATTACATTAGGTAATTGACACTTTAAATATCTTATCAAAAACTATGTAATACTTTTAAAAAATATCAAACAAACGCTCAAAAAGCAAATTATACAACTTTCAAATATAGTGGAATGTGAAACTAGACGTGGGTGTGCGAGTAAGAAAGCAATACTACAAGGTGCCCGCTTTTTTACATACATACTGTATAAATATAATACAACGTGAAAGAGAGTAAGATATAGAAAGCTTATTAAAACAGTACTTTTAATATATTCCAAGTCTACCTACAACTTTGGATATACAGTGAGGTAATGACAAAGGTTTCATTTATAAATGACGAGTCTCACTCGTTAAATATTAACAAAAAAGTTTACGTAAACTTACATGATATCCTAAAGTACTTATTAATAATAAAAACAAAATGGCTGATCACATATTTTTTGGTGTTTTAATTTATACATTATCCAAGGCTTTGTAATACTCAAATATTGTTTATAATCTATTCATTACTTCCAGATGTATGCTATAAACAAACGTCAAACGCCTCTTCATTTTCTTCTTTTTAAATTACAGCTTTGACAGTTTTTTAATGATTTCGCAAATATCGGGCAATAATAGCAAATAGTAGTATTTTTTGCAAATCAATGATCTTAGTAAGTAATTTTAGTGTAGAATTACAAACAACAAAAAATATATGATCCAATACACAAGTATTATAAATAGTATAAAAAAATTACCAGAATATTAAATGCTTTGTCATATTTATGTTACTGTCAATACTAGTGTCATGCGAGTTGCAGACTCAAAATTGAGCTAAGTTGGTTTATCTTAGACTGTAACGCCTATTCTTCATACTTGGTTGCCCACCGTAAACTATGTAAGCTATGTACTATGCCCCTTATTAATAAACGTTGTGTAAGTGTTTCAAAGTTACAAAATGTTTTGTCTCGCTCCTTCTGATGTTCAATGTAACGCTGTATAACTCATACAGACAAGTACGACGTTTACTAGCGAGGCATTATTTGTAATAATTTTATCAATGCGAATAAATTAGTTTATATTAGCTTGTATAGCTTAAATTATTATTAAAAATTCCATGCAGGATGAAAATAATAATATACACAAGTTATTTTTATATGTTAACTAGAAGCCTTTTTGCTCACCCTAGAAAATGCCTTGGGCTTACAGGAGCCTCGCGTGCAGGCTCTTTTTGGTGGAATTTGACGACCTCCCCCCCCCCACGCCCTTCCATTCGTCCCCTAACATAATCCATAGCTACTCCAATAGCACTATTATCACTACCTCAGCGATCCGAGCTAAGCTAAACTAACTTAAAGTTCTTTGTCTGCAACTGGCAATAGTTCCTAGTATATCGTCATACTCTGCGACCGGAAGTTTATTGCAAACACTATCAGTAAGAGTTACTGGTGGATGGTAACTAAATTCAAGCCGGACAAATCATTGACTATTGTACAGTACTCGACAGTAAGTATTAAACATGGATAAAAAAGAGGATCGGCAAGGCATTGTGTATTCCATATGAACAATATGATTTGGTTTAAATTCTGTAGTATTGGTGTTGCATTCTTAAAATAATTTAATGGATAGGAAAATATTAAAATTAAAGCTTATTCATCTGTCATTAATAAACACATTGAATATCTTTGTTGTGTTTTATAAATTTTAAATACAAAGTTTATCTCATATCTTTCACTGCAATAATTCTGAGTGTCACACACAATGCTCTATGAAGCCGATCCTGGTAATTATTTCTTTCCATAGCCAATGTATGATATTTATTACAGAAAGATTGTTTTCCATTACTAATATATATTAACTGGCGAGTACTGTAACACGTATTTACTTATCTACATACAAAAATATAAAATGTCTAGTTTTCTTTTTAGGACCTTATAAGAGACCTGTACTTACGTTATATGGTATACTATTACCCCCTTGTTCATAGAAGTTATTTATCTAAGGATGGAGTATTGCTATGATAACAAGTCTGTTTGACCACTGTGTTTGTCTGACAGATTGCTGTTTGTTTAGCTTTGGTTACCTGACAGCCAACTAGATTAAAGTATCTCAATATGAGTAAATCACGACGGCCTCTGTCTACGCACTGTGAAGGCTGCCATGCCGTCAGCACTGAGAAACAGACTTGTTATCACAGCAATGCTCCATCCTTAGATAAATAACCTCTATGAATAAGGGGGTAAGTATTTGGGCTTGTCACAATTCCCACCACATACAAGGCACATAATGGAATTGTAATAATAGTATAATGAATATTGCTTACTTACATTTTTAATCAGTGTTTATAATAACACATACTATTTTCTTGTGACTTTTTCAAAATTCGGCTCAATTTCTCGTATTTTGTCGAGGAGAACATCAGCCAAGTTCTGATTTGGGTCTGTGTCTGAAATATAACAATATTTTTAGACACACCCTTTGCCTTTATTCCAATCTAGTGTGGAGTTAACACTTTACTTTCACACATGTGGAGGTATTAAAGTTATGATTTTCAAAATGGCCGCTTGTGTCACAATATAATCTCCGACTCATCGTGTCATTAGTTTGTAAAAGATATAACACCTATACCATCCACACATACCGGGTATATTTAAGACTTATCAAGCTAACACACGAACACACACTCACGCCTGTTATAATAGAAGAGGAAGGCAGAAACGCAACTAGTGCATCCACTTTTCGCTGTGTATGCCGTCCCATCATGTTATACATGGCAGGCCTATCCCCATATCTGGCGTATATTCTTAACTCCAGGCCGACACCGACCAGAAATACCTAATATCACTTTGCCTGACCCGGGATTAGAACCCAAGACTTCATGCAAGCTATACAACTACTGCATCAAACATGTAGTTGTATAAAAACACTTACCGTCAAAATAAACTAGTTCACATTTGTCCCGACACTGCGGACTCTTGGAAATGATGGAGGTGAGCATCTTGGAGAAGTCCGCGACCACTTCTTCAGTGTTCATATTGCTTAGCTCTAGAATAGATACGTCACATTTTATTTTAAAAACGTTTTAAGCTATTGTTTTATTTGACTCATTCTTGTTTTTTACTTTTATAAATTCTACGTCATCTTCATTTTAACATCGGTTGAAATTCAGTCAAAAATGAACTTTAATTTCGGTAGAGGGTGTGAGTATCAAGAAACAGAAAGGAGGCGCAATACAGGCAAATGACGTCATCGGGAACTACGATATGCGCGAAATGAAGACAAGACATGATATCCCCATAACGCACCCACTTTTGTGCATTGCAATATTTAAGATATGAATTTCTGTCTCATTTATTAACCAATTTTAATGCCGTTTTCACAGAAGAGCTTCTTTTTCGTATAATTTGTTATTACACAAAATCACAGGCACCTGCCTTATTAGTGAAAACTCTATAATGTTGTTGTCATGCCCAGTATAAGCCAAGTGGCTCAATAATTTAACAATAAATTTCCTTCCTATTGCATGAAACTTTACATAGTTAGCGTAATGTGATTGTTACACCTTTCTCTACCTTAAGATAAGGTTGCCAACTATCCTGTTTTTTCAGCATGACTTGGTCATTGAAGTGTCCTGGAATGTCCTGAATAGTTTTTAAAGCGCTTTGATCTGGTCATGAAGTTAAAAATTTCATTTCGTTTAAACTATATTCGCTACACATTAATTAACTATTGCTATTCTATGACCGCGTTCTGTTTTAAAATTTTATTGTCCTGGTTTTTCCCACTTAAATTCCTAGTTTTTTTTAAATTAGTGGTTAGGAATTCTATGACATAATTAACAGTTGGAGACTTTCCTGCCCTCAGACACATCACCACTACCACTGCAAGCCAGCATTAGCAGTGGCACGCATTCTGACACCGAGCGATGAAGCTCGGCAAGGCTCAGGGAACACTAATTTATTCCGCAACGGAATTAATCAATTAGAACGATAGGAAGGGGTCGGAAATATTAACTGTCCGCTACCCTCCACAGCGGCGATAGTCTAGTTGGGCGTGGAACGGACTGCCAAGACGAATGTCCGCAAGTTCAAATCCCCAGGGCACACACCTCTGACTTTTCTAAAATCATGTGTGTATTCTTTGTGAATTTATCGTTCGCGTTAACAGTGAAAGAAAACATCGTGGGGAAACCTGCACATCTGAGAAATTCTCTATAGTAATTTCGAAGGTGTGAAGTCTACCAATCCGCACCAGGCCAGCGTGGTGGACTAAGGCCTAATCCCTCTCAGTAGTAGAGGAGGCCCATGCTCAGCAGTGGGCAAGTATATAATACAGGGCTGATATTATTATTATACCCTTCACAGCAAACCGGAGACAAAATAACTAATTAAGGAGGATATGTTGAGCGCTGACCTTGGTAGAGCGTGGTGTTGTGCAGCACCTCGTGCAGCGTGTGCAGCGGCGTGGCGCACTCCGCCGCCACGAACACCGGCGCCGCGCCCGCGCGCCGGATCATGTACGCGGAGTTCTTGTAGATGCGGTTCTTCACCCCCGCCACGTCCTTCTCGATCTCCTTCAGCGACTGCAACCGACAATCACTTCACATACCAGGGGACAGTGTATACCCGCAACACGACATTGTTACGATCATCATCATCATCAGCCGCAGGATTTCCACTGCTGAACATGGGCCTCCATCCAGCGACTTTTATGAAGTCGTCTGTGCTCCTCGTGGGGTGGGCGTCCGACGCTCACGACGATATTTTCGGGAAATTTGCGTGGAATGGTGCATTACATGCTTGTTATGAACAGGCAAAACGTGCGGCATAGGGAATCAGGGCCAGGGCATGCTATAAAATGAATATTTATCGGGAGACCAGAGCACACGTGCAGAAAAAGGTATATATTTTTTTATGACTGAATGACGAGACGAGTTTGCCGTTCGTCTGATATTAATTGATACGGCCGCCCATAAACAGTAGAAACACCATTCAACACCCTGAATTACAAAATACTGTTTGGTACTCCACTGCGCTCGCCTTCCTGAGACATGAGATGTTAAGTCTTATTATATCCAGTAATTACACTGGCTACAATACATATATTTCTATTATCTAAATGTAAACAAAAAACATTAAGCAAAAATAACACAACTATATATCACTAAAAGTATTTTAAAACAGTGCATTAAAAACCAAAATGACTAACTACTTTCAATGAACGATACCAATCACTTTTTGATCAAACGCGAAAATACAATCAGAACTAAAATTGTTTTATTAAATACCTGCTTGACAAGATCAGTATCAATGTACCTAGTAAGATTCCGCGTTACTCTTATCCATTGTTGAAAGTACCTCGAGCCCGAACAAACCTCGGTGAACACTCACCAACTGCTAGGTTGTCGCATGAATACAACAAAATTACAACTTTCTCGCCAGAAATTGACGTCTTCAGAAATAGCCTAGCAAAATATAAACATCTCATAAAAGAAGTCCTTTTTGATGTGTGAATGTTGCGTACGAGTTCAAATCCAAATTCACGTTTTAAAATTAAATTGTAAATTATAATTACATAAATAAATAATTAATAGAGAAAGAAGAAATTAACAATTTAATATTGATGGAATTATAATTATTATTTATTGGATAATTGGAATATAAATTATAATGTTTTTTTTTTATATATTGTAAATAATTGTTTTTAATTATATAGTCCTATAATGTTTTGTGATAACATTTTATGGTATTCTATTTATGACATGTGATTTACGATATGATGATGTTACTTCTTAATGTTTTTTTTTTATGATTATTTAGCGGTCGATTTTTATTTTATTTTTAACTAGCTTTTGCCCGCGGCTCCGCCCGCGTTATAAAGTTTTTCAGGCTAAAGTTTTCCGTTATAAAAGTAGTAGTTTCCCGGGCCTATGTTCATCCCAGGGTCTCAAACTATCTCCATATCAAATTTCATCTTAATACGTTGGGTAGTTTTTGTTTTATAATATATTTTTTAGAACTTTTTAAGAGGAACAATCCCGTCATACATCATTGTTGCATAACTTTAACCGTTTACGCAGCGCACGCAACGGACGCTCTCAAAACTAATAATTTTCTCTGTTTTTGCAACATGTTTCATTACTGCTCCGCTCCTATTAGTCATAGCGTGATGATATATAGCCTATAGTACTCCAGGAATAAAGGGCTATCCAACGCAAAAAGAATTTTTCAGTTTGGACCGGTAGTTCCTGAGATGAGCCATTACTGCTCCGCTCCTATTGGGTATAGCGTGATGATACATAGTCTATAGCACTCCACGAACAAAGGGCTATCCAACACAAAAAGATTTTTTCAGTTTGGACCGGTATTTCCTGAGATGAGCCATTACTGCTCCGCTCCTATTGGGTATAGCGTGATGATATATAGCCTATAGCACTCCACGAACAAAGGGCTATCCAACGCAAAAAGAATTTTTCGATTTGGACCGGTAGTTCCTGAGATTAGCGCGTTCAAACAAACAAACAAACAAACAAACAAACTCTTCAGCTTTATATAATTTTATTTTTAATTAATTATAAAAAATATGTTGATTTGTGATTTACTACTTCATTATTCTTTGTAGGACAATTTTTAATTAGACTAATGCATGCTGTATCTCCTTAAAATTAAAGATACACAAGGTTTGTATATTTATGTTACTTGTACCCAATGAACCATTTATATATTATGTGTAATCTTTTTTGGAGATCTTGAATAAATAAATAAATAACTTATGTCGTCTACTCTCTAGATTAAATCGACGATGAAGATTGGGATCATAGATTGGAATCGGCCGTAGGGCGCCGCTGAACAAAGAATGTTACTCCGAGCTCCTGCATAGAGACAGCCCTAGCAGGTAGCAACAAAAACACAATAACCTCAGGACTAACTTGACAAGCCTCCAGCTGCGACAGATCGTCTCTGTTCTCCTTGTTGAACTGCTTGAGGTCGGGCGGCGAGTACAGCGAGCGCGTCATGATGATGAACAGCCTCCGCACGGGGAACACCACGCCCTGGGCGTTCTCGTACCGCTCGATGTTCTCCTGGAACCCCACGAACTTGTGCCCGTCCGACGGGATCACCTGCTTCAGATACCCTTCGAAGAAACTGCACGCCATGCCCACGCCGTAAGTTATCGTTGTGGGCTTCTGTTCCTGCTGACATTTTAGATTCATTGGTTATTTGTTTAGTAGCCACGTGTTTTGAACTTTATGATAGTAAACTTATGAGAGAGCAGGTTAGTAAGTGAGCGGTGTACCGATAGCGTTTTTATGCCAGTAGGTGTTTGAACAAGAATGTGTTATTGAATCAAGAGGTAAGTGAATAGATTTATTCGGGGCATGGCGAACGGTCCACCGATTCTTGCCGGCTTCTCTTTCACAATTCATGTGAAATCTGATTGTCATTAAAACGATTTGTAAATACCATTTTTATATATTAGTGTATATATGTTGTGTCGGGTTCCCATTCAGAAAATTTTACCCTTCGTCACTGGCTTTTAAGTGCATCTAACAGATGTGATATTTTTTTACTGGTGGTAAGTCTCTCATATGTGAGAGTCCGCCTGAGTAGGTACCACCGCACTGTCTATTTCTGCCGCCAAGCAGCAGTGTGTAGTCACTGTTGTATTCCGGTTTGAAGGAAATTGTAACTACTGGACATAATGAGACTTAACATCTCATGTCTCAGAATGGCGAGCGCAGTGGAATACCAAACAATACTTTGTGATTCAAGGTGTTGGATGGTGTTTCTACTATTTATGGGCAGTCATATCGCTTACCATCAGGCGAACGGCAAGCTTGACTCGTCATTCAAAGCAATAAAAAAAGAGTGATTTTTACGACGTGATGTATACAACTTACCATATCGTTGTACGTTAACAGTAAGTTAGCGGCGAAGATCAGCAAGAAGTCCTCTGTGATGAGCTTCTGCTCGGTGTACAGTAACACGCCGACTGATGCCGCGGCGACCAACGCGTATTCCTTGACGTCCTGGATGATTTTCGGTGGATCCAGAGACGCCTTCTTGTTCAGAATTTTGTATAACAGCGCGGACCCTTCGTTAGTAGCTCGGATGACCAGAAAATAGAGTAAGTATCGTGCTAGAGGGGGAAAAAAATACTAATATTACATGTTTGCGAATCGTATTCGAAAAATATGATATACTCAAGCTTTTCATCCCCAAAGAGGAACGCAGAGGCGCAACTGGTTCACCCAATTTTTGTCGTGTGTATTCCGTCCAATGACAATGCGCTAGTATATTAATATTACCCATTTTTTTTATCCTTCTCTGTTATATCAGGAATAATGATACCTTAAAAGTGAGGTGTAAATCAACTCTGATAAGGTTATCCAGTCAACCACTTTGATTACTCTTTGTTAAGGAGCGTATTGGATGCAGACATATTTATTGATGGTGTTCATATCATCAATAAAACTATGTAGATGATTCTAAGTCATACGAACTATTGTGAGTCTACTGTATCTACAATGATTTAGTGTTCTTTGCTATTATTTTTACAATATTAATTATCATATAGGCGATTTGGTGTACGTCCCTTGTACTCTTATATTGGATTTTAAATAAATAAATTGTCTCGACTGGCAAGAGGTGATCTCTCTCGTCAGTCGACATCTATAGGAGCCCGCCTTCACTTACCATCAGGCGTCGTGGGGCCGCTCTGTCGTCCCCGCATAAAATTTACAAATAACGTAATTTTCTCGATTTGGACAAAACAAATCTAGAAAAGAACTTCCACTAACAAATGCCACACTGTCCCTCAACAAACTACTTCCTATTTTGAAAACCACATCTGTATCAATAATAAATTAACGTACGCTGCAGTCAAAAATATAATTGACTTACCAATTCCCACCAGCCACAACTGTTTATCGAAGTTATTTGCCTTTAGTCCTGCAACAATCAAGGATATTATAATTATTGTCCAGTACATCATTGTGTTGGCGAATATTATCTCAGGGCGCGACGCATGCGACAAAGAACAGTGCTGAACAAGTTCCTAGTTAGAACTGCGCGCTTTGCGGCACGCACGACGGTTATATATATACGTCCCCTGGTTCTCAAACATTTTGTTTTAAATTATTCACCAAAATGGCTAGGATTTGTCCTACAAAGAAAAGACCACTATAATGGCTTGACTTCAGTAGGATTCCCTGAAGACTTCGATTTGTAGTTAAGGAAATTTTAAGTCTTTTTTATTATAAATCATAAACGTCACAGAATGTTTATTCCAAATGGCAAATGTGCGGAGCTTCAGGAAAGGGAACGTTATGATCAAGCCCCTGGTTCCCGTAAATACAGGTAAATTGTTTTCATGCTGTAGACAATTGTGTCTCCGGCACGGCTCAACTAATTTCAACCTACACCCTGATTATAACACATTCGATAGGCTTTGAAGCTTAGTTATGAAATCACTGTTTTGTTTACATTTACAGTTACAGACTAACGACCTGCTTAGGTACTTAAAATACATACAAGGGACAATGGTACATAGTAAACCTAAATTCGTTTTAACTGTTTGTGGTTGCGATAAATTCGTGTAAACGTGATTAAAAGAAAGAGATATTACATATAAATACAATTTTGAGGGAATGAAAAATAACGTATTTTTATTTGAAAATAATCGCCAAAATGTTTATTGCCGTAATTCAACGAAGCGGAAACAAAACCCTATTCATCTAAAAATATATGGTTGCAATGTGATATCGTGTTATTACTTCGCCGAAACAACGCTCTGCCTTTCTGTGAAACAATAAATTAAACAGCGTGGAATGAATATTTCAAACATTAGTAAAATGTGTTGTTTTTAAGTAGATTGACATTCTTACGTATACGAGGGCATGTCTGGAGAAGTACTAAGGATTTGTCTATTTCTGCCACCAAGCAGCAGTGTGTAGTCACCGTTGTGTTCCGGTTTGAACGACATTGTAGCCAGTGTAACTACTGGGGCCTTATTCTCTATCGCGCACGTTATTTTAACAGTGCGTAACAAGCACGTAACACAACGCGTCATGTTTAGTACTATAGAAATTTGACTTACAGAATACCATTCCACGCACATTTCTCGAAGATAACATGACACAGCCGCGTTACGCGTTTACACTATCATACAGAATAAGGGCCCTGGACATAATAAAATTTAACATCTCATGTCTCAGGATGGCGAGCGCAGTGGAGAACCGAACAATAGTTTGTAATTCAAGGTGTTAGATGATGTTTGTAGTGGTTATGGGCGTATGTATCGCTTACCTTCAGGCGAACGGAAAACTCAAAAGCAATAAAAAAAAACTTACCAAATGAAATTCCGAAGGCGAAAGCTACTTGCATGAATAAAACAAATGATTTTCTTGAGTTGTCCATACTAGAAACAAAAATAATTAAGTTATATCATGCACACTTAGCACCAATATCTAACAGTGTATAAATATGTTTTACTTAAATCAACCTTAATTCTACTACATAGGAATAATATTCATAAAGTGTGGTGAGGTGCTGTATTCAATCTTTATTAGTTCTATTAGGTACATACTTCATGAAAGACAATGTCTCCATTCAATACTGAATACTCAATACTATTCAATACTAATAATTTTATTCTTTATACTGCAGCTTCATTGATTATAAGATGAAACTTGTATAAGACATAATTTAGTTATTGGAAATATTTTGTGCTATTTGTTTCCTTATGGAATTAATCTATATGAATTTGATAAGTTGCATCACTAGTGTCATAACAAGCATTACCTTAATATTCAATATTTTTTCTGGATATGTTTTATATGTAAATTATGATATGAGAAAGCTGACTGCCTAATGGAAACATTACCCATAAAAAGCAGTGTCCCCTTGAAACATGAGATGTGTGACCTCAATGGTTTATTACCCTGGCCACAGTTTTTAAAACCCAAACACAACAGAGCTAGCACTATGTTGCTTGGCTGTAGGGTTGGATTAATTAGCGTTAATTGTCAGCATGCTAAATCACATTTAGCATTTCACAAATAAAATACAGTTGCTAAATTTCGTTAAGTGTTAATTAATTCGTGATTTAACGCGCTCGCAATAGCAGCGCAAGCATGTGCGCTCTCCTTAATACCCGCAGGAATAATGATCAATTCCGTGCAAAATACTAATGCTAACGCGGCCTGTTTTAAGTGAAGGAATGAGCGAGAAAAAATGCGCGAGAGATGCGTCGCATGGAATGACTCATTGAATTGTTTATGTTTTTGGGAAATTACCGAATATTATGCTGAATAATATTCCATACAATAGTATCTATTATGCCTGAATAGAGAATGAAAAATAATTTTATGAAGAATGAAGATTTTTAAGATAGGGCTGCAAGACCAGCTACTTTAGCTGCTATTAACAATATAGTTACAAACAAAACTATTTTAGGACACAACACAAAAAAGAGTTTGTAAGACTAGCCTCTTTTTAGCATTGAGCCGGTACAATGTCCTACTCCAATTGAGGCGAGGCATACTGAGGCTCAGCACTTCAATGCACACCTTACACTATTTTGTAATGTGAACATTCAAAATATTGCTCTCTCGCTGGCATCTTAAAAAGCAGTAACGTAATGTTCATCGTAGAATAACATCCTATTGTAATTTGCCACATATGGTTCTCTATCTCTCTGTCCTATAGTTTAACAGAGATGGAGAGTGAGTAATGAAACTGCTGTGACATAAAATTGGAAGTAGTACAATATATAATGTCGAACAGCTCTTACACTTTGATGTCATGTACGGGACAAATGTACGGCCTCTTGTATGTCCTACTCAACATTACAGGAGACTGGCCATCATTTTTCCAAAATTAAGATCTGCATTAACAGACTGTAAAAACATTTAAGTACAGTTAACAAGAAGCTGGTCAGTTTATGCAATTTTTTTTAAACTAATCAAACTGTTGCTTATAAGGATCATAAGTCTTCATGGGATGAATAGAAGTTTAAGTAATGTTAGAGTCAAACTTTTACTTTTCCATGAGTCAGTAGGACCAATATAGAGAACCAGCAAATTCATTTTGCAAACAATACATAATGTTATTGCTTATAATAATATCCAGTTGTTTATTTGCACAGTAACTGACAGACAGAACATTTGCATAGTCATGGCTAGCTATTATGAATCATTAATTTATTTATTTTTGAATTTATTTATGTCTATATATACACTGAATAAACATGAAATAGGTTATGTTTACTTAACAGGAAAGATTAACTATTAGACAATAGGATTACAATAGGAAAAGATCTTCTAGATACACAATCAGATATTGGTATAAACTATTGATGATTCATAATCGCTATTTTTTAAACTTACTATTATAAGCCTTAAGCACAATTACGAGTATAACGACTATGTAATAGGTATACCTGTTTATGACTTATGTTATAATATGTACTGATAATAATTATAAATTTATGATCCTATTATATAAAGAAAAACTGAAAATAACTGCGAACAAAGAACTACATTCTTTCAAACAAATTTCAATGTCAATTGACCGATTCAAATACTATATATTTTTTTAATTATTCGTCCTCAGAACAGGCCTTTAGATCATACTGCCTAGTCTTACGTATTTGACCGATGCAAAGTTGCAACTTGCAAAGTAAAAACTCATGCGAACCGAAGAGAATTATAAAAATTATGATCTGAATGGAGAATAACACTAGGTCCGTGTAATCACTTGCTGTTCTTATTTATACTATTATATAATTCTAAAGAGATTGTTTGTTGGTTGGTCCGTCTGTTTGAACGTGGTAATCTCAGGAACTAAGTATTGTTGGAAAAAAAAAAGTCTTTTAGTGTTGGATAGCCTATTCATCGAGGAAGGTTATAGGCTGCAAGTTCCTAACCTGGGTAATTCCCTCGCGGGGAGAGGGGGGGGGGGAGGTTAAATCTGCTATTTCACGAGAGTAACGAAGAAACTAATTATAGAATCGTTTAAGTAACAAAAAAATAGCAGAGCTGACGTTAAAATCGCTATCACAGCTAAAGTCTATTAAGAAAAATGTTCCAAAAAGAAAGGAATTTTGTTCTTTTTGAGAGCCTCCATTGCGTGCGCTGATTAAACTGTTACAGTTACTCAACAATCAAGACGAAATTGTTCCTTTTAAAAAGTTCTAAAATATTACAAAACAAAATCTCTCGCCGTATCTGTTGACCGGTCTGTACGTAATAAACTCAAAATCTACCTGATTTCGATGAAATTTGGTACGCTGATAATTTAAAATCCGGGAAAATCGATAGCGGGACTTTTCCTAGAAAAATCGTTCACACGGGCATAGCCATGAGCAAAAGCTGGTCTCTACAAAATAAACTTATGACGAGGCTGTATAAACTAGAACTCTTTGCCATCCCAATATAAAAGGAAAATTAAAAAACGAAATACCGAACTATGACAGTTTAATGTTTTGAAAGTTGAATTTATAAGAAATTAATATTAAATTACCCAATCACAAGCAGTAATTAGAATTGGATATATCGACATAATAAAAAGAAAACTTTTTAACAAATTGCATAAATTCATTCTAACTAGAATAAGTTATAAGTAGCTACTTAAAAAATGGTTGTCTGCAAATTTTTTCAGCAAGGATATTGTCGGTATGGGCAAAGTTGCCGATTTGAACATATTTATGGCTCCAAATATTCATATCATGGTAAAGTATACAATTATTTTTAAAACTAATAAAGACTTATATTTTCTGTCATAAATATTTGCATATTATATATTTTTATCTCCTAATTCTTAAATATGTAATCAGGACTGTTCTATATTTTGTAAGTTGAGGCTATAGAATTGAATGTTACCCTCACATATTTCTAACAGAGAATACAAAATCGCCAATGAACTATTTCGTTCATTCAACTCACAAAACACGATTTTTGAATTAAGGACAAAATGTGAATATAATTATTATACTTGTTACACTCAGAGTTAGACTATATGAAAAATGTCGGCATAATTAGTTTATTGATAGTTCAGACATGGCCACACACACACACAACCACTTTTAATTTCATTTTGGTTATGGATGAATTAATAATTACATCAAAACATTACAGTGCTTTTACAATAGTACCCAAGTTTGATAAATAATGTTTTCTATATTCAGCAAACCCGCCTCCACAACAACAGTCTCAGCAGAACGTGGTCACGGATGAACAACTTCTTAACCAAGTGCAGTCAGACGTGTTGGCAGCCCTCAAGGGGGGCATGTGGATTCTAACTTGCTATGCTCCATTTAAGGAGAAGCCAATCATTCCTGGCTTACATGACCTCTCACCGGAAGAAGCCAGGCTTTTCATTTATGAAGCAAAGGCTAGCAACAACATTGACAATGCTGTATGTTAATTTTCGGTCATCTTATTGTGATGTTTATTTGTATTATGTCTGTTTAAGGTTATAATTTTTAGCACCTAATTGGGTACTTATGTTGCTTCAACCTTTTCTGTTTCTAATATATTAAATTAACTCTTCATCAACACATTGTCTAAAATTTTATTATACTTTTTGTCTTATTATGATTTCAGATATCCTACATTAACAATCATCTGAAAGAAACAAGAGATAAATACGAGCAGTTATTGAAGGCCACACCAACAGTTACAAATCTGTTGCGAAGTCTGTACCAAGGAGAAACAATAGCATCCCCCTTCACAAGCAACCAAAATACAGGATTTGGTAATCCTGCGACATCTATATTCCGAAGTGCTGTACAAAACACACCATTCCAAAATGCATCACCTTCTATATTCAACCAAGCACCTAATACTAGCATGTTTGCCTCGCAGACTGAAGCAAAAGACTTATTTGCACAAGCAGCCAATCAAAATGTCTTCCAGCAAAGTCAATCCATGTTTCCATCACAAGATACGGCAAAATCTATTTTTGCACAAGCTACTCAGAATATATTCAGTCCGAATACACAAAGCATATTCAATACTAACCAAGTGAGTAACCAGAGTGCTGGAATTTTTGCCACTGCCAATCAAAATGTTTTTGGTAAGCTAGACAATGCACAGCAAAATTCAACATTCCCGCAAGCTCCGGTTAATGTTTTTCAAAAGTCAGAGAATCCACCGTCCAATGTATTCAGTCAAAATGTGTTTAGTACGAATGAAAGTGGTGTGTATAGTAAAATGGAGGAGTTGAGCGCACAGGATCTTGAAGCTTTTAACAGTCTGAGTTTTAAACTTGGTTTTATACCTGAGATAGCACCTCCACGTGAGTTGTGCAATTAGTTTACTAAAGTTATTAGATTTTAAATATTTAACTGTTGTGATATAAGACTGATATGTACATTTGTCAGGTTTGTTGATTTTTTTTAATATATTATAAAATAGTATATTTCTGTTTTATTTCATTCTAGATTATATCTAAAATCCTAAGTTTAATAACATAGTCTTATGATAAAGAAAGCAAGCAGGTTAACAAGCAAAATGGTGATTGTTTCTTTTTACTTCGAGGTTTTATAAAACGACTATGTACCTATTGCTCGCGGGTTTGTCCATTTGGAAAGCCTCTCTAGCTAGAAAAATCCCCAAATTCCAGTATTTGTGATTTTGGCAATCTGTAGCTCCATCTGTATGACACCAGCGCTTTTCTCACGGGAGCAGATTCATATATCTTAATCCAAGACATGTAGGTGTCCAAATTTCATACTAATCCATTCTGTAGTTAATGCATTCACTTTTAACAAACGTTTGAATATATAATATTGGCCAGATAAGAAGATAGTAACATTGCATAGTCATATTTCACTAAACACCCAACTGAAATTGTTGAGTAATAAAACAATAAGTACAATACAATATAATGGTGTTATTATTTTATTAAAAACAATAGATCAATGTACAGTCACTCTCATTCTTTAATTTATTAAACTATTTAATTTTCAATCTCCCCTAGATATATCTGTTTATCACTAGAAGCAGAGAGTATAATGGGTTCAGTGCGGTGGAAATCAACATCATTCACAGAGCCATTGTGGCCGGGTAGCTTGTACACCACTCTTCTCGATGTGGTGTCCCAAATATACACAAATCTATCAGAAGAACCGGCTGCCACCTGTAAAAATAATACAATTATAAATTACATACAATAAAATATTTTAAAATTTAAATTTAGTTTGCCACATCTTAGTTATACTGCAAAGCATCTAAACACTACAGGGGGTTAAAATAATACTATACACACCATATTTATATAGATGTATGCTATTATAATCTCTGAATTTGTCATTAGCATATCATAGGAAGGTCCTTGTATTTCTTAATACTGGCAACACAGAACTTGTGTGATCTGTAGATTAAGGCCTATGGTTGGACTATGGTTATATTACCTTAGAGCCATCTGCTGACCATGCACACCGAAGCAGGTTTTTCTCAAAGTTGTGTTGATGGCCTGACATAAGTTTTACACATCTCTCTGAAGGCGCAAAAGGTCTTACGTCCCATATTCTTAATGTATTGTCCATGGAATTGGATAGGAGATATGAGCCATCATATGATAGTGCCAATCCTGAAAATACACATAACATGTTAATTATGATAATAATTCTAATTGTTTAACTTAGTTGATAAAATTAAATAACTAAAAAATATAAATTAACAAATTTTATTTTACTTGGGATTAAGATGTAACAATTTTTTATGTTGTTTATATATATCCATATTTACCTGTCACGGTATCAGTATGTCCTTTAACTTTGTAAGAAATCTGGTTATTTCTTATATCCCACACTTTAATAATGTTATCTAAGCCTGCCGATATAATTTTCTCAGCTGTATCGTTGAACAAAACAGCTGTGACTGGATAGGAATTGTCAAATGATGCTATAGGGTTCCTTTTTCTTGCATCCCAAAGTTTTATTGTGTTATCATCTGATGCTGAAACAAGTAGTTCTGGACCTCTCCTTGCTCCTGCAATTATTGAAGAATAATTTATTATTTTATCAACTTATGAGGTTTCTGTAGCTCTCCTTGACAATTTTGTGTCACACAACAATCTAAGATATGGCAAAATATTAACAATTATATTATCTTAGAGAAACATTGTGATCAAATTTTAACTGATGGTATGTGGGATTTGTATGTACTAGGGTGTGTGTGTTAATAAATAGTTCTTTTATGTTATTCATAAATAAATACAAAGTTTACAGAGTTATTTGGCATTTTGTTACTAAATTAAACAACATAATATTCATCTTTACTGTTGCTATGATAGTGCCAAGTCATTTTGAATAATAAATATTTTCACAAAAAGTCATGGTATTAGTTTTCTTTTCTTTGTTTTATAACTTTGTAATTTTGTGCAAATATGAAATGTGTGTAGGTGTGTGTGTGTATTTCTGACTGAGAGTGTGATGTTACCACTCCAACAAATTCTTTTAAAATAGCATTAGGGCGTGTAGAAATACTTTTTTTCAATTTTATTTATAAATAAGACTTTTTTTATTTCACATCAATGGTTAGAGTAATTTATGTAAAAAAATATTTTCAAGTAGAACAAATGGTTTGATTTATTAATGTAAGTACAAAAATATCCCTATAAATAATATTTATTTATTTATTTATTTATTTATTTATTTATTTATTTATTTTGAGAGTTTACAACAGAGAGAACACACATTACATTATTTCACATATAGCAGTATAACGGTAGAAGATAACTGTGTTTCTCTACTTACAGTAAACTACAGCATGCATCATAACTTACATGGTATTATTAATTTTGAATTTAAAAGATTATTATTATTATTGTTTTTTTTTTCAAATTAATATTATTTCTTAAATTAATATTAATTTGCATGGTTATTTTTGAAGTGATCCAGCAATAGACTGTTGAATGTAGGCATGGTATTGCTAAAGATATCTATGTCTTCCGAAACAGTTGCTATGTCATTATATTTAGTGATGAGTCTGACTAGTGGCGAATGTTTTCCTAAGTTGGTTCGATAGCGAGGAGGTTTGAGTATTGGGCAAGGGTAACGGGGAATTCTGCGGGGGACGTTAATATTTATCTTATTAAGCAGGTCGGGGCAGTTGATGTGGCTATTGAGGAGCTTATAAAGGAATTTTAGGTCTGCGATAGTACGACGAGTTTCTAAAGTGACTAACCCGAAGTGTTCAAGTCTTTTTGTGTATGATCTGACTGACCTTGCGATGTTTTTTTGAAAAGATAGGCGTTGAACGAGTCTTTTTTGTACTCTCTCTATTCTGGTAGTATAGATTTGGTAAGTCGGGTTCCAAACGGCGCTGCAATCTAAGATGTTTTTATTACATAGATACGTTATCCGAGCTCAATACTGGCAAGACGAAAGTAAGGTAACTGCCCTACATTCACTTAGTCAACCTCCAACCACTGTCGCGACTAGTCGGCTTACTAACTTTTGTATTTTTATAAATAAAATGCCTTCCTGTGTTTTTAGACGATGTACACATTATACTCCAACTGTGAATGAAAAAACGTTTCATTTTATACGTTAGTAATAAGTATACACTCTTTAACTTATTTTTTAAACTAATAAATCCATTTTATTCGACTGTCATGGCGACGGGGCGGCCGACGCTCGGGCCCATTCGGAACCACTCGGGCTCGCTCGGGCCGTATCGATGCGAGCCGCTAGGGCTGTGACTATAGTAAATACTCCGCTGTTTTTATGTGCAATTTTGTTAGTGTATGACGCGTCTATTTGTAAAATGTCATTGGCTGCAATATTCAAGCCTGCTCCGTACAAAACTGTTAAACAATATCATGATGGTATTTGGGTATTTAAATTCCTTTGAACATCGCAGTATAAAACCTAGCGAATGATATGCAGCCGCCACTATCGCATTATAATGGTCTGTGAAACGTAATTCACTGTCTAGTTGAATACCCAAGTCTCGAATGGTGGTTATTTCAGTGAGGCAATTTCCCTGAATGTTGTAGGTGCTTTGAATTAATTTCCGCTTTCGGGTAAATTTAATATGGTGGCATTTATCACAATTTAAAACCATTTGGTTTTCTGTACACCATTGGCTCAGGTTATCTATATCTTTTGTAAAAGTTGAGTATCTGATTCAGTACGTATCGTGCGTATGAACTTTAAGTCATCAGCAAACAAATAAGGCTTGGAATATTTAAATATACTAGATATATCATTTATAAATACGTTAAACAATAGGGGTCCCAGTATTGAGCCTTGTGGTACACCAGATGTAGCTAGAAAGGGTTCGGATTCATCTCCATTTACTACAACTGCAGCTGATCTATTGTCCAAATATGAATGACACCAGTTTAATGTAGCGTCAGGTAAACCCAACAACTGTAATTTGTACAATAATAATCGGTGATTGACCTTGTCAAAGGCCTTTGAGAAGTCGGTATATATTGCGTCTACTTGCAATCCCTCATCAACCGCAGTTGTTAGATCAGAGATGTAAGTTACTAGATTAGTGGTTGTTGATTTTTTTGTGACAAACCCGTGTTGGTTCTTAGAAAAAATATTTATGAAATCATGGTATAGTATCGCGTACACCAGTGATTCAAAGACCTTTGACATAGTTGAAAGAATCGATATTGGACGATAGTTAGAAACTATTTCCGTTTACCACTTTTTAAAAATTGGCACAATTCTAGCTTTTTTTCCAGATGTCCGGAAATACTCCCGAACTGAGTGATGTATTGTAGATTAAAGTTAGGGGTAGAGATATGGAATCGGCGCAGCGTTTAAGAAAGTGAGGTGGTATATCGTCAGGGCCAGTACCTTTCGTGATGTCTAGCTGTGAAAGTCTCTTGTGCACAGACTCCCGAGATATTAATAAGTTATTACCGTCCAAAGTACCAACAGTAAAATCAGTAGCCTTACGGAGGTAGTTATCGCTATCAGAAGATTCATATACTGAAGAAAACTGTTTAGCAAATAGATCGGAGATTTCCTTACTATTAAAAGCTTCCTCATCATCAAGGGTCATCATAGATGGATAGGTAGTGTCATTTTTCCTGAGGTTCTTTATATGCGTCCAGAAGTACTTCGGGTGTCTTTTTATTGCTTGCTCAATTCTGTCTATATAATCTTTATAGCATGACCGTATAAGCTTGTCACAGTCTTTTCTTGCATAGTTAAAATCAATAATATCTAACGGATTTTTGTATTTCTTTATCTTGGTATGTAGCTTATGTTTATGTCTTAATAATTTGATCAATTTAAATGAGTACCAAGGGGGGTATTTGTTCCGATAGTGAATAGTTTGGGGGACGTGCTTCATAATAATGTTTCTAACTATTGTGTAAAATTTATCAACCATTGCATTGACGTCGATACACCCATTGAACTCGTTAGTCCAGTTAATATGATCCAGAGACTCCGAAATAACATTGTAGTCAGCCTTATAGTAATTATATTTTTTTGTTGCTTTAGCTTTAAGTTTACTCGTAATTTCTAGCTTAAGTGTAATTTCAATTGGTGGGTGATAGTTATCAACTTCTCTTATAGGATGTAAGCTTCTGTTAACCCTTATTTGGTCGAGATTGGACAAGACTAAGTCCAAAATTTTATCGTTACTATTTTTTATGTGGTTAAATTGATGTAAGTTGTTAAATGCCATGAAGTCGGCTAAAAGATCGATAACGTGGCTATTGCCACTGCTTGATGTTATTGTAAAACCATGTGTACCACTTGGTGCCCACGTGATACCACTCAAGTTAAAGTCCCCAACTATAAATGTATAATTGCTATCGTTGTGACCAACTTTATTACAGTTTTCTAGGTAATGTTCAAGAGTTTCTTTTCGTACTGGTGGAGGTAAATAGACGGCACCTAGTTTAAGTGTCTTGCACTTACTGTTTGAAGAAGTTTCAATAATAACCCATAAATCTTCGCAATCACTTTTCCAATCGAACATACAGCGTGATTTTAGTTTATTAGTTACTGCCAATAATAATATCAGTCCTGTATTAGATACTGTCCCTCTGTTGGGCACGGGCCTCTACTACTGAGAGGGATTAGGCCTTAGTCCACCACGCAGGCCTAGTGTGGATTGGACTTCACACACCTTCGAAATTCCTATAGAGAACTTCTCAGGTGTACAGGTTTCCTTTTCCTTCACTGTTAAAACAAGATAATTCACAAAGTATACACACATGATTTTAGAAAAGTCAGAGGTGTGTGGCGCCTTTGGGTTTTGAACTTGCGGACATTTGTCTCGGCAGTCCATTCCACAACCAACTAGGCTATCGCCGCTTCCATTCTAAAAATAACCCTATAAATGATAAGTACAAAAATTACCTGACACAGAGTTAACAAAGCTGGCATGTCCTTTTAATTTCTTTATCCGTGTGCCAGTGGGCACATCCCACACTGCAACAGTAGTGTCTGTAGCACAAGTGTACAAATGAGAGCCGTCCGGTGAGAAACAGAGCTCCATTACTGCTCCCGTGTGGCCCTTCATCACCATCACATTCTCACACTGACCGTATACATTCCAGAGGTCTGAAACATGAATAGATTCATTATTGTATAACATTTAAATCAAATCAATACTGTTGATTGTTTAGGTTTAAAATTTCTTATTGCAATCATTATTGTTTCTATATCATGCGTGCTAATAATACAATTGACTATTCAGTGGAAAAATTGTGGGAAGAATTATTTACATGTACTTACAAATTTGTCTATCAAACCCTGCAGACGCCAAGTGTTTGCCTTCGGGGTGAAATTTTGCCGTAAATATCTCCCCTTGATGCCCTTCCAACAACATTATTGGTGCATAAAGGTTCGATGTTCGTGGGACCTATAAATAGAGATCAATTTTTGTTTTCATTCTATAAAAACTTTACATTGTTATGAATAATGTAATACGTACCGACGAAGTCACTACAGCTTTTTCTCTAGTGCCTATAACAGAAATCTCGTGGCGAGTCCTCTTGCTTGGAACGACAGCTAAGTCGTCAGCTTTCCTTTTTATCTCCATTTCTGGCATTTTAGTGTAGAAAAATCTGAATATTTACTATTTTCAACTAAATTCTAACCTAACGCGGATTTGTTTTGTAGTGAACACTGAACAGATAAGAAAAATAAAAAATATAATTTCACAAGTTTGTTTGTTTATGGCTAATTTATGAATGAGCTGAAACACTATAGAGATTGTCAGTAAAATGTGACGAATTGAGGCCCGATAATAATACTATTATTTTTTATATTTATATGTTTTGTTCATATTTTTACTATTTTTATTTAGTCACTAAGATTATTTACTATTTTTCTTGGCTGTATATTAATGATTCCATCACTTATTTTCTTTGTAGGAACAATTATCAATTAGAAAACAACTATTGTCAACAAATGTCTGTGATTAGCGAATTTTTCATAATTTCCGAAGTAAAATCATGACTGAAAATAGATAAATTCTACAATGCAGAAATTAGAACTAACGCTAGCAATTATAAAGCCCCACGCAATAAAAAATCCAGTAGCTCTTTCATATATAAGAAATGTTATCAAAAATAAATTCGTTGTTATTAGAACGAAAAGACTATCCCTGGATACAGAAACTGCGGGAAAATTTTACAAGGAACATGTTGGGAAATTCTTTTACAACCGTTTAATTACTTTTATGTCCAGGTGAGACGTTGACCAATACATAATCTTTCCGCTTAGGTTATTTTGTCCTTGTGCGTTTAACGCTATATTCAACAGTAGGCAAAAAATACATACGTATCTATTGTAGCTATGTAAGTAGGAAAATAGCTCTTTCGATTCTCATAATCATTTTGTAAGTAATTAACATATTGCCTAACTGATTCAATCATTTTAGTTTTTTATACTCTCTTAATTACTTGTTTTTCAGTGGCTGCATAGATCTGCATATAATGGGGCATACCGACGCCATAAGATTGTGGCGACACATGCTAGGTCCCACCAGTGTGTACAAGGGCCAATTCCAGGAACCATACTGCCTCCGAGGAATGTTTGGCATCTCAGACACTAGGAATGTGGCTCATGGATCAGGTGTGTGTAAAATTTAATAAGTCTGTTTACTAATAGCAATTACTGTTAAGTTTTAGTAACCAGTATAGGACAATTTATTGCTGTTCCAATCATCTGCTTCTCATTTTAGACTTTCACACACCTCTTAGATTGTTAATATTGTATTAATAAATTGTCAATGGTTAACACATTAAGTGAAAGTTTTAATCATTAAAAACACAAGTCTCAAAATAATTTGCTTGTTTTTTCCAGATTCACCGCAGTCAGCCGAAAGGGAAATAAAGTTCTTCTTTCCTGATTTCTCGTTCCACAACTGGCACAATAATGATGAAGTGTGGTACAGAAAAGGGCCTATTATTTTTAACGATCATATGTTCCAACATGTACGAAAACTTTAATTTATTATAGCCACCAAAGCATGAAATAGATATTTCTTATTATTTAATTTAAATATTTTGTTTATATTTTGTATAAGTGAGTTGTTAAGATTATTTGTATGCAGCCTTCAATCAACAATATCATTGATTGAAGCATGCAGCATTATTTATATAATGAATAATGTGTGTTAAGTTATAACTATAGTCAAATTTGTTGAGTAGATAATGAATTTCCAATGCAATTAAGTTTATTATACATAGAAAATAACACTATAACATTAAATATTCATTAACCAGTTTTATGTGGCATAAAAAGTTATGGTAATATAGAATTCTAGGTAAATTTGTATCTGTAACTAAAAATGAATTCTTTGGGGGATACTATACCATACTACAGTTTCAGATAAACATACTTAGCAAGTTTAATTGATTGATTTACAATATCTTCCAAGTGTCATTAGGTAGTACTTTGCATGTTATTTGGCTATTGAAAGATTTGTTAAAGTAGCAGCATAATAAATAAAATATAGCACAATATTAATGTTACCTTAGTTATGTAAAAGTTAATTTGAATTTGATTCAAATTGTTACAGAAATATAATTTCATAAAATTCAACAGTTGTATCATTTTACCCAATGAATTAAATCAGAGGAATAACTCAATAGTTGTATTTAAATCTCCAAAAACGCTATAGAAACCACTGTAAACAGTACAAATATATGTTATATTAATTACAACAAATTACCAACATACATTATACTAATGCAACCTGACTAAAAACTAGTTGTGGGACACACACAGGACAATTTACTCACAAGACCATAGACAATGTTTTGTTCAATTGTAGTTTGTAGTCAGGTCACGAAATTAACTTAAGGACTTGAGATCACAAAAATTTGATTTCTTTGTACACAAAATTTTGACTTTAAATGGACGGAGTGCAACTGCAGAACCATGGAATACCTCAGATTACAGAGGATCTTAGGCCAAAATATCACCAAAAACAATATGGCATATGTCTACCACTCCTTACAAAACTCAGTGTATGGAAAGAATTTCACTCTCCAATTTTCACAAACACTTTTGGTCTGGAAAAAACCTTGATTCCTTCTTCCAGCTTTGCCAATTGTTTTTCAAGCTCCATTTTTCTGTTCCTCATTTTCAGTGTGTCAGTCTTTACTGGTAATTTGTTTAATTCGCTAACCAATTCTGCAAAACCTGTAATTTCAATACACAGTAAATACCACTCAATAAAAACAACACCTGTAAATCAGTAAATTTATTTGTTTGTAAACTCTGTCTAAAATAGGCCAGTTAATTATATAATTTTACTTAATTTGCATATATTTTGATGTTACATATGCTGTTATCACGAAGCTATACAGGCTTCAAAGGCTGGAAGTTACCTATAATTCCTATGAATTTTAATTGCCAGTTTTCTACATTATCTACTGGTGTATTGACCATCTCTATCTTAAAAATATGGGGCTACATACTATTTCTGAGCATTCTCAGTGTTTCTTTCCGTTCCGTATCAGGCAAAGTTACATGTCCAGGGGGGCAGCTGGTGTGTTCATCATCAACAGTGGCGCCCTCTGCCTCCTTCTGTATTTGCTCCTTGCGCTCACGAAGGTATTTCGGTAATACTCCTTTTTGGTAGCCTGAAATTTTTTAAACAGACAGGAATAGACAAACAGATGATGTATCTTGCAATCTTACCACTAATCATCTACGCAAGACTATATAATAGAATAATACTTATTATTTATCCCATTACCTGATGGCAAGTAAGGGTCTTTGGCATCTTTCCTTTCCAATATTGCATTAAGTCGACTGCGGTTTCTTTCATTGTCAAGGAGATTGTCACCGGCGCGTCTCGGCGTTTGTGAAGGTGGTGGGCTGCTGTGTTGTCCTGTATCCCCACTTGCTTTCAATTTAACATCACTCTCCTCAACATCATTTTTAGGGTACAGAACAGTAAGTTTAGCACTTTCGGCAAGTCTTTGTGCAAGATTTGATTCAATTGTCTGGCAGCCAACATCCCTTAGGCGTCCAGATGATTCTGAAGACTTTAAGTCTTCATCTGGAGAGTCCTCTACTGGCTTTGTTTGTCTCATTTCTTTCCGTTTCAAGAATTCAGCCATGTCACCCTTCTTTAATCTCACATCTGTGTGCTTTTTTCTAGAATTTGTCAAGCTTGTCTTGCCAACGTTAAGTGTAACTTTACCGCTTTTAGTTGACGGTGAAGATTTTACTTGGCTGAGAGAGCTGCCGGCCGTGTTGGATAAGCGCGGAGCGTTTAAATTTTTTATCGGATACTTTGGTTCCTTTGGCGATTTACCTTGAATAAATTTTAGTTGTTTCATATTTTCTCTGATGAAATTTTTTTTTTGTTCTTTCTCTGAAACAACGAAAAGATTTCTGAATTCATTGAAATAGAAAATTATATTACGATTGTTTAATGTGGTGGATTATTTAAATTTTTGTCATAAATTTGATATTTTGAGAATGTTCAGCTTCATGCTATTTTGCATTATAATTTTTAGTAAATCTACATAACAAATAGTTAATAGCACAATTTACTGTGTTAAGAATCTAAGTTTTTACATTTGTTTTATTTTAAAACTTACTTGGTTCAGGGAATATTCCCTTCAGTGTATACATAGTTGATATCAAACGTAAACAAATCCGCAACGTAAATACACACTCATTCTTTAGAGTTCAATAAAAACGACACTTTCCTAATGTATGTGAACGTACATAGTTTTTTCACTTTATATATTTTTTCCAAGATAAAATATTTGCAGATTTGCGTTCGGTTTTTGTCACTTTTTTCAAACGGCCGTCAACGTCAAAAGTGGTTGTTTATGGTTTTGTTTCTGGCCACTTTTTGTATTTGATTGTCAACTGTAACTTTTTTATCATAGGCTTTCTTCCGATAAACTTCTTGGAATATAAAAGTTAAGTCTACAAAGCTAACGTTACAAAAGTTTTCAAAGCATCGCCATGGTAAAGTGTTATCAGATCCTGAATGATAACGATAATAAAATGATAAACGTTTCTGCTTTCGGAGCACGAAAGTACATACATACTTATCTATCGCATAGTAACTTTTTGTGGTTCACCTAACAGAGCAATAGGTAAGTAAAAAAAAATCTATCCACGATTAAATATTGTATGACGGTATGGTAATGTATGCATTCAGTATTACGAATTCTAGTGAAATAATTTTAGGTACTTTAAAAAATAAGTGTTATAATAATTTCTTTCAACCTTGGATGTTGGCTCTATGCAACCTTTTTTCCTTTTATACTTTTGAAAAAAAAAATAGTTTCGAAGAATCTATATTTTGATCTATATTTTTGATAAGTTTTAAAAGTTGTAACATGATATAATAAAGTTTCCATATATATTATAATTCTCTTTGTAATAAAGGGACATCATGAACTCAGTGATACTAGCGCCTCAGCTTAGTAAATATAGAATATCTCGTAGGGGACGCAAATTACAGATATTTGATGATCAAAGGACGCTGCTCGCGTTACCTAAGGATGTACCGGAACGTACTTGGTGAGTATATGCATTATCATTTAATACGTAGGTAGGCAGTTTATCAGTTCTAATATTCCATCCATCAAAGTTCTTTGCGGACTTTTATCCTAGAAATAATCTTGATGATTAGCTTCTACATAATTAAGTATATCCAATAAATATTATTGACTACATAATTTTATCTTACTTAAGTAATTAAATGCACCCTACTTGGTCGCCATATTTGGATTGTGGAGCATAAGTTTTATGTATCATCCAGCGGGTTCAGATTATTTGACCTTATTTAGGTGCCTGAATGCAAAGCTACTGAAATTAAATTCCTCTTCTTTAGGGCAGAGATTCTCCAACGAGAGGAGAATGACTTGATCGTTTACGACATTCGGGAGGAGATTGTGGAAGAGGCGCTGAGGATCGGCTATGAGAGCTATATGAACAAGCAGACCGCTTTGTTCACAGCACACGTGGCCGCAAAGGCATGGCTTAAACTAATTGACTGGTAAATATTTATCTACCCGTGCTTTTTCGAGGTTATTTTTATCGCACGGTGACATTTGTGATAAGAACTGAACTTATTTTATAGGTGTACTTAAGTAAAAAGTCGTTTTTAAATGATTTTTAGTATTTTTTATTTGTTTGTGCGACACGACTTCGTATGTTTCATTAGCAAATTTTACACACGAAGGCACTTCTACCGACATGACCCTGGTGAGGATCCCAGTGCGTACCCTCCTTGCTTTATCCCGAAGCGTGTGGAGTCGTGGATGCCGGACGAGCTTCCGGATCCCTCCCCCAAAGACACGTGGTGCCATCAGCAGCTGAACGTGGTGGAAGACGCCACTGATGAGGGCTTCCCTCAGGTCTCTACTAGTAGCTCTTCGCTAGAGTATCCTGTGGTTGAGGAGATTCCGCAAGAGTATTGGTAAGATTTACACAATCGACACAATTATGCCGTTCTGTTGGAGCCGGATATACATAGGCTTATCCCGGAACGCGACACACTTACGTGGGCCACTATGGCGGAGTTTATTTTGTGTACGGTGGTCGCTATTCGGGCGGATATGAAATATATTTTATCACCAACAAATATTCAGTTTAATCTAAATATATTACTGATGATCACCAAAGGACGTTCCTTATCTTTAGGACCGCGACAGTTTTGTTTTGTGTCGGCCTACCTAGTTGATGTACATAGAAGACTAGTTGACAGTATCTGTATTTTCTTAGGTTCCCGGGAAAAGTGAATCTACCACACTTATTGGTCCAGGAGAGACTGGATATGAGTGGTAGTGTTGTAAGTATACGTTAGCTCGATTATTAGTTTATATTATGTGTATTTTGTTTTTAGAATGACATTTTTGATATAAAATTCGCGTAAACATAAGAAATCATTATTTTTGATATACCCAGAATGAAACATTTTAGTCAGATTGTCTTAAGGGATAGTAAACATATTGGAATTTAGTAATAAAAAACGTTTGTGATCATTTTATTCTTATATGGTTGCATACACAGTCGAATTTTTTATGCCTATGGGTGAATATAATACGGTTGATGATTAGGAGGGACGCAGACGTCCTCCCGTGGAGGCGCCGTGTCCGTGGGACGTGTCGGAGTCGCCGCGCTCCGAGGCGCTCGGCGCCGACAGCGAACTGCTGCAAAAGGTCACCGACTACAGTACGGAGGACCTCCTCAAAAAGGTAGAATGCGTAATACATTAATCGCCGTTTTCTATAATCGATCTCAATCTTAATCCTCGATTCGATTCTGATAATAAACTAGTCAAGTTATTTGTAAGTATGTCAAAAAATGCTTTGTGTTGAATAATCGATATCCACTATAGTTTAAAAAAAGGTATTGAGATCGTTTATTGAGAATAGCGGTAGATAGTAGGTTAGGCAAGTTTTAAAGTAGCGATTGTTACAAAAACCTGATTTTAAATACACACTTAATTCTGGAAGTGTCGAACATTTTATATTCAAGTTTGTTACAGATTAGAATGGAAATGTTATGTTATGTTGGTAGGTTTATGCATATTTCTATAGCTAATAAGGGTAGGTTTCATTTGTTATCCACATATCCCCCTACATGCCAGCCGAGCTAGTTACTTCGGTTTGTACCATGTTTTCATTATAAATTTTATCCCTAATTTAAAATGTCCATAGTTATATAAGTTATTTTAATAGTTGTTTAGAAATAATAATTATTATTCTTATGCTTTGTTTTGACGTATCAAGTGCAACAAATAAAGGTTAATATGAGTATTTTATTTTTTATCTGCCTCTATATATTTGGATAAGCGGCGATAGCTTAGTTGGTTGTGGAACGGACTGCTGAGACGAATATCTGCAGGTTCAAATCCCAAGGGCACACACCTCTGACTTTTCTAAAAAATCATGTGTGTATTCTTTGTGAATTTATCGTTCGCTTTAACGGTGAAGGAAAACATCGTGAGGAAACCTGCACATCTGAGAAGTTCTCTATAGGAATTTCGAAGATGTGTGAAGTCTACCAATCCGCACTAGGCCAGCGTGGTGGACTAAGGCCTAATCCCTCAGTAGTAGAGGAGGCCCGTGCTCAGCAGTGGGCAAGTATATAATACAGGGCTGATATTATTATTATATATTTGGATATCGTACGTCAGGAGTCGACGTACAGCGCGCTGAAGACGACGACGCCGGTGGAGGGCTCGCTGCAGGGCGCGGGCGACTCCGCCGTGCCGCGCGCGCGCAGGCGCACCGGACCCGACAAGAGCAAAGTCTTCAGCAAAGCCAGGTGCGACATACATCGCTGCACACGTCACATTATATCTATCTATATATATTTTGTTACTGCCTAATACTGATGCATAACGTCGTAACTATAATTCCTTAGGATCCACAAATGTAAATTGTGTATTCCGTTTCCAATAAACGATTACTATTGTTTTTCACTATCCATCGACAAAACAGATTAATCTCAACAAGGACTTTTAAATGACTTAGATTGTTTTTTTTTCTTGAAATCGGATTGTTGGTCGTGATTGGGATCGCTTATTGAAAACGGTCGATAATGTACTAAGATCACTTTCAACAGGGTGATTTGGAAATTTTTGGAGGAGGGTTTTTGTTAGGATGGGATATTTTGTAGAGTAATAAACGCCCTTAGAATTTATAAACAGAGCAGAATTTATTTACTATTAAGTGAGTTTTACGCTACATCGTATGTATCACATGAACACCATTTTTTTGTTCTCGTTATTTTCCATCGCTATGGAAACTACAATGACATTTTCTATATCAGCCAGCTAAATTGATATAATACATATAAAACCCTCGACAGTTTACGTTCACTGGTTATCATTGTGTAGCTGATGATGGTATGGTTGAAGATGTGATGGTTGTCGTTGTTGTCAGTGTGACGGCGCGGTCGCGCGGCGCGCTGCCGCCGCTGGACGTGGGCGACTCGCGCTCCAGGATCAGCGCCATCTCCGACTGCCGCCTCAGGAACTTGAGGTCAGGCCGCAATTGCATTTACACATCGCCGCGTCTTTATAACAGGATGCATTTCTTTTGCATATCTTGGCCCGGGATCTGGATATTTTTGAGCAAACTTAAGGTCTACGCTGAATGTCTGGGCATGATTTTCAACTCTCTATAGTCATCTATTTTGTGAGATAAAAAAAATATAAGCTAATGAAATATTGTTAGTTGTTATACTTAAGTCTATTATCTATATTTTGGTCCAATGCGGAAACTAATCAGACTTAGGTATTTTTCAGGTTTATTTAATCGATCAGTTACCACATAGCTAACGAGATTAATATGGTCTCGTAAACTAGTTACATAAAAATATGTTTTTTTATCGATTTTTTTTTATTTTTTATTTCTTTGAATGACTAGACGGGCTTACCGTTTGCGTGATGATAGCAATTCGACCACCCATAAACAGCAACACCATCTAACACCTTGAATTATAAAGCATTGTTTGGTATTCCACTGCACTCGCCATCCTGAGACATGAGATGTAAGTCTCACTATGTCCAGTAGTTACACTGGCTACAATGTCCTTCAAACCGGAACACAACAGTGACTACACACTGTTTGGCGGCAGAAATAGACATTGCGGTGGTACCTATCCAGGCGGACTCTCACATCTGAGAGACCTACCAGTATTTCAATATTAATACGTGAACACTCTTCACAATAATTTATGCGTCGGCTGTGTGAGGAAATTGTTTAGTGTGGCTGACAATGCGCGGTAGAATGGGGTCGGTGGTGGGAATGTGTTTAGGGATACACGTGTGCAGCGTGCCACTTGTCAATGCTTTACCGCCACGGCTTTTATATTACTCGACAATAATACTTCAGCATTAGCTAATTGTATTTATATAACATTTTTTCGTTCTTTGATTATAGTATAGTGATGGCTTTGATAATGTATCTATAGGATACGGTGCTGTTAACTTTTTCTTTTGCATATGCTTTTTTTTATACTAACATTTGTCATAATGTTGGCATAGAATACGCTTCTCGCTTCACAATAGGTCCATCGTCTGCTGTACTACAGAAGTTTTCCCATATTCTGCATCGAACTAACTAATCTTTTCTTTTCGTTTACATTATATGATCTTTTGTCACGTTTGTTCTGCATTTGTTATAAAAAATTATACTTTCCGAAGACTTTTTATTGGTATCATTTCAAATTTTATTTTCAAATCTTGAGGAATAAATAGGTCTACTATATAACACTATACAGTGATGGTTATTTATAAGAAAGGTAACGCGAGTGCATCGACCCGGCTCACATCTTTGTCCCGCTGCAACGTGGGCCCGTTTAAATCTACCATTTGAATTGTATAGAAACTGAATTAATACCATTCGAGAGCACGGTCGTGTCAAAGGAAAAAACTGGTGTTTTACCAATGCGCGGCATTATGTGCTGCGGCTATTCACCGGACACTTGTGAATTACCGCCAGGGTTGCCCCCGTGATTTATCGCCGGGGTCGTTTGCGCCGGTCTTGACGTATTTTATCATGTTTTAGGGTGTTTTATGGTGTTACGTTGTTGTAATGTGACTTTGGACAAAAGACGTTTGGGATACGAAAAGATTTTTAAGGGTTTCGGAGACTGGGTTTATGTTCTGAATTTGGATTTGAATACTGTGTTTTAGCCTTTGATGCATCTGCTATGATTGTATCTCTTCTTCACCCTAAGGATGACTGGTGGAGAATGCATACGGTATTAAGTCCGCCTGTAAAAAAAAAACATATGAAGTTCGAAATAAATAATTGATCTAGTAGATTTTCAACCAAAAACAAGGTGTGCCGGGCCGACTTTGGCTTTTATCCATTCCTCTACAAGTTCGCTAACAGTGCAGTGATAATCCTACATTATAATCAACTCTTGTATGCAAGTCAACGCTTGACACACATCCAAACAACATATGCACACAAAGAATCGTAAAAAGTTGCCATCTACGTCTTTACTATTGAGTGGCAACCCTAAAGCGTAGTGTAAGGCCTCAGGTGTGCTGGGGTCAACGACACAACGGCCCTATCTGCACTCGCAAGGCACAATGCCTCTATATAGAACTGTTCTCGTTATTGACAACCCTGAGGCACAGGGTGAGGGCCCAGGTGTGAGGGTCAACGCTCGATAAGGAGCTCAATTGTGTTTGCCCTCAGAGGGTTTTGGAGCTACAGCTGGACAACGATAACTGGAGTATGATGATCATAATAATCCCCCTCCGATTATTTAAGAGTATCGAGCTTTATAAAGAGAATATACATGGTCATTTTGACATTGCGTTGCCAAATGAAACATACCTATCTGCTTGAAAATAACATTTTACAATAAGCTACTTGAGTCGTTGATGTAAAATAAAAAAGTGTAAGTTTCGAACAAAATAAATATGAATAAAAATTCATTTTAATTTTACGCACCCTTATGCCACTACTATAACTCAATCGGTAGCGGCAAAATCATACTTTCAATCAGAAATACACTCACGCACACGCTGTATTACTATTAAACTACAAATTGATCAGAAATTCAAGAAACTAAAACCAAGATTTTTTGTGAAAATATTCGTTATTAATGGATGATTTTTGGCACAACGTCAGTAAAGGTGAAGTCGTGCATTTGGTTTCATTTAGTAGCGCAGTGTCAAAAGACCCTGTATAAGTAGTAGCTCCCTTATAGGTGACGTTGTAGGTACCGTCACTTCGTCTATTTCTTCAGCTAACCATCAATGTGCACAGTGCACACCTCTGTGAAACATCGTAATTATTGGCTATAGGCGAAATCGACCGGGACTAAATCGATGTGGATTACCCATCTGTAAGTGGCATGTACCTTAAGGCAATCGGCTTGATGCGTCATTCTATTGTCAAATCATGAACTCTATGGAATATGCAGAAAGTTCTCGGCTTTTCACATCTGACATTTCCCTAAATATACAGCACCGACGGTGAACAAATGCATTTTAATACAAGATATTCCACCCTGCGAGTCAATGCCATTAGCCGGGTCCGTAACCTCGCCGCGGCCGCGCGGGTTCGAATCCCGCCGTTGTATAATTTGACCTTCATTATACAGATGAGAACAGGCCTAATTGATTCAGAATACAATCTGGATGTGTTCCCCGGGAACCCGATTCCACATTCGTTCAATTTATGTGTTTTGAATAGTGTATTTGAATTTTTATTTGGTCATAGACCGCTGCGGGAAGCGAACATGTTGACTCTATGGTAATACGTACATTGAAATTTTCCCTCTTTATGGAAATTATAGTTTGCTGGTTATCAATTATAATAAACTATTTTTTAAACTATTCATTCTTATGATTATTAGACAGTAAAGATATTACTATAGACTTCTAAAAATTTATTGTTTGAGGCTTAGGAAAAAATATTTGAATTATTTTCTTCATCTTTCATAACTGAATGGTTTGCTTTTCGCTCGCTAGTCATTAGACGAGGTAAATTTGCCAAGAAACAGTGACAATTTGGGCAAGAATTGTGAATTATGAATTTTCGAGGCTGAGTTTCTTAATGCGTGGTAATTAGTAATTCCCTTGATTTCAATTTTGCGAACTGAAGCTTGGCAAGGAAAATAATCGATGGAGTGCTAAGCACCTAGCCAGATGGCTTTTGTATATGAGATCTTTACTACCTCGATGATACGTTATAAAAATTATAAAAATATGAAGTTATTTCTTAACATAAACATTAATGTACAAATATTATCGCAAAACCTCTAACTTATTACAGATATTACGAAAGATGTTTCCCACAAATGCTACTATGTTTGTAGGCGTGTGGAGTTGCCAATTTATTGCCCTTATTCTGTATGATAGTGTAACCGCGTAACGCGGCCGTGTCATGTTATCTTCGAGAAATGTGCGTGGAATGGTATTCTGTAAGCCAAATTTCTATAGTCCTAAACATGACGCGTTGTGTTACGTGCTTGTTACGCACTGTTAAAATAACGTGCGGGATAGAGAATAAGTCCCCAGGTGCCTTATTCGTTATGATTGTGTAATCTCGTAACACGGTCGTGTTACGTTATCTTCGTGAAATTTGCGTGGAATGGTATTCTATATTCTATTGTCTTCGAGGTGGTACATTACGTGGTTATAACGAGCTGTCAAAATAACGTGTGGCAAAGAATCAGGGCTCTGTTGGTATCATACATTGAAGGTCGAATGTTCCTGGCTAAGAGATTTTGAGCGTTTGGACAATTTGAATATGGTATTTACAGCTGAATAATGAAGAATAAGGTTTATGTATCGCTAATGCGGCACTTTCGTGGACTAATGATCAGTTAACATGAGGCCATTCAATCGGTTATTTGGAATTACATTACTTGCGATATTCTTCGTAAGTTTTTAAAAGCAAATTTGGTGTGAATGCCAGTTTTTTTTATTTACATAAAACCAAATCGTTAGCCAATTTTTAAATTATTCCATGTAAAAACCAACATTTTTATTCTTACATTAGAAAATATAAATAGATATCCGAGCTACGCTGCGCTCATAGAATTATGTGCCCATTAGCTCTCCATATCTGGGTTGTGTCGACCTACCCCGGTTGGTATAGAGGATAGTGTCTATCTTCGTGACTGGGTGACGCTTTGAGAAAATACATTAGTATTGTGTAGGTGATCAGGCACGAATGCACAGACATTGGGGGAAATGTGTGAATTTTACTTGAATTAGTTCCACTGCATTCGATGACTGTGTTATAAAATATAACGATTATTGGCAAAAATAAAATACGAACGAGTGAGCATCGGCTTATCGACAACTAAGTGATGTTAGTGACTCCGATGGTGTGGAAGGCTTTTCTTGATATCAAAGTTTTACTGCATATTTCTCGGAGATAAATAATAGTCTATAATGTTAATCTGGTGTGTCAAATTTTATCTACTTAGCTGTTCCTGCGTACATTTTTGACAAATATACTATCTTTTTTTTTTTATTCGGGTATAGCAAATCGATCCCTGCACCTGATGTTAAGTAGAGTGGGGTCCAATAGGATGGCGACTGACGAGAGATGATTACCCCTCGGCAGTCGACACAATTATGCCGGCCTGTTGGAACCGGATATACGCAGGCTGATCCCAGAATGCACACTTGCGTGGGCACTATGGCGGGTTTTAACACCTTGTGTACGGTGGCCTTTATCCAGATGGATATAAAATATATCCTACCACTAGACTAACTACAGCGTTTAACTAAGATTGTCAAAATTAGAAATATGCTACTGCCAACACGCATATGACTTACCATTCAAGATTCTAAACAAGTTGTTGTGTTCATGTCCACTCTATGGCCACTGAAAAGGACATAGATGTCGGATTGACGTTTGTAATTGTAATAAAAGAATATATGAAAATGTACATATTATAATTTCATTTACAATTAATACATAATACAAGTGATAGTAGCTACTTACTCGATGTGTACGATGGTCGGTATCCAGTCGTATGGAAAATATATAAAAAGTGCAAGTGAAGTATTATTTTACATTACCGACTGCTATGTGTATGTATTCATACTTATCTATTCATCATTCATTGTGATAAAGTATTTTGATAAGTTATTAATATTATCGATTGTTTGTACAAGTGGATCAATATAGATTACTAGCGTTTGCTCGTGGCTCCGCTCGTAGCTCGCTTAAAAAGTTCTGGGATAAATTAATGCAAAACAATCAATATTTTAAATTTACACAACTTTCAGTAGACATATTAATTTGGAGATTTTTTCCGATTTTTCGAAATTTATATAAAAACATAAAAACGCAGATTTGTTTAGGGTTTTGTAGGAGACAATATTTTTGTTAGTAATTTGCTTATAATTTATAATCAATAATAAGGTTATTTAGAGTTAACATACAGACTACGATATTATTTATGTATTTGTATAGATATCATTTATGATTTATCATCATATTGATAACTAAGTTGGGGCAGCCATCATCCTCGGTAGTATAGTGGTCAGTATCCCCGCCTGTCACGCGGGAGACCGGGGTTCGATTCCCCGCCGGGGAGGCAATCTTTTTGGACTTCGATGTCCATTGATCTAATATACGATTTAAATATATCTACAACATTGCTTTATCATTTTTGATCCTTTGTAATAAGAAGCGCAGCGGCGGTACCATCATCTTGTGGCATTATGCATGCGGATTCTTTGTCAGCGGCTACATTAGCAAGTCACCTTCGAAATTTACTGGTCAACCACCGGCACGGCACACACCGCTCCCAGGGTAGAATGGCTACGACAGTAGGTGAACGGGCGACCATTCCCGACTATGGGATTTTTAACAGAAGGTTTAAGGAATCGGGGATTTAAACTTGCTTGGCTAGAACTGATGTCGGTGTCTCAGAAAACTGGCGAGAAGATCACAGCTCAGTAAGAGTTGAAACCTCGATTAATCTCCTTTTTCTAATTGTCATTTCTCCTACTCAAATGCTAGTAAAGTTACCTTACACCGTGTGGCTTTTGTGTTCATTCGCGGTATTTCATGTTAAGTTTTCCCACTTGTTTGTTGATTCTACTTGAATTGTTTGCTACTAGTATAATTTAATCTGATTTCGAACTATTCTTTAATTGTACGTAAACACACTTATCCCAACTTCCTCTGTAACATACTCACTGGAGTGCCATCAATCCATGCCGAGCAATACCTACCGAAAATCATGAAAATGTAACGCGCGATTTGTTATTATAATACGGCTCAAGGCTTTTTCGCCGGGTGTCAACGCCTCGCTAAACGGGCTGGATGCTGCATCCAGATGGGACGGGATCACGGGATTGGCCGGCTCATTCGCATCGTCAATTACGTACTTAGGTATTAACAGATGATTGTTACTAACAGACTATAATTCGCACTCTTGATAAAATAATGACCTATTTCAAAATTGTTAATTTGTGGCAGTCGTCGGAAAACTAATTTTTGTTGCTACCTAGGTAAAAATGAAACCTATAGCCTGAAAAAAAGGGAAATAAATAAAAGGTCGCAACCGAAATTTGTTGTTTGACGATTCACATAAATTAGCAATTTTGGAATCAGTCATTATTTTATTAAGAGTGCGATATTGTAGTGCAAATTAAATTTAATTTCGGACCAAGAGATATGTTTCATTTTTGACGGGTGCTAAATCGGTGTTTCACATACGAGAGTTCGTCTAGGTAGGCAATCTTATCTTTTTTGGTCTATATTCTTTTTTAACAGTGCGCTGGCACTGTTGCATTACAATTTGACACCGTACTTAATAATTATTGGGCGTTAACACTTAGCGCTGTGTTATTAGATGCTATTTCATTTCGATTCAAAATGCGATTTTATTTTAAAGTCAGCATCTTAAGATAGTCGCTTTTTAAATTATTCAGATTAACATAAGCTTAAGTGACATCTTAAGTCAGTATATGGGGCAGATTTTCATAGCTGAGTTTTGTTTATTTACCATCGACGACTCAGCAGAGAACAAGCTCCTAAGTGACGGCTTAAGCTTGGTTTTACATAGTTGAGTACATTAATTGTTTACTAGAAATTTTACTCAAATGACAGATTGGTTTATTGATACAATTCTTAACATCTGTCATCTCAGCGAGACAAGGTAATCGTAATTCTATGCATGGAAAGTATAATTATCCAAAGGACTACGTGGTTTTGGTGACTGTTAATATGCAATCATTTGAGTGACAGATACTCGTCTGCTTCTAGGTATATAGTTTTAGATATAGCAAAAAGGACTAGGTAATGTATGTATGTGTAGATATATAAAAAACGTTGTTAAAATCTTGCTTGTTTTGTGCTCTGTGACAATATTTTGTTCCAGACTAGACACTCAGTACGAAGTGTCGTCAGAGAAAGTGGACACGCCGCCCGGAGAGATGGTCAAACGCAAGTGAATATATTAAACGTTGACGCGGAAACAGGGGGGTTTTGTGTTAGATATATATTTGAAATCGACAATTGTAGTTTTAAATCATTGTAGTTATTATTGTTTATATTTTGGTGTAGTGTATTTTTGTGTTTAATTATCGTCTCAATATTATGGTTGTTTGTACTAATTATGTCCAAATTATTGATTCAATGTAAAGTGTTATACAAATATAGTTATTTTAGTTGATCTCTTTTCTTAAATTTTGGTTGTATTAGTAAGTAACCCTCTCATAGTAGATTCAGTCGGGACAGTACGCAATACAAACCTGGTGTTATTAAAGATGATTTGAAAAAGTAATGAGGAATAAACAAGGAAAACATTGCGAGGAAATGTGCAAACGTGAGAAGTTCTTCATTAAGAATTTCGAAGGTAAGAAATCTGCCAACTGGCACCAGGGCAGCGTGGTGAACTAAGGCCTTCGTATTAGAGGGGGCCCGTTGTCAGCAGTGGGCAGTATATAATACAGGGCTAGAATTATTATTATAGAGATTCCTGATCTCTCGACGTCATCGTAGACCGCAGTATAACCCTGTCGCCCGTAAGGCGATGGCAATATTATGTAGCATTTAAGCTACACAGCAACTCAACCCGATAATGACACGTTCCCCTGCAAGGGTGGACAGAGTAAATAAAACATCGATCACGGTGGACAGCGGTACAAAGTGCGGCCAGATGTACGGCTGATTTATGGGCAGTGTCCGAGGACGGTGCGTGATCGTATTTTCATTGTTATGAACGCCATTTTTATTGCTCGTATTTGGGCAGTTTTGTTGGATTTATTTGATTCTATATTTAGGAATATGTTTAGCTAATATATTGGTACGTGGTTAGTTTTTTGTATGCGAGAATCCATCTGTGTAGACACCATTGGCTAATTCCGAATTTTGTTTCAACAGTGTGCTGTTATGTTCTGATCTGACGTATATTTTAGCCAGTTTATTATGAGACTTGCCATCTTGCAATCAGCATCAAACATGTTTCTCTTTGTGAGCAGTAGCAGCTCTTTGTGATTAAGTTCTTAGTGTTACTACTGTTGTTTATGGGGTTGTCGTGACGTTTGCAGTGAGCGTCTCATGCATATAAAATTATAGTGATTGTGAAAATGAAAGGCTTTTATCGCCAATAAACGCGGCTCCCGCATGGTTGTTATCAGCGGGCATAATCACGCTTCCCATCCATTGCCGGCCCGCAGCACACACCGCCCTATCGCCAGGCTTTGTGCTCGGAAGCCTATTTGATTTATTGATTTAGTATTGTCTGCGAATACTGACGATTATTCCGGTTTGGGCGCTATACTGCCGTGCTGAGCGCAAAATCGGTTTGTCAGGAAAACCTTAATTCGAGGTAATCCAAGTTTTGTAAATATAGTTTTATAGTAGTTTATGTAAAACTGAGATAGAGAAACTCTTTTAAGTTTTTTTTTTAACAAGTTCTAAATAAGATAACGTTATTTAGGTAAGCTTATTGGATGGGTATTTCTTTAAGGTATCTAATGACATAAAAATCATGATTTTGTTTTTTGTTGAGATACCGCTTTTGAGCTTAGCACAGCAGTATAGATTAACACGGGAATATGGAATAGGAATAATGATAACTACTCTTTTGTTTTGAGTGGGTGATGTTCATCGATAAATAAAAGTTGCTGATTATCAGTTTCATGTTGTTGTCTTTGACGACATAACCAAAAATCTTTATGAACCAGATAAGAAGGGTCCGGGAATTGTAAGTGTTTTTAAAGCCGGTTGTTTATTTAGAATCGGGTCAAGTTAGGGCTCTTCTCGTATTGGTGAATTGCAAGCGAGGCTCGTCCAGTGACATAAGACCGTTAACTTTACTTCAACACGGATAAAACACCGCGGGCTTAAATGTAGTTCGAAGTAAAACTGTATTTAGGATTTTATCGCGGTTTTTTATATTATAAATTTTGATCGATGTTTCGAAGACTTTGTAGAAATGTAGATATTATAGAGGCGTTAGTTTTCCGAAAAGTCTTTACTTAGACATTCTTCCACCGTCTCGAAGTCTGCTTTGTAGAGCTCAGCTAGAGTCTTAATTTTCGTTTGTTGCTGTTATTTTTAAGCATTTTGTGTTTATCACTATGGTAAGAGTTGTAATATCGAGCCAACAATAACTGGGAACATCAAAATAACTTGGTTGATTTTTTTTCTTCTGTTATGACATTAAAAACAAGAAGCGGTGCTACTGAAGATACAGATTACTTTGTGATTTCAATTTTAATTATTGTAATTACCCTGATATAAGATAATAGCCTATTGATTTGGATCCGAGACCGGTAGAAGCCCTTGTGCATCGATTAAAGTCCCTCAAAATAATTATAACTACGAGCGTATATAATTTATAAATACGTCAGTTATAGCAATACAATTACCTACTTTGCCTTTATTTTTGAAGTTAAGGTGGTAGCTCAAGGTCCATTTTCATACATTTTGTTTCGGCTTTAATCTGGGTAACTAAACAAGTATTGGCAAGTAAAGAATTTAAATTCACGTCTAGTTAGTGATTAGTTCTCGCAGTTGAAGAAAAATGTAAAAATAATTAATAATCATGGATATTTCTGCCTTTAAAATTTCGTCATATTAAATTTTAAAGGCCGAAATATCCATGATTATTAATTATTTTTACATTTTTCTTCAACTGCGAGAACAACCAATTTAAATAGTTACCCAGATTAAAGCCGAAACAAAATGTATGAAAATGGACCTTGAGCTACCACCTTAATTGTTACTCACATTGACTATTTTAGGTTTCCCAAAACATAAACAATTATAAATTGATTGCATATTATTTTCATATTTGTCTCACAATAATTGGTCAGAAGTGTTTTGTTTTTCATTTGTTTTTAATTTCAAAGGCAAATCGATTTTAATTACAGAACGGGTTTGTCATTGAAGGGTTATTTGTTTCTATTCATAACAGATTTTTTTTAATGATAATAATTGAGATCGATAGCCATTTACGGATCAACTAAATGCAAAACTTTACTAAAGAAATGCAGGAATTTCAGACCACATAGCATGACCACGCTGCAACCTATTCTGATACATAGAAATATGTGACTATTTGTTGGTTCAATTTCTCATTCTCTTCTCAATTTACGAGCGCTCATATTGGCACCAAGTTATCTCCGACGTGTTCCATCAGGGTTTTGGTGCGTGACGCGAGACGGTAGATTCAATAATTTGCACATGAAAGGTATCCAGGTAACACCATTCTCCATCAGCATAGATTGACGATCGGCGGGAATGTTTCCGCGCACCGGAGTTTTATGGTGACGTGTAGGGTGTATATGAAATATGGAAGGACTTTACTAAGTTGCTATTTGGTCTTGGCAGGGTCACCAATTATCTTGTCTGTTAGTTGGCACGGGCGTCATTGGTTGGTAAGATTGGGTGTATCAGAGAATGTTTGGATGCTTTACTTAAATAAGTTGGATATTATTCCATTTTGAAGTTGAATCTTGTATTAAACGCCAGTCTCCTGCGTGTTTCTTATTTTAAAGCAGTTCTATCTTTATTCATCAATATTGCTTAAGCAAACCATTTATCGTTTCATTCATAAACGCAAATGTCATGTTTTTGAATAAGGTTCTTCCAAAATCTATTATATCTCAACGCGTGTGTGCACCTCATGCAGATGTGATGGTGTACGATGACGTCACGTAGGGTGGCCCATCAACCCGGCACGTGAGATCATACGCCGCTCGGCTGTTTGCGATGGCGGCTTTGTCACGCGGCATTGACTGCGCGCGATTTTTTCACTTTATGGCGGTTCATATAAAAGCACTTGCCGGGATTCAATATGGGGAGAGTTGAGTGATCTGCCCGTCGACATGTGTTGTGTGATTTGCGATTACGCGAGGGGTCGTAAATAATGAGGAAATTCACGATTTTTTTATACAGTTGAATGATGAAAGGAACAGGTCGATAGCTTGTTGCTAGCTCGAATTACTCATAGGTAAACAGTGACAACACTTGGCAGTAGTGTAAAATATTACATGATACTGTATTACACTCGTCGAGATACACACACATCACGTCTTTGAATTCTACGGGGTAGATAGGGCAGAGGTGCAACCAGGTTACCCACCTGTCGCCATGCCTGTTCCGTCCCATGATGTGATAGGGAGCAAGTCTATCGCCAAATATAAATTTCTGACTTCCGGCTGATACTGAGCAGAAAATCCCATATCACTTTGCCCAACCCGGAATTCGAACCTGGGTCCCTAGAGCCGTGGTGTACCGAGCACGCAATACAACTACGCCACCGAGGCAGCTGTCCTGAGGTATACAATGTCAAGTTTCTTAATGCCAATTTCTATTTATCATTTTTGTAAAATTACTTCTTAGTAAGTGTTTTCTCCACCGCCTTCCTTTTAAACACATAATGAGTTTCACAAAACACATTTCTTACCGAGAAAACAAATGCCCGTCTCGTCTTTAAAGTCGTTTCCTGTGCGCACAAATGTGTATTTATTATGGAACAACACCATCAAAGGTGGGCCAGCTCAACACAAATTGATCTATTTCAAGATTCATGCTGAGATTGTTTGTCAGTATTTGAAACATAATATCTATGCATTCTAATTTGTTTTGTATCACAATGTTTAAAATTATTCTTTTTATATTATATGTGAAATTAAATAAATGCGAAGTAAATTCCAAAAATATTATCTACCAACCGTAAGCAAAAGAAACGAAATGTTCGATCTCATTATTAAAAAAAATACTTAAATTAAGTATTCTCCTTATGACTATGTTTACTTATTTATTTGTAATTGATTTCTGATAATAGTTCCATCACAGTTTTGTATTTATAGTGGCGCTTGTATCCGCTTTAGGGAGCATCGTTGTTATTAATAATCTACATCGCAGGTTCCTGTTTACGTGTACACGCTGCTTTAGGCGACCGAGGATGTCCGTACTCCACCTGCTCATATAATTTTGATTACGTAGAGTTTTATGTAAATAAAAATATTATCTTCTATACTTATAATAAATCTGTAGAGAGGTCAATTCTGTACATGAAATATATTTCCAAAATAACTATCAGGGGGTGATTAGGGATCGATACTGATGCCAAAAATGCAATTAGTAAAATTTTTGTCTGTCTGTCTGTCTGTCTGTCTGTATAACCGTTATAGAATCAAAAACTACTCGACGGATTTTAACGAAACTTGGTACAATTATTTGTCATACTCCTGTGCTGGTTATAGTATACTTTTCATCACGCTACAATTAATAGGAGCAGAGCAGTGAAGGGAAATGTTGGGAAAACGGGAGAAGTTACTCCATTTTTTAAGCTTCCGTCGCGTGTGCAACCTTAATGGTTAAAGCTACGCAGAAATCATGTATGACGGAAATGTTCTCCTTAAAATTATGTAAAAAATATCCCACGACAGCATATGTCTATCTTTTATGGTTGACTCACAATAACACGTGTAACTCCCGATAGCTTAGCAGTTCGAATGAGAAATCATTATATTTGTCTACTCTTACGTTTATAACACTCTTAGTTATCCCTAATTAAAATAGTTAACATTATTAAATATTCCATAAAAAAGAATCATAGAAATCGGTATAGAAACACCAAAGTTATACATGAAATACGCTAATAATAAGCCATCACGCGTGAATACTGAATCATGCTATAAGCTTCCTTCGATTTCACCAGGATCCCATCATCAGACCCTGACCGGACAATCGGACCACCTGCATGCCACCATACATTAAAAAAACATCCCGACAAATTGAGCACCTCCTCCATTTTTGAAGTCCGAAATCCACGCGGGCGAAGCTGCGAGCGGAAGCTAGTTTATAATAAGTTATCACTATATCTACGCAATCTAAACAGTCCTGCGGTGGGGGTATTAGTGCATGGATTTTTTTGTAGAATGGAGTCCACCCGCCAACAGATGTTTTGTCAGTGCGACAGCCTTACGTAATAATTGGACAATTTGACATTACATATTTTATGTATCTTTAGCTATCTTTGAAACAGTAATATTGAATCCAGTGATAAAGTCTGTCTTACTCCAATCTTAGCGACATCAGCTCAAGATTATTTATCAGGTCAGTAGCCTCAAGACTAATGGTCAGCATCCTTCCCAACTTTGAATTACTAAGTAACGTAGGATCCGCAATGAGTTTGTCACTCGAATTAGGTTCAATAAATATTTCGGAATGATGATATAGTAGGTAATTAGTTTGATGTTCTTAATTTATTTGGCACAAGGAAGAGAGACTAAACAGTGATTAGTTAAAACCCCATTCATCACGTTTATGGAGAAGGGGAACGTAGTTTATGACATAGACAATTTATTTTTCTCTAAGACATAAATAAGACGGGCGCGTTGTTAAAAGAAAAAAGCAAACGTTTCGCGATGGATAGAGGACCCAAAATGGGCCGAGGGGTGCGCGGGTCCGCCTCGGATCAGGACAATTTCCTAAATGATGCAAATCTATTTTGTGGATGTTTTTGTTGGTTTGTTTGAAGATAGCGATTGTGAAGGCACTCTCGGTTGTTTCGGTTGTGGGTAGATATGGCGGGAAGCTGCTATGGTAGCAATGGGTACTAAATATGTTCCTTATTATTGTAGCAAGGAATAATAATCGTTGAAGTTTTTTATAGTATTTGCCTGGTGATTCGAGTTAGTAGAGAATTGAAGACAAGAGATCTTTGAATTATATCTTATAACTTATATTGAAATAATGGATAATCCAGAAAAATATATTATTGTAAAATAGTACTCGATAATGGGTATTAAGATGATGAATGCAAACGAAAAAAATTAAGAAAACGGTCAAATAGTAATATGTGAAGTTGTTTTCGTCTAGTCTACGTGATATGATCTAGCGTGGTGTTTACCACACGTTTACAAAAACGCGATGAGTTTGAAAAAGTATAATTACTTAACTTAGTTATTCGTTAATTGAGCATCTATTACGGCAACAAGCGTTGATTTTTTTCAGCCTATTTTTAAACCTATTTTATGTTATAAAATCAGTGAATCCTGTTTTATGTGGCCAATAAAACGTAAGGATTGCAAAAATAATAAAATGGTTTTATTATAGCTATTTAATGTGTTTTTTGACCTTCAATTTGTTGTGAGTGGTGTGCAAATATTTGCGTTTATACTTTTTGTAGGTACTCTACAGAATAGCGACCGTAAACATGGTGGAAAATACGTTCTAGGGTTAGCAGACATTATAATGGCTAAAGTATACAAATTTGGAAAGGTTATATATTCTGTTCCATGTGATAATATAATTTATGATTATTGTTATCAGGGTGAAATAACTAATGCTTTTAACCAGGCATGTTATGGAGCTCCGTAACCGTAACGGAAACTATCGGATATCCGAAATAAAAATATATCCGTAACCGTAACCGTATCCGTTATAAAAGTTTCGGATAAGTTACGGATAATATGTTCCGACAGGTTTTTGTTTCACCGCTCACGTGCCATGTGAATCTTGAATAGTTTGGTATTTTTAGTCATAATATAAGCTGATTCATAATTAGTATTTTTTTATTTAGGAGTAGGTAGGTACTTAATTTAATAAAGTGAAGGAAAAGTATTGTGTTACGTACTAAACTGATTTATAAGGACAAAATGCGTCCAAAGTAATTTAATTTGGATAATTTTTTATCAAGTTAAAGGCAATTTTGCAAAATGTAAACAGTGTGATAAAAACTATTCACGGAGAGGATGTGGCATTACTTCACTGAAACTTCATCTCAAATTAAAACACAGAGGTTTCCGAACACCCATGGCTCCCTATTAGTTCATAGATTATAATTAATAATCGACGATGATGACGAACGATAGTTAGAAATCGTCGTCCTACTGTACTACATAATGTTTTTATTGTACTTTAATCTAATATCCGTAATCGAAACTATCCGAAACCAACGGATAATGCGAAATAATTACATATCCGTAACCGTATGCGAAACCGATATAATTTTATTCTTATATCCATATCCGTATTCATATCCGAAATTTCATATCCATAACATCCCTGCTTATAATTAACGTATTTTATTCAAATATTTATTTTTGAGTACTCGATTTGAGAACCTAACTTTAAACCTCACCGGTAATACTTACAAGTGAAGTACGCTGCCACTAGAAACAAGAAGACTCGATGACTGTCAAATGGAGTAGGTATCTATACATTTTTAAATCCTATCTCCATAAAATTCAAAACGCCACAAATTAGTCCCATGATCCTAACATTTAAGTCAGCAATTCGACAAATGTGATCCCCACTAGATTTACGGCTGTGGGTGTGAGCTGCATACTTCAACCCCGAATATAGGACGTGTAAAAATAAAAGATTTGCCCTGAGCGCGTACGTGAGAGCGGCCGCCATTCCGTGGGGTGCGACTGATTATTTCGGGGTTATGTTGTTTTGGAAACGGCTTTTTTAATGATGATTGTTATTAGGTTGTTGTCGATGGTTATTGAAGTGATTATTTTAATGGGTGGTAGGTCTCCTGTAGGTACAGATTTGTTTATTTAAGCTCAGCGAATGTGTACGTATTCTGGTGCAAGATGTAGCCAGTCTAATTACTTACTCTAACAACATTTGAGAAGTGTTATAAGTTTATAAATATTACGTATATGATTTTGTACATTCCGCTTCATAGGGCTTAAATAAATTGCTGCAAGAGTCTCTTTTGATAACGTAAGAAGGTTTTTTAAAGTTCCATCGAGTTTGGCCTTCTCGTATTAGTTTTAGCGAGCGCTGAATGTTTTTGTCGGAAATTATAATTTTTAAATATTTCATTTTAGTAAATATTGTTAAGGATAGATAATTATTGACCTACTTTAAATATATCGTATGCCTTTTTGTTAATTAACAGCTTCATTATGCACATATACATATTGCTATTCCTGTGTATCAGGCGTTATTGAATTATTGTTCGTGGGAGAATATCTTCTAAATATTTTATACCCGAGTAACAAGCGTAAATGATAATACAATACATTGCAGCGATAATTCATTATAGTGGTGGTCGTGTAATATAAATAAAATGTCGACTGGATAAAGAAGTATTTATTTATCGGTTATCGCTACAAATATACCGGGAGCCGGGCAGGTGCATAATTGCTCCTTGGTTAAGACATGTGTAAATAAATAATGTTAAATGAATTCATTGTTATTTCCATGTTGGGGCTGTAATACAGAGTCACGTCGGGATCGTGTCGTGGTAAATGCTTTGTCATTATAGGTTTTATTTTCAGATTTTTATTATTTTGTAACTTTGTGCGAATATGGTGTGTGTAAGTATATTTCTGACTGTAAGTGTGATGTTGCCACTGCACCATTTTTCTATAAGTGCGCGTTAAATTAAAATTACTTTTCTATCAACATCTATTATCGACGGTTCGAATAATTTATTGTAAAGTGCTATTTTTAAAACGATAGGTATGTGGTTTCACGTAATAACACAATGTCATAATGAACCGAATAAGTACATTCACAATTAACACATCACATGGAATTGCTACTGAGTCAGTGCTGGTACTGTACCTTAACCCCGTCTCTGTTGATTCGAGGATATCTAAAGCGAGGTTATAGTTGTACCCACGCTGGGAAGCTGGTCATTAGCTTCACCGTACTGGTGTCTTGACATACGATTAAAAAACGATTTCCTCGCGTAAAAATCGTGTATATGTTACTGAATTTGGTGCATACGATTATTTTTATTCATCGTATGGTATAAAGAGGCCATTAGGGCGGATATTGATCGGTGCGGTGTTGACAGATGGCGGAACAAACGCAATTAGTGTGTGTTTTCGTAAACACAACGTTTTTATTGTTTGTTTGTTTCGCGTATGAAAATTAATATAAGGGGAGGTATAAGTGGTTCATTGTTTAGTTTATAACACGGTGATTACTGTTTGTGGGTTCGATACATGGCTTTAGTAATTATAGTAGTAGATAAGAAGCCTTTTTAAGTAGGTGCATTGAAATATGAGTCATAATTGTTTATTGACGACAATTCTAATTCACATTAAATAAATCAGATGTAGGTAGTTGTCGTATAAAGGTATAGTTCCTAAGATATAACGGCAATTATTCCAACTACAAAACTGATTTCAAAATATTATTCCTCTATAGAAAGTCACACTACCCACCCCTTATGCAATACAATCTATTTGATTTTAATTTAACAATATTATTATGAGCGCAGTGGAATACCAAACAAATACAATACTTTGTATTTCAAGGTGTTGGATGGTGTTTCTACTGTTTATGGGCGGTCGTAGCGCTTACTATAAGGCGAACAGAAAGCACGTCTCGTCTTTCAAAGCAATAAAAAAATAGATAGGCCGAGCAAAAACCAGTTAGTACTTATCCCCAATGTAATGTTTTCGCGAATCAGGTGCTGGTATTACGGCCCACGGTGCCATCTGCAGCCCACTATGTAAACATGCTTATTGATCGCGCCCTCGCAGCCGCCGCCTTATAATAATATTATGCGATATTTTGTCATGTGAGTACATCTCTATTGCGTTTGCGGCTGCCTGCCACACCGTCACGCATTATAAAATATTTGAAAATAAATAATAAAAGCAACATTCTGTTTTCACCTTCTCGTATCCAATCCAACATGAGACCAAGATAAATCGTTCTTGAATGTACAGACGATTAGACCTGCATGACGTGGTCATATATCGTGTTAAAATTCTACATTAAATATTGCTGGAACGTATCTTTATCGCGGTAAAATCATTTCTAAAACTCACATTAATCCGAGGAATTGAGGCGGGTATGTCGGGATTACCGGCCTGATATGTGTGCCGGCGTACCAATTAAAAGCCTGCGGTAGCTTTTGTAGGGATCGATGCTATTATATCTCAGTCGTTAGTCCAAAAATCCTGTCATGAGACCAACGCCGCAATCAAGTAAATAATTTTGTGTAAGGAAGCTTTTACAGCGGCGATAGCCTAGTTGGGTGTGGAACGGACTGCCAAGACGAATCTGCAGGTTCAAATCCCAAGGGCACACACCTCTGACTTTTCTCTAAAATCATGGGTGTATTCTTTGTGAATTTATCGTTCGCTTTAACGGTGAAGGAAAACATCGTGAGGAAACCTGCACATCTGAGAAGTTCCTCTTTAGGAATTTCGAAGGTGTGTGAAGTCTACCAATCCGCACTAGGCAGCGTGGTGGACTAAGGCCTAATCCTTCTCAGCAGTAGAGGAGGCCCGTGTTCAGCAGTGGGCAAGTATATAATACAGGGCTGATATTATTATTATTATTATTTAAGGAAGCTTTTGCGTATTGATAGACATGGATGGCTCTTACAAACAGGCCAGCGACTTGTTCTGTTCTTTAAAAGGTAATGAAGACAAAAACGCCGAGTCGTTACAAAATAACTAGGTCTTGTTTGTAGCTATGCCTGCATGAAAAGTTTTTCCCGCTACAAAATACCCTGAAACACAGTATGACGTCAGAGCTATCAATTTTAAAAAAAATATTAAAAAATTACATTTTTCCCATGCGAGCAAATCACTGGGATAAAAATTAGCCTATGTGTTAAATTTCATACGAATCCGTTAAGTTATTTCTATGCTTTCTTACAAACATTCAAATATTTTCCAGTCCTTCGCATTTATAATATTAGTAAGATTAAATATCCTACTCATTAACGAACAAATTTTAAATCAACCTATTTTCAGTCGCGAAACCTGAAATTCAATGAAACTTTGTTTTAATTAAAGTCTGAAACTCAGCCAGACAACTCAAGGTTGTAATAATTGTCGACGTAACAAATTTAATTGAACAAGTTTTATATTAGTACAATAGTTGGTATATTTTGTTGCGTAACGAAACGCGTTTACTTAGTTCGTGCTTATTTGATGGTTCCGCTGATGTTTGAGAATTAATTAGTTTCTATTTTTGTGAATTAGGATACTATTTTAAATACATACCGTGTCCTATTGATCTAGTGCGAACGTATGTGAACTCTGTATGAACTAACAAGAGCCAGTGGTTCTTTTCGTGGTTGTGAAAATCATTTTCAATCAATCATTTTTTTTTTAAATTTGATGAACATGTAATGGGGCCCCAAAATTTTAACAAGAGCAATTGAACTAGGAGTAGTGATATTCGTATGTGAATTAATACGACATTGATATAAATAATAAAAAAAAACGCTTTTTCTTGCTAGTGGCCCTGCCCGAATAATTGTCTACGCTTTGTATTTTTGGGAGCTAAAATTGTTAAATTGTATTAATATACAAATTGACCTGTTTAAGGTGGTAGCTCAAGGTCCATTTTCATACATTTTGTTTCGGCTTTAATCTGGGTAACTAAACAAGTATTGGCAAGTAAAGAATTTAAATTCACGTCTAGTTAGTGATTAGTTCTCGCAGTTGAAGAAAAATGTAAAAATAATTAATAATCATGGATATTTCTGCCTTTAAAATTTCGTCATATTAAATTTTAAAGGCCGAAATATCCATGATTATTAATTATTTTACATTTTTCTTCAACTGCGAGAACTAATCACTAACTAGACGTGAATTTAAATTCTTTACTTGCCAATACTTGTTTAGTTACCCAGATTAAAGCCGAAACAAAATGTATGAAAATGGACCTTGAGCTACCACCTTAAATGTAAAATTTTATTCACTTCCACTGATGCGTGATTGGCAACAACATGCAATCTTTTCCGCAAACCCTCAAGTCTAAAAATCTATAATATTAATTTGTATGTACGATGTACTACAGAGATTTGTAAGACGTTACATCACGGTGAAGGTAGAGGTCGGCAAGGTAAACTTGCTCGGGGTAGCTCCCTATCCCGGCGGCATTGGGAGGCACAATAAACACCGGATTAATACCGACCGTTCTAATACACTCGTATTGCTTCCTCATTGCTGGTGGTTCGTGCGTTTTCGTATTCATGCGCCTTCCTAATATCGAACGACTAATATATTGGGGCATGCCCCCGTTTATACGTTGTGCAAATATCATTTCTGTTATGTATGGAAATTAGAAATGTTGGCGACGGTTCTCACTTGCCAAAATGTATAAGAAAGAATTATCCTACGTATTTTCTTATTAGGAAGTAACAAAAACAGTTAGTTTAGTTTCTGATTAACACAACAGCTATAAGTAGCTTCTAGCTGAATTATATTTGTTGCCTTGCAGGTATGCATTTGCACAAAATCCACTATACCGTGTCCTAATTCAAAAGCAATAGAAAATCCATTCAGGTTTCCATTACTATACTTCGCCAAAGCCCCAGCGTATGCTAGCCTAAATGTTACGCATAAAATAGAGAAAAAAAAACTGTCCCTTTCACCACGCCGCGGCGCCGTGTTGAAATCCGTCGCGAGTATGAATTATGCCGTAGGGCCGCCAGAACTTTCCTCATGGCGCCGCTTATTAGAAAGGAGGCTGAACTATTGCCTAACGCCCTCCACCCGGCCGGATGTTGCGCCTGTATCTATGATCTGTACTGTTTAGAAAAAAAACATTGCTGGTGAGATGAAACTATGGTTTAGTTGATATCCTTCGTGGTGCAGCGATGAGTCAATTGGAAAGCCGTGGATTCTTACTCACGCTAAAACAAATGCAATCAATATGATTTAATTGATTGTGGATTAGTAGGCTTTTGTTAAGCTAGAGTTACCTATGTGAAATGCGTTGTAGTCTGGCGATCTGCTTATTGCATCTTCAAACTCTAATCAACGTTTTGATGATTTAATCCAATAGGTAGAAATGCATAAACTTGATCGCTTAAAGTTATTTACCCTCGGCGCTCTCGTATTTTATAATCTCTTTACTCCAATTTACAACTTTTAAATAAAAATCCAGAAAAAGTTAGTAACAGATAATAAATAATAAACACGCGTACAAATTGCGCATCGTGGCGGATACACAAAGAAAATTATTTCTTTTCAAACACATAAAAAAGTTCCCCCGCTTATTTCCTTTTGTATCTTTTAAAAGAAAAAGTGTCTCCGTCGGGTAATTTGTGTTGTTTATTCATTCAGAGTTTTTTTTTGTTTATTCTTATTCGGAGGCTAGGATTGCGGCGGGTTGGCCAGTAGCTATAAGATACTGTGAGACATATCTGATGTCACGCAGTTTTGTAATGTTTTGGGTCATGTTATAAGATTTCATCATTCCTTCCCCATCATCATGAAGAGCAATCACATTAGATATAGTATACTTCAAACCAGAACATAAGAGAATTTGTAAGCTGTTCCACGCCTAAGTCAGACGTAGCAGTCGAGTCTGGTTGAAGAGACGTTAAAGTAAATTGATTACAAACATGCACTCTGATGCAATCTAACGCAAATAATTAATTGCAATTAGTTTTTCCCTATTATGTGCAAATTACGACGTATGCTGTGAGTGGGCAGCCGGCAGACTGGCACGTGCCGGCCGATATCAGCTCTGGGGACTCATTCTAATGATCTAGTCGGTAATGTCTAATAGATATATTAAGTCAGAAATATTAATGTTGCATGTATGAAGAGAATAAAGGACATTGTTAATGTAGCGAATAATTGACGCGTTGTATCTGCATTGGGACCGGACAAGTATCTAATACATTAGGAAATCCGTCTTCATTCGATAATTGTCATTTTAATTCGACGTAATATCTTTGAAATAAAACAATTTACGGATTTTACCGCGGTTATTATGATTTGTGGCTTGTGCAGTTGCAGTATTGTAGCCTCCTTTAGAGTGTTTAGCAATTGCAGACTACGTAGAGCCTGCAAAGTATTCGAAACGTCAGGAAAAAATAATAATATAAATAACCCCAATAAAATCCGTAAATACTTCTATTTCATTGGATAACATTGGCGTAAACATAAGAAATCATTAGACGTAATATCTTAGACATTAATGTCTAGTGAATGAGAATTACCTACCACGTCTGCCCCCAGTGGGGTACATGCGACGTATTAATTAATGCAGTGATAAAGATTAAAACTGACTCAAACTCAGACTAATTGTAAGTATGTACAAACATACAAGTGTCGTATCTTAGTGTGGGCTCGGGTTATGTGAATATTTTATTGGGTATTTTTATTTATATAAATGCTTCTTTATTTATACTTAATACGGAAGTATAAATAAATAATAATAATAAATAATACGTAAGCCACATTAGCATGGAATAAGAGGTGGATGTCTTCGATTTACACCACGACATGCACAGCAAACTTTAATGCTATGTAGAGATTTGTAATTCACTCATTCAGATTCCGAAACACAGTTATTTATTGATGTTTTTTTATTGCTTTGAATGTTGAGACGAGCTTGCTGTTCGTCTATTGGTAAGCGATACGACCGCCCATAAACAGTAGAAACACTGTTTAACACTTTGATTATAAAGTCTTGTTTGGTATTCTACTGCGCTCGCCGTCCTAAGATATGAGATGTTAAATCTTAATATCCAGTAGTTATACTGGCTACAATGTCCTTCAAACCGGAACACAACAGATCTGCTTGGCGGCAAAAATAGACGTTGCATAGATTTGAATTGTGTTGGTAGTTCATCTCCCTGGACGACAATAGATAGGGCGCTGATGTAATATTTTTTTTCATTTCACCTAAAGAAGTTTTAACAAAAAATGGCACAGAAATCGTCGGTGCGTTGCCGGCTTTGAAAACGTCTCTTAAGAACCTTAAAGCTGAATTTATTAAATAAAATTAACTCAAAAATTATTAACAAGGTCAACTCAGCCCACAAACAGATGCAAACACTAATTAACATAAGTGACTATGATCGCAGCCGTATCGCGTTCCACGTGTACGATATACTAGTATATAGAGTAGGTATAGTATAGTGCACATTGTTGTGAGCACCAAGCTCCAAGGTCGTGTGGCACACGTGTTGATACCGCGCCGTTACGCAACGGGCTTGATGATGCGATACTGACGATAGGATGTGGCTTCTGTATGTGTCATATTTAGCGGTTTAGAGCATTGATTCCCAAAGTGGTCCACGGAAGACACTACGGGGGCTACGTTGGCGTGAAAATGGGGGTTCACAATTCATAAGAAGGGATCCACGAAACGCACTAAAATGTTGGCTAGACTTTATCTATCAATGTAAGCAGATAATATTTTAAGTAGCTCAAACTTGCATATTCTGGGGAATATGGTAGAAAATCAGCTGCAGGGGGTCCACATGAGATAAAAGTTTGAAAAACTCTTGTTTAGAGTTTTGGAGATTTTGAAAGATATTCGGCTACTGTGATACAGACATAGAGCCTAGTGCTGCCGCCGCACCGGGAACTTATGTTATAATAATTATAATTGCCGCTATATATAAATTAATGTATTCTCATTAATGTAAGTTAGATATCTAGGTACGTTGTCACGGATTTGATAGACAGAGGTAACAAAAGAACTAATGTCTCACAGTAATCTGACATGATTTGACAGTTTTGTCGCGTTTACTTCTGTCAGTGGGATTGTTGGAGACCCAATATAGTTGAGTATTATGTTTTGTAAAGGCTGGTGGCGCACTGAGTTAGCATACTAATAGTTGCAAATAGTCCAAATAACACATTAAGTTATAACACATAATATCTCATGGGTATCAAGTATTAACTACGAGAGACTAAAATAATTAACTTCCGAAACAAACATTTGCGCAAAGAGATTAACCACTACATAAACTTTTGCGAAACCAAAAATTCTCAGCGTGGTTATTGAACTCGCGCCTTCTCATTTCATCTGCGGTTAATCGCCTGTACTGCAGATGCTGTTTCTAAAGGAATGTAGGCTGGACCCGAAAACCTTCTCACGGGAACGAACCTACTATCGCCAGTTTTTCACCATGTGTAAGTTCACTTGTATATAAATGTAGCTATTAGCCATTATGTCAAGCTTACATAAAAACAACACAGCCCCGTGTGACATCCATTATGGTCACATTCCGCCGTGCAGGGCCCGAGCCGTGGCAGCACTGTGAGCTGGCAGGACTCATTTAAACACGTCGATTGGGAATAGGAGGCAGGGGGGGACGTATTACGTATCAAATTGCGGAACCTCACACCTCCTCCCTCACCCTATGTGAGACACAAAATTCATACCCGTTTTGATTATTAAAAATATAACAATTCAAAAAAAAAAGGAAAAAAAAATAACATGTTATATATGGGCCACGTGCATAAACTAGAACCCATGCTCGATTATAATCAAATAAGGCAAATAACACACACACAACATCACGCATTTTATCCCCGAAGGGGTATGCAGAGGCGCAACCATGGCACCCACTTTTCGCCAAGTGTGTTCCGTCCCATGATGTGATAGGGGGCGAGCCTACCGCCATATCGGGCACAAATTCCAGACTCCGGGCTGATACTGAGCAGAAAAACCCAAATATCACTTTGCCCGACCCGGGATTCGAACCCAGGACCTCAGAGCGCTGCCGTACCGCGCATGCAGTACAACTACGCCACCGAGGCAGTCAAATAACAATCATTTTGTATTTTGATAATAGGCACCTTCAAATATACAAATGTAAAATAATATGTATATTTTTAAAAACTCTGCAATATAGTAAAATAGTACGCAATGATATCCCTGATAGCTCACTGCCCCGCCACTGTCCGGACCCTGGCCGTGCGCGTGAGCTCTTTATTCGTTTATCGCATTCGCGCACGATTAGCGCGGCACTCGCATAAATCAACTGCGACGCGGACGCCATGTGCCCGCCATGTTTATGTAACTCATTGTAATGGAGTGAACAGTAGAGTATGCTCATGGTTTTTGTTAATGAATAGTGAAGAAGATTGGTTATTCACTGGATTGTTGGAGTACTTGCTGTGAGGTTTTGGATTTGAATATTTTGAGCAAATTTTTTAGGAATAGATTGCTGTTGTTTATCAATTTTTATTTTAACTGTTACGTAAACATCGAGTTTGTCGTCGCTTTTTTGAGATATACACGTAAATCAGAAGTAACATAATATTTTTATCATCTGATAACAGGAACAGAAAAAATATTGAATAGCCACGTATTGCCATGAACTTGTATACATAGATGGCGTATTTGATCTGTTTGTAAAGAGATAAGTAAATAGAATAATTTACCAGTTTTCTCAAAACGTTTCTCCAAAATGTGTCCGAAAGCCAACATTTTTAGCTACAATTACAATAAAATACCCTAAAAAATATAATAATTACTATAACAGCCGATCCGTCATACAACTATACAGTCACCGGGCCGTGGCCGTGGCGCGAAATTCGTGTCAAATAACCGTCTTACTGTACCATGACATATTAGCGATGGTCTCTACAAGTTGGGTGTGTATCGTCGTGTTTACGCTCGCCACTAACTACGTTTTACGGTTTGTTTGTCCGTATGTAACCGAGCCTGATGAGTTCATATTGTGCTCCCTTTAATTATGTATGAGTCGACGGTATCCAAAATGATAGAGATTATATAACATTATGTATTTTAAGAGAAATGTATTTATAAGAAAAGATGATCTTGGTTATCGAAATTACTGGTATTGTTAACTGTGTATTTTGGAGGTCTTTAATCTGTGTAATGTAATATTTTAGAACTCTATTTGAGTAGCTAGAGGTCTAGATGTTAGTATTTGTTCTTTTCTTAATTTGTGCTGATCTTAATGTTTCGGGATGGGAGCTCTTGCTTTTATTTTATTTATTGTACATCTCAAAGGTGTTAAAGAAAAATAAATATAAAATTGAGACAGGGGTATTATTTATCCAATTTTTTATAGATATAGTAAGTCACCCGGGTACTACGTTTATTTTAATAGATCGAGATTTCTCCTTTGTACTTTTATTCTAATAAGATTTCGAGTTGTTATCTCACAGAGATGTATTCTATGAGATAAAGCGTAATTTATAATTTTCCAAAAGATAAATTCCAGAGATATACTTCGAAATATAGTTTCTAAGAAATAAAACTTCCCATCCATGTTCTAATTCCAATTATTACACAACGTATTAAATATAAGTAGTCTTTGTATTTTATCTGTTAATTAATTAGAAGGTTAAGTGGTCTATGATACTCTGATAATATTCGTTTTTGATAACAGGCTGAGTGCTGGTTAATAGACTACACAAATTAATTACTGGTGGTAGGTTATGTTTTGTAACTATGCGGATAGCGACCACCGTACACAAGATGTCAAAACCTAACATAGTGGTTTACGTAAGTGTGTCGCGTTCAGGGATCGTCGGGGTTTCGAACAGGCTGGTATAATCGTGTCAATTGCTAAGGGGTAATCATCTCTCGTCAGTCGACATTCCATCAGCGTTTACTATCAGGTAATAAATATTTCTAAATCCTGCCTATCTTTCTATTTGGTTAATTTCGATGCGGGATAAAGACTAATCCGTGTTCCCTGGGACTCTCCGAGCTTCACCGCTTGGTGACATAAAATGCGTGCCACTGCTGATCCCAGCTTACAGGAGTTGAGTGCTGGGTGTGAGGGCGGGAAAGTCCCTTACTATGCAGGTGTATGGTGGTCACTTTGAACCAGACACGCGTGATTTTGTGTTTGCGTGATAGTTCACGCGTCGTAACCTTGTGACGGTAGCCTGATGAAGTATTGCCGTTGCTCTCCATACTTTACGGTTTTGCGATGAACCAATAGCCATTTTTTATACTGTATGTTGGTTTGCGTGCTTATTATATATCGCTTGATGCAAGGGACCTGGATTTGTTTGATTCTATTTTAAATGTAATCAAAATTCGTCATAGTAGTAGTAGCTCGTTTAAAAGAATTTCGGGTTAGTCAGTGTACATCTAAGTTACAAGACCGACGAACAGACAGTAGACAAATGTCTACGGCGTGTTTTACCACTTCTGCTATTAATATCAGCCTTGTAGTATATACTGTAGGTATTACTGCTGAGCACGGGCCTCCTCTACTACTGAGAGTGATTATTCCTTAGTCCCCCGCGCTGGCCTAGTGTAGATTGTTAGACTTCACACACCCTCAAAATTCCTACAGAGAACTTCTCAGGTATGCAGGTTTCCTTCATTGCTAAAGCAAGCGATAATTCACAAAGAATACACACATAAGTGCGTGCCTTTGGGATTTGAACTCGCGGACGCTCGTATTGGCAGTCCGTTCCACACCCAACTAGGCTATCACCGCTTATTTCAATTAATGTTTCACTTTTCTATTGAATTATACTTCACGTATCATAAAACCTTGAGTCACTCTGAATAATATATCAACATTTTGTTAAGGTGGTAGCTCAAGGTCCATTTTCATACATTTTGTTTCGGCTTTAATCTGGGTAACTAAACAAGTATTGGCAAGTAAAGAATTTAAATTCACGTCTAGTTAGTGATTAGTTCTCGCAGTTGAAGAAAAACGTAAAAATAATTAATAATCATGGATATTTCGGCCTTTAAAATTTAATATGACGAAATTTTAAAGGCAGAAATATCCATGATTATTAATTATTTTTACATTTTTCTTCAACTGCGAGAACTAATCACTAACTAGACGTGAATTTAAATTCTTTACTTGCCAATACTTGTTTAGTTACCCAGATTAAAGCCGAAACAAAATGTATGAAAATGGACCTTGAGCTACCACCTTAAATTGTTTTGCGTACATTTATAATATTTAATAAGGGCTCACTTCCTGTTCCCTTTGTTACAAAGGGTGTTTCTTCAAAGTTGCCAATGGCAGGGTCCGTTTCGGGTGCGGGGTCCGATGATGAAATTTAAACATTAATTAATTCATGAGATGATCAGCTTCTCGTGGAAAGTTGTGTACACAAACTTGGGAGGAACAGCCATTGAGATGTTAGGGTGCCGTCTTATTTTGTACGTAGCGATGGTTTGCTATAATTTATTGTTGACGAAATAATAGACTGTTGTGAAGATGAAGTATGTTATTGCAAGTGCTCTATTTTTTTTTAATCTACTTGATCGGCATGGGGGAAAAATAGATTGCTTTTGTAATTTCATAGAAAACGTTTTCTAATTGATAATTTATGAATTTCGAATTCAATCGTTAAATATTTTCTGATAACGCGTTTAACATCATAATATTTTGTAGTAATAAAAAAAGTTTAAGTAAGAAACTGTTTGATGCTTTTTTATTTAATAAAGAATGAGGTGCATTTTAGTATAAAGAATAGTTTTAGTACTTCTTAATAAATCAGATCAGTAACGTATCGCATGGACTCTACCCGCTCCCTCACCCGTCGAGTGTAATGAAGGCGAGCGACAGCGTGCCCGCGAGTCGCGTGAGCTTTTTACAAGTAATTTTACTTTATAAATGTTGAGCCCCTCGGGGACACATCGACCAACTTCCGACGGTAACTGTTTTAAACTGACGAGTAACCTCGTTTAAAGTCGCGATGTAAAGACTGCAAACGTTTCAACCACTTAATGAAACTGTGTAATATTTTATGATGTATTTGAGTTTCGAAAGATTCATTAGTGAGATGTGTTGAAGTTTTTTTTATACAAGGCTAGTTGTGCCCGCGACTTCGCCCGCGTGGAATTCAGTGTCACAATGTTTTTATGAATAATAAAAATTATGAATCACAATTCTAAAGTTGCAGTTAACACCTGATAGTAGATGTGATGTGCGACGACCACGAATTATATTGTTCCTTCTTAGTAGGTAGGTGCCTATATGTATGCCTAGGTTGGTGTCTTGCGGTCTCGCGGTTAACCATACTCATGGTCACTCGCACGGGGTTCTGTACTCGCTGATACAACTAGACACCGTTGTTATTGTTTAGGATGTGCTGAGTCGACGCTGTGTTTATGTAAGTCGTGTCTACGATATGTGCATGGGGATTGATGTACATTTATTTGCATCAAAGTCGACACATATTAAGGGGGAGGGGGGGGGGTCTTTATAGGTAACTCTATTATTAATATCTTGGTTATTATAGCCTCTATGTTTCTCGTTACTAGTAAAATTTGTGTTGAAAGCCGGATACTTTTTTAATCCAATTCTGTGCGGTACATTTCGTCCCATAACGCGATGGGGTGAGCCCACCGCTATATCGGGCACAAATTCCAAATTCCGGCCTGATAATCAGTTGAAAAACCAAATATCACTTTGCCGGCCCGGGTAGCGATCCTGAGATTCAGCACTGCAGTCGTATTGTAATACCACTACGACACCGAGGCTATTTTAGCACATTGTGTTGGAAATATAAATTTAAATATATTCGGCCTTCGCGCTATAAGTATCCTTAACAATTTGCACTTCATGTCGTAAAACAGCGCGTTTGCATTGTCTATATTGACATATGAACTAGCTGGTGTTGTAATTTACGACTTTAGATGTTTTTTTTTATAAAATGAAGGTAAACCAGCATTAGATGGCAAGAACATTCCAGTTTAAATATAATGATGAGAGACGTTACGCTATTCTATGGTTCACGAACATTATGCCTTCTTTTTACCTTTCTACGGGGGCGCGGCAGTGACCTCACTGTACCTGATGGTAAGCGGTACTCCACTGGGTTCAGAGACTTTGCCGTTCTCCCACCCATCACTGCAACTTCTATAGGCCAGGATCAGCAGTGGCACGCATTTTATGACGCCGAACGGTGAAGCTCTCGAGTCTCTGGGAACAATAATTTGTCTTTATCCCGAAATTAATCAAAAAGAAAGATAGTAACGAGTCGGAGTGGGGCTCAGATAGAAAGTCGGCTGATGAGAGATGATTATTCTCGCCAGTCAACACTTGCCTGTCCGATAGAATCGGATAAATACAGACTGATTACAGAAAGCGACACACTTATGTGGAGTACTTACGTGGTCACTATCCTGTTACAATATTTGATTAAGTTTTTCATATTTATAACTTACTGATTTTTTACCGACAAAACACTTCTAATAACAATTTATTCAGTATTTATTAAATTCAACTTCCTCTTTATTTCATAACATAAACAATAATTTTCCTAAACGCTAGCATTTTTTTTAATATAGGAAATAAAATAACAAGGTTTTAATGAAATAGGATTACCGACCATTATTTTGCTCATGTTTGCTAGTTTAGAGTTTAAAATTTTTGCCCGATATGGCGATAGGCTCGCTTGCTATAATAGGAAGGAATGCGCACGGTGAAAATTGGGTGAGATACGCCTACTGCTTCGAAGATAAAATGAATGAGTGAGTGTAAACATTGTCAACTACCCTTTTATACGATACGGCCAGATCAAGAAGAGGGAAGCCTATAAAAGCCAAATTATTATTCCTATGTAATGTAGTCCAATGGTCCTTCCATGGGCCATCCCTTTCGCCCACACACGTCCGCATAAACATGCCAGCGCGTCGCATGGTTTTTTATGAGTAATAAAAGTTAACTGCACCGCACACGCGGACTACAAAGTGAATGAGGGTTGACAGCGGCCATATTTGTATTAATTGGTTTTTGTAGTAGTAAAACGCTATTTTAATCTATTGGGGAGCTCTAGGGATGTTTAGGAAAAGGTTGTATTTGTTTTGATATACTGAAAAGGAACTTGAAAGTATCATAGGGTAGTTCGAACATATTGTTTTATTTAAAAAATCTTTCTCTTGAATAAAGTAAATTTGTTTTTATAAAGTACTTTAAATAATGTGATTCTTATCTATTTTACTACTATATATACATTATACATAATATGTAAAGTTATAAATATTGTAATTTGAAGCCACTGTAATCTTTTTATTCCTCATTCAACTTGTTCTTTTTTAAAACTAGCAAGTCTTCAGAGAGGCGTCACTTACCAATTATAATTATAACTATTACTCAATACTCATTAGGTGATCGATTTATTCGTCTGTGCACTTTGTACTATATTATTTATTAGCTTTTGCCCGTGGTTCCGTCCGCGTGTAAAGTTTTTCCGGGCTAAAGTTTTCTGTTATAAAAGTCACGCTATATATTTTCCTGGGATCGAAAGTTGTCAATGGTCTTCTCAAGGTCCCAAACTATATCTAAATGAATTTTCCAACACTAAAACAATTTCTCAATTCGAACCGGTAGTTCCTTAGATTAGCGCGTTTAAACAAATAAACAAACAGTATTTATATAATATTATAATAGATGTACTTAATTTGTTATTTTGGCAACCTTTTGACTCTTGTAAATATATTTTCGGTGGTGTTTATTACAATTTATTTTTCTAAGCATATTTTTAACGATTAGTAGCCAACGATCCGTGACTTCAAGTATCGCTGTAAAAACATTCATTTTAATTACAATTTGCATCTAAATGCTATTGTATAATATTTAATTAGTATGTATGTAAATTTTTCCACTAGTTATTTCAGTCAAAATATACATATTTTGACCGAAATAACTGGTAAAGGAATAAAATATTTAAATATAGTCGTAAAAATAAGGAATAATAAGTAAAATAAGATGCAAAAACAAACCACAGCACGAAAATAATTTTACCACCGTGTGGACTGACTACAAAGTTTTAGTTTAAGTCTGTAGTTACTAGGCAGACTTGTTTAGTTCTTACGACTGGCCGCCTACGTGAAGTAAATCTGCTGTCAATACTGTATAAGCCGATTAAGCCTTAAGCTTTTCCAGTCTACAGATCATATTGTTCTCTGTCACGAAATTAAGGGCCATGTAGGTACTCTAAAGAAATCCACGTTTTCGGCCACAGCAGCCAATCTTAATGGAGATTAGCCAGGTACGCAGGAGAGGTGCACACAGGTGCACTCTCTCTTCCTTGTCTCTTATAGTCCGGTCAGAAATGAGACGGCAATATCATAAGACCAAAGAAAGATTAGGCGCAGGATTAACTGCATTACTTGCATTCTGAGGCACGGGGGTATAACACCGAAAACTTCTTGACTACGAGTATGCGAAAATAATTGTTATGAAAGAAAAACCCCATATTTATTTCCAGCTCGATCAGGGATTCGAACTTGGGACCTCAGCGAGATAGGTGCGGTTATGCCACTCTACGCAGAATGAAAGTGTTATTTCTTAACTCGTAAAGCCGTATGTTTAACAGGTTTTGTGCTTACTTATTCCCACTGTATTTGTATAATTTACATGGATGTAACTAATGAGCCGTAACGGCATTGACACGTTTCTTTCAACACTATGTTTTAAACTGTTTTGGATCGAACTGAGTAAAGTAATAAGTGTGTAATGTGGTAAAGCAAGCGAAAAGGTTTTTCAATACGAGTTAAGAATTTTGTTTCAATTTAAAGGACCATTTAGCTAACGTAAGTGATGGTATTATGAGGTTTCAGAAGTCATGTGTATAGCAGTCTCTATTATTTACAGTCGGATGAGCGGCTTGTCTACATAAGCACAGTTCATCGCCGATATCCTCGATTTATGGTATTTAATATGGGATCTGTCATCTTATAATTTGGCATAGCAATAACGACACGAAGGTCCGCATCGTTCAATTATGATGATTGTGATTGGTCAGGACACCAACGCGTGAATGCGAGTCTCTGGACCATCACAATGAAACTACACGAGTATTCTTTTCGCATTTGTTTTTAAATGTTCTAAAAGGACAGGAATATCTTATTTTTTCTAACACGTACCTTCGGGCGATTTAGAAACGCCTTACTAATCGGGCCATCACTCTACATTCGGATCAGGGCGAAACTTTTAGTTTAACGATCGGCAGTTTATGGCATTCGACGCGTATAAAAACCGAAGTTTATTCGAGACAAACACCTCTTTGGTTGTTAAAAGTTTTCATTTAAACGATCGCTGTGACAATTGCGTAACAAGTGACTTGACGCGAATCCCAATGAGATTGTGAGTCATTTTAGCCCTTACTACCGATTATAAACGATCTTGATCAGTGTTTAAGATAAACCAATTAAAATTATGCAATATTTCATGAGAGTAGCGCAACGATCAAACTTTATTGTGCGTACTTCCTGTTTGAAATCTCAGAGACAAGTGGAATTCACCTAAAGTTACTTATTTCACAAATGTTTGTCCTTTCTTTAAAGTGAAACTGCCATATTTTTTATTGTAGTATGTTTTTTGGTATATTTTTAAATAATGTTATATACTGGTGGTAGGTCACTCATCATATGTGAGAGTCCGTCTGAGTAGGAACCACCGCAATGTCTATTTCAGCCGCCGAGCAATAGTGTGTGGTCAGTGTTATGTTCCGGTTTGAACAACATTGTAGTCAGTCCAACTACTAGACATAATAAGACTTAACGTCTCATGTCTCAGGATGGCGAGCGCAGTAGAATACCAAGCAATACTTCGTAATTCAAGGTGTTGAATGGTGTTTCTACTGTTTATGGGCGGTCGTATCGCTTACCATCAGGCGAACGGCAAGCTCGTCTCGTCATTCAAAGCAATTAAAAATATATCAAAATTAATCCTTAAATATAGTGAGCGATTGTGTTTAATCTCCTTATATCAATTATCTCTCGGAACATTAAAGTTAGTTAACGCAAAGTTAGCTACTGACGAATTTAGATAAAGAAGATAATGATAATTAACATACGACTAGTGATTTAACGTGCCTTTGTCTGGGTATAATTAGTGATACTACATGTGATCATTGTATATTATTGCTCAGTATTAGCCCGGAGGTTGGAATTTGTGCCCGATATGGCGATAGGCTCGTCTTCTATCACTTCTTGGAACGGAACAGACATGGTGAAAAGTGGGTGACCGGGGCACCCACCTCTGCCCATCCCTTTGGGGATAAAGGTGTCATGTGTGTTATCATTATGCACATATCTAAAGAGTATAGGTAGCTAAGTAAAAGGTATTGAATAAAATACCCGAAAAAAAAGTAATGCACACCGAAATTTGATTGGTGATGTAATTATTAAGGTCTAGCTGGATGCCTACAGCCGGACAGAGGTATATGCTGCAAATGAGCTGCTATGACTAATCTTATATAGATGTTCAAAACTACAAACATCGTTTCACAACTGTTGAGTAAAACTCAGCCATAAAAATAATAACACATTTTCCTAAAATATTGCCAATTCAAATAATAAAATCCAAATATTTTTATTATTTATTAAAGAATCTTTTATAGTTTGTTGTGTTAACAAGAGCCCACTCACATAAACGGACGTACAAACTCACAAACACGTAAGTATAACCATATTTCACTATAATAAAAACTGTTACTCTAACGTATTGGCTTAAGCCTCTGAGACTTTTACGACTGTTTTACAGTTTTTTTATTACGTCTCGTAAATTATATAAATACATGTTATTAGTTAATTTTGTCGCCAAATCAGATTAGAAATTTCAAAATATTCTTGTATTTATAAACAGTGGTTTACCTCGCGATTGCGTCCGAGTATTTAATTGTAATAAAATTAATTTAAATATTGCAGTTAGTTAAAAAATTATAAACTACTTTAATAGTTCCATAAATTTCACCAACAAACATACTTACTTTTTATAGAAGTGTAGATTAGTGAAATTTGGAATAGTTAATTTTATAGCCGATAGGCTGTGGATATGTGTGCATAATATTGATACGATAGTAGTAAAGTTTTTACGATGTGCTCAATATTTGGATATTCAATTTAAACTTGTTTTGCTTCCGGATTACTGTTTTGATATTAATTTGAAAGTGGTAAAGTCACCTGTCAGATTGCGCAGTATGATGCGCGGGCTAGATTGGATTCGTACCATTGTTTCAGTTTTTTTATTTGCTTTGAATGACGAGACGAGCTTGCCGTTCGTTGGTAAGCGAAACGACCGCCCGTAAACAGTAGAAACACCACCCAACACCTTAATTTACAAAGTATCGATTGGTACTCCACTACGCTCGCCACCCTGAGACATGAGATGTTAAGGCTAATTATGTCCAGTAGTTACACTGGCTACAATGTCCTTCATACCGGAACACAACAGTGACTACACACTGCTGCTTGGCGGCAGAAATAATCATTGTGGTGGTATTTACTCACGCGGACTCTCACATATGAGAGACCTACCACCAGTAAGCTTGAAACGATAGCTTTATAGTTGTGATACTCTGTGGGCGCGGGTATATCTAACCCTCCAAAGCCTAGTAGAGGCGATAGACGGACATTATAAAGGACTTTTATTATTATAATCTCACCTATCCTTCTCAAGGATGCTTGCAACGTGAAGATTAAGGGAATTTCCCAAAACGGAAGCACGCAAGGAAACTTGGTACAAAAACTTGTGCGTGTCTGTTTTGCGAGGGAATGTTTGCGCGACAACTGCGTACAGCGGATATCTCGGTACACGCGACAGTTTGTGGGGGATAAGTGAGGAGATGGTGGGGAGGAACCCAATAAAAAATATTTTAACGGACTTTGCAGTTTAACATATGAGATTATGGCACGGAATAAAAGTGCTACTGCGTGTTTTTAAGGTAAAATGTAGACTATGTTCATCTAGATTTAGGTCCATTTGCACGTGAAAATTCATCCAAATCCATGGTAGAAATGGAGACCCAGTTTTTCCATTGTCATCGCGCTGTTGCTGAGACTCTGATAAATGGCTTTGCATATAAATAAATTGCAGGAACTTTGGATTGGCTGCCAGAAAACCGAATCTCTCACAACTCAGACCATCACCTACCGGTTGAAAGTTCCGCGTCATTATAATTTGTAATAGACGCCCCAAATCTCGCCGAGTCGAGTTTAAATTGTTGCCGCGCGTCGAAAACTTCAATCTTTCGCTTATTTCCCTTACTTGTTACTAATTACTTCACCAAGCGTTATGTTCACGGATTTTAATATGTTTTGCATGTTGCTTCGTATAACAGAGACTTAGTTACCGGGAATAAAGGGTTTTTTTTCGAGCATTCTGACAAACTAGTGATCATTATAAGAGCAAGATGTTAGTAAGAATAATAATTTTATATCAGATATATCTGGAGAATGAGTGTGGCTTATAAGGCTACAGGCCGTTTTTATAAACCAATTTCAACTTTCGATCTCATCTTAAGTTAACATTAAAGATTTTGAACTATTAAATAAATAAACTTAGAGGTTTTATTTGAATGCCAGTTATCGGTTGTTTAATAAATTAAACCCAGCTCTCATAAACTTTTATGCGAATCGCATATAAACATACAGACAAAAATTTTAAAAAGTTTTTTTGGTTTCTGTTGTTCTAATCAAGACCCCATATTTTTTTTCAATGTCTGTGATATAAACATTGGCCATTTATAATTTTATTGTTTCTAATGATAATATTAATTATTATATTACTATGCGCGTTTTACTAACCTCATCCTTGCCACACTTATTACTTTTAAATTAATTATGATAACTTAACCAAAGTTCTCTCCTCTGAAAATCCGTTGAAATGAAGAAGTTAATTCTATTTAGTCCCTCGCGGAAGTAAAATTCTAACTTCTTAATTTAATGACCGGTTTAATTAAAATTTGTTGAAGTTACAACTCTATGGAGAGTTACGGACTTACCACTTTAATTATATTGTAACAGATACATCTCAGAAGATTTTTATTTGTGCAATTATTATGCAAATATCATACATACAAGTTTTTGTTTTTGATGGAATGATAAATACTCAATAAACACGAAAACCTGCCATGGTTGGGTTTTTTGTTGAGTCGAGTTGGTGGCTGATGGTGTACATAATGATATGAAATGATAATCTGACAGTAGTAGTACTCTTGGTGGTCAATATTTTTCTTTAACTGGATTTACCATTAGACCAGTTGTATTACTTATTATTTGCCTTATATTCAAATGATGTATCTTTCAATGATAAAAGCTCAATGTGTTTTATATTGTCTTCTTTGGTAGATAACACAGATACCGCTTGTATCTGTGAAGTTCGTTTGTAGGGGATAATCTGTGAATATAAATAGTACTAAATCCAAACATTTATTTTTCATCCCTACAAAACAGCATTGCTGCTAACGAGCAATATCCCATTTTAATTCCGGAAGGATTTACGTGATGGTATCGCAGGCAAAAAGTAAAGTTAACTAAAGATATATTATGAACATATATTTTATTATGAACTAAGTATTGTTCGCGGCTTTGCCTGCGTGTAAAGGTTTTCCTGCTTCACAAATCCCTAAATCACCACCGCCACCTATTAAAAATATCAGACGATAAAAATAAGTTATTACTCAAAGCAACAAATTGCAAAGATTAAAAGATGCCCATGTGTTAATCCACGGCCTAGCCGTGTGCCAAATGTCATCTATATCCGTTCAGCCGTTTATGCACATTTTCACGAACTTTCGCAATTCGCATTTATAATATTGGTAAGATAAGATAAAACATGTTGATAAACCAACCGGTTTACGAAGATAATATGCAAAGACTTACGATTTGCGTCGCGTTCTATGTAGGCAGGAGTGAGTTTTGGCACATTGGGGGTTCCGCATATGATACAAACATATAAATTTATGGGAAATTAACGAATATTTAACATTATTTCAAAGTAGATACAGCTTTGTCTCTTCCCTGTTTTAAGTATAGGCGTGCAGGCAACGATGTGTTCCAGTTGAAGAGTATCGTAGTTAGTAAAATTAATGTGTGTTATGATGAAGTTTGACATTCAATGCCATTGTTTGACGAAGAATTATGTAATTTGAAATTTTAAGTCACGATCTATCCTTATAAAGGAGGCGTTAGATGTGTTATCAGAGTTGGGATTTGAATTCAGTTCTTCCCCGTCCACACATATATGGCACCTATGTACTATCTACGGACAAAGAAGTCTACATATCTATATAAATCATCAGCAAATTTGTTTAATATTCGTCGGGTCTGTAGGTACAATACCACGTAACTGGCATTGGTAAATAACTCGTGAACAAAAAAATCCAGGGAAGAGTTATCTTGAAAGTATCGATGATTGCTTTGCACATTATGTATCAATAGTAATTTGGCTTTCTTTGTCACTTACGTGCTATTTACCAATGTTAGTTATGCGATATTGCAATATTCCCGACGAAAAGTAAGATTTGGTTTCGTCATTTCTAAACATGTTATACGGATCTCTATAAAAGCAAACGAGTAACCTTGTCGCACATGTGTGGACGCGGTTGCGTAACCGGCGCCAAAATAATCCATGTTTATCAACACAAAAGCTTCACAGCGCCTAAACTGACGCGGAAGTCTCTAGGAATGGTGTGTTTTTCTAGATATAATAAATTTGCTTTTATATACCTATAGTATATACTCATGTATTTTAACTTGTTATAAGTACGACTATGTATATATGATTAGTATTTATAAGAAGTTCTTTTTTATACATATAGTAACATCTGGCAACTGAACAGTTGATCTGATGGCAAGTCAACAGTCATAGATATACTGGAAGTTAAAGGAATTGGAAGTACCTTGTTGACTGTTAAAAGTAAAACGAATGATTAGCTAAGGTAAAGGAGTTGTTGTGTCGAATGTAATCTACAATGTACGTACTACGTAAGCACTTGTTGTTGGTGGTAGGATATATTTTATATCCGCCCGGATAGCGACCACCGTACACAAGGTGTTAAAACTCGCCGTAGTGGCTCATGTAAGTATGTCGTGTTCCGAGATTAGCCTGGATATATCTGTTTCCAACAGGCCGGCATAATTGTGTTGACTGCCGTAGGGTAATCGTCTCACGTCAGTCGAAATTCTATTGGACCTCACTCCACTTGCCATCAGGTGCAGTCGGGTCACTTTGTCAGACTCGTATAATAAAATAGACACTGCGTGAGAAACTACCAATTGCTATGACAGTCGCAATGTTATCTATTTGAATAATAAAGCTCTACATGAAATCCGCGCTCATTAAATTTACAAGACATTTGTTAAGACTAAGAGACCTAAGCTTCGATGTCCTAAAATAAATCGAAACATTTAGTTTGCTCCATGGTCAACTCATTGCCACATTCAGTTATAAAAACAATCTTTGGCTTAGTGACAAATACGTGAAATAAGTTTCTTTTTGCTCATATCTCTGTTCAACATCCTGCTTTAGTTGTTGTAGCGAGTAGCGTTCTAGAAATTTAAGTTATTGTGAAGGGGTGATTTGAAGCTCTATGGCCGCTCCACTCCGTTTTTCCATCCTCGGTTCCGGTTAATGTCATTATTCAGAGTGGTCAGTATCCACAACGACGTAATGAAGCGATATGTCCGCTCGTAAAATTCTATAACATGCGATTTGTATAATTCGGAGGTCCTTCCACAGCCCTTTCGTTGCCCTCTCGTGGGCCTCGTTGCATTAATATGTTTTATTACGGCTCAGTGCGATTTTGATTTCGGTATTCGATAATTATTTGCGCTCAGCGACGTAATTTTTTTGCTGGTCTCTAACCTTCGGTAACTCCATTAGTAGAGCGGTAGATCATGGAGGTAAATTCGAGTTTAATTCGGTTCGAGCATTGCTATTATCGGGCAGTTTTTTGTTAGTTCCGTTATTTATCTGTATAAGAAAAAAACGAACGAAATAAAAACTATTCATGATCGTTATGTACAAATATAATATGTGGACAGTCAAAACAAAACTCACAATTGACCTTTTATCATCTTCAATCATAAGACCATATTTGTTAAAGTGTAGGATCATGTCGCGGTTCAAAAGTGTTTTAACTAAAAGTAGTGGCATGTAGATGTTCAAGGAGTTTGATTGAATTGCATTTATTTGGTATGATTGCAAGAATTGTTTCTAGTAGGGGTAATCTTGTCTGGGAAGGGACCGTCATTATTCCTTATATCGCCAAGTGGAATATAAGCACTGTTGATGTCATTGTAGTTTAAGATTACTGAAAATTGTTATACTAAATAACTGATGCCTCTGGATGTATATTGCCCCGAGTATTATCTTAGTAAGTTAAGTAGTTTCTTAATTGGGTTTCCTACCGATTAGGTTTGAAGCCTGCTAGGCGCTTATCATCTTGGACAAAAACACGTCACGGTGTGTGGTATGCCTTTGCCAACATCATTACACATTAATGGTTTGCTTATTATCCACGTTTTGACATATAACGCAAGGACACAATGTTTTATTTTTAGTTTAATTTTAAGAAAACCAGTTTTTATAACTAATACCGCAACATATAGAATATACGTAGCTGTACATGTGTGTTGTGTCCAAAAGTGGCTCCGCGGCGAGTCGACAGCCTTCGCTAGTTATTTTTCTGTCGTCCATTTGTATGTTAATCGTCTGTTGTGTTGACTACGCCGGCGCCGCAACGTGATGCTATGCCCGTTTGTGTTCCGTTTGTTTTAACATGTTTTTCTTTTGGCAACTTTTTTACCCGAATGTATGAATATAAAAAAGTTAGTTTAAGGAAAATCTCAGTTATTCGTTTATGCTTTGCTGATATACGCACGAATTGAAAATCCGCAATGATCACTCGTTCCAAAGTACACCGCTCCAGCTGGTGTTCATACAGTAAGATAGGTGTGATTCTAGCAACCTTCAAGAGTAATGCTCCACGATGGTCTACATAATATTTCGTTCGTCCAAGTCCAGTATAGTTTGCTGTGACAAGATAAAAACATAGTCTCTACTTTCTAGTCCCCTTCGCTTAAAATTATCAACAGTTCAGTTTTGATTTTAAATAAAAGAACACGAAGGAGTCTATTTTAATTTTCCAACGCCATTCCCCTTGATTAAAACGTTGTATTTCCCCCAGGAGCAGCCGAAAAATGGCCGATGTTGACGCATTATTAAAGCAAGCCGCATGCTATGGTTATTAAAGTGATTTACGCGGCCACGCGGCCCAGTTAACGCCCTTTATTACAGTGTAATTGGGAAGTTATGTTCTGTATAATAAGCTGGCTCACCTGATGGTGAGTGGGCAGCAGAACCAGATATAACTGTTAAGGAGGTTTTAATTTTGTGCAGGTTCTAGAACTTTAAGGAACAATCAGGAATGGTAAGGCAGAGAGGATTTCTTGGGATCCCGGTTTTGCAGGTGATATAAAACGCAACAGTTGCCATTTTCGATCAGAGTTGTTCCGAAAGGAATGGTACCTATATCGAATATCCATAATTAATATTGTGTAATAATTCAGTGTGATTAGTGCAGCGCCTATCTATATAATATTGTATTATAATTAGATGTTATAGATGTTTACTCGGCAGGTAATTTCTTTTACCAATAACTATCAAACTAAATGTATTTTTTGTATTATATAATATTGTACCTACTCTATACATTTGAACTGATTTTGAAAAGAACAATACGAGAATTTCTTGCCCACTCTTTGATGGAAACTGCTTTTCGAGCTGGTGGTAGAGTAAAATTTTCGCTGAATGTAAATTGTTTTTAACATTTTACAGATTTCAATAAATATTTAATTTAATTCATTGATCTCTCTGAATTGTCAAAAATTAACTGTGACTTGCCTAAAACCTTACAAATATCACATTTCGAGTAATAATATTTTAATTTATTTATAGTTAAACAATGGCCTCGGTTAAAATGTTTGTACATTACTCCCCGCCTACATAATGCGTTAGTTAGTCCCGCTTTGAATAACATTCATTATAAATGATAAGGCGCGGGATTGCGCGGCGCACCATTGTACGACTCCGGTATTCGATCCACGATCGCGTATTGTATTGACTTGTTGGCAAAGAGCTAGACCACTTAAATAGTAACCGCGATAATATGCGAAAAATAGTGTAATTTTAATGTCTAACATTTGCGTAGACATAAGAAATCATTACACTTAAATAGTGTTAACATTGTTATATAGTTTTTGTTTTCTAATAGTGGGTTAGAAGTTCCCTAGGATTACTAGTGGCTTAGCACGTTATACTGTTTTATTTGCCTTTCATGTTACTTGTGGTTTATTGCCGTGTTGGAATGATGAAGTATTAAATTTTAGTCAATAACAAGGTAGAAATATGGTGACCATCATGCCTAAAGTATTTTTGTTTAATAATCCGTTTGAAGCATTAATTTGTTGTTGTGATAGAAGTTTTAGTTTTCTTTTTAATTTAACTAGTGAAAATACGTTACAGTTATATGGAATTTTATTATCACAACAATTTGAAGCGATACATTGAATTTTAAAGATACATTTAAGAAAAGAAGTAAACAAAAACCAAATCCAAGCATAATAATATAAAGGTTTAAATATTTATAAAGAGTATGAAAATATTTATTAATAACTATCATGAAGCCTATTTGGGTAAAACCTAGCTCTTTGCCAATGCACAAAGCGGTGCGTACCGATGCGTCGCGCAGTATGCCCGCCTCGTACTGTCGAGTGCGCGTGCGCCGCAGTACGTAAACAACGTAACAGCACGCCGTGCGCCGCACCGCACGTACACACGCGTATTGACGCGTATTGCAGCTGTATCTAGGCGGCTGGGTATACCTAAAACTTCATTTACAGTGCAGCAGTCGGAATTAGTCAATTGAATGTATAACTTCAGGATGTACGTCTTGGGAAACTCGTACGGTATTTTTATACCAAACCATTGCACATGAAAGAGTCACCCGATCGGAAGCTGTCTGTGGAACTGTACGGGATCATTGGTTCCCGTTAAATAGCGTTCACATTACCCGTGCTAAGCTTGTTGTAGTTACTAAATCCGATTCGCAACATGACTGCTGATATGCCAACGAGGTGAATAACCTATAGTAGATGTTCCAATTCATACCGGCATAATCTGACTGATCCTGGCGAACAAGAGAAGTAAGCTTGAAGACCACATTGTAATTACATACTGTAGTTACCACCAGATGTAGTGGATGAATAATGAAATGATAAAGAAATCTCGTTACTTTTAGAGCCAGAACGGCCTGATACCTCCAGTGACCATAAATTGGTCGTCTATTGCATTATTTAACACGGTGGTGTGACACGGGTCTACTTGGACGTCGCGTTTATGCAACCAGCACAGGATTAGGGCTGCCATCGCTTAAATTTCCACGGCATGCATCTTTGCTACATACACATGATTGCCTAAATGTTATATTCCATGAATGGAATTAGTTATAGGACTTTTCATTGAATATCTTTGCAGTAATTGGTGTTTACATTACCTTAAAGCTATTAGCTAGGTTTGAACTAGCAAGTTTTCGCAACAATATATCATGGCACTATTTCTCACTTGCGATTCCTGTAGCTTAAAATTTTGTAGAATTCAGCTTGCTGCCACTGTTTGTACAATATAAATCGCTTGCAGAAGATAATTTCTGTTATCTTGTTAATCTAAATCCCGCCTTAAATTATTAATCCAAAGTTCTTATACTGCCATCGCCTGTGACAGTCCATGACACTTATTCTCAATTATCTTAGCATTGTGTTTTTTTAAATATTAACCGTTTGTGCCTTTTCAGTGTTTAAGAATAAGGCTTCAAGCTCTTATCGGCTACGTTAAAAACTCTGGAAAACTCAACAAGGCTCGCTGCCAGCCCTATGCGGGATTGGCATACAGCGTGCCGAAGACCGACGACCGACCACACATCCGCGACTCGCTTATTCAGACTGTCTTTATAGCCGGCACGCGATGTTTACTAATTCGGGACCATGCATGTCGCGGTTGGTGTTGCCAGGTGTAGAAATATTGTAGGATATTTAATGGTTAGATTGTTATTTCGCTACGACTCCGCGCACCCATAATCGTTGATGTCTCATCCTCTCCCAGTGCCCGTCCTGAGCTGAGGTTCACTACCCGCTACTAGGTTGCCCTAAGCATTGTTGCCAGCGCCTAAAGCGCTCACCCGAAAATCCGGTGTGTTTGTTGTATACTGACCGTTGTGATACTATCAAACGTAATGTCAGGGTTAAAAAAGTAGGAGATTTTCTGTTAAGATTCTTTTACCGGCATACAATGACTGTACTACCTATAAAATGTATTCCATTCTCCTGCCTTCACCCCAGTTCAGTATGGGGTCAGCGCTGTATATAAATCTACTTGATTTACAAACTGGTCCTCTCGCCTCCCAATCCTCAACCAATTGATGCTACATCACTAGACTAAAGTGACGACGTATAAAAATATTTTTGACTGCTTCGTAGTTCTATTGCGAAAGTGGCACTGCCTTGCTGAGATCTTGGTCTTAATCCTTAGGTTAGATTAGATGATCTTGGGTTTTTCTGTTCCTTATCAGATTGGAGTTTGTTAACACAATTAAACAATAGGTTCTCTTCCTATTCGCATAGCGGCGAAATTAAATCTACCTCTGAAAACGGAATAAATATGATCCAATGAATGTACGTATGTTTGTATTGTTATAGGGTGATAATTGTAATTCAATTCAGTTATAGTCGTCAATATGTCGGCGTCTAATTTATTTAAACAAGTTGTGACTAAACTTGATGTTTACTTTCTCGTATCGATATTCTGCGCACGCGCAGGACCACAGTGTGAGCGATCGTATACCTTAATAAATAGATAAGTTTTATTGCTTTCTTTTTGGGTGAGAGCTAAAATCATGCATGTCATGGATACCGTATACTCGGTAGTAGGTACCAATAGAGCTTGCGTGGTGCACTGGATTCTGCCTACTTATTTCAGGATATTTGATGAGTTTGTTTTTGGAGTATTTAATTTTTTATAATTTACTTATTCCAGGTAATAATGAAAATGTACAATTAGACTAGAGAGCGTGTCTTGAGTTGTCAAGGCAATATTTATTATGATTACTTCCTGCCTGGGGTTTTTGAGTTTTAAAAACATCAATGATTGTGGTCTAGGTTGGAAATTGTGTACACACAAATTATGGAAACACGCCTCTGTTAAGGAAATATGTATATTGGCGTGATCTTAACACTTTATCAATAAACAGTTCAGTTGATCATTAATAATATTTATCACGAATTAATGATTTTGCGAATAACACTAATGATTGCGAAAAAGGTAATGTTAGCCAATTAGCAAGCTGTGTGCGCGTGCGCAGGACGTGACACGCCCACCACACACCCCGGTTCTAAGACGCGGTGAGTCTCCATTGTCTTATTTTATTTATTGATATTATAAAAGGACAATTATTATGCAAGAACTGCTAAATGTTTTTGGATGACATTTGGCACATCAAATCAAATCCCGAACTAACATAAAAGTGGTTTTTAAACTGCAAAATGCACATTGCAAATTTTATTCTGGAGTAAAATTAATACGCAGGTGGACTGTGAAGCTAGTTTCATGTAATATAAGCCAACGCCTTAACCGAAGGGTAGGCAGAGGCATAAATGGTGAACTCAAATTGCAATCTGTAAAGTCAAAAATGTTTCCAGACAATATGAGTTTTCTGAGGTCATAAACATATAATATGAGTTATAATGGAACTATGCCCGTCAGATATAATTTGTCTAATTCGTTGTGAAGTCGTGAGTACTTTGTGCTAAAGGTCGGGGGTTCAGATCCCGAGTGAAAGTTGACATTACAAACAGTTCTGACTTATTTAGCGCTCTATTGTTATTTTGATGTAAAGTGAATTTCATTTGTCAGCCTACACGGCAAACAATGGTGAAAAGGGTGATCAGTGTTAAGCGTAAGGCCACGGGTTTGATTCTCGCGTTGAGAAAAATGAGAATCCAACTCAAAACAGTCCACAGCAAAGTATTTTGTCACTACACCAATAAGACTGTATACCAATACAAAAAAAATACACTAATTTTTAATAACATAAAACGATTACAACCGGACATCTTGTGGAAAGCGAGTAAACACATAACCGGTGTGGCGGCTAAAAATAACAATAAAGTGGTTATTATATATGCTAACTGCTTTGTTTGTGTCGAGCGGTGACGCAGCGCCGCGGTTATACTGCTGCCCGTGCGCTGTGGCCATTCTAACAGCCGATGCGAGGGCGATTAGACGTTTGTAGATTTATATAATCAGGTTACGGCCGAGTCCAATAAGCGATCTTAATCCTAATCTCCAATTCGATCCCGAGAATAAACCAATCAATAAGTCATCTATAAGTATATCTAAAGAAATTGTCTATTTCTGATTAGTCGATTTTCGTGATGGTATGAGAAATGCTATTGAGTGTTTCTGAAAATGGCTTTCGAATATCAAGGTTAAGGTTTACTAAAACGCTTACAGTATGTCTTTTGAAGGACTTAATAAGGTTTAATGGATTGAAATTTGTCACAGGTAGACCAAATCTTGGTCTTAGAAAATCCAAGCTAACCTAACCTACATATCGTGCTGGTTATTAGATAGGCATCCTATCAGCATTTTATTAATCGTAGGGATATATTCATTCAAGCATTCTACTTGTGAGGAGTCGAAGAACTGTTATTCAGTAGAGAGACGTTAAAAATCAATTGATCAATCAGTGATGACCACTGTGATAAACGGCTCACTAGCGCGGCATGATTATATGTAATGAATGTATACCTCCTTGAGTAAATAACGTCATTTGTATTCAATATAAATGGCTAATAATGCTGTCATCCCTTTCGAAAACTGTAAAAAAACACTTGTATCGAGTTTATATTTTTGTAACCAAACATTGTTTTTAAGTTATTGACATGCACGTTTTGGTTTTCGATGTTGTTTTTTGAAGGGATTTAAAAAAGTTTAAGTGATGATTTGGTCGGAATAATTCTTATATATAAGAATAAATGTGTGTAATGTGTAACAATGTTCGTTATGGACTCTAAAGCGGCTGAAGCGATTTTAATGAAATTGTTATATAATCTTCAGGTTAGCTTGGCTGATAAACCTGTGACTTTTGGTTGCGATCGTTTCACCAATTTTATTTTTTGCTATTTGGAAAATTTTCATCATTATCGCCACTTAAATCCACTGCTGCTGAACGTAGGTCTCCTCCAAAGATTTCCAGACGGATCTCTCGAAAGCGGCGTCCATCCAGCGTGTTCCTGCGACCTTTAACAAGTCATCATCGCTACTTGGTTATAGATAGTTAGTGTTACCGTGCGAAGCCGAGGCCGGTCGCTGTTAATATAAGATTTATATTGTGTTGAACCTCAGACACCGATGGATATAAAAAGAATTTTATGGCTGTATGGTCATATTGACATTGCGTTACTAAATGAAACCATATACTCGTCTTCACCTTTGCTGATATTGAGCCAAAAATCATTCTTTAATAATTAATATTTTTACAAAAAATCCTGGTTTTAGTTTTCTGATTTTCTGATCATTTTATAATTTAATGCGAATATGACGTGTGCGTGGGTGTATTTCTGACAGAAAGTATGATGTTGCCGCTACAACGAATTGTCTAGAGTAGTAGTAGTGGCTTTAGGGCGCGTAAAATTAAAATTGCTTTTTATTAATATTTATTTTGTTCGAAACTTTATTTTACATCTACGGCTCAAGTAACTTATTGTAAAGTGTTATTTCCAAGTAGATAAGTATGTGGTTTCATTTAGTAACGCGATGTGAGAATGACCCTGTATAATGTAACTTACAGTGACGAATAGTCTATATAACCCGATTTCTGCCGACTTCCCTTTCGTAACTTATGTAAATCTAATTATCGCAACGATTTACAGACTACATTACGCATATTATTAGCATATATGTTGTGTCGGGTTCCCTTTTGGGACATATCACCCTTCGCCACTTGTAACGTTTAATGTAACGCGGGAATAAAAACATGATTTCACTTTTTCATCGAGTATTAGTCATAAGCGCAAACAGTTTTTACTAAAGTACAAAAAATTATGCATGTTTTAGATATGATCACCTTAATTATATATGTTTTTTATTATTCATTAGGATATCGGCTATAATAATTGACACTAATGTTATAAATGTTATGTATCAGTCTGCCTGTTACGCTTTCACGGGTAAACTACTGAAAGATTTTTTACGATATGTGATATGGAGTTAGCTTGAACTGTGTAATAAGGGATACAGGATGCTTTATAATATGAGCTCTGTAGTATGCACTGTCCCACTGCTGGGCACGGGCCCCTTCTACTATTGAGAGGAATTAGGCCTTACTACACCACGCTGACCCTGTGTAAATTGGTAGACTTAAGACACCCTTAAAATTCCTGTAGAGAATTTCTCAAGTAAGTTTCCTCACGATGTTTTCCTTCATCGTTGAAGCAAGCGATAATTCACAAAGATTATACACATAATTTAAGCAAAGTCAGAGATGTCTGCTCTTGGGTTTTGAACCTGCGGATATTCGTCTCGGCCGTCTATACCACACCCAACTACGCTATAGCCGCTTATATTTTATATAAAACAAAAAAAAATTATAAGTCGTATATCACGCGGATGAAACCGCGAGCAACAGGTAGTAATCACATAAATGGTATAAAATACTTGTAACTACATAAAGTAGACCCTGTAAGTTAATTTATTGAGTTTTATTCTATAAATGGAACATTGGCATAGATAATTTTAAAATTAAACATATATTTTGAAACAACCTGTATATGTAATGCTATAAAAAGCGCGTCTAAACACAGTGTTAATTTTTCAAAGCAGTTAACAGTTTGCACGTATAGGGCGGTCGGTTTGTTCCAAGAACTTTTTATGTTTACAGTTGTAGTTCAAAGCTCGGAGCTTTCACGAGCCGCGCCGAAACGAGAGCTTCGGGCGACATTCTAAAAACCACACGCGTTCGGTTTGTTTATTTATTTACAAATTAAAGGACGCTTTTACACCGTCGTGTTAGTATGCTGGTTATATTAAAATTATTTATGTGATATTGATTTTGTTTTAATTAGAATAAAATGGGGTTCGTAAGTCAGTAAGCATCAAACATTAAGATGTTTAAATTTGTTTGTTGCGTTTAAGTCCATTGTTGTATTGAAGCTTATTTGTAATAGCAAATGAGATTCGTAGTGTTGCCTAATCTAATTGATTTAGAATATATTTACTGTAGGTGATCTAGTCAGTTTTGTCTGTAGTGCAAATAGATCGATTTACCGACAGTACGCTATAGCATTGATAATATTTATGTGCATTATAATGAAGTATAGACTTTGCTCTTGCTCTTTTTATACAAAATAAAATGGTAATTAAACAAATAAATTAGGTAAATTAAAATGCCTAACACTTTGAAAAATCTGGTATGATATTATTATACTGACATGCATTGGAGTTTGTATCATTTCATACCATATGACGTGATAGGTTCGTACGTTCGTTCTACTACTTTCGTCACTCCCTACCAATTTAAGATTAAGAAGTGTTTTCTTATATTTTTTTCTAAAACTTGTGGTTTTCCTGACTTTTAATAGAGATTTTAGCTATTGCATATGTATGAGGCATGTGACTTGTTTCATGGAAAATATTTTTTTCCGCCGTGATGTTCACTTCGGTGTGACAGATGCGGTCGTATTTCGGGACATGTTGGATGTTGATTTCTTCATTTATTTATACGCGGAGAGTTTTATAGCTGAGATGCGAGTTTCAAACATGGCGTTTTCATCTTCACCCGCTCATCACCGGTGATGGAAACATCGACTAACGACACTTCAGTTATTAGTAGATGTGTCTTTACCCGACTACAGGCGCGTTGTGAATGTTATCGGGTACCGACTACCAATTCAATTCCAATTTGTTGTGATTGGCTGTATTGTATTTACGACAATTCTGCCAATGTCAATTTTGAAAAGCAGAATACACACGTGCTATATGTATATAAAAATAAAATTGTCTTTAAAAACAAAAATAAAGTATAAAAATGCAAAAAGAAATCTTGAATAGGAGTAAATCGACTACCGAGGCACGGAATCATGGGTAAATAAATTTTCCTAAGCTTGTATTTTGTAGTGTAGGTACTTTTGATCGTTTCTTCACAGTTGCCAGTCAAGCGTTTAATATCTCTATTAGTCGTACAAATGTATTCAGGACGCCAATCGCAAGAACGCAGCGAAGTCTAAAGGGATTCGATTAATTATTGTGTGTCTGTGTGTGAACTCAGCTGTTGTTTACTGACTCGGAGGCCTCGGCGGGAGGGTCGACGACCTCCCCATAGACTAAACTGATAGAGCTTATCACTGCACCGTGGGTATCATTATCACTGTTTAAATTTTGGCTTAAACGGGATTATATTACTGTAATTTATTTTCAATTCTGTCGTAAATAGCGACTGATGTGGACAATAAAGGGTCATTGGGTGATGGGCATACATTCGAGCCTTAAGCTCGCTTACATTAAAGTACACTTGAGGTCGAACAGTGATGAAAAGGACAGACTGTTTTAGCCGTACGACTTATGCCGTCAGTTGGTAGAAGGCCCATAGTAACGATATAACAAACATTCAAGCATTTTATCAAATCAAATATTAATCAGATACGCGCTCGATAAAATGTTGTGCAGATGGCAGACCTAAACTATGCTGCACTGACATTGTAGTATGTACCCTGTGAGCCGTGAGGTAAAGAGTATTATAATTTATTTAAATTATTTAGGAGTCGTTTAACAATATTATAGTAAACAGAGCACGAATAAAATAGCTGCAATTAATGAGTAAGTTATTAAATGTAAACTACTATTTTTATACATAAGATCTTTGTATTTCCTAAGTAACCAAGAAGTGTATTCGCGGTTGATTACTTATTAGGCAACTTTGTTATTACGATCAATGGGCTGTCGCGTCTTGCATTCGTAGTGTTTGATCCCTAGCAACAGGCGTGCTAGGTGCGCTTGCGCAATCCGAAGTTCGAATCCGCTCAAGGCTCGGCTCAAACGTAAACAAGTTATTGTTGTTTATTATGCGGCTCGAATTTATATGCCGGCCGTCGAGTCCCGGCACGGCTACTCGACTTCATTATCCAGATATATCCGACTTATTTATGTTGTCCGTATATAAATTGTCATAAAACGAAATGTTTTACCATTCTGTGTATTTTATTTTTGTATACAATGACGAGACGAGTAAGTCACTGGTCTGATGGAAGCTAACAAAACCAATAAGAATTTAAAACCATTCTTTATATATCACTGCGCTCCTCATTCTGGGAAATTAAATATTAATAATGTCCAGAAATTACACTGGCTTTTATGCCATTTAAACCGGAACATAATAGTGATTTCTACTTAGCGTCGGAACCAGATAATGTGATACCACCTATGCAGACGGATTCACGTATACTGAGAGATATAGGTACATACGTTACCCTTTAAATATATTGATTTGTGTATATTACCCCAATGCTAGACTACCTCTTCTGTTGATACGGAGAAGGAGGCATACCACTCTGGTCTTAGTTAGTGGAATTCATTTTAGCGATTTGTATAAAACTCAAAGGCATGAAGATTTTCTCATCATGTTTATTTCCGATGTTAAAGGGAGTTATAAATTATTTTAGCAATAAATTGCAAAGTTCAGTATAATTTGGTGTACAAATAAAGCTGTCAATAAATAAATAAAGTTAGAAGTAGTACGTGCCAACCTACGATTATTGTCTCATCCCTTTAGTTCATTTTATTATTGGCTATTATGCTTTCATGGAATATCCTTTAAACAATGGTTTGAGATCGCCATATCCCCTAGTAGCTTATTGTTTAGGCTGAGAACTTAGTTTTGTATTCGATACCTGGCTATTGGTTAGGGAAATTCGGCTAGGAGGAGATTACTGGTTAGGGCAACCAAAATCTATGTGCGTATGTTTCCAAGTAATGTGATGCAGTAGCGGTGAGACGCTCGTACGGAGTGCCCGTGTCCGCGTTCATCGTACAATTCTACGTTAATTATTAAACAGCGTGCACGTGCTCGCGCCGTGCGCCGTGCGCCGCCCGCGCACGGCTATTACACGACGGCGAATAATTATTTCAAATCAATATATTAATGTCGAATAACGAAATGGAATTATGCTCATCCGACAGCAATATTTGTGACCCTGGCTTAGAAGATGATATAGTGCGACATAATATTCTGCTATCCAATAACATTGAACAAAATACACTAACAGAAGAATTACAAACGCCTAACAAGCGTATTAGAGAGGAAGATGAAAATGATTGGACCGTGGTAGAACGAAACGCCAAAAAAATAAAAGAGTGCTACAATAAAATCGAAGTTTATGTCTCATGCCTAGAAAAATTGCCCAAACATTTTAGATTAGCCAAAAAACTTAAAGAACATAATATTAATGACATTACAAAGATTAAGTACATAAATCCATATAAAATAAGATTAGAATTCAGTAATGAGTTAAGCGCAGAGAAATTTCTAAAATGTCAGCAACTAGTTAGTTTGGGATGAAGAATGTCCAAAGCTATGGAGGTGGGTTATTCATATGGCTTAATTAAAAATATAGACATTGACCTTAAAGAAGAACAGATACTAAGAGATATTGCAAGTCCTAACTCAATCGAAATTATTTCTGCGAGACGCCTTAACCGGCGTAACCAAGGTGGAGACGGATGGATTCCCAGCGAAACAATTCGGCTATGTTTCAAAGGACCATACTTACCAGCGTATGTCACTGTAGATAACCTTAATATTAATGTTGAGAAATATGTATTTCCTGTGTCCCAATGCACTCGATGCTGGAAACTAGGACATTCGGTTAAAAAATGTGTATTTTCCAAAATTATTTGCCCTAAATGTAGCGGAGAACATGCAGACTGTGAAACAGACAGATTAAAGTGTGCCAATTGCTCTGGGGACCATGCAGCCCTATCAAAAGATTGCCCAATGTATAAAAAGGAAAGGAGACTCAGGCTCATTATGTCAGAGTTTAATTGCACATATCAGAAAGCTTTAATGATGTACCCAGACACAGATTCACACCATAATTCTTCGGTTCCACCGCCTCAGACTTCCCATATCTCCACAAATCTGTTGCAAGCAACACACGAATCGTTAGGTATACCCGAAACATCTTTGAACACTAGCCACTATGCGGATGCCGTAAAACGTACGTTACACTATAATCAACGACCGAAGCCCGCTAAACCTCCATTAGAGAAACCAAGATCTACGGCTAGAAGCAAAATGAAGTTCAATACTCAAAGCTGGGTTCTCGACCTGTCTGATGAAGAATCTGTGGATAGTGAGTGCAATGATACAACTGAGACAAAAAATCCAGCAAATGAACGAACTTCAGAAGAAAACGTTACTTTAAAAGAACTTTTTTTTAAGCTAAAACAAGCAATATTTTCTAAAAAGAGACTCAATATCGGTAAAAATTCATAATGTCATTAAAATTTGTATAAAGTGGTTATTTATTTGGATTGTAGGCTTTATGTCACAGTGGCCTTTACTTATGAGAATATTTAACTTTATAATTGATTCCAATAATGTTTAGAACGTGTAATAATATTCGTATAAATATAATACAATGGAATTGTCAAAGTCTTTGACCAAAATTGTTAAATTTCGAAAACTTACTTATTCAAGAAAAAATCCACATTGCTGCTCTTTGTGAGACTTGGTTAGAGCCGGAGACTGAACTTACACTAAGAAACTATAACATATTTCGTAATGACCGATCGGATGGCTATGGAGGTATTGCATTGTTAGTTCACAATTCTATAAAAGTTTCCAGTACTGTAGTAATATGTCAGAACGCAGGAATTCAAGTACTAAGAATTCAAGTATTTAATTGCAAAGATATCCAACATATAATCTGCGTTTATTGTCCACCTTCGGTGACCACTTCTTCTGGGGATTGGGACTCTCTTCTATCGCTAGTTAACAGAGGTACTCTAATACTCGGTGATTTCAATGGCCACCATAGTACCTGGTCCTATAAAACCGACCAACGAGGAAATCAATTGTTCGATTCCTTATCCGAAAATAATTACATTGTATTGAATGATGGTAGGCCAACGCGCATGAAATTAGTTAATGGCATTTTACAGAAATCCTCACCAGACCTATCATTAGCTTCCCATGATATAGCGGTTAAACTTGAATGGTTGACGTTATATGAGACATTGGGAAGCGACCATCTTATGATTAAAATAACATATGGTTCTTTCAACCCAAGTAAGTTCCCGTCATTCAATCGTCGAAATTTTAAAGTTGTCGATTGGGCTTCATACAGAACACTTGTACGCGGTTTATTTAATAATTTTACTAAGTTAGATGATCTACAACATACCTATGATTTGTTTGAAAGTTTGGTGAACACAGCCGCTGATAAATATATTCCATATTATAAAGCTCATACAGGGCCTGCAATTAATTTTACACCGAAACCCTATTGGAACCCTACATTGTCGAGGGCAGTTGCCAAACGACGCCTAGCATTAGCAAATTTTCGACGAAACCCGATCCCAGAAAATTATAATATCTTAAGAAACAGATTAGATGAGTCACATAAACTGATAAGAGAGGCTAGACGTTCTTTCTTCCGTAATTTTTGTCCTCAATAGATCACCGAATCTCCGCCGGTGAAATGTGGCATAAATTGCGATGGATGAAAGGCTATCACAATTCGTCCAAACTGTATATAGACAAAATCAACATTGAAAATCTTTTAACATCATTGACACCAGACTCCGCAAGCCCAGATACGCCTAGCTTTATTCCACATATGTCAAAATTAGAGGTACCTTTTACTAGACATGAGCTTCTAAAATGTTTAAAATCTAGACACACGACTCCCGGAAAAGATAACATCTCCTATAGTATGATCAAATATCTTCCAGAAAATGCTATAGATGTCCTATTAATGTTATATAATGAGATCTTCCTTAACGGATTCGTACCTAAACAGTGGCGTCAAATCAGTATTGTACCGATACCTAAGCTCCAACAATCTTCTTCCAATTTTGTAAAGTTGCGTCCTATTTCCATGATATCTTGTATATGCAAAACATTTCATTATTTGATACTTAACAGATTAGAGTGGTATTTAGAAAAAAATAAAATATTTTCAGACAGCACAGTAGGATTCAGAAAAAGTCGTTCTAGTCTGACAGTCTTTCAAACTTAGTCTGCAGAATACAAGCGGGATTTTCGGAAGGTCAGAAGACTATAGGATGTTTCATTGACATCGATAATGCATACAATAATATCGAAATAGTCCCGCTACTGCAATATATGAACAAAAATTTACATATAGGACCCAAAATTTGTCTTTATTTGTGGAATTTTCTTAAAGATAGGCAACTTACCATTAGCGTAGACAACATGATATTTAACAGAAATACTGGCCGCGGTCTAGCCCAAGGTGACCCGTTATCGCCGTTATTATTTAACATTGCTACTGTACCTATTTGTAAAACTATAAATGAAGTTCATGTAGCTCAATACGCTGATGATTTTGTCTTATACACTACTTGCCAAAACTGTTTCACAGGATCACTTAAATTACAATCAGCCTTAAATAAGTTTAATGATATCATCACAGGTTTGGGTTTAGATATTTCTACTACAAAAAGTAAAGTTTGTATATTTAAAAGAGGTTATAAAAGGGAAAATATCAAACTATATATCAATGGATTACTACTAGAAGTAGTTGATAGCATAAAATATCTGGGCTTATGGATTGATTTTAGATGTCTTTGGATAAAACATATAAACGAATTGACAGCAAAAACACTAAAATTCGTTAAAATTTTCAAGTTATTAGCAGGGTCTGGATGGGGTGTACACCCATCATCTCTAAGACGTCTTTACATAGCTTCCATCAGAAGTCGTTTAGATTACGGTTGTTTTTTCTATGGTAGCGGTAGCCGAACACATCTAATAAAGCTTGATCGTGTACAGAATATGTGTTTGCGTATTATAGGAGGCTTCATAAAGACTACACCTACACATATTATGGAAAATGAAATTTCGATCCCCCCTTTGAGCATCCGTCGGCAATATTTGTCTAGCAAATTTTGGTTAAAATGTAAATCTTTTAAAAATAATTGTACTATCAGTTTATTGGATAATTTATCAGCGATGAGGTCTTACCCTTACTGGAGAAATAAAGACAAACCCATTTTAGTGACGGTTCATGAAACATTAAAAAATGAAATAATTTTCCGTAGCGACATTTTAGAATTTTTTAAGTTACCTACTTGGGTTAGTAGTGTGGACTTGAATAATGTAGTTAAAATAGATATTGATGGGCTCGCACAAGCAAAGAAAAATTACAAGGGGTGTCAATTAAAACTGCTATGTGATAAATACTTAAATGATAACTATATCGGTCACTATATTATATATACCGATGCTTCAATATGCGATGGTGAAATTGGAGCTGCTGTTTTTGATTCGGCGACAAAAATATCAATAAAATTTAAAATTAATGCCAAAATTTCGATAATGCACGCTGAACTTATAGCAATCTTAGAAGCTTTATCGTATATTGACTCCATTTCACACAACAATTTTTTTAATCTTAAACAGACTCCCGTAGTGCCTTACAATTATTGTGTCGTTGCACATCACCCATACGGGGATTCCTATAGCTTACAGTATTCTCGATATAATTTGTAAACTTAGAGAAAGTAAGAAAAATGTGACATTGCAATGGGTGCCTTCCCATGTTGGCATTAAAGGTAATGAAGTTGTAGATAAGTTAGCTAAAGAGGCGACAATAGATGGTGTAGATTACTCATGTGAACCGTTTTACACAGAAGTTCAATATAAAATCCGGGAACGTTGTTATAAAATATGGCAAGAATATTTTAATGAACGAAGTAAAAGCAAAGGTATATGGTACGCAACAATACAGCCTAGCGTCTTTAAGCGATCATGGATTGACAAGGCCGACATGGGGAGACATACCATCGCAACAGCTCTGCGACTTCGCTCCGGTCACATACCACTCAACAAATTTGCCTTTGAATGCGTAAAGTAGACTCTCCGAATTGTACAGTGTGTAATAGTATTGAGGATGTATATCACATCATTATGGAGTGTCGCCGGAACGAGCCACAGAGACACGAGCTGGCGATGACTCATAATAAATTTTATGAGACTGGAGAATGTAACAGTGTCCTCGCGAATCCTACTTTGGAAATCGCCAGGGCACTGTACAAACTCGTTAATTTAGGTATAAAGCGAAGAAGTAGTCTTAGTTAGTTGTGTTTCTTTCTTTATGTATTTTTTGTTGATGTTATAATGAGGGTGGCATAATCTGTAAAGATTTAACCCTCTATAAATAAATAAAGAGAAAAAAAAAAAAAAAAAAAGTAATGTGATGTAGGAGGCACGCCTCTTATCACATTAGGATATGATATAAGCTCGGCAAGAAGTGGGTGCATTAGTTGTGATCCATTTTTACAGTCTGGTCAGAAAAGATTTCGAAATCGGTAATGAATGAATCCTTGTTAGCCGAATTTCGGCCACAGCAGCCACTTTTAGCGAAGATCAGCCAGGTACGCAGGATTTATGTGCTATTCATGGCACTGGTGTCTTTCATCGCCAACTTCCTGACTACGAACTGCAGCTGAGTAAATTTTAAGATGGAAAAACTTATTCACAGTTAATTTTAACTCGGTATTCGAACCCAGGACCTCTGTGCGCTAATAGTATCTTCTCATTCTGTGTACGGATTGAAACTTCACCACCGAGGCTATTAACTCAGTTGAGAAATTAATAATATCACGTATGACTTATAGCTATTTTCAATAAATCCCAGCAATGAAGCAATTACATAATTTTTTTTTGACATGCTTATAAACTACTTATTTTTATTGGTTTTCCTCACCTTACTCATACTTCGACCCGCCGTTCCTTGGAACGAGCGCGTGGTTTATATGAGGGTTATCACAAACTTAATCTCATCTACTACCAATCGACTGTTAAGCAATCGAGGTCCTGGCGATAGAAGATCCTTCACCGAGCATTAGGCCGACGCGGCGTGGTGATTTGTAATTTTGCCACCATACGAAGAAATATTTGAGGGAACGTTTTGGAGAAGAAGTAATAGGACCGCCTATTTGTGAACTCGTTTATTAGCATTTTTGAAAGGAACACGTAAAATCATGGCACAGTTTCTAATAATATAACAAAATAAGTACAAAAATTGTACGAATTACTATAAAATGTTTTAGCGCCTTGCTTTGTTGTCGTAGCCACATTATTCTGTTTATTACAAAGGCATTGAAGTAAATTGCTTGCTGTTATATTATATTTGAGGCCTCTAGCTGACGAGCCAAAAACAATAATGGCAAATCAATTACTCAAATCAGGTTTACGGTTCACGGACAGTCTCAAAAGCAACTGTAAAAAGTTTTAATATATACAGTCTAGTGTTGGTGATATGTCCCTCTGATAATATATTATTGAGCGGAAACCGCAGTTTCGACGTCTGGCCCTTGTTTAAATTACAGCAATCGAAACACAAATTAGAACAAACATTTCCAACAGCAAAAGTTCAACAGTTCATGTACCTCATATTTTCTAATTAATATGCATATGCTTATTGTGTTAATCAGAGTCACAAACAGGATCTTATTCATCATCATCATCATCTTCTTCATCATCATCATCATCATCTTCACCATCTTCTTCTTCTTCATCATCATCATCATCATCATCATCTTCTTCTTCTTCTTCACTTCCACAGTCATCAGACGAATCACATTCAGAACTGTCTTCAAATTCAGTATCGTCATCATCATCTATTAACACTTTCTTTTCTTTTTCTATGTAACCTGCAAACGTTCCGTCGTCGTCGTCTTTTAAAAAGTCCTGAAACAAAATCGTATTATTTTGAACTTGTTTTTGGAGTACTACAGAATATCCTGCAAGAGCCTCCACTGTATTTTTGTTAGTGTTAGTGTGGTACCGGTCAGGATCGCACTAAACCCAGTGCTTAGATAGCTGTGGACCTTCCGTTTGCCTAAAGCTGGGCTATTTAGGTACCAACACGATGACTATTTCTGCCGCCAAGCAACATTGTACAAACATCTTTGTGTTTCAGTTTAAACAACTTTGCACCCAGCTTAATTACTGGGAATTATACCGCTTACTGTCTCTGAGTAACTAGAGCAGTGCAATAATATGCAATACTATGTACTACAAGAGCTTGGGTTCAGTTGCTGCTGAAAATGGGATGTCGCGTCACTTACCATCGTGCAAATTGTTTGCTTGTTTTACTTTGGTAACAGGTATCATGATCATTCCTACTAAATACCAGTCTACTAATAGAGCGAGATTTGCGAACAATTTGGTTCTCAATCATTTAAAATGCACCCAGAGTTATATCGAATTGCAACATTTAAAACAAAAAGGTTATGTTACAGCCGACTTGCGCTTTAGGCTTTTGAGCTATGTGGGAGATATTGCGAGGTGTATTTATAATATATTTACCTCAGTTTCATCCGCTAATATGCTGTGAAGCTCCCCCCACCATGGCCTGTGTTTTAAAGACATTGTTCTGTTTTCCAAATACCGACAAAATCTCTTATGTCTAATTTCTCGGTAGACTTCTCTCAACACTTTGATGAATAATTTAACATTAGCGATCGTGTATCCATCTAAAAACTCCTTGTTCATTTCGTTGGTTATTCGTTTGTACGCTGCTTCTTTGTATTTGTTGTTCTTGTAGAATTTATGCTTCGGATCAATGAGGCACGGTTCCCCGGATAAACATTCTATCATAAAATCCCTCTCAGCGTGCTTTTCTATTTCAGCAGATTCTAGCATATCCCTTATGTCTTTTTCGGTTCTCTCACGACCATCGTCAAACTTTAATCCCTGCAAATTGCACGATTCCTTATTTATGTAGCGCTTGACGAACTTTTTTGTTTCTTGTACGGACTGCAAGAAAATATAAGTAGAAAATTTATTTGGTTAGAATTTTATCACATATTACTTATACATTTTACTAATTTTTTATTCCACCTTTATCTTATTTTCTTTTTATTACCTTGTAGTTATATCATAGCTTGCCTTTATTTTTTACAAACTAATATTTTTTATTTGTTGCCTTGCCCTTTATAAAACTTCCTAAATCATTGCAGCTAACTATAGCGCTATCTGAAAGACGTCAGTCACTTCTTGACAAATTTTATGATTTTAAGTCAATTGGAAGTACCCTATAGGTTTTGATTCCTTCGTGAAGTCCCAAATATGCGATATAAACGGTCATAACTTTGGATTGCGTTGATTTATTCGTGTGACAGTATACAGGGGATATCGTTCTATCTCATTCATTCACAAGCATTGTAATATCCGATGACATCATTTGCGCGTATTGCGCCTATTTATTAATATTTCTACCGAAATTGAAAGGGTTATAATTTATTGATTTTTACCGGATTTCAATCAATATTTTTCTGTGTTAGAATTTATATGTGGTAAATGTTAAATAAACATTGAGGATCATAATCGGCAGAAACTTGTTGTGACTCCTGACTCCTGGTAAGTATATAATATGTGTAACACTTTAAACTCATATTATGCTGTAAGGTAATAATTAAATAAACATTCTTACCGCATTATCTACAACATGTTTAGTGATTTTTTCGTCCCATTGTAAATAGTGCACCATTATCCACCACTTTGGAGGCTCGGGCAGCACTCTGTTCTCGTAGTACCCTTTCATGCGACGCTTCCTGACCACTCGGTATTTCTTAATCAAATTTACTACGGTTTCTCTCAATGTCTTGACAGTGTATTTTTTAGAGGCCCTTTTGTTCACCTCAGCAGTTATCTTTTTGTAAGCTTCATCAATTTTCTTTTGGTCATTGTGAAATTTATCGGTGGAGTCGTAGAGGCACGGTTGCTTCCGCATCTCGTTGATGATCTTGAGCATGTCACTCATGGCGCCGTGGTATACGTCGATTAATTACTTTGCGCTAGTTAGAGATTATTTTACGTGACACGACCGACGGTTCGGACGCGTGCGTAGCTCTGGTATGTGCCGCCCGCGTGGCCTCCCAAAGTCAAGGGCGCGACACTACGGCGCTACCGAGAGAACACTCGCCCAGTCCCGTCTTTACCCTACGGGCACGTGGGGCGCAATCCCGGGCTCCCGATTGAAGAGGACTCACTCAGTTTAAATTGTTATTTTTTTTTTGTAACAGCGCGGCAAATCGACCCACAGCATCCAATGGTAAGCGGAGTGCTGTCTAGATAAAGTGTCGACGAGAGATGATTATCTCTCGCCAGTCGTCACAATTACGCCGGCCTGTTTGAACTGAATATACACAGACTGAACACGGTACGATTACGTGGTCCACTATGGTTGGTTTATGGTATAAGTATTGGGACACGACTGATGGCACGGGCGCCTGCGTGTTTATGCGTAAATGGCGCCGATTGGGTCCCTGTAATCAAGGTCACTGTAACACAACGTTCGCTAAAGTATCTACGAAAAATAGTATTATGAGTCTTGTTTACATTCTGATAACAGGGTACCGTTTTGTTTAGTAAATTTTGTCCGTTGATGGTTGATAGTTACATCGTTGGTTTAGCGTTAGCGTTTGGAAGATGCTGATTGTGAGGATGCGAGTTCGATTCTGTGACAGATAAAATTTACAAATAATATTTAGTTGACTGGGATCGGAATTTGTATCCGTTGTAATGATACAATCGCTTTTGATCACATAATACGACGAAACGCTTCTAAAGGTTGGTATTGAAATCTCTAGGGGGACTGGGGGCAGAGAGGTTATGTTCAGCATTAAAATTCCAGAAGCTGGAAAAGAATAAATAATACCTCAGTCGAACCGGCTCATTCACGCCTAAGACTAACTTAATAATATATGTAAATAGCGTATGGCGTATATAATTGCGAAAAGCTGAGCCCCTCCACAGTAACAATAACAGTGGGAAAAAGGGCTTTGTTAAGACACTAGTAAAGAAATAAATGCAACAATATACATATAGTTTTTGAATTCGTTTAGTGATATTTTTCTCACAATGTCATAAAAAAATGGAATGACTTATTATATTGAGTAACACTTAAACACTTGACACCATTCTAGTTTGCTAAGTTATCTGGCTCTCTGTTATACAAGAGTCTGCCTAGGTAGGTAACACCGAATTGTCTATTTCTGTCAAGGAGGAGAATCAAATCCAGATTTGTGGTGTAGAAAATATCTTCCCTCGTGCGAAACTCCACACCGATTTATAGCGTAAGTGAGCCGTCACCGAACCAATCAATAACCAACAATAATTTTTATAATTGTACTTCAGTAGCTACAGTAGCTATAGTATTCTTAAAAATAAGTTTGTATGTAACCAGACGGTTTCTCGCATGGGAGCGTCTCACCTTACCTTGAGTTCGTCTTCGCTCTTCAATGAGATTTTTTTTTACGTACACAGCAAAGTGACCTATTAAAGAAACAAACTTAGTTTAAAAAAATATCTTAAAATTTCCGAATTTAAACAAATTACTACCTAGATCGGAATATGCTCCTTTCGTGGAATTTAGAATCGCCTTAATATAGACGGTTTTGGAGCGTGTTCCGAACTACACTTGTCACCTACCTGTCTCTCGTTCTATCTTTTTTACATATTTCTAAAAGTATGGTACCCTTTTAAAGCCTTATAGCCTTATATATATAGAACACTAACTGTTATTTTTAGGGAAATAAAAAAATATTCACATTTTAGTATATTTAATAAAATATAGCCAAATTAATGATTTATTATTTAATGTACTGTTTAATACGCTGAAAAAGTCTCTGATTTTATACCAACGCACCAACGCACACTTCGGTTTACGGTCTTAGCCGTTCTTCTCCACTTTGGTTTTTTTCGCGGCCGGAGCTTCGCCGTCGCTGTCGTCACTGTTTTCTTCTGCAGTGGTGTCCTCATCAGAAGACAGATCGGCCATGTATCTCTTCTCTGCTTTCATGTAAAGTTTAACTGAGTGGTCAAATCTCCGTTGGGTTTCTTTTTTACTTTCGCACTGTAACACACATTGCAAGAAATTTCACTTACATTGATATCTCGAACGCGTCGCGATGTATGTTGCAGTTAAGGTCCTTTCATTAATTGGATGACGCGTTTGGTACGAGTTTTAAGTTTGTTTATTTCATTTAACTATGATGTGTGTATATATTGGTTATTTTATTGTGTCATACTAATATTATAAATACCAAAGTTTGTGGAAATGTTTAGATGTTTGCATGTTTAAGTTAACGGAGAAAGCGCTGAGCAGTTTTGGATGAAATTGTTCACACGGATAGACCATGGCCTGGACTAGCAAATGGGCTTCAATAATCCTAGTAGGCTATTTATATATGTTAGTAGTCATTACAGTATTAAATATGTTATGTATTTATATTATGCGTTTAGTGATGTTTATATTATTGGTTACTAATCATTTTATTTGTGATTATTATTAACATTTTTAATAACCCTGAATTATTATTCTATTCACTAGAGTGATCTTTCTTTTTTCTTATATTCGTCCCATTGTTATCTGGAAGAAATTGCCTATAGCGATAACACCGCCGTTTGTACTTATTGTATTTTGAAAAAAAAACATTGTGCAAATTGTAACTGGAAAATGTGTTTCACTTGAGCGGAGCGGCGAGCCGCAACTACTATAACAATATAATAAATATAACGACATAATATTTCATAGTGTGAAATAGAAGCTTTTTGATTGAAATATGAACAAATGGACAAGTAAAGTTATATGCTGCATTTATCTCTGTATGATTGGGCAATGGCGCAACTAGTGCGGCAACATTTCACCGACGTCATATCGGTATCGTGTCCCGGTTGGGTCACGATCATGGGAATTGAACCCAAGACCTCTCGTTTGTTTACGTTCCGCAGCTCATAAACGTTGCCATTAGACCAAGGACATCATGCTATAAGAAACACAGTTTATTATTCTTACCGCATCAGTTAATACGTTTTGAGTGATTTTGTCTTCATCCTTTACAAATCGATGCAGCATGACCCACCACTTGTGGGCTGTGGGCATTTCCTTATACAGCAAAAACTTGTTCATGCGTTGGATCCTGTATTGTCTGTATTTTTGCCGCAGATTCTTCACGCTCGCCATAATGTCCTCCACTGTGTATTGTTTAGTGGCTCCTTCGTTCACTCTCGCAGTTATTCTTGCGTAAGCCTCTTTCCTTTTCTTTGCATTCTTGTAGTACTGCGCTTTTGGGTCGTACAGACACGGCTCTGATTTCATCTCGGCGATAATCTTGTGTATATCGGAGTGGTCCAGATCGTCGAACGAATTCGCCATAGTTTATGCTGGATTGGGACACGACTGACGGGTCGGGCGCCTGCGTGTTTATGCGTAGTCGGCGCCTATTGGGCCTCCGAAAGCCAAGGTCGCCATACTACGTTAGCTATCGTAGGTACTTCGCGCTTCGTACGGATTTTATTTGAATGATATTAGTGGGTAATGAGCTTTGTTTATATTCTGATAAGGCATTCTATTATTTACTTTATGTCGATCGAAGATTAATAGTTGTTTCGTTAGTATATTGTTGTGTGTTTTAGAGATGTTGATTGTAAATTATTTCCTGCAGTAGCAAATGACTGGGATGATGTGTAAGAATTTATTTGAATCAATATAATTTTAGACATTATTTATATTTAGACTCATTTCTACTCTACCACCGGTTCGCAACGCAATGTCCACCAGAGAATTATGAATATTGAACTCTCGTGTTGTCCTTTTCAAAATGAGATCAAAGATATAACTGGCACTGTGTAATAAAAATAATAATTAATATATGATCAAAAATTTTCCGATATACTATTAATTATTATTAGTACTTAGATATAGTAAGCGAAATGGGCAGAAAGATGAATATCAAATCAGTGTGAATTGACAATTTTATTGCATTTAGGGTCATTGTGATTACTAAGGTCTCAAAAATATTCTATGGTTATTCAACGGCAATAAAAAAATGAATCCTATATCTTCATTGCTTTACAATAATGAGTCTTGCTCGGCGGTAATCACTTAGCAACCAAGCGCCTATTTACATGATTGCCTGTTATAGAACAGACACAAATTGGCGCAATGTTCTTTGTCGCCATGGCAATATGCGTCGCTCATTAATCTTGCGAGCGTGCGTAGTAACCACCGTGAATATGGTAGGATTCCCATAGTGAATTTTCTGGAAGTGTATAGTTAAGAAGGCAAATATATGGTTTCATTTATTAACGCAATGTCAAAATTACTGCATATTGAGCACTGTAGAGCAAGGGCCTCCTCTACTACCGAGAATGTTTAGGCCTTAGTTCACCATGCTGACCTAGTGCGGTTTTGAAAAAACGCACACATAACTTTGAAAAGACAGAAGTTTTTTTTTTAAAAAAGAGATGGAAATCTAACAAATTTTGTGAACCAGCTAGTCGCGAGTAAAACAGTTTGTGGCATTCTGACAACCATCGAGGGGCGACGTATTTGTTAATTGATATTTATCGTGAAAGGGCGACGTATCCGTTGATGGATTTTTGTTTATTTTCGGTGTGCAATGTGATCTTGAGTCTTAACTTTTAACTTCACTCGAATCTATTATAATGTACATATACAACGAATACTTGGAGTTTACATATTTTGCATTATATCCGGTGCAAGTGTTCATGCCGCAGTTCCTTAGCCACAATATAAAAATACCTAGTCTTGCCATAAATATTGTAATAAAGAAAAAAGAAAATTGTTAACTGCAAATAACATTTATTACTTTTACAGTGTGTCAGTTTAATACATAAATATAAAACAATTAAAAATATAAAAAGCTTATTCGAAGTGGTCTCCATTGGCTGCAATACAGTCCTTTAAACGATGAGGCCAGTTATCAATAGAAGCACGCACTCTTTCCATGGGAAAATTCTTCACTGCCAATCGTATAGATTGTTTTAGGGACTCCAAATTATCATGGCGTTTAGAGCAAGCTGTACTCTCTAAAACTGACCACAAATCATAATCCAGCGGATTAAGATCGGGACTAGACGACGGCCAGTCTTCAGCTCTGATGAAGTCCGAAACGTTCGATTCCAACCAAGACTGCGTGGACCGAGCTTTATGACCCGGCGCCGAGTCTTGCTGGAAGGACCATACTTGGTTATTGAACATGGTGATGTTAAGGGGCTTAACTACCTTCTCAAGAATGGTATCTTGATACACTTGTGCCGATGTTTTGATACCTTTTTCACAAAAATATGGCTCAGTCACTCCTTCATAGCTAACACCCCACCAAACCATCACTGAAGTCGGATAATGTCCACGTTGCACTCTGTCGACTAATTGGGAAGCTTCCTTAGAGCTTTGAGCATAAATACGGTCATTTTGTTTGTTAAAATGTTGCTCAATTGTAAAAATTTTCTCATCCGTAAACAAAATTTTTCTGTGACCTCCCTTTGCGTACCGCTTCAGTAGTTGTTTCGATTTTACCACCCTATTCTTCTTTAAATTATCAGTTAAGAAATGGCCAGTGCGTCTCTTATAGGCTGCAAGTCCTAAGTCATCTTTTAAAATACGCGACATGGTTCTAGGTGCTATCTTCATTTCCCGAGATAAAATCTTTTGCTTTCGGACAGGATTTCTTCGAATTCTTTCCCTTACTGCTTTGACCACCTTTTTCGTACGAACACTACGTGGACGGCCAGATCTTTTTCTGTCACAAACAGAGGAGGTCTCATTGTACCTATTAATAGCCCGGTACACAAACATTTTACTAATACCAAGTGTATGGAGAGTTTTAAAAATTGCATTTGGCTCCATACCTACTTTGTGTAATGCTATCACAGCGATTCGGTTCTCTTTATCACCCCACACCATTTTAATATCGCAAAATATTTTACAATGTATTGGCGCCAAAATGAGAAAACACAATGAACAATCGTATAAAAATGACAGATTCGAAATTCAAATGTAATATTTTTTTATAATTAAGTGTAACAGTATTTATGGCCAGACTAAGTATAGTCGTAATAGTATAAAAAAATGACACCACCAAGTTACCGCCAGATGTTACAAACGCGGAAGCGAAAGCAAAACGGTTTTGATTGCTGAGTCGAAAGTGATAAAACATTGGATTCAAGTCGTCCGCGCTGCTTTACGACGTCGTAAAGCCATCGGTAAAAGTTATTTTCTACCCTGAAACTGAAAATGGAAGTGTTTGCTGATGGACGGAGTTGTGTAAGTTGTTTGTACGGTAGAGCGGCGCTACGACCTGTTTGTTACAAGCTGGTTGTGGTTCGATCGTAGCGGTGCCATAGAGTTTTTCTATTATACTCTTTTGACAGAGTTGTTGTAGTTTTATGAGGAGCATTGTTGGGTTGTTGATGATTAGTCTTCTTGATTAGTAGCTTTTGACATTTTCTATATTAATCCTGGCTCCATAAGTTGTGCTAATATTACATAATGGAGCACGTTGCAGATTGGCTACGGTCAAACCGTAATGGGTACCTTTTCTGTTGCGTTACATGTTATAAGATCTTATAAGTGAGTACATATAGGTTTGCAATTCAAAGTTCGGGTAGTTACGAAATTGTTTATGGGCTGCTGAATTTGCTGCTTTTTATTACAGTTGAACGAGACGGTCGTTTGTTGGTAAGCGATATGACCGCCCATAAACAGTAGCAAAACCATATAGAACTTTAAATTACAATGTAGTGCGTGCCACTCCACTGCGCTCCTCATCGTGAGTGGCTATTACTTACGCTGACTACAATGTCCTTCATACCAGAACACAACATAAATACTGCTGCTTGGCGGCAGAAATAGACGTTGCGGTGGTACCTACCCAGATGGCTTCTCATGTACGAGGGACCTACCACCAGCGATTGCTTATTTCCCGATAAAGTTTTATAAAAACACGAATGTATGGAATTTTCCGCTGTCTTTGGTACGATTTTTTTTATACGGGCTCTCCATAGCACCTGATGGTAAATGAAATGAGGTCCAATAGGATTTCGACTAACGAGAGATGATTATCCCTCGACAGTGACATAATTATGCCTACCTGTTGGAACCGGATATACTGAGGCTGATCCTGGAATGCGATACAATTACACAGAGCGGGTTTTAACACCCTGTGTATGGTGGTCGCTATCTGGGCTAAATATTAGAGTAGTATCTGATCACAGAAATTATAATTAATATAATTTGTGGCAAAAACGTTTGCCCAGCAGTGGGCCTCATAAATATGGTACTTTGCCATCCTTCCGGGTGTGATGAGCACGCGCCTCGCGAATGTTCCGCATTCGCTCGCACGTGTGCGAAATTCGCATAACGCTGTAACTCTTTCTATTTATATATACAAAACTAGATACTTGCTGCGGGTTATCTGCTTTTTTATAGTAATAATCATAGTCATTGTCTGCAAGTGGCTTGGTGGCTTATTGTATAGCGGTACTACTGCCGCGCCGGGGTTTTAGGTTCATTCCCCAAGTTGTCTAAAGTGTCATTTTGAGGTTTTTCGCTCAGCATTATCTTATAATTCGGGTGGGCGTCTCGCCATAACAGAGACAAATCCTCCTGATTTTTATACAAAATAATCTAATAGTCGATTAAAAAAAATGTAATTTGTGATGTAATATACTTATACGTTCGTAACCAGGTTGACGCAACAGCCGACATACTGACAGCTCGAAAGCGGAAAGCGGAAAAGTCAATTTCATGCCGAACTAAAATTATTATTATTTAAAAGCATATAAAATCCCAAAGTCTTCAATTCTAGGTGTTACGAAAACAATGCATAAAGTGTTGCTCATATTGGATATTGAACTCAAGACCTCGTGTAACATAGTTTTTGGCACTAAATAGAATAATAAAAAAATATATATAAATATCCGCAATAGGGGACCGGACAGGTATTACCAAAAAATCTGAAATTCAGTTTAAAGTAAAGTTTGTAATATTAAAAATATTATCTCATATTTGTTTTTGTAAAAGAGTTGTGATTTGTATTTTTAAATCAATAAATAAAATACAATAATTATAGTATTTTTAGTCTATTCTTTACGGCAAATGAAACACCAATCACGGCGCATGACGTCACACGTGGGTAAAATGTAAACAAACAGACGTCATCTGGATGTCATACCGCGTTGTGTTATTTTAATGCTTTAAATGTGTTTTTTGTCACAGAACTGCTCTAATAATTAATATTAATTTATACGGGACGTTGTTACTATCTTCCAGCTTAACGTTTACAGATTGTTTAATCGTTAGATAATCATAATGGACCGCAAAAAATATTGTTGGTGCGTCGTACCTGAATGTAATAATACTTCTATATCTTTACCAAACAAATTATTTATTGATGTACCACGAAAAACAGATATACTAATAAAGTGGTTGCAGTTAGCAAGACGAACCTACGACGGAATGTCTGCAGACTCACCGATTTAGTTCTGTGAGGATCACTTTGATGTAAGTAAATAAAAAATAGTGTTTCGGTTTAAAATAAATCGATGAATATTTCAATTAATTAAATCATTTGTACACCCAGGGAGGTTATGGTTATGAGATGTATTTATTTATGTTTTAGCTGCCACATGATATGGAATAGAATATTTATTTATATAGAATTCTGGTTGTTAAACAGTAACCTGAGATTAACACGGTCTATGCAGTGTTGCCAAATCATAATTTCTCTTTACCCCAGGATTATTTGGAATTTAAAATTTTACCCTTAAACCAATCATAAATAATTCGGTACTTTTTTTTTTCTATATCGTTATCTATGCAGACGCCACTTCTTTCTTCACTTCCACTTCAATAATTATTAATTTAATTATCTCATTCTATTAGGAACAACTAGCTGTACACGAAAATTGTATTGGATAAAAAATTATACTTAATTGTTTCATGGCCTACAATTTTTGTAGGAAACATCTTTCTCTAAGCTCAATATTTATTACAATACCGTGAAACAATAGCTTTAATACCTTAACTCGTAGAATTACCCCAAAAATAACCATAAAAAATACCCTGCTGATTCAGTTTTACCCTAAATCTAGGGTAAATATTCCTAATCTGGCATTATTGAATCACTGTTCAAATGACAAGACTTGTCAAGTTGCTTTATCCACGTATGACGTCACACGAGACGAAATGACATAATGTAGCGTTTGCGCGGGAATTATAGCTATTTAACATTTAGGCATGGTTTTATGTACTTTTTAAGCTTTATTTGTGCAAAATACTATTTTTCTTGGCTATTTATATCCACAATTATCAATTTAAAACACCTTCTGAAAATTTGTCCGGTCCCCTATTACGAATAACATGAATGTATACACTGGCATGGACAAATGTGTCATTCGTTATACCAAACCTATGGAAAAATAGTTTTATACTTCACCCACCATTTCTGTTCGCCATACATATTATATCTGTTAGAGAGAAATGTCTACTTTCTGAGAATTATCCTTTACTTTTACTTAGTTCCTTCTGTCAATTAGTTAATTCGCAAGTCTATAACATAGAATACACAGACGGTAGTAGTGCTTGCAATCTTATTAGGGATTTCTTTGAGAAAATGGATCGAGGTTACGAGCATTTTGAACGTTTGCCAAACTATCTAATATTATAAATCGCCTGTCCGTTTTATTGTTTGTATGTGCGAATTTTTATTTCGCAATCGGATTGATTTGATGTGTTTCGGGAAAATATTAACAACACGTATGCTTACGGTGTTGTTCTGGTAAGTGAGGCAGAGGTGCGACAAGTGAACTCATAATACCATTTAGTCCTTGAAATTGATTTGTTTGTTTGTCGCGTATTTTGAGATCATGCGACAAATATAATTCTAAAATATGGGTAGCGTCTCTGCTTTCCCTTTTTGGAATGTATAACGTGTACCTACGTATGTTATGAATCGAAATTTTTACGGTACACGTTTAAACATCAATTAATTTGCGTTGATGAAAATAGTTTGTCACAAATATTTGCTCAATATCGCTCGACACTCATTCGTGATCGCCAATATTGGTTCCAATAATGACTGAAATGATTACAAGGCCGGTATTGTTTGATGTTTGCGTACAAACGGTGTGGCGGCCAGTTGGATAAACATTGGGAAATGCGCACGCGCAACACCACTTCAGTTTTGCAAAATAATTCGGTTTTCAAAATGAGTTTGGCTTTGTGGATTAGGTTAGGTTATGTTTTGTTACGTAAGGTCATGTATTGGATTTTGAGCAAATTGCTCATTTTACAAAGATAAGTTCAACAACCACTTTCCCTCTCCAACGACTGAATCATAAAAGCGTTAATGGGTAAAGTAACCCACGCATACAACATTATTTGGATGAATTTAGATAATATTGTATTTTTTATGGCTTTGAATGACGAGACGAGTTTGTCGTTCGCCTGATGGTAAGCGATACGACCGCCCATAAACAATAGAAACACCATGCAACACCTTGAATTACAATGTATGGTTTGGTAATCCATTACATTTGACTTAACATGAGATGTTAAGTCTTATTATCCAGTAGCTATACTGGCTATAATGTCCTTCAAATAGGAACACAACAGTGACTATATACTGTTGCTTGGCGGCAGAAATAGACAATGCGGTGGTATCTACCTAGGCGGACTCTCACATATGAGAGACAGTAATTATTAAGTTATATTAAAGTAGCCCATCAAGACGAGAAGTCATTTCATGCAGTAATTTCCAAGTATAATTATGACCACATAGAGACTGACCCACGAGAGTCGCTAAAATTATGTCGGCCTGTCATTAAATGTACTTCAGCTGACTAAAAAAATACCTTTTTTTCACTATGGATGGTCTTTAATAGAACGATAATTCAAGTTTATTTCTAATGCTGTCCGATTACAAAAAATATAACGTATCATATTTAGTAAAAACATTTCGTAATGTGTATAAACGTCGTATTTTGACAGATTGTAGTGTACTGGCTGGTACGTTTTTCTTAATATAATGTTTTGTTTCAAAGAAATGTCAGTTTGTAAATAAATGGATTCCGAAGTACAAACTCAGAATATTATTTCCATGTTTTCTGGAATTCTACAGTGGCGACGAGGAAAATTGAGAACATATTGTATGTAAGTTATCTCGGAGGAAGGGTATAGCGTGTTAAAATGTCGATTGGAAAGGTATCAAAATTCGACGTACAAAATGGTACGTGGTCAACATATATAGACCGACTGGAAATGTATTTCAAAGTAAATAATGTGAAAGAAGACATGAGGTTACCAACTTTAATTGCTGTAATGGGCGAAGAGGCCTATGAACTATTAGTCAATTTATCCAGTCCGAAAAAACCCACAGAATCCGAGTACGAAAAAGTGGTGGAGCAGATGCGGAATCATCTGCAACCCACACCATCGCCTCTAGCGGAGCGCTATAAATTTAGGCAGAGGAGACAAGAAAGCCAAGAAACTGATGCCGTTTACGTGGCGGAATTAAAAAAAAATGTCACGTTATTGTGAATTTCGAGCAAATTTGAACGAAAATTTAAGAGATCAATTTGTCTGTGGGATTAAAAGCGAGGTGATTCGGCAGCGTCTATTTGCCGAAAACGGTATTCTGTCTTTTCCGGAAGCTGTGATGTTGGCGAGCTCATTAGAAGCGGCGGAGAGAGATGCGGCGGCTGTGATGGTTCTGAGTGCGGAAGTGACGGAATCACCGACGACTGCAGAGGGAAAAGTGCACTTACTCGCGTCGCATGAGCGTGCAAAGAAGGCTCGTGGCGGTCTTTTGTTCACGGAAATAGCGGATCGCGGACAGGGCACAGAGTCCGCAGCACAGGTTGTGGCCGATGCGGTTCTATAGATCATGGTAATGTAGACTGTAGGTACCGCGACTTCGTATGCGGAAGATGCGGAATTGTTGGTCACTTACGGCGAATGTGCCGATTTGTCGCGGCATCGAAGACTCGAGCAAGTGTAATACCAGCGGTGGCAAGATCTCAGGGTCGCACAGGAATACACCACGGCCAAGCCAATCAACGGGAAAATGCCGAAGAGCAGTCGGATGTAGAAGAGAACCTTCACCAGTTATGTTTAAATAATTATAAGGCGGTGAGTTTGCCCATATCCATTGATGGTTGTACTATACAAATGGAAGTAGACACGGGTTCAGCTGTGTCATGCATTAGTAAGAGCACATATGATGCGTATTTTAATCATCTAAAACTGAAGCCGCACAAGATAGTTTTTAATTTTTATAATGGTGTAAGTATAAAACCCATAGGGGTTATTAATCCGCTAGTACGTTACAGGGAACAAACTAAACGATTAGAGTTGTTTGTAGTAAAAGGAGGTACTACCTCACTCTTAGGAAGGCAATGGTTAACTGAACTACATATCAAAATACCACTATTTACCAATATGAATGTAAAGCATTGTAATGTTGATCGGACTCATTTTAATAAAGAAATAAACTTATTATTTGACAGATATAACAAGCTGTTTGATGGACGTTTGGGCCGATTCACTGGCTGTAAGGCGACGTTGAAATTACGGGAATCGGCGGTTCCGGTGTTCCATCGTGCGCGGCCACTGCCTTACGCACTGCGCGACCGTGTTGACGCAGAGTTAGACAGAATGCTGCGCGATGGAATAATCGAGCCAGTCGATTGTTCCGACTGGGCGTCTCCTCTGGTACCGGTAAATAAAGCGGATGGCTCTCTGAGAATCTGTGCGGATTATAAGGCTACTGTTAATCCTATGCTATATGTAGATAGGTTTCCGTTACCGAGAATTGATGACTTATTGGTGCGCCTAGGCGGGGCTAAATATTTTTCTAAGATAGATTTATCCCAGGCCTATAACCAGATAGAGTTAGATGAAACAAAAAAATATACTGTGATAAATACTCATCGCGGCTTATTTCAGTATAATAGATTAGTTTATGGTCTAGCGTCTAGTGCGGGCATTTTTCAGCGCATAATGTGTGAATTAGTAAAGGGAATTCCTAATGTAGAGGTATTTTTAGACGATGTGATAATAGGAGGTAGCAATAAGGAGGAGCATTTGGCCGCTTTAGAAGCAGTGCTTGAGAGACTTTTACATTAAAGGAATGAAATTGAAAACCGAAAAATGTGTTTTCTTAGTTGATGAAGTAAAGTATTTAGGATACGTTTTACATAAGGACGGCATTAAAACCGACCCAGCGAAATTGGAGGCGATTGATAAAATACCTAGACCGAGTAATGTTACGGAGTTGCGATCTTTTATAGGACTAATTAACTTTTACGCGAGATTCGTAAAGAATATGAGCACTATATTAGTACCGCTCTACGAATTATTCAAAAGGGCAAGGTTTGGGTTTGGTCGGCCGAATGTGAACGTTCTTTTAGTAAAATTAAGCAGTTAATGATGAGTACAGAGGTTTTAGCGCATTACGACCCAAATAAGCCTCTTATTCTGACTTGTGATGCGAGTGCGCGTGGAGTTGGAGCGGTGCTATCGCAACCGGCGGCAAGCGGAACGGGAGAGCGCCCGATAGCTTATGTATCGCGCACTCTTACCGACGCGGAAAAGAATTACTCTCAAATACATCGTGAAGCGTTGGCAATAATATTCGGGGTCAAAAAGTTTCACCAGTATTTGTATGGGCGTCATTTTCTCTTGAGAACGGACCATAAGCCGTTGGTATCGATCTTCGGCCCTCATAAAGGAATTCCAACGATGGTAGCTAGTCGTATGCAAAGGTGGGCTATCATTTTATCTGCTTATGATTTTGAAATAGAGTATGTTAGGTCGGAGAGAAATGGTGCCGACGGGTTGTCGCGTTTACCGATAAATAGTAAGCAAGATGTCACTGTGCCGGAACAAACTTATTTGCATTTTGTTCAACAGGCTTTATTGTTAGATTATAAAGAGTTAAAACTACAGACTAGTAAGGATCCGGTTTTATCGAGGATATTGAGTTTTTTGCGCGATGGTTGGCCAAGAGACTGTGATATCGAAGAGTTTAGACCTTATTTTAATCGGAAAGATGAACTCTATGAAGAATTGAGTTGCGTGTTGTGGGGGCATAGATTATTGATTCCGGTGAAGTGTAGAGAAAAAGTTTTGAGGATGCTCCATGAGCCCCATATGGGTATAGTTAAATCCAAGGCTATGGCTCGTAGTTACGTATGGTGGCCCGGACTTGATGAAGAAATAGAGCGCATGTGTCGTAGTTGTGAGATATGTGCTGCTCAGGCGGATGCTCCGCCGCGGCAAACTCCGAGTATGTGGCCGTGGCCGAATCATCCATGGACCAGGCTGCATTTAGATTTCATGGGGCCCGTATTTGGGAAAACATACTTGATCGTAGTGGACGCTACATCTAAATGGACGGAACTTTTCCATATGAGTAATACAACAGGACCGAAGGTCATAGATAAGTTATGTGAACTTTTTAGCAGATGGGGCCTACCCAAGCAGATCGTTACGGATAATGGGCCCCAGTTTACGTGCAATGAGTTTGGTAGTTTCCTTAAATCTAATGGTATAGATCACGTTTTTTCGGCGCCATATCATCCTTCCTCAAACGGTCTCGCGGAAAATGCAGTGCGATCCTTAAAGAGGGTTATTAAGAAAGCAGTGCAGGCTAAGGAAGAAGTTGATAAAGCACTTTATACTTATCTTTTACACTATAGAAATACTGCGCATTCGACTACGGGAGAAAGCCCTGCAATGTTAATGTTAGGTAGACGGTTACGGACGAAGTTAGACGTTTTAAGGCCAGACAGGGAGAATTTTGTAAGGAAAGCTCAGCAACGGCAAAGTGGAGCTAGAAAAGGGGTACACAGATCTTTCGATCAGGGTGAAGAGGTATGGTACCGTCAGTATTTGAGTGGAGACAAATGGGTCTCAGGCAAAATTCATAGATGTTTAGGGAATACTGATTACGAGATTGTAGGCAGCCGGGGAGAGTTAGTTCACAGGCATATAGACCAAATTAAAAGGAAGTTTCATAAAAATGAATACCAAATTAGGAAGGAGAACGCTAGTTTATCCCTAGCGATTCCAATGAAAAGGGTGTCTCAACTTCCTAATGCAGGATTAAGGTCAGCACTAGGTTCAGAGCCAGCCACTTTATCATCGGTGCAGGGGCAGAGAGTGTGCGATTCCGCAATTCATACTCCGGTCAGTAGACCGATCGCGACGCGGTCTCCGTTAGTGGAACTTCAGGGTAGTGCCACCCCGGTATCACCTGAATTTCAGGACGCCTTACCGTATGAGCCAACGACTCCACGTCCCAGGCAACGCCCTATTAGGCAGTGTAGATTAACAAACGTTCCTGATTATAGAATGTGAGGTATTATCATTTTTAAGTTGTAGGGTTGAGTGTTTTGTTAATTTAGTATGGAGGAGTGTAGTGTACTGGCTGGTACGTTTTTCTTAATATAATGTTTTGTTTCAAAGAAATGTCAGTTTGTAAATAAATGGATTCCGAAGTACAAACTCAGAATATTATTTCCATGTTTTCTGGAATTCTACACAGATATATGAGCATATTATGCTACATCGTGCCGTGGGCTTGAGTTTTCCATAATACTTGATTGTGAAATGTTGGATCTCATAGGGTTGCCACACTATTGTAATTATGCTATGGAGTTGACACATTTTTTTATTATTTTAATATTGCCATTCAAATTCTCAAAGTTTTAGTAAATGTTTTTCAAACTGGTTTATGATTTTAAATGAAATTTGGCATACTATTATTAATCCTATTTATACCAAATCCTAGATTAATATATTGTAGACAATTTGACAAGGTAAGATCAAAAATGTTTGCACATGCCACACGGGCGGAGCCGTGAGCTAAAGCTAGTTTTAATGGTAAGCTTTTTTACATTTTGACGTTTATATTGTTATTATATTCCATAAATATATTATATAAAAATAAATACTGCCTCGATGGCGTAGTTGTATTGCATGTCCGGTACAATAGCGCTCTGAGGTCCTGGGTTCGAATCCCGGGTCGGGCAAAATGATATTTGGGTTTTTTCTGCTCAGTATCAGCCCGGAGTCTAGAATTTGTGCCCGATATGGCGATAGGCTCGCCCCCTATCACATCATGGGACGGAACATACTTGGCGAAAAGTGGGTGCCCTAGTTCCCTAGGGCACCCACTTTTCGCCACCCCTTCTGCATACCCCTTCGGGGTTAAATGCGTGATGTTATGTATGTATGTATGTATAAAAATAAATAGTGGCAACCCTAGCTACGATTAGTTTTCTATAGAGTTTGGCGCCGGTTGATTAGTAACGTCGTGTTATGTGTTTATTAGTGGACATTAACCGGCGTGGTTAAATTAACTGTATGTTTAACTGGTTTCTGAGAAGGCCGACATAATGTGATGCGCGGGCGGAGTCGTAGGAGAGATTTGTACCGGGTATACCGGGTCATTTTGATATTGCCTTACTAAATGGAACCATACAGTTATTTTTGAAAATGACACATTAAAATATTATATGACTCCAAATATAAAAGAAAAAAATGTAGATATTGTAACTTGGACTTTGCGGATGACCAACACCTCAGTCCGTGACCATGAAGGCTGCAAAGTTTTCAAAATGTAGTATAAAAAACCGCGATAAATTCCTGAAAATAGTTTTATTTGAATGTAGTCTTTATGCTTGCCAGGAAAAAAATTGCTTACACCGATGCAATATAAAACGACACCGCATTATTTTTTTCAATTGACACTAAAGCAACAAAAAAAGAGTTTTTTTTATTTAATAATATCAGCCTTGTATTATATACTTGCCCACTGCTGAGCACGGGCCTCCTCTACTACTGAGAGGGATTAGGCCTTAGTCCACCACGCTGGCCTAGTGCGGATTGGTAGACTTCACACACCTTCGAAATTCCTAAAGAGGAACTTCTCAGATGTGCAGGTTTCCTCACGATGTTTTCCTTCACCGTTAAAGCGAACGATAAATTCACAAAGAATACACACATGATTTTAGAAAAGTCAGAGGTGTGTGCCCTTGGGATTTGAACCTGCGGACATTCGTCTCGGCAGTCTGTTCCACACCCAACTAGGCTATCGCCGCTTATAATATTTATTGTTAGCGTAAATTAATATTGCCATTGATTCTATAGCGTTTGTTCCCATACTGAAAAGAAAGAATGACATTACCGCTTAACATTGAATCGGTCGCGAGATCGGCCCCGCCCTATTGGAACATTCGATATAATTGCGCGGAGGTTATTTGTACTGGCATTATTCGAGATAATATCCACTCGCCCTTTACGAGCCATTACAAACGAAACTGTTGAGAATGGACGGCAGTGTTTGTGAATCAGTCATGACGCTATATAATTTTTTTTACATCCTACTAATATTATAAATGCGGAAGTTTGTGAGGATGTATGGATGTATGTATGTATGTTTGTTCATCTTTCATGAAAAAACTACTGAACGGATTTGGATGAAACTTTACAGTAATATTTGTTATACATCGGAATAACACATAGGGCACAATTTATAATGATTTTGTGTAATTCGGTCATAATGTAACAATACATATCAAGTAAGTCGGAAAAAATGTATCCCGGAAAATCCTTCACGCGGGCGAAGCCGCGAGCAAAAGTTTTATATATATTTTTTGTTTTAAACTATTTTACGGATTTTATCGCGGTTTTTATAAGTTTCTCCCGACGTTTCGAAGACTTTCTCAGCCTTCGTGGTCACGAAGGATCAGTACTCCCATTTTAATGTTTAACATTCGCATAAATATAAGAAATCATTATATTTTTTGGGTACTGGGCTCCCTATATCGATGGTAATTTGAATAGGTTTCATAAGATTCGAGTTGCCAGTTGACAAAGTTATGCTGGCGTGTTTGAAACTGGATATACACACACTTACGTGGGCCACTATGGCAGGTTTTAACACCTTGTGTACGGTGGTCGGTTCCGAGTGGATGTAATTATAAATTCAAAATATATGTTGATCTATTCAATAGAGTTTATTACCATGATGCTTGGGCTGGTTCCAATGACAGGACGGGCAATGAAAAACTTTTTTTTGTTTTTCGATTTGTGAAGGTCTGAGGTGCACGAGATTGGATTTGAGATGATTTCAGGGATTCGACTTATTATTTACATATTATCTTTTAAGTAGTTATAACTTCATGTTAATAAAGTACATAGTTAGATCTGACTTAACGCTATTACAGATCGTAGTTAATTAATTAATTAGTAATTTAGCAGTAATATTTCAACAAATTAATAAACATAAAATTATTGCTAACAGTCATGTTTCCCTTCGGCATGAAACCTTCCGTAAAGCAATAATAGTGTGGTAACATTTAGTATCGAGTGGCACGTGCGCACGCGCCGGTGTTGCCAGACTAATGCACCACCCATTATTATAGGTAAATGTTGCGTAAACTTGCCAGATTTAAATACTAATTTTAGATACGTTTTTTGAGTGGTACGATCAGGATGACTACGATCCTGCAAATAATGGTGTTAAATGGTAGTTTCTTGGTGGCGTTTATTATAGTAATTACATATTGTATAATACGTAATTACTATAATAAACGCCACATATGTAATGACATATACTGTGCTATATAAGTATGCAAGACAGCGTGCAGCGAGAGTTGTTCATAAACCACCTGATTGAATAGTCAATAAATAAATATAATATTAATCCGTGCACTCATTTTATTTATTACGTACTAGTAATTCCTGGCGGCGATAGCCTAGTTGGGTGTGGAACGGACTGCCGAGACGAATGTTCGCAGGTTCAAATCCCAAGGGCACACACCTCTGACTTTTCTAAAAAAATCATGTGGGTATTCTTTGTGAATTTATCGTTCGCTTTAACGGTGAAGGAAAACATCGTGAGGAAACCTGCACATCTGAGAAGTTCTCTATAGGAATTTCGAAGGTGTGTGAAGTCTACGAACGCATCTTCTACGAACGCTACTTAATCATCTCACGTAGATGTTAATTGCCAATGATGATGATGATGTGAAGTCTACCAATCCGCACTAGGCCAGCGTGGTGGACTAAGGCCTAATCCCTCTCAGTAGTAGAGGAGGCCCGTGCTCAGCAGTGGGCAAGTATATAATACAGGGCTGATATTATTATATTATTATAGTAATTCCTGGTGCTGATCACTACCCATCGTGTTAAGCTCCTGATCAAATGTCTATTGTGATGATAAATGGTACATGATCACAGATTTAGAACTCTAAATCTGTGGACGTTATGGTGTGATGAAGCCCAAACCCTTAACATTAAGAGTTTGGGAAGGAGTTTGTTGAGCATTATTGCCAGTTGGGTTATGAAATAAGAAAATAAAAAAACACTACTTGGACTCAAAAACTGACATAAATTATTTAAATTTTATCAGAGAATTGATAAGAGAGTTTAATAATAAATGTGTAATTAATACTCTCATAAGGCTTCGGTGTTATTGTAGATCGCAGTTACGAGGATATATTTGCAGGGAGTGCTCGCTTCCGCTTCCACTTCCGGGAGCTTTATGCCTTTAGGGCGAGGATTCCGTAAAGTTTATTTGTGTTTGGAATCGTAAGTTTTATACATACATACCTTCGGTTTAAGTTTCCATGGTTTGTTTAGGCTTTGTTTGTTAATACGTAAAATATAGTCTATGTAAATTAGGAGCATCGTAGAATTTTTAGATTTTTTAGAGCAGATGTCGACAAATGAATACGTGACTTTATGTTAAATTGTTTCTACCATTTATAAATACTAATTGTGATGTGATACTAGAAGAACGCTGGAAGTATGCCGCTGATAATATTGGTTCATAATATTTTTTCTTGTCTTATTATTTAATATGTAAAAAAATACCCTTGTAATACAAAAAATAAGTAATTCCCGAGATAGGCCGGTGTCTAACGCGATACATAATTATCCAGGGTTTTGTCGGATTATGTAAGCTTTACTTTACCTTCGCCTCTGAGCTTTCATAAACAAGGAGCTTTTTTAAAATACTCTCCTGAAAGCACTTATGTAAAGATACGCGACTTAAACGGCATTACGACGTCGACACTCAAACTGCTGTTAAAAGGTCGGCGACTAGTGAATAATAAGCTATGCGAAGATAGTGAAATGTTATAGCTTGAGCTTTTGACTGTATCCAATTAACGCAGGTGCGAATTACCATTTAAATATATCCATGTTATTGACAGAGAATTTATCGTCATAATATCGGGTATAATGTCGCGCGCCATAAATATTTTTAAATTGAAACAACCGTGCCTTTGTTTAGGATATTTATTAATTTGCCACGAAAAATCAGATTTTAAGTCTCATAAGGCTTATTGACTGAAGCGAGGTTACAAATGAGGCCATAATGTTGCTCAGCGGCAGAAATTAACATTGGCAGACTTACTACATAGTAATAATAATACTAGCTCATTATATACTGCGAACTGCTGAGCAAGGGCTTCTAATATTACCGAAACGGTTTAGATCTTCCACAACGCTGGCCTAGAGCCGGTTGGCAGATTTTACGCAACTTAAAAATATGAAGAATTTCTATGTATGCAGGTTTCCTCACGATTTTCCTTCGCCGCTAAAGCGAACTAATATAATTGATTAACAATTTATATCTCTTAAAAGGCAGAGGTGTATGTTTTGGGTTTTGAACTTGTGGATCTTCGTCTCGGCAGTCCGTTCCATTACCGACTAAGTTATTGTCCACTCTCGTCACATAGTAAGTTGAGTACTAAATTGATAGAGTTAAGGGCCATTCGCGTGGCACGCACACATCGGATGATATTCGTAAGTACGCATTATAATTAGAATGTTGGCGGCGGTCCAAATATAAAGGTTGGTAACCTTTGCTGTACGAGTGTTAGGTAACAATCGTAGTAGTGTTTGTTTTTTCTAGGGTTTCTTATCTAGGCAGGTTTTTGTATGGTGCTGTAGTTTTATAATTTTATTTTCTATGAAAATATTTTTTTTCGATTGCAATAGCAGGCAATTCTGTTGTCATAATGGGGTCAAATTTATTATCGAAGATCTCGTACACTATAATGCGACAGATTTGAGAATAGAATCCAGAACCTCACAACTCCCAGTCCTGGCGCGTCGCCGCTACACCAATGGTACGAGTTACAATATTTAGTAAAACAGCCCTTGAAAATGTTTGGCTCCATATCTGCCGCACCATTGCAACTACAAACTCTCAAACATCGATCTCTCAACCTTGTAATGATTGTAGTTTGAAACCAATATTGGGTATAACATGTGTGAAACGATAATTAGCAAATATTTGTGTACGATATGTCGTGATCGTGTCTGTTTATCTTGTATTGAAATTTAACAATCGGAAAATTACAGGAAGGTTCTAGAAAGACTGTAACAATGGATTATGTTGCTATTGTTGTTTAATATTAGGCAAGCAGATTGATTATTCTCCGTAGTTTTATATAAAAAATATGAGTATTTTCGCTCAAGATGCCTTGAACCACGTAATAGAGACGCAACTGAAGCATCAACGGTTCACCGAATTATTTAGTCGTTTATATTATAATTATTCTCATAGAGTGAAAATCAATTTAGTCGCGAAACCAGCAACTCACGTATTTTATTCAAGTTAATAAAATAACTATGGAAGGAACTACGCATTACATCTAATTTACATCTAATGATCATACAATACACGCTTTTATCTCCAAAGGGGTAAGCAGAAATGCAATTAGGGCATCCTATTTTTGCCTTGAGTGGTCCGTCCCATGACGTGATAGGCAGCGAGCCAAAAGTACTTCTAGATTAATATATAATTTAATAAGAACGCTATGAGCTTGCGTCTAAATATCGCGTATCTGCAACTGAAACGCAGCCTTTCGAGGAAGAGTCCCTCGACGTCAGTACTAAAGTATTTTTTGCGTCTTTAATTAGCGAAATATGCTAAACAAGTCCCCCCTGACCTCTCCCGACCTCTTAGATTTAATCTCGACGGCCGCGTAGCAACAAATGGAACGCGTGCCCGTATTCAGAATTTTCGGCGGAGCCCAGTTAACCCCCTATTAAAAAGTAATTAAAATTCTTTAAAATTATTTTAAATATTATTTGAGCGTTCGTTTTGTATTTTATTACTTTGCTTAGAAATTCCGGGTCAATTATAAAATATGTAATTAAAATTTCTTTAACGAATCGGTATATGTAGTACATATGTGCCGATGATACTGTCTTCTTTAAAATAAAAAAAAAATACACGTTTCTTATTTAATTAGTACGAAAAAAATCATCTTTGGAATAATTCAACCAAATATAATGTTCGTCTTAGGGCTGATTTTTCAATCGTCAGATAAAAATTATCCATTAAATAAGTTATAACATGATCGAATATAAAAGTCAGATAAATTGACAACTTTATACGTACAAATGTAATTTTTAAAATCGTATGTGTTGTACTTCATTCTACAAATAACTTTAATCTCATAATTGAAAAATCAACTCTAAAGGTAAAATTGATGGCGATTTTATATTTCGACTACGCGAAAATTTTACCAAGTAAAGACGGGGGGGTCATCAGCTTCTTGGCGAATTAATAACGCTGTTCCGACCCTGTGCTGTCAGTAGTGGATGTTTTTAGATTCGAAATAAAACTGGGAGGCGTCTCATTGAGGAGTATTCGCGCTCTCTTTTCATTTCCTTAAAACTAGGTTGTCTGCGGTAATTTAGCTCGCTTGAATTGTAAATTCCTCTTTCATTAATCTAGTTTAGTCTGAATGTTTGATTACGTTGCGTCTGAATGATTTGTACTTGTAATGTTTGCTTTTAATATTGGGATTATTCGACGCTGGAAAATATCGGTTTCTATTTGATATGGAAATGATAATTAACAATAACACACAAATTCTTAGAGCCTGTTTTACAAGTTTTAAATAAATTTTATTTCACAGTTATCGTATTACACAGCTAATGTAGATAGTACTTATTTTATGACGATTTATTTAGGAGCATAGATTAGAGAGTGAATGTTGTTTTTAGTCGGTTTATAAATTTATGTGACGAGTGGCATTTATTAGAAGTTGTGTAACAGACCCTTAAATTTATCAAGATAATGTAGTTCTAGTGTTTTGGACACAGAGAGCTATGTGAGACTTGCGGTCTTCTAACTCATGGAGTCGTTACATGCCGTGGTTCTACGATTTTAAATATGGTATGGCTACACCGTCGGGTTTCTTATAGAAATCAGAATTCTGGTTCTAGAAATTTCTCTAGTCATAACCATGATTTTTGGGATAGAGTGTTAACAGCTAGTGAAGCTGTGGCTAACACGTCTCGTTACAATCTTTAACATGAACAGAAAACAAAAGAAAATCTATGGGAATGACTTATTCTAGCGAAGAATATTGTAGGAAGGTTTCTTGTCTCCGGCTCCAGTTTACTTAACATTGGCTGACGCATTTGCTCGTTTCTCACACATCACGCATTTATCCCCGAAGGGGGATGCAGAGGAGCAGCCAGGGCACCCACTTTTCGCCTAGTGTGTTCTGTCCTATGATGTGATGGGGGGCGAGCCTACCGCCATATCGGGCACAAATTCCAGACTCCGGGCTGATAATGAGCAGAAAAACCCAAATATCACTTTTTCCGACCCGGGACTCGAACCCGGGAACTCACAACGTTGCCATACCGCGCATGCAGTACAACTATGCCACCGAGGCAGTCAAAAAAGTCATGTCAGTCAGTCATGAATTCTCAGCTGTGCTAAAGAATCCAAGACGACGTGGCAACTTTGTCCAATGAGATAGTTTCAATAACCGTTGTAGTTTCTATATTTAACGCGCTACTAGTTAGCAGTAATCGTTTTGTTGAACCAGAAATAACAGATGGTGTTTTTATCACATTATTTATCCACATGGGAATCGCCTTGTGCTAATTTCGTATATTTTCTTGTACATGTTCCACACCACGTGTTACGTTCATAACTGTTCTTTGTAATGGCACTTTAAATTATGATTTAAAACTAATATTGAGGAAGATCTTTATTAATGCGAATAAAATTTTATATATTTGTAGAGCCGGGGAGGGTTCGCAAATGGCTTACTATCGTCTCACAATAAGACAACGTAGAGTTAGTTTTGCTTTTACGTTTTGTTCAACCAATGGGTTTGCCCTAGCTGAAGCCCATTTCTTCCTCCCAATCAACTTTCCTCTACCTTAAAGATGGTATTGTACTTACAGTTCTTCGGATAGTTTGAGTGGTCGAGGGCTCTCACTGGTCATTTCCCATCACATCCACCTGCCCGTAAAACTGAGGAGGTTGGGGGACATGATTCCCCCGCTTTACCCAAATGTATTGAGCACGGGATTTTAATGATTACCCTAAAATAAAACAGGTCCTTGACTTAAATAACTATCAATATATCAATGAGAATAAACTCGTGGGCGTTGACTAGTGGTACAGTCAATTGTAAATTCTAGGGCGAGAATTCAGACGGCCGAACATTTTTTTTAATATAATTCCTGTATTTATTGTTACGAATGGACCTAGTTGCCGCGTAATGTTATAGATTAGATATTTTGTAGACGAGGTGGCTTGGGGTCGAGTTTGTGCCTAATATATTGAGTATTTTTATCAACAGCTTATTGCAATTAGCCATATTAGCCAATTTTTTAATTCGGGGTCAGTTATAATTTCTAATCGATAAGTCATAAATTTGGCTGTTCGATGGGCGTCGAACCTTAAACGTTTCACAAACATCGCAATAGACCAACAAGACGATTACAAAATCTAAAATTATCAATCGATATTTTCCTACATCGATCAATATAATCTCCTAAAACTGACTTCAATCATCATTATGTGAATAATCAACATAAATAATGTATTACATGTCGCACGGACACCAAAACACGTCGAAATATGTATGGGGGATCAATTAAAATGCAAATCAAGACGTGCATACGATATGCATAAATCAATAAGAGCGTGATTGAGTCGGAAAACTACTGGACGAAGATTTTCGGCTTTGGAAACATTGGACACGTTTGAAACATTCGAAAAGTAGGTTAATGGTAATAAGAAATCTTTGAGAGGTTATTTATGATCAGTCCTAGGTTATAAGTACACTAAAAGAACTGCTAAAATTCGACAAATATCCATAACATTGGCATGATGCGGCTTGTATAATTTCAGCTTCGGTTCAGTTGAATTTTAGGACGATTTTAGAGATGTGGGTTATCTTGTGTGTGTACATCCAATAAAAATATCGCTAAATATTTAGAATGACTTAACTCGGAATGCCAGAGATGCGTGTCAACTGCTTCAATACAGTTAGGGTGGCGTTCAATACCTTTTCCATCTTTCTGGGCAGTTCAACGCTGGGTCGTGAGGCCGGTGAATCCAACATTATCATTCATTTAGCTCTTGTGAAGGTTGGGCGGTACTGTTAAATCATTTATTTCACGAAAAGAAAAAAGGTTGGTATCCAATTAATTGTGCTGCAAAGTTTTGGATATTGTTTATGGACTGCAAAGCCACTTGCTAATCTTATTCAGTAGTACAAATATTAAACTAAGCCTTTTAATTTCGAATTTCTGGATTAATGGGTTTAGTTTTTATCGCGCCAGAGCCGTGCCCTCTCTGACGTTTGATATTGTTTGCGTTGATTCAGTCCAGACCACCGCGACAAAGTAGGTCACAGCAATCGCCCGCCCACGCATATAAAACTATCACTCGAATCATCGCCGCCCCACTTGGATACGAATCCGCCACCTTTATTTATAGCTGTTAATGTTCACACTATTTCCTATATCTCGTGACATTTTGAATTAATATTTACCGTAATGTATCGTAAATCTTGTTAAAGAATTCTGGTGTGTTACTGCGAATGGTAGAGCTACGGTATTGTTTTGTATGGGCCGGCTCGACTGGGGTCTGGGATTGTTATAGAAAACTGGCGTTGAAGGCGGTTTTGCAGTACATATGCAACTCTTATTCTTCATCAGACTTATTATGTAATGCCTCAGACGTACGCAGCGCAATGCCATGGAAAGCTTTGTAATTAATTTTCTGTTTTCTCAACCGTATAGGTGTAGTGGTACCATCAGAAATGCAGCTTATTTCATGATTGAAAATAGTTATGTCCTTTAAAACATAATATTTGCACATAATATGAGTCCGCAGTCGCGTTCACAAGGCTCTCTGATTGACGTCAATGTACCAAACTGACTAAATAATTTTCCTAAAATGTCATTTCGGATATGTTTATTGAGGTGGTGCAGTACGCGAACTATTCAAATGAAAATATGGGTCGAGAATAATTGCATGGAATAAATTTGGACAAATATTTGTTATGTAATGTAATTACAGTATGTGTATATTTTTTCTACTATTATTTCTCAAACATGTAATTGCCCCACAACTGAACATGGGTTTCTCCGAGTTAGGTCTTCGACCAAGCGCAAGTTGATATGGCTTGGTAGACGTCACATATCAACAAAATTATGCGTACCTTGGTGTTGCTTGCGGATTCTCTGGGGTGGAATGTCTTTCCTGCTATAAAAGTCCTTGTTTCCCACGGGAGCAAGTTACCAGGATAAAAAGCCTGAAGTGTTATCGAGGACATGGTCTACCAGTATTCTAAATTTCATCCAAAACCATTGAGTTATTTTTGAGTTTACTTCTAATAAACGTACTACAAACCTCCAAACATTTTCACAAACTTTCGTTTATAATATTAGTCAAAAGTAAAATTATGAGGTATTGTGAGGTATCCAGATTACAACATCTATCACCGCTATGTTTAAAAATCAAATGAAAAATTTCACTATTTTATTATTAAATAAGTTAATGCTCATATCTTATTATAAAAATATTTTTATACCATCCAAAATGATTATAGTGTTGTAAAATGGATAATAATCTTTAAAAAATATACTGGCCGACGCTCAACGTGACAGCTCATAAACTATGCACATAGGACGTTCTCGCGCCGATTTATAACCAGACAGGAATAATAAACATTGCATCTTATGCATAATAACATCGTCGGAACAATAACCATTATGTTTCACGGAAGAGAGATCTATATAGAAAGAAATGAAGATGTTACGTCTGTACACGCACTTTCAGAGGAATGTGGTTACCACGTTGTAAAGTATGTACATCGGTGGACAATTTGTTACTTTCGTGGCCTTAAACTGTAGGAACGATGTCGCTCGAGGTCGCCCCGACGGACTCTAGGTATTAAAATGGGAATAAATTTAATTTATAATTATTATAGACAAAGTTTTTTTATTTCGCAAAGGCGACATTGATTTGTGCGTGTCGACAATAAATCTATTTATAGACAATTTGAATGATGGGACAGCATTGATTTACCTATATGATGAAATATGAATGATAATCAACATTTTATGAGTAATTGCTATCACCTCCAATAGTTAAAGATTACCTACTGTTTTCTGTTTTGAATATGACAAAATATATTATGTCATTCATTAAAATAAGTGTTTTCAACCATAGTATAATTGTTAACAGAATGCAGTCGCATTCGCGCTGATAGTAATGATTTATGAAAATTGATGATGTTAATCATTGACCATCGCGGTGTTACGGCATAAATTATATCTTTATTTGAACCTATCATCAAGTATTATGTTATCTGTTTAGATTTCTACTTAAAACAAATACTTATATAAGTTGATATGAGACAAAAGTTTCTATAAACAAATGTGCGGTTATACTCCCACGTCTCACCAGATCCGCCCCTGTCCCGATACCACCGAAATTGAAAATGTTTGAATACAAGTGTCACAAGGCCATGACGTAAGGGGAAGCGTGTAGCCTGACGGTGAAGTGGCGGTCATCAACTATTTTGATTACAAGAAAATTATAACATTATTGTGTGAAATTCTTGGATTTCGAAATTCAATGTCATTGTGAATATTTTGAACACGTGTTGATTTGACAATAATTTTTGATACTTCCGGTGAGTCACGGCTGTATGGAATCTCTTTCTACATATCGCAATACGCCTAGGTAGCGTACTTGTATTGCGTGCGTGCGCAGACGACGTCGCTCTGAGGTTTCGGATTAGCTTTTCAGTCGGTAACATTTCGGAGTCTGGAATTTGTATCCTACATGGCGACTTGTGATAGCCTCCTATCACATCATGTAACGTTTTTCCTCCGCCCGAAGTCTTGGGGCGACAGATTTTGGATTCGCTTCGTGCGGCAAGAACTCACGCCACGCCACCGTGAGACTCAATTATTTATTGAACACGGCAACAGTCGCTTCCTCATACAGCCTTGTTAATAATGTTCGACTTCGATTTGGCTGCATTATAACAATAAAAACTCGGCGTTAAGTGCCAATGTATAAAACTGTACAATGTACTTCTCATGTCGGAACAAGCGTTATATTCAGTGCAAGGACTCGGCTGAAAATATCGCCACTGTAAATAATAAGGTGTAACAAATAACACTACAGAACACTTTGCCGTGGATTTTATGTGCATTTTTATTTCAGACCAATGCATTAATGTCATGAGTTCGGTAGGGTTGGCACTCGTGCGAAGTAATTTATTTAAATTCGATGGCTTGCAACTATTTTGTGTGGTAGAGCCGCTTTATTTGTACAGAGGCAGCGTGTTTCTGCCCTTGTTGGTAAGGTTTTCTATTTGATTCTTAGATGGTGAAATATAAGTAAGGATTTTCCTTCGAAAACATATTTCCAGGTTGAAATTTATATTCTATATTGGTATTGGTGGTTTAACCAGACATGTCTGAATTAATTGTGTTTCTTGAAGACATGAAAAACTAAATGAAATAAAAAATATGTAATAAATAACCATGTGACAACCCTTAAACGTTATTGTCATCAAATCGAACATTCTACGTTATACAAGTTAGAAAAAGAAATCGTTACATTTTCAACTCTCAAACTGTCAACTGATTTATTTGTTTATTTGAGTTTTCCGCGTCTCTCCACAATAACGATGTAAATCTAAAACGGCCGTTACGTTGTAACGCCCATGCATTACCCGAAATACTGTGCGGTAAAATTTAGAGTATTTGAGGTCCAATTTATCTTGAAAGAAAGGTTAGCGTGTAACATGGTTGGTACTGGTACCTCTATTTTAGCAGACAGTGACATCGCTACCTCAGTTTTTAAATTATATTATTGTCCTACCCTCATCTCACCGTTACGTGGACCGACCCAGTACTCTTTTTTGATTTTTTTTTTTTGAATATCTGTTTTATATTTTATGACCGACAGCCTCTGTCCGATGACAACACCTTCGGAATATAGACTAGGACTATATAGTGTTAGAAAACCCCGAAAATAGTGTTTCCAAATCTGAAAATTGAATCCACGAGCTCCCAATACACAAACAATACGCTGCCACTAGACAAGAGGCTACAATACTAAATCATATAATATTAAACACATGTTCCGATCTCACGGCCTTCGCATTTAGTACGGTAAAAGTATAAACAAAAATAAAATGATTTCGATAACCGACGGCGGCGAGTAATGACCGGATGCGAAACTTTTTTTTCATTCGGACCGTTTCCTGTTTATTTCTTATTTATTGGATTAATTAAAAGTCCGCTGTGAATGTTTTTACAGATATAAATAGTGTGATGTGTTTATGTGCTGTAATGTAGTGAATAAATGGGTTTTGGAGCTTTGGTTGGATAGGTAGGGTATGTTTTGTACGTGGGAAAACAGCGTGGAGGGTTTTATGTATAGCTTTGATGGGTCAGCTCAACTGAGATAATTCCATTGCCTTACAGAACACCAGGGTGAAATGGCAGATTCGCTTTTGCATACCGTGTAGTCAATGAGATTGTCAGAGGCCTAATCCTTATCCCCTTCATAGTTCCCTTTCGTTTTCCTTGAAGGACGACAACTTTTCCATACCCATCACGATGCATTGCTTCATTTGTGTTATATTTGGACTTGATCACTCACCATCGGGTGTCATCTCATTTATCTATAATGAATATTGCTGGAAAAACCTATAAAACTCCGGCGACTGTGGAGGGTCGCAACACGTTTTGTTGGTTGATACAAACTCAACAATTTTATTTGCCAATAAATTTTGAACGCTTTAATTACACGAAAATCGAATTGTCTGCCTCGAGTTTCATACCTAGAAAGCCAATATAGCCCTCTTTTATTTGATCACATCATCGGATGTATGGAGACCTCGCAGGAGTCCGGTCAAGGAGGCTTGCTCCAAATACAAAGGAAGTATCTGGATCAAGGCCGGCGCGCGGCCGCCCTGTTACCGGCCAAGGAATCGAACTTATGTAACTACATCTTGTTAATATCAAGGTAAAGCTCTGGCCAAGAGGAACGATAACATGATCTTTGATTATAAAGTTCTGCGTGACTACGCTCGACGCCCTGAGTTAATAAATACATATTGTGCGCAATGTGTACACAGCATCACAATTTTTTTATTTTCGAAGGTCGGCAGATGTATATGTCACCAATTTTTCGTTAGATATTTTAGGTTCAATATGAAAGGGTTTTGGTTTTTCATGGGTACAATGCCAGTCTCAACGCTGATATAAAATAGAAATAATTTACCCGTTCCGGGATTGCATTCGAGACCTCAGCATGGTAAGCGAATTGTCTTATTTGTTCAACCGCGCTATTGTTGATGTCTCATCCTCTCCCAGTGAAAGTCCTGAGCCGAGGTCCGTAACCCGTAAGTGGGTTGTCCTCAGCATGGTCTCTTAATTTTCAAGGGTTGCGAGCGCTTAAAGCATAACGTTTGTATAAGCCACCCTTGTCGGGCTAACAAACTTAAGTAAAAAAAAACCCAGCTATTATAAAATGAAATTATTGTTTTGATTCTGAAAGTTCTTACTCTTAGCTATATAATTCCTTTGTGCTTGAACTTAATAAACACTATAGTGATAATACAATTACTTCAAACACAGACTTTAGTGTTTTACTTTTACGAACTAAACGTAAATCTTTGTACGGACACCAAACCCCGTACAATTATGACCTATCATTCCTACTCTTCACACAACACTTACCTATCATAGTATCACGACTACATTGACCGATATACAGAAATAATATTGGTAAAAAACGACAAATCATAAAGTAGTGGGCCATCGGGGCCGAGTGGTGGGCAGTTTGTGAGCTGTTATCGGAGCACTGAACCTAGATATCGCGCCGTTAATAACGCGCGTGCGACGCGACGCACTCGAGTAGGTTCTCATTTTTTACATCTTTTTACTATGGTTATACTGGCAGCGGGGTTATGAAAAATAAACTTATTTAAAAAATTATTCGATTGTATTTTGTATGTGGTTTTAAATATATGTTGTACATTGGGTTGAATGGGGACAAAGGGTTTAATAAGGATGAAGACATAAATAGGGACAACCGTTGGCTTTAATGAATAACACAGATACAATATTGGCAATAATCAAGCTTTAAATTACGATTTAGTTAGTCTGTGTTATAATGACAATTTCCATTTATTTATTTACTCTTTAATCCCTATTCACCTCATACGATCGTATTGCCAAGTGTTGTTAAAGAAATTTCATTTATAACAATTACTGTAAAGATGGTTAGAGTGCGGTAAGTTGAAAAGTGGGTGCTGCCGACGCGACAGAGACGCGGATTGCTCAGTTACCATGGATCCGTGGAGTGGGACATATTGCATATGGCATCACTGTTATCGTCAATTCTGAGCGTTATGTGTCTATTGTTGGAAATTATCTCAGTTGTGAAAAAAGGGATAGTTTTTAACAGGAGCATTGTTCCAACACGATGACACCACCGCACATATGAATATAATGCGAAAACGTTTCCCAAATATTTTTTTTATCTCGGCTTGGCGATATGGTTTGGTCTCCAAGATCACCAGATGTTTACAGCTGTTGGTTATTTTCTATGCAATTATTTTAAATCTAAGGTCTTCATAAACCAGTCGGGAGCGATACCGGAACTTAAAAAGAATATTTGGAGTCAAATCCAAAGTCATTTATGCAAGAGAATTTCAAGACAGCTGTGTAGAGAACTGTTTACCGATTTGCAGACTCGGTTGCAGGCGTCATTTGGAGGATGTTGTCTTTGGAAATCCAAGTAATGAGGCTAAACATTCATATTATTAATAAATGATTTTCATTTGTTTGGTATTTTTATTTTTATTTGATTAACTACGGCAGTTTCAGTATTCGTGAATGCAACAGCGGTTTATCACTATCGTTCAAGTCACACATTCTTCACATCGATTTATTATAATATAGTAATATCGTCACAGCTGCACCAGTTAATTCTCACCGTCTTTTGGTAATGGCGTGCCACTCGCGAGTAATTAATATAACATATAAAGCTTTAAAATATTTTGTAATAAATAATACCTATAGGAAAATTGCTCCGCTCGCCGTCAGCTCCCCGCCCGCACCATAACCGCGACCCGCGAAATCGCAATAAAAATAAAGGAGGTCTTCGACATGCGGTCTATTTGCGCCGCTGTCAGCGAGTGGAGCATTTCTTTGTGACGTCACGCCTGTGGATCGCGCACACGAGGTATTTTAGCCGCAAACCTAGAAAATGTGCAATTAGTTTTTTTTTCGACTGTGACTCATGCAGTTTTTCGGTTTTGAGTCGCGGATATTTTTGGTTTTATTGGTTTGTGAGAAGAGTGGAGACGGTTTGGATTACCTCTTTGTTCAGATAGTTCTATCAGTTCTGGAACTGTTTTTGTTACAAATTTTGTAGTTGTCACAGGCTTTATTCATTTAATCTATACATATTATAAAACAAAGTCCCTAAAAGCTATCTGTTTCTATGTGATCGATTATCTCAAAATCTATTGAACGGATTTTGGTACAGTTTTTACTAAAAGATAATGTAATTCTTGAGGATGGTTTAGGTTATTAGTACATCACGGATTTATAAAAAGAAATACTGAAATATTATGATTACTATTGAAGAGATCACGTGGTTATAAAAAATCTCCTGGGTCGAGATTTACGCCGGAAAAACTTTGCGCAATACTGATTTCCAGGCAGGCGAATCCGAGGGTAGAGCTAGTTTAGAGTAATAGCAAGTTCTAATCTTTTATGGAAGGGTACCCGACTGTATGACAAAGTTGCCGTGGTATTTTCCGCGGTTGGTTGGTGGCGAGGCAAGCCGGCATAACTCTGGAAGAAATGGTAACAAACGTCTTAGCTGTCATTATATTCCATTTGTACCATAGCAGAGCCACGAGGAAGCCAGTTTTATCTCGATGAATGAGCCGGTCACAACCACTGTATCACATAAGACAAAGGGCTATTTTCTATATCACACGTTAATTTGATAGTGCGTAACAAGCACGTTACGCAGCTCATCGCGTTTTCGACAGTTAAAATTGACATACAGACTACCATTCCAGCCATATTTTTTTCAACAGGCACGGCATAGTGATCGCCCTACACACTACACCCCATAGTAAGTGGAGTGGGGGCCAATAGAATGTCGACTGACGAGAGATGATTACCTCTCGGCAGTCGACACAATGATGCCGACCTGTTGGGACCGAATATACACAGGCTGAACCCGGAACGTGACACTTACGGAGGCCACTATGGCGGATTTTAACACCTTGTGTACGATAGTAGCTATCCGGGTGGACATAAAATATATCCTACCACCAGCAAATTTCACGAAGATAACGAACCACGGCCGCGTTACCAGTTTACACTGTCATAGAGAAAAAGGGCCAAGACTAGCTGATGGTTACGTACGGTCAGGCAGCGAATTTGCCAGAGGATGAAGGATCAGTTTACCGCTCTATGAATAATTTTATAGAAGTATATAAATCATCATCCGACTTAAAAAAACACGATTTTTGAAAACTTAAACTGTAATTACTACACTATGATGGGTTTTAAAACCACATAATTAACGGAGACACGGAAGCTGCGACCTCCGATCTCATCCCCAAGGGGCAATCGTGCCACGTGCGCGGCGTGCTGTTTAATTATGAACGCGCGGTCCGCAGGCGTAAATATTAAACGCGCCATTAAAACGCGCCAAATCTGCATCAAACATTTAGTAAGATCGCGCGTCAGCTTCTGTTCGGTATGGTATGGACTGGATTGGTCTATGGTATGAACTTTGTTGTGCACCGGTTCGGTGGTAAAATTTGAACCCTTTTTGCAACATACTTGGTGAAAATTAATTACGTCGACTTTATATTGAATATAAGGAGAGTTTGTAGACATTTATAATTTTGAATTTATAACGTGATCGGTAAAACAAAAACGTCGGTATTGAAATAAAACTATTTTACGGATATTATCGAGGTTTTTTTATATTATAATTTTCTGCCGACGTGTCGAAGACTTTGCAGCCTTCATGGTCATGAGGGGAACTGAAGTGTTGGTCGTCCGAGAAGTCAAAGTTACAATATCTACCCAAATTTTACAATTATACAAAAAGTCTTATTGTTTTAGCTATTGGAACGCCACTATGTTGTGGTAAATTATGGAACTAATTTGTTGTACAAACAACGTTGAGTTAAAAACGAAAAAGCGAAAGTGGCGCCTCCAAGCAGGTTTTATATTATCCTGGCCAGGCTATAAGATTTAGTCGCTCTGTGCAGGGATAGTGGAGGACATTATAAAGTTCTAATTTGTATAATTGTTTAATAATATGCTTGCAACTATGTCCGCATAAATGTGAATTTCTCGAAAATAAAAGTACTTATAACTAGCTTGAACCTGCTCTATTTGTGCTCTATCGTTCTGTAGTTTTGTGTTAGATGCACTAAAAAAATTGATAGGTTTCTCATAAATTATGATATGAAATAAAATTTTAAAACTGACAACAAGAGGTCAGTTTCTGTTCATTCAAAATGATGTATAACATTCTGTCACTGCCCGGATACTGCACGACAGTGGACAATGTGTTTGATCTATTGTTAAAAAAATTGCATTACCTTACCGCATAAAACGTCACATAAAAGCGCAATAAAGTGAAATGTATCAAATCATAACGCGTGCCGTTTTGGTTGTTTATTGAGCAAGCACCGCGCGTACTCCAGTATTATTTAATTATCAACAAACTGCGAACGTTGCACGAAAAGAAGAAATAAAACCATAAATACGCCTAGCAACAAGTTCGCTGCGCAGGCGCACCCGCCGCCGTATACCGGGGAACAGTACGGTGGGACTGTCACAGGTGGTGACGGTAGAGTTTTCTGTCCCATTAAATAATATATATATCGTTCCATTGGACAAATTTCAGTCAACTTATATTTGGTTCTCATATTGAAAAAAAAATCCATAAAACCCAGGACAAAATAGTCGCTTCCATTATACTATTCTCACAGTAGTTGTATTATAATAAATCGTCATAATCGTCAGAATATGATAAAGGAGGCGAGAGGACGCAGATTTTGTGTTGTTAGTCACGTAGGCATCAAGTACAATGCCTATTGAAACTAATTGTTTACAATGTAATGATGGTTACAGTATTTCATTATAACTTGCGTTATTGATTCTCGAACTATAGCAAAATTATGTCGATTGTGCCATCTAGATAGACTAATCTGTCCCTAGCTTAATAACGTAGAAGGAAATAGCTCGGAAACTCAGTTTTGTCTTTTTATCTAATAGAACATGTACAGTAGGGCCGCTGGGTAGGCAGCTTGAAGTGAGTGGTTATATATAAAGCAGTTTCTAAAGATTGGTGGGTGACGAAAAATGTGGAGGGCAAGGTGTGAGGTAAACCTTAAGTGAGACATGACTGTTAGACCATCTTGTATGTTTTCCGTTTCATAATATAAAACATTATAATTTTATGACATCTTTTCTTTCTTTTGAGGTGATGAATTGGAGATCACTGATCACCAAATTTGCAGCTTTGTCTTTTTCAGGCTTATAAATAAAGAAAGTACATAAGGGTATTCTATGTGACTACTAGTTACCGTACTGATCGTTTTGTATACAGTGGATCGTAGATTGCGGATCTAGGTCGGATCGATGACCCGTGCCGAGCGCTGCCGAGCACTTCCGAACACCTCCGATCTCGCGCGAATGCACTTTATTTTTTTTTTATCTAATTTATGGCGCCCAGATGACCATTTATATTTAGTTAATGGGACATAAGTAGGTAAATTTGATGTTTCCAAGTATTTATACGATTGTGAGAGGCGAGAGATGAAGCCGGTGTTAGCCAATGTGATAATGTTGGTGTCGTGACTTCATTTTATTGTAGGTGTGACTTAGAAATCTGAGATAAAAAAAATTAAGATAATTTATATTTTATTGATATTTTTTACTAGACATTATGTGGCACAGCATTCATATGTTTTAGAGTGTTGATTGGTAGAGTTTTATAATTCAATGTGCTGAATAGTTTCGTTGCTGTTTGATAGGTGGCGCTTACTGCCAGTGGCTTCCTTAGTTGTAGAGCTATAAGTTTCAGGACTCTAGTCTCTAATTGGCATTGACAATACCTTGTTTCCAAACTTCAGATAATCCAAGCAAATTGTCATAGAGAGTTACCGAATGAAACTGGACCCGTTGTGTAAGTCACCCTTAAAATATTAAACATTACGTGGTGATACGTTTAGTGCAGAACGGTACGAGCTCTTGGATCAGGAGTCATAGGATCTCAGCACAAAGAAATGAAACTCGAACGTTTCGCATTTACAAGTGTGTTTGGTAATTATGGTATGCTTTTAGAGACGTAGGGAAACCTTGTGAGGGATCTAGGATTATCAATATTTGTGCATCAAAGTTTATAAAGTATGTGAACTCAACCAACTCGCGACAAACGAGAGTGGTGTCCAGCGGTAGAACGCTATATTGTATAATACTAGTCTGATACTATTACATACTAAGTATGTACGCGGCTTCTCCCGCGTGAATTACCTTTCCTCCTTCAAAGCTCTCTAAAACACTATAGCGATTCATAGCGCATCCTGGACGACACCAGCGCCATCTATTTAAAAGTTGTGATAAGAAATTCCCACGGGAGCAAATTACCAAGATAAAAAATAGCCTATGTGTTAACCCAGGATATTTTCTACCTGGGTGCCGAATTTCATCCAAATTAGGTATTTCTGCGGTTACTGTTAACGAACATCTAAACATTTACTAACTTTCCCTTTTATAAAATTAAGAAGAGTAAGATCATATTTTTGTCTGTCTATCCGACCTTTGAACGCCTCTATCTTGAACCTTAATAGGTAGATAGGGGATTTTTTCACAGCATATTTACTATTACAGTTTGGCAATTAAGAAGAAAGGCTTTATTTTAATGCTTAATACATGTCATTGGTTGCCTTGTCTAAGTACGTAGAGTAATACAAATAAAGATTGTACTACTGAACCCTCATTACGAGTATCCGACTCGCACTTGAACAGTTTTTTATTTCATTTTACAATATCTAAGATGAATGGACATGCGGGTTTCTTCATTATATTTTTACATAATCTCTAGATAACGACTTTACTAACATAAATCTGCGGTCTCATCTGTGTTAGGGGGGAATTTAAGTTTAAAAAACATCTTAACGAGATGGGGAAGTCAAGATGGTACACATTTCGATTGTCCACAAACACTAGCAATGCTACGGACTACCCATGACTTAATGTACTAAACCTGCGTTTACAATCATCGCTCTGAGATATAGTGAATTTTAAGTGTAACACAATGCTATCCATATTAAAATCATCCACAAATTGAACTTCAACCATCATGAGCATCACTGAGCCTCAAGTCATTCAATCTTCATACATTGTAACGCAAACCCGGCCGGTGTTATTACTATAAATAATAGAAAATACAGTTTTCCACAAATAAACCGGTTGGTCGTAACACAAACACGGGTTGTCAGTTGGTATCGCTGTGACGGACAGACCGACCGACGGGCCGGCTGTTTATAAACGCTCCTGTCCAAACAAATCGACTCCAACTTTCTAATATACGTAATTTATGTATGACTAGTGTTTTGCTGTGGGTTTCGCGATGGGTTTTTGTATGGTGAAAGAGTTTTATTCTTTGTAGATCCACTGCTTTTTTGATCAATTGTAAATATGGGCATATTGTATATTGGAGGAGGCCTATGTCCAGCAGTGGACAAAGATATAGCCTGATGGTAATGATGAATTCTAATCATAATAATAATATCAGCCCTGTATTATATACTTGCTCACTGTTGAGCACGGGCCTCCTCTACTACTGAGAGGGATTAGGCCTAAGTCCACCACGCTGGCCTAGTGCGAGTTGGTAGACTTCACACACCTTCGAAATTCCTATAGAGAACTTCTCAGATGTGCAGGTTTCCTCACGATGTTTTCTTTATGATGATGAAATATGGACTAGTTAAAACAATATATTTTTGACACGCTTCATCATCATCAGCCGCAGGATGTCCACTGCTGAACATAAGCCTCCCCTAAAGATTTCCAGATCGACCTATTGGAAGCGGCCCGCATCCAGCGAAATTTGCGACTTTTATGAGGTCGATTTTTGACAGGCTTACAAAAGATTTATTTTAATTAGTTTATTCTCGGGATAGGATTGAAGATTGGGATCGGTTATTGAAAAATGTCGTAAAAAGGTGACGGTGGTAAGTCCATTGTCTACGAATAAGTCGTATCCACCTAGACAAATGAATGGGAACTTGAAAGTAAAGGCGTATACAAATACTTAGTACTTGATTGTACAGCGATAGTACACATGATGAATAAGTAGCTTCTATTTGTCCTGACGCGTTTTGGTATCAGATAGTGTAACTATGACCTATAAGACGGTATGATATGATCTTTTCATGGTAAACTCTATAACTGCATAATTAACAATAATACCTCCGAGATCTTTGGCACATTGCTGCGTCCCTCATGCGTCATTAAGCGCTGACATCCTAGTAATTACATTGGTTACACTATCCTTTTATTTTGGTCGTGATTATGCATGCAATGTTGCTTAGTGGTAGATGTACACAAAACATTAATTCTGCCTAGTTGAACTCTCGGATATGTGAGATTAAACAAAGGTTTCAAATGGTATATGGGGTTGTTATTATAACGTAAGACGAATCCAAAGCTTTTGTGTCTACATTACGAGCTTTGAAATCGGCAGAGTTCCTCTCAACCGTTCTCTAGCTGTTCGATTCCCAGGCTGGTCAAACAATAAATTGTATTGGGTTACTATTGTCTGGAAATGTATTGGTGTTCGATATGACGTTAGACATGACTTTTAGCTTGTAACGTAATATCGAACAATATACTATTGGATATGCAATTTTTTTTATTAGTTTACTTTTGTTTTGAAATGTATTGATGTTTGATATGATGACAGGTAAAACTTTCTGCTAGGTACGTAATATTGAACAATATTCTATTGTCTCTCTGTCTACCCGTGGTACAAGCGTGATTATAGTATCCCAAACACAAAACAATCAAACGAATCAAGTTTAAATCTAATGAACAGTAGGTGTGCCGGGTCCCAGCGGTGGGGCTGTTGCTAGCCGGGGCGCACAAACAGACAAACAACTTTCATGCAGTGTTGTCCGATCGGTGTAATTAATGTTAAAAAGTGGAGGCCCCTGCCCGGCGCCACGTTCGCTTTCTAATATCTACCGTGTTGTGTACTGGTATATGCACAAGTGATCTCAAACGATTTATTAAATTATAATATTGATTGGATGCAACGATAGACTGATTAGCGATGCCTGTGAACCGTTTGTGACATGAATATGCTATAGGAAAATGGTATTAGACATCTATAGTTTTAGGAATAAAGATTTACACACTGTTACAAAATTGTTTACCGTACTTATGCCTAATTTTGAAATACTGAAATTAAGTCATTAATTTCACATATCATCTCAATTTATATGCCACTCTAGCTACACTGAAAATTACTCATAATGACCGTTGCGAGCGACTGTACCCGCCAGTGGGACAGTCGTCAGCCGCCTAGCAACCGATCTCGTGGTGTAGCGGATCCGAGCGCCACCTACCACTCCGGTACTCGCTGCACCATTCCATGGAAGGTTCTAGACGCTGCGCTCTATCAGACGGACGCAACTTCCACGCTCGTATGACGTATCGCACGAGAGTAGGACTCGCAAATGTTTTTGGGGATTTTGTTAAATATTGAAGTTTACAAGAGGTCATGGGTTCAATATCCAGCGTGAGACGTGTTTTTGTTATCCTCTCCACTTGTTATCAACATAAAACTTGTATGTTATTGCGGGTCAGCATTGCGGGGGAGTTGCCTGTATATTATACATAATATTTCTTCCACCTGCCTTAATCCCACTCCAATTTGGGGCCGGCGCAACTTCGCAACACTTCTTTCAAATATGTTGCTAAAATGATTTCATAAATGATTAAATATTATATTATTGTGTACATTTCCAAAAGTATCTAAAAGCGAAGCTTTAAAATAAATTTGAATTTATTGAGTATCTATGTGATGAGGTTCTTTAAAACTTTTATAATGTCTTCTAAAATGTTAGTCCTTTTCAACATTGATTAACTGAGTTTTGCTCGCGGCTTAGCTCGCATGAAGGAGTTTTCCGACATAACAGTTCCGCTATATATTTTACCGGAATAAAAAGTAGCCTATAACGTTCCTAGGGCCTTAAACTATCTCCATATTAAATTTCATAGAAATCCGTTCAGCAGATTTTTTAAAAATTTAAAATACAGACAGAGAGAAAAGGGGACTTTGTCTTATATTTTTTATAGATGTTTATTCGATTTGGACAAACATTTCATATAAATTTCGTTTATGGCCCAACGTTAGTGTTATGTTAAAAAGAACAAATAGATACTAAAGTGGGACGTGGTTAATAAATACTGGAATTGTGTAGATTATAATTTATTTCAGGTCATTTAAGGTGCACTATCTATTATCTTTTGTTTGCAATAACACTAGAAATAGAAATATACGAGAATAACAATTATCGAATATAACTACAGTTTGGTTGTATGTCAGTTCATAAAATGTATAAATAATTAAAATTATATGCATATTCGCTTCTTATAATCTAAGATTTAGAACTTATTTTTCAACAGCATCCATCCATTGCACTTCTGGACATTAGGGTCGGCCAGCACATGCAGAGGCTTCTGGATGCAGTTTGGAGCTGTTTTCGAAAATAGAGGACATTTGAAACTCATCAATGAAACTTTATATAAATGCTAATGAGTTTTGAAATACATTCGTTTCGGCTTTAGTTAGGGCTTCCGCATTCTAGGTTCGTATTGACTCAGGGACTCTGTCCTTGTTTTTCACGTGCCCTTATAGTAAACAAGACACTGCTAGTCATCAATTAACATTTAAATTAAAGAAGAAATCTAAACAGATTTCCACAAACGGTGTGTTAATATAATAAAAAAACTATAAAATTGGAACTGTTAAATCGTTATGTTAATTCCACATTCCAGATTTTAAATTAATTCATTTCGTCAATTATCCATATATTAATTCCAGAAATTAATACCTTATCAAATTAATGAAGTAATTTTGATTCATATTAAATGTTGTTTATTTTGATAAGTTTGTTTTTTAATATTACGAACCAGTGCTATTTTGGTTTTTGTCGTGTAATGTAGATAACTACCAATAAATAATTATTTCTTCGAAACCCAAAAGCTAAATGCAGCTTCACAGGCTACAAAATATAAGGGCATTTCCAGGTTTTTACGAGAAAATACCAAAGTACTATGTAGAGGTATATAAAAATATATAGGTAAGTGTAAAGTAGTATTATATAGGTAACTACGCTTCGGAAAGTAAGTTATGTTTATCAACTAATATATTCAGTTGAATACGAAGCATACCCGACAAATTAAGGGTGTCGCCAATAGTGAGAATAAGGTTCATACGACAGACCCCTTCATGGATAAATGTTAATTGTTCACCTTTGTTGCTGGTCAATAAGAAGTATTGGCTTGGCAGGCCTTAGTTCGCTTGCAGCAACATCACTGAACGTAACATAAGGCAATGGCAAAACTGACAAATCCTACCGATTTTCTATAAAACAATTGTATCACGTCAGTTTTATTTGTCCCTGCTGTAGCCAAAAAAGTCTGTAGTATCTAAAAACAAAACAAGCAACACCACACGCCACCGCTATAGTGTGCAAATCGCAGAGTTCAGTAACTTTAAGTATAATTTATAGCTCCAACAATGTTGCAAATATCAATTGAAATGTTCTAGCGGTGCGGGGCGGTGCGGGGCGGTGCGGGGCGGTGCGGGGTGTGGAAGGGTGTGGTGGGGTCGACGTTAAATCACACGCTCATTAACTGTTCCATTTGAAACGTTTTGTGGCGATTTGTCATTTGAACATACGAAATAATTGCAGTGCAATGAAATATGTACTTATCTTAATCGGAGAACGAAATGCAAGGGAATGTGCTGCAACCTCCGTTGGTTCGAAAGTTGATTAGAAACGATTGGCATTAAAAATGTTGCCCACCTTATTGCTTTGTTGATGACTGTACATTTTCCTCTAATATACGTGAAAATATTCTCAATAATTAAGGACAGTTTCCAACGGACGCTTGTCTGCAAGAGCAGCTCTGGCTTTAAGTCGCTGATTTTATTCATCTCAAAAGTCCACTTAGCAGCACTGAAGGATATTGGGCTCATTTTAGTGGGATATTTCAGTCCTGCTCATGATCTTCATTCTTTCCAATTAAGCCTAGTGATGCCGTGTTTCTTCTGGTATGTGGTTGCTTTTGGGCGGTAGATATTAGCATCGGATGTATAATTTGCTCGCTTGCCGGCCCATGTCATACTTACGGGCTACAAGACCTGTCCCCTCTCTATTCAAATCTTAAGCATCCTCAGGGTTGCGACTAATGATGCTCTTATATCTCATAGTTTCTAGGTCACCTACATATGAGCACGTAAGCTCACGTCCGAGCTACAAGGAATAGGTAGAGGTGCATTAATTAACGAGTAATAATGATGTGGTGGATATACTTTACTATGTTATTTTGTAAGTCAACTTCCTAATAAGAAGTCTTCTGTTGTTTGAAATATTTGCGAATAGTAGAAACTTTTGTCTCGAGAATCGAACTCGCTAGTCTCGCAGTCAGTTCGCCTCTCAGCTGCAGCAACCTTCACGTTCCTATTTTAATATAACCATACTTTGTTGGTAATAAAAAGGTCCCGCGATTAAAATCTTAATATATATCCGCATTATACCGTGGCGTATTTATAGCTCATAAAGTCCCCATCATTACGCAATGAGTCCTCATGTATTTCGCACGCACAATTAAGTGAGAAAATCGCGATATTTTCGCTTATATATATTTCGCATTGGGGTAGGTCCTACGGGCTCGGGTCGACGACACCGCACGCACACGTACAACGGAAATGCTACCTTAATACTACACTTCAAACGTAACCTCAAAACCATATTCTTTATACAGAAAGGCGAGAATCGTTTGCACGAACAGCAAATTAAAAATTTGTTCTCATTATGATCGAATGCATTTTCTGGGCATGTGTGTGTGTTCGAAAGATAATTCTAGTGTTGGGAAACGTTATGAAATTTTTTTGTCGACTGTATGTTATTTGTTTTGTTGGGTAATTGTGATTGGTTTGGGTTTAGTGTTTTAATATGGTTTGATTGTCGATAAATAATTTGTTAGTGTCATTATTGGTGTGATAATGATTGGTTTTGGTGATTGAAGTAACTTTTTGTAGTGATGAATAATATTGCTTGGTTATTTTGACTCTATATTTATAAGAATATTATGTATTTGGTAATTCAATATTCATAAATCCTTTTGTTTATAAATGTAGTTCTTTATTATTAGCAAGAGCATATAAGATACGTACTATACAAATGTGAATAAAACACGCACATAACGTCATTAAAATATTCCTCATACTAAGTATACTCCTTACTTTATATTATCTGAGCATATGTTCATAAATTACTATTATAGCTATAGGCGACTTTCTCAACATATGCTATTTCCAAAACAAAATACTATTAAAGTCATTAAACGATATTAATTACTCCTCGCCATATCTGACCTTATAACATCATCGACAAACAACGTCGATAGTGTGTCGATGACGCAACGCCCAGCACTTTAGCCTCGGGCACTGCACTCACGCACACACGCGAACAGTTCGCCTAGCAACTGAAGTGAAGGCAGAAAGATCTACACTGCTCGCTCGTATTCATACATTTTCACAACCCACATTAAAGCTAAGGACGTCATCCGTTGCCCAGTTTGTTAGTGATGCTCATAAGACTTTACTAAGTGCAGAGGTAATGTATGTTATTGATGAAAAATGATCGTAGTTGATGTTTACGTTGTGACGTTTCATAGAATACCTATTTTCTAGGTTGCAACAAGTAAAAACAAGTTGGCACAGGGAGTTATATTTTTAATGGCGGATGCATTCGCCATCTAGGACGGTGTTGGCTTTTCTAAAACATGCTAGAAAATGCATGCATAATGCAATCGAGACTAGTTTGAAAAAATATCGCCTATACCGGCGGACTAGCGGTTTCGACTCTATGCTACTTTGTATTGGACTGGGACAGTACTGAAAATGGGTGAAAGAAAGGGTTTTATACTAGATCTGATTGCCAGAAATACAATGTGTACTAGTGGCGAAGGGTCCGTATTACCCGTTTTTTACCAGCTTTCCTTTTATGTAGAATTTTTGTAGAATCTAATTATCAGTACCTATGTGTTGTGTCGAGTACCCTTTTGGAAAATTTCTCTCTTCGTTACTAATGTCAACAATATATTGCATCCTTCGACTGTAGTCAGAATTGTCCCGGTTTCTACTGGTCGTACAATCTTCTGAGCCTAGAATGTTCGGAACAAGTCACTCATAGCTCGCATCCAACTGGTAATCCCACTTCGGATTGGTCCACGCAATTTCACACAATATGTTGCAGAAATGATTTGGCGTAGTTTTTGCGCGCGGCCATCTGTCCGTCGTCAATTTGTCTGCGAGATCCAATTGCTTGCAAATGATGTTTGAATAACCAATACAGTGATGATTTTATGAGAGTTATGATATTAGCTCAAGTTGGGAAGGGACGTGTCGGTCTCTGTGTATGTATGTGTGTATAGGACTATAAAACAACTTAGTATTAAATTCGTGACACTATGGGTGGGTCAGGTTCTTGGCTTTGAAGTTTTGATAAAATGAACTACGATCAAGATATTTTACATAATCGACTTCATCTGCACCAAATCACGCGTCATTAGCTCCATTGTGTAACAAATCTAAATCTCTGTTTTTGCAACATTGCCTAACACATGTTGACACACTTACACTGGATGTAGACAGCTCAAAAATGTATGAACTGTCCCTGTTTATTGTATATCATCGATGCTTGTACGAGGCTCGCTGGTGGGTATCAGGTACTCTTTGTTTGGTACCATTGCTAAGCTGTGCGCATGCAAACCTTTTTTACATTTAAATACATCGTAGTCAATGAAATTAAGGTGTTATTAAGACTTATATCTAATATTTACGCGTCAGATATCACCATTTTTAGTTTTATCGAACTGTTTATTAGTTCAAGGTGTTTACGTCTATTGTTGGTTAAAACCGTACGAAATTTAAGTAAATTATTTTCTCAAATTTTGTTACGTACAGTACTACCAACGCAGTTGAGCTGTCTATGCATTAATATTGGAGTATTGTTTTTTAACCGACTTAAAAAACGAGGAGGTTATCAATTCGACAGGTATTTTTTTTAAATGCTAGGTATACTAGTTTAATAAATTAATAATACAAATGTATGTAGAATATGTTTCGTTTTAATTAGTAAAGTAAGTTACTAATAGCTGTAATGAAATATAAACATTAAAATTATCTGTTATTATATTAAATAAACATTATATTCGGTGAATAATAGGTTTGTTATCGAGTTCGCATAAACAGCAATATAATTATGTCCACACGTAGAAACATTATGCAATGTCAGAAGAAATTTATTTTTGTAATTCCATTATACGTGAATCACGACTTACACTTTTGGACATATTAATGATATAGATTCATAAATATTCATGTGATTAATATTATTATTAAGGATCTTTGTGGCTCATTGATTTATTTCCGTTTTCAATAAGCGATACTAATCGCTTTTTCGAGCCGTCGCAAATACGGTCCAATCCCCAATGACTATTGCACAGATTCCTTGGAATCTAGTTTAATGATTATCTATCGATTTTAGATAGTGTTGTATTGAAACTAAATTTATATCTGTGACCTCTAATTTTATGATCACTGTACCTTATCCTGTCTATAACCTTTACGTGAAATAAATTATTAAAGAATAAAAAATCATAAAAAGAAATTTCTAAAAAAAAAACTTCAGTGTAATTACACTGAAGTTTTTTTACATGCTTCCTCTTGTATTCTTTTGATTGGTTCATTCTTGGGATCTAATTGAAGATTAAAATCGTAATCGTTTATTGGTAACAGTGTTAAGTAGAGAAAAAGCATTTTTTATGCAATTCAATAAAGAGAGAACAAAAACTGATGGTAAACAGTAGGAATACCTTCTACAACTTAGAATTGTGAAGTGCTTCGAATTATATCCAATGTGCTCGCAAAAACTTTAGATGTTAAGCCTTAAAGCACAGTCACAATTAATATATTCTGTCTACAATACCCTTCAAATAGGAACAAAGGAGTGCTGGAACACTGTTCAGAAGGGTAAACAATGAATGAAGGGGTGAATTGGAATGAAAACTGGTTTTATGGCTATTATACAGATACAAATATGATATCACCAGCAAACCATTTGACTATTGTTCTTATCACTCCTTTTACTCACCACAGTTGATGATGTTGAATTGACTCCGAGCCTTCATAATGATGTTTCTATCAATAGCGCACAAGAGTCGAATATTTGCAAGCAAATAGTAGAATAATATTTCGCCATGTTGACGTTCTGGACTATTCGTGGATGTGGAACAGAGAGAAACATTACACAAAGCTGGGAACACCATGGATACTGGGTTTCCACGGAATTAAGTTTGCGCTGCTGTTCTACTGGGAGGTAGTGAGAGGAGATGAAAAGATCGTTGAGAAAGACTTCATGAATAACAGATATGGATGGAATATTGGGACTTTGTAAAATTAGGGTATTTCATCATCATCAACATCAGCCGCAGGATGTCCACTGCTGAATATGGGCCTCCCCTAAAGATATCCAGGTCTACCTATTGGAAGCGGCCCTCATCCAGCCACCTCCTGCGATTTTTATGAGGTTATCTACATATAAATACTTATGAATTGGTAGATATCAGGCGATATGATTCCAGCAATGAATTCTTTTGTTCACCCCAAATTTTTTTTATACGAAACATGAGATGAACAGTTTGTTCACATGTTGAGCTCCAAAATATTTGAGAATAAGTCACCCTGATATGAAATGCCTGGTGTTTTGGCGTTGTCCGGTATTGGCATAAATGATGGCAGACCTACTCTCGGCTTACAAAGTGGCGTGCAATAACAGAGAATGTTTTGAGAGTATAACGCACGTCCGCGATGGTCCATTCATAACTAACATCCGACAATAACACGACGTGCAGTGAGGGACAAAATCATGGTAGCTTTGGAGGTTTTCTATATACCTGTTTAATAAGATGAGGCTCGGTGGTGTAAGCGCATTGAAAAGTAGCAAAATTACTCTGAATTTTAAAGTATACCAGTGCATTTCTCAATTTGAGATATTCACTGTTTCATAATGCCTCGTAATAAATACGAGATTATTAAGTTATATCGAGTATTATAGTGACCACGATATAGTATAAAGCTAGGCGTGCTGGAGATACACTAGTTGTGCTTCTACCAGGGTAATAGCATGAGCTTTTGTTTTCTTGCTTTTTATATCTCAAACTTTCCCCACGAGTTTAAGTGATTTCCACAGCCAATAAATATTCGTAATGCTAGTAGAAATATGAACGCACCGGAAGCTTTAAGTAAAATATATTTATAAAATATAGAGATATTCATATCACAATGGCTACTTATTTTACCAGCGAGTGTAAGTATTTAGTTCTGCTATAGTTGTGGTTGGTCATGGCTCACGCATCAAATAACCACGTCTAAGCACTATCAGTACATAAAAATAAAGCCTGTTCACACAAGGAAATATAACCGCAGTGACTAACGTCTTAAGGAGTACAATGCCGTGAATACAAAGGCGTAAACAAAACAATAAAATGAAAAGTTGCAGATAACGAGTAGTAAAACAAAGGTTTGTTATTGAGTTGGAAATATTGAAAAACAATTATTGTATTTAGTTGTGCTTGAGGTAGGATATGGTCAAGGTCAGATTGGAAAGAGGTTTAGGGTCTATCAGTAAGGGGAATGCTTTAAGGGAGATATATTTTCTCCTTTCAAAGTACCTAAGCATGCATATGGCGCTCGCGATCTCTCATATTAGAACGTTCCAATATCTCAGTAGATAGGTCACAATGCTTTCCAATCTGTTATGCAAAAGATAAAATTGTGATCCCAGAGTCTGGATTCTCACTTTCGACTGAAATTGGACTTGTCAGCACAAACCAATAGAGGGTGAATGGTGGTCGCTGTCGGGTTAAAAAAGTAATACGATATACTTCCAACAGCATATCTGTTACTGTCAGACTGTTGTCAGCTGGTGGTAGGATATTCGTACCCACCCAAGTAGCGACCACCGTACACACACACATAAGCCTGTTACATCTATTAAGATGATTTAAACAACGTCAACTATTGTTGTTTTGAGACATTATATCTGATGGCTGTAAAGACCAACACGTGAAGAGCAAATCCGGCCACACGACGTACAGACATTATTATCAGAGTTCGTCCAGGATGATAAGGGGTTGCTCACCACCGTACTCAAAGTATAAAACCCACCATATTGGCGCCATAGTAATCAGCCTGTGTATATATGGTTTCAAGGAGGCTAGCAAAATTGTGTCGACTGGCGAGGGTAATCTCTTTGGTCTACATGTCTTGGCAAATATTAAACATCTCTCTTTAGTCTACATTCTATTTTGACCAAGATGGCTCTGCACCATATTTGCTTCACTTTTCCGTGAACATATCAACCTGGACATCAATAAGTTTTTTTTAAACTGCGGCGCGTCTATTGTAGCGGGTGTATAAGGAGGAAGGAGGTCGCCTAGCAACGTTAGGCAACAGTGCGTAGATCTACGACGGCGGCACAAGCCAAAAGAACTTTTATCTAATCTCGGTAAATATTATCTTTGGGAACGTTGCCTTCTTTCGAAATCCTTTGCGGCTCTTTCGGATTCATTTAAACTCCTATTTGGGTATGTGTTAGTTTTGTATAAAGGGGTTACATGTGGATCAAAGATGGCCGAAGATTGTTGCGTTTACGTTGGACACCGTGGGTAGCATAATTTGGATCTTTTTTATATGTATACGTACAAGACAATATGACCCCACTGCATCTGATAATAAGTGGAGCGGGGTCCAACAGCGACTGCGACTGATGAGAGATGTTTACCCCTCGACAGTCGACACAATTATGCCGGCCAGTTGGAACGGGATATACACAGGCTGATCCCGGAATGCCACACACTTACGTGGGCACTATGGCGAGTTTTAACACCTTGTGTACGGTAGACGCTATCCGGGCGAATATAAAATATATCCTATCACCAGCTACATGACTGTCATTATGACTAAGACTTAGTCAGGTGTCATGAGCATTGTCATCAGAAATACAATACCATTTCTTGTATGTGTTGTTAATTCCTACCACTCATGGACAGATGACGCTTAGCAATCACCAATAGTTTATAGTTAATAGCGCAGTTTTGAAGAGAGGGCTGCACAATGAGAACCTGTGGAATTGAACCTGTAGTAAAAATAATGAAATACTATACGTGAAATGAAAAATACGGATAAATTCAGAGAATGTTTTTTTATCATTGAGCACTTGTTTTACATGAGTTGACATAAGACATCTATGTTTTTAATTTTTAAATTATATTAGAACAAGAGGTTCTACAACATATCCTCCCTTAATAAATTAAAAACATAAAATAACAACATAGTAAAATACAGTTTCTTATAAAACTAATACATAACTATGTATTAACTCATACCCATGCCTTTCATGCATTTGATATGCTTTATTGGACCCAATGGCTTTGTCAACAAATCTGCAGGTAGCTCATCTGTAGGCATATACATTAATTCTACAACCTTGTCATTAACTTTTTCCCTAACAAAATGAAACTTTACATCAATGTGCTTAGTCCTATTGTGATGGACTGGATTCAATGCAAGTTTTTGCGCACTTTGACTATCAGAGAAAATAACAACATTTGGTGATCTACCAGTTACTTCAGTGACAAAACGTTTTATAAAACAAGCTTCTTTAGTGGCTGAAGTTAAAGCCATGTATTCGGCTTCTGCCGAAGATAAAGCATAATAGTAGGCTGCTTCCGTGATTCCCAAGATATTGGACCACATGCGAACTCGAAATAAAATCCAGTGTATGAACGTCGATCAACTGAACAATTTGCCCAATCTGCATCTGCATAAGCTTGTAGTTTAAAATCTTCCACTTTCCTATAAGTTATACCAACATCTTTAGTGGCACTCAAATAGCGAAGACACCGCTTAGCAGCACGCCAGTGACTCTGATCGTTGTTTGTATTAAATTGGCTCAAATAGCTTACTGTATAAGCTATATCTGGTCTCGTGTTAACAGCCAAAAACATGAGAGATCCAATTAGAGCTTGATATGAATCATTAGACTCACCTGTACCAGGTTCTAATTCCTTTAATGCAAGTGGTGTTGAAATACCTTTGCAATCTTCCATATCATATTTCTTCAACAACTTTTCTATATATGTTCTTTGATATAATTTTATAGAATTTTCTTGCGAACATATATTTATTCCCGTAAAGAAACTAATTATACCTAAATCTTTTGTTGTAAAATATTTTCCAAAATCACATTTAAACTTCTCAAACGTCACATTGTCTTTATAAATAACAACAATGTCATCTACATAAACTGCCAGTATTAAACAGTTTTTATTCGAAATCTTTTTGGTAAAAACACAAGGTTCAGAAGGAGTTTGAATAAATCCAATAGCTAACAAAGTTTGTTTTAACTTTGTATTTCAGGCTCTTGATGCCTGTTTCAGACCATACAAAGATTTTCTTAATAAACAGACTTTATTCTAATCACCTCTACGAACAAAACCTTCAGGTTGTGTCATATATACTTCCTCTTCCAAGTCACCATTTAAGAAGGCTGTGTCGACATCCATATGCCGAACTTTGTACCCTTCCTGCACCGCTAAAGCTAGTAGGGTTCGCAGTGATGAGTTGCGTATAACCGGTGAAAAGGTTTCATGGTAATCTACACCTTCTATTTGTGTGAATCCCTTGGCAACTAATCTAGCCTTGTACTTCACTACGTTACCATCAGCATCTCGTTTTAGCTTATAAACCCATTTACATGGAATGCAGGATTTATGATTTTGGTTTATTTACCAAAATCCAAGTTTCCTTTTTTAATAAGGAATTATATTCTTCCTTCATTGAAGAGATCCAATTATCTTTGTCATCTCTAGATATTGCATCATGAAACGTTTTCGGATCATCATTCAGAATATCATCGACAAGAGCACTATATGAAAAATAATTTGGAGGCTTACGTTCTCGTTGAGGATATCTTGACTTAGACCCGCCATAAGGTTCATCATTAGTACCACTTGATGGCAATGAAGATGAATGATCTAAATCACCTGAGTTGTCATCAATATCATCAACAGCATCCACAAAGTCATTTTGCTCTTCCAGCAACAAAGATGGATTTGCATCAGATGATGAAATCTGCGATAACAAATTAATAACATTGGGATTAAAACTAAGGTTTAAATTATTTTCAGGCATCTCTTTCAGTCCTGTAAAATTATTTTCGAAAAATGTAACATCCCTTGACTTAATTAAGCTTCGTGGCGTTTCCACGTTACGGAAATAATAACTTCTTGGATCATCTGAATATCCAACAAAGATGTGTTCCGTTGCTTTCATGTCTAACTTAGTTCTATGACATGACGGTACATGAACTAAACATCTACATCCAAAACCTTTAAATGAGACAGGTCAGGTTTGCTCCCATACCACATTTCGAATGGTGTTTTACCTTCAATTGCGCGATGAGGAGACCGGTTTTTTAAATAAACACTAGTTTCTACTGCATCCTGCCAATATGCCTTAGAAAGCGAACCATGTGACAGCAAAGCGCGAGCCTTTTCTATAATACTGCGATTACAATGTTCACTAACGCCATTTTGTTGAGGGCTAAATGGAACCGTTGTTTGGTGTTGGATTCCTTGAGAATCTAAGTAGGCCGCCATCTCTTTATTGAAATACTCAGTACCATTATCCGATCTCAGTATTTTAATTTTCGCACCAGTCTGTCTCTCAACAAGTGATTGAAATGTAAGAAACTTTGACATGACTTCTGTCTTAGAATTCATACAATAAACAAATATAAAACGCGTATAATCATCTACAAAAATAATAAAATATTTATTGCCTTTGAATGAAGTAGTTGACATCGGTCCACAAACATCTGTATGAACTAATTCCAGTGCTGATGTAGCTCTCTTATATTTCAGCCTCTTGAAGGGCTTCCTAGCTTGCTTACCTTCAATACAAGGTATACATGGTTCTTTGTCAACTTCTACGTACTTCACACCGACAGCAAGACCCTTTCTGAGTAGGTCCATACCAATACGGCAGAGATGTCCAAGACGCTTATGCCAAAGCTGAAACTTTGAAAGCTCTGAATTAACAATGTACGCTATATTTTGTGGTAAACGAACAGAACAATCTAAATGAACCAGTCCACCACTATAAGAACCATGAAAAGCAGCATTATTTAAATAAGATACATCATCAGTTTTATAAAAATTACAACCATTTTTATCAAAATTTACTAAAAAACCTTTTTCAACAACCTGCTTTACTGATAGCAAATTGCAGTTTAGGCGTGGAACATGTACGACGTCAGATATTCTGCAGACTCCATTATTTGTATCAATAGATACATCACCAACGCCTATAGCTGCCAACTTCTCTCCATTTGCCACAGTAATTGTACCTCCATCTATAGGACGATAGTTGATAAACCAATCTGCACGGGGAGTAATATGAACTGTTGCACCTGAATCCACAATCCATCTGTTAAAGTCTTTACTTTCTAGTGCAGATAAAGACATTTCAGTGATAACTTGCTTCGAATTCGTTACCCGTTCTTCCTCATTATTCACAACAAGACCCGTTTCACGTTTTGCTTCCTTTTATTATAAACAAAACTTGGTTTATCCTTTTAAGAGGACAGTTGGGAGACTTATGCCCTGGTTTTCTGCATTTATAGCATATTATACCCTTCTTATGCAATGAGCGCAGTGCTGGTACATCACGTTCAGTTTCTCTACTCATTTCGCTCAATAGTTTAGTTTTCACCATTTCGCTAGTGACTTCTATATTACTGTGCTCTAGAGCCATTATCAGGGGCTCATATCGTGATGTAAGACCACCTAGAATGATTGCAGCAAGCGAACTATCTTCAATTTTCTTACCGATATCAGCTAGATCCTGCGCGGTCGTTGTTATAGCTATTATATAGGATTCTAAATCTGCAAAATCTGATAAAGTATACCTATATAACTTCCGCTCTAGTGCTAACTTTCGGCCTAAGCTTTTATCTTCAAACGCTGTTTGCAAAGCATCCCACGCTATTTTCGCCGTTGTAGCTGTTCTGACATGCGTGATAGCACCACCGTCAACCGTTAGGCATATTTTTGAAAGAGCCTTTTGGTCATTACGGAAACGTACCTCAGGAGGCGTTTTGTCATCGTCAGCATAGCCACTTACAGTACTCCACAACTCTTCATGGATCAACAACATTCTCATTTTAAATTTCCAAATTGCATATCTTTCACGATTTTTTAACATAGTAATTCCATTCAATATTCCTACAGGTCCTGCCATTATTATCTTCTTCTAAATACGATAACTTCGTGCTGATAACGATTTGTAGTAAAAATAATGAAATACTATACGTGAAATGAAAAATACGGATAAATTCAGAGAATGTTTTTTTATCATTGAGCACTTGTTTTACATGAGTTGACATAAGACATCTATGTTTTTAATTTTTAAATTATATTAGAACAAGAGGTTCTACAACAGAACCACTTTCAGAGGTTTCTTTATAAATACATGCGCTGCGGCTTGTAACTTAGACCCGGTTCGTGTTTGAAGACACAACACTGGTATTGTGGGATATTGGCCAACAGAGCGTCGCTCGTTACGCACTCGATCGCGACTCGCGCGCCCCTACCGCGCTGCATGAACAATGTGTTGCACAACACAACCTCTGAGTTCGCGGACTCGCCAGTCGCGGCGCGTCTTCTTTCGACATTTTTGAATATGGAAATAGCCGGTTTTATTTCGGTTATTGATTTCCTTTTTGTGTTTATTTTAATATCGGTGAAATTCGGTTTCGCATTTATTTGCAGTTTATCGTTTTTGTTATTTTCAAATGGTTTTTTTGTTCAATAAATTTAGTATTCGAGGTGTTTTAGTATAAAAAACGTTTAATAATGTCAGTAATGTTGATAATGAAATCAATATGCAGTTACGACTGGATTTTGATCTGATAATGTGATTTTTTTTTATGGGCAACGTCTTAGCTTTTATTTTTTCACGAAACTATTATCAACTTAAAGTAACAGGTCTGCAATATGCTATTCTTATTTTTGCTTAAGTAGGCGTGGCATGCGGCTTCACCCTTATGATACATTTTGTCCAAAGTAATTGTCCCCGTATGTAATTCTCTGGGATAAATAGCAGTCTATACATATATTATCTTCGAATATTGCCTATCTACGTCCCAAGTTTTATCGAAAATCGTTTATTCGTTTCTGCGTTTACTTCTTACGAACATTTAAAATTCTAAACAACGAAACATCATCCCAAATTTTCGCATTTATAATATTAGTAAGAATTACGTTAGGATAATAAGATTTATTTGTCAGTAGTAGTGGTATCGGGATGGCTGCAGTTTACGATCAAGCCGCCTTCAGTATAACCACGCCCTTACGCGGTACCGCTGCACTAGCACTTGTTTAGTGATACACAACAAATATCGTACAGACCATTCAAGTCGTACAACAAATAGAATTTTTGACTGAAGAAAAAATAATATATTTGTTTTTGTATAAGTATACTTACAATTCGTCATAAAAGCTAGAGAAAATGAGCAATGTTATAGGCACAAAAAAGTATTTTCTTAGTTGTTAATATGAGAAAAAAATTACATGGTGGGCAAAATCATTTTAATCTTATTTAAGACAACGGGAAGTAAGTGGAAAATCTTCTGCACCACGACACAAAAACAGTGGTAATAATAGAGGGTTATCGACAAACAGCCGTCTTCAATCCTATTCCGAGAATGAACCAATCATATAACCCATTTGTAACCTGTCTGAACAGCTTTATTCTAATTAGTCTAGTTTAAGATAGATCGAAAAAGTGATTGGTATCGTTTATTGAAAGTGGTAAAGCGTAACAAACTTGTTATTTTTTTGCACCTAAATTTTCCTTTCTCAACCCCCTTAGAGTTATAATTATTCCTAACCCTCTGTACGTTTCTCGCTGTGTCCCTGAAACCGCTTAGTTCACGCATTGGCGGCGTAGTTTTTAATCGGCTCCGCGTGGTGTTTATGGCCGCTCCACTACAACTCGAGCACCGGGTTATATAGGCTTAACTGTGCTGCGGTTGGGTCGTGCTGTACCCAGTTTTTGCCATAGTACTCACAAGTTTGTGGTGTTACAGAATAAAGGTAATGCTGGTATTTTTATTTGCGTTTTAGGATGGGACAACGAGTGATTAGCTCGTTTTGTTTTAAAGGTTTTTTTTATACGTGCAATGTCGACTGACGAGAGATGATTACCCCTCGATAGTTGACACAATTATGCCGGCCTGTTGGAACCGAATATACAGAGGCTGATCTCGGAACGCGACAAACTTACGTGGGCCACTATGGCGAGTTTAAACGACTTATGTACGGTAGACGCTATCCGGGCGGATATAAAATATATCCTTCACTTCTCCACCAGCAAACAGTAAGGTTATGGATTCGATCTTTGAACCGAGATACATTATGTTTGGGCGACATTATAGGGGCAAGACTGTACATGACTGCAGGATAGGCAGATTATCGAAAATTCTAAAAAACCCAAACAGCTGCTGATTTTATATATAATCACTGATCGACCTCATTACTTACCATCGGGTAGCCAATACGTCTACTTATCTACGAAAACCTACACACAATAAAAGGCAAGAACCTGTAATATTGAATTATTTTACCATAAGCCTATGTCAGTGTAGCCGTGAGCCGCGGGAGCTAGGCGCAGGTGTCTCGACGGCCTGCCTTGAACCGCGCATTACCGCGCGCCGCATTCAGATCTATGCGTTTTGGCAAGTGATGTCCATGCATGATGTTTACTGATCGCTAGTGATGTACTAGAGATTGTTATCGATGGTTTATTTATGTGCACGTACGGGAATGCGCGGCATCAACTTGTGTGGTAATACAATTCGTTACAAGATAGTGTGTGCTGCATGAGCCCTATATTAAATTGTATAAGAGGACTGTTTTGTTTCATCTAGACACTATACCACTAATAAATTTGCCAGTTCTCATTGCAGATGTGTGCTGGGAGATCTTAGCCTACTTAAACTACTAGCCCGTCACTAGATACTCAAGTGATACTAAGAAAATGGCAGAAAACATGGCGTGACTAGCAACAATAATGGTTATGTTGGTAATAATCAGGCATATACAAATCGGATTGATGTCCCTGGGTAATAATCACAAGGCCAGCTTGGTACCTATCCACCCCTGCATAATGCAATCCTATTTATGATTGACTTTAAGTATAATAAAACTTGTCGACGTTAGTGCTGTTCTCCCTTACATCAATATGCGTTGGCCAGTTGCGCCTGCGCACGTGTGGCGGCCCTCGATGCCGGACGCCCGGCGCGTGACCGACTCATCCCGTATGCACGCTCCTGTAGCTAGCCTAGGAAAATACCTATAAAACATTATCTGTTTTGCACTCTTTGCAATCTTATGTTTTTCATACGGACACAACAAAGTGACCTCACTACTCTTGATGATAAGCGGAGGCTCCAGATATAATGTCGACTGATCAGGGTTGAACGATAACTAAAACCATATTTGCATCAGCTCAAATGGCATTTTAAGTTATAATAATATGTGACGGACTTTGGCAGATGTATTTTCGAATTTATCTCATGAATGTGTCTTTTATACACTTAAATTAATGTTAACGCAAAGCGTGTGAAGTATTTTTGTATGCCGATATTAAGATAATCCAGTGTAACTACTGGACATAACATCTCATGTCTCAGGATGGCGAGCGCATTGGAATACCAAACAATAATTTGTAATTCATGGTGTTGGATGGTGTTTCTACTGTTTATGAACATTCGTATCGCTTACCAGGTGAACGGCAAGCTCGTCTCGTCATTCAAAGCAATCAGAAAATAATAATAATAATATAGGATGACGTCGTGAATTGGAATTCCAGCGTATGTTTCAACACAAATGCTGATGTTTTCTGGTCTCCTAGTACATACCAAACTATTTTAGTGCGCATTTAGGCGAAAATAATTCAAATAAAACCAAGACAGTCACTGGAATAACTAATACATAATTTGTTGCAATATATAACGAAAAATGCATGCAAATTAGTCTGTGTCATTGGCTTGGATAGGATGTGAGGTAAATAAAATTAAGATAAATGGCATGTTTATTTATAAATTGAATAACAATGTGTTGTTAAGATGAATTTTATATGTGATATAATGTTTTATAATTAGTAGTTATAATATTTAATCGTCGTGTTTTTTATATCTATATGCAGTTGAAAGTTGGAATCTTATTAAAATCTTCAAATAACCTGTTCATAGGTTTTAGTAAGATGTCAGGTTTGCAAGTTCGTTCACCATATTTATTTCTTTCAGTGTAAATTATACTGATATTGACAATGTTTTTTCTTATCTCGGCAACCTTCTATTACGGCCATGAGTAGCTTCGACACGTCCATTTCAAGTGTTTACACGAAAGATTCGAGAAGCCGAGCAGCAAGTGCGCTAGGGTAAGAATTCGATTTACAACCTTCTTATTAACTTTCCGGTGCGTTTCTTACTAAGCTACATCCGCTTTTACATAATCTAGCCTTTTAACAAACGTGTGTAACACACCAGAGTCCAGACATGGACAGTCAATCTTTCGGTAGACAACTGCGACAAACAAGTCGAGGTCACGACTCTACGGAAAATAACTTATTCACTGCATACATTGAATCACATTATAATAAGCTAGACTTCACAAGAAAATATTGTTATTATTGTCAATATATTTTTTCATGCAAATTGGGTTTATGGGTAAACCATTAGGGTGGTTACGAGAATGCGACATGTACTAAGTCTTGCTTGTGTGTTCGTTCGTCGTCAGTAAACCTTTGCAGAGTTTATTGAAATCCTGAAATGTGATCGATTACAAACTTGTCGCGGAGTTCAACAGATGTTTCAATCTCAGTTTAATATAGCATTTTCAAATCATCTCGCATCGTATTCATTATCTGATGTGATCAATTTAGTGGTGAAAGCGCACTAACACTCAAATTATGAGGTTATAGGTTAATTTGTAAGATTTGGAAAGTAAAAATTTATTTTGTCCATTTGGACAGGAAAACCTGATTTTCTCTGAAATAAAATTGCTTATATGGTAGTTAGTATCTACATCTGGCACTAGCGAGAATTGCGAAAGAGTACTAACTCTACCTATACTAATTTCAAGTCGCCTCCTATCACCTGCCTATGGCGTGTTATTACACACATACCATTAGAAGATTCCGTCAGCCAAATGTAACACACGTGGGTCAAAATTGCGTGGAATTGACGCGTACATACCATAGTAAATGCGCAGACACTAGCAACTAGACGGACACGCATCGAACATTGTTGTCAAGAATTTGCCCAACTCGTGTCGGCGCGGACACGCTCCGGTCACGCGGTACCAGCAACAATGATCCTCGTGGATTAATCGACATACTTAATATAGTTGGCCGTTGTTTCGTCTGTTTCTAATGATAGGACAATTCGTGAAATAACGATCAAGCTCCTTAAATAAACATAAAAAAATGACACGACAATTGGTTTTGCTCGGTTTATTCTATATTGTCTTTATATTATTCTGCTTTGTGATCAGTAAAATACATTAGTTCGTGTTGCAGAAAGGTTGGGGATTATTTTTGCGGATGGCCGTCTGCCTGACGTGAAACCCTGGAGGTTCCGTCATAGTCATCATGAGTAGCAGTCCATTGCTAGACATAGGCCTTCTCCAATACGCGTTATTTTACCCTGTCTTGGGTATTTCGTTTCCAGCGTCTATCAGCGGCCTTCCGCTAATCGTTACCAAAGCATTCAGTTCCAGGAAAATCGTGTTACAAAACCCAAACATAAACCTGGGTGGGCTTTCAAACCAAAATCAGAGTATTCTCTTTATCAAAATGTGGTAGCTATGTAGAACAAAAGACGTCATTTATGTTTAGTTGTTAATTAATAAGTAAACTCTTTCCAAATTCACCCTTTCTGTATACTCTTTGTTGACACAATTTTCGCATAATACCAATTTACTTTACCCTTTATTTAAATTATTTGTAATCAATCTCCGTCACGGGACCTCGCCAGTCAGACGTACACACGTCATCAATAACGTTTGACGTATATGGACATAGACGGAATACCTTCGAGAGGGTTGAACAGGGGAGGGGAGAATGTGTGGCATTCACAATTAACTGTCTATTTGATTTAATGTTAATGTACTATATTCAATTAATGTAGGTAAGAGTAAACAGCGTACTATCGAAATGTGAAATAGTGGTCTCGATCACCATGTGGGGTAACTAAAATATTAGCAAGTCTGTATCTTAAATGGTGAAAGGATTCATACTACAGATCATATTATTAGCAGCTTCGCTATCTATTCCTTTGACTCTAAAGGGTGTGTTTAATCATAGTGCTACAGCATCACCGTTTTATGCCTATGGAATATCAACTGTAGAAACTCCCTCACCACGACTTGCATCATTCATGACTGTCAGCCCTGGTCACCTCGCCTGCGCCTGTACGCCGGCGTCACGTGCCAAGTTCCTTGCTCCCATGGCGGCCGTAATGAGTTGCGTCGTGACCACCATCACTATTCAATCCCACCTCCATTATGCATGAGAGATGCCTGTTTGATTATTTTGCTTTGCATCGTATGACATTGTTCTGTTTATATATGATTATTGTTAGGTATTATATCTAATTTATCTAGTTTGGCAAGAGAAACTGGACCGAAGGTCATAATACAACCTGATGGTAAGTGGTAATCAACGTCACTAATTCTCACTATGGCAGAATGCGTTTTTTTTTTTTATCTTTATTTAAGGAGCTTGGTCGTTATTTCACGACTATGTCGCTCCGTACGTCCACTTTTATCCATGCCTACTATTTTTTTATAAAATCAAAATATTTTTTTAATAAGCCTTTAGCCTCTTCCGATACTGGAATGGACAAAAAGCTATTTATGCTGCCCACATTAAAGCTCAAAGTATGAGGCCCACTCCGCACACACTCCGACAAAACATGAACTAAGTCATCTCTTACTCCACAGTCAGAGCAGTTTGGGGAGTTTGACTCCTGCATAAGATGCTTAAACATATTTGTCGGAATATGCCCAGAGCGGAGCCTCATTACTGCCACCAGCTCTTGTCTGCTCAAAGTACAATCAGTAATCCTTGGAGATTGTAACGGCTCAGGTTGAATCGTGCGGTACCATATGCCTTTTTCTTGGGAGCGTTTATCAAAAAACTCATTCCACAGTTGGATACAGTGACGCTTTACTTGTGTTAACAATTCCGTGAAATGTGGTGCAGGATTTAAAAATATACCCTCCGTCGTCGCTTCTTTAGCTAATAAATCTGCTGTGTCATTACCACAAAGACGAATATGAGCAGGAACCCATTGTAGCGTAATCGTCTTAGGTCTCAACGAAATAATTTGGTTTAAAATCTTATAGGCTAAAGAAGCGCCACGAATGGTAGTCGTACACCGAGCCAAATGTTGTAAAGCGCTTTTTGAGTCGGTGATGATTACAATATTATTATATGAGATTGACTCTGCGTAAGAAAAAGCTTCTAAAATAGCTACGAGCTCGGCTGACATAATAGAAATATCCGAATGAATTTTAAAACGTACCCTAGAATTTGTTTGTGGGTCAAAGAAAGACGCACCAATATTCGCCTGAAATTTAGATCCATCTGTAAAAATCTTATAATAATTGGAATATCTCTCGTCAATATACTGAAGGCAAGTTTGTTTTAAATATTCTGTGTTGTACTGATTTTTAGCTAGTTCATATTGACTTTTTAAGAATTTTGAAATTGGAACTGATTTTGTGTAAATTTTTGTGACCGCATGAAATGAAACGTCAAAAATGTTACGCAGCGTCAATTTCCAGACACGAGTAGTAATATCGCAGACGAGTCCTTCCATTCGCGATGCAGAGGTAAAGAGTTAAGTCAATAAACAAAGCATTATATTACGGAACAATCTAGAAAACAAGTCAGAAATAAATGTTAGGCAGTTCTCAGATTAAAATATCCAGAAACTCCTCAGCGTAACAAACATGTGTGGAATAATAAATAATTGTGTATAAATACCCCGACCTTCATAAAGCATCTCGAGATTAATCATATATAACGCGCGATGGGTCTGTACTCCTGACTTGTGTCAGTCAACGCGAACAGGCTCATAATATTTATATCAACTGCTTGCTCTTCTACCATTTCATGGGAAGTGGGCTATATAATTTTGTTGTTGGGTGGTTTATGGCTTTTTAGTTTTAGGAAAACTGATTTTATTACAATCGAAGGTATATATAGGTAGTGTACGAACATTGTAATTGTAGTTTAATTATTTCTTATGTTTACGCGATTGTTAGACATCCAAATTAAACTATTTTTCCGATGCTATCGCAGTTTTTTATAACATGTTTTTCTCCCGACGTTTTGAAGACTTTGCAGCTATCGGGAATGATAAATGGAATTGTAGTTTAGCGTGAAGTATAGCAATGTACAATTTTGAAGAGCGTTCTGTAAATCAAAGTTGTAAATCGTGTATTGCCTTGTAAAAGCTATGTAAAGTATTGTCTTATCTGGGAGTCGAACTTAAGACAACATAATCCACAGCTCACATAGCGAATTGTTTTGACATATTATCGGCATAGGATTATCCACAGAGGAATTCGTCGTAGTAAATATGATTAGCTGTTCTAGAGTAACGATCATTGTACACAAGGTGTTAAAACTGCCATAATGGCCGCCGTAAGTATGTCGCGTTCGGGGATCAAGCCTGTGTATATCCGGTTTCAAACGGCTGGCATATCGAAAATCATATCACATCAGTTGTCACTCTATTTAAACCCCACACTAATTACCATAAGTGCAGCGAGGTGTACTTTGCGGTGCCTATATGAAAAACAAAATGTCCTTAGCTCATGTGTATGTATTATGAATGGTTTCAGCAAAGTATTGTTGCAATTGATTACTTAATATAACAATATTAGTACCAATATAACATTCAATGTCATCTATCTGACCGCGAATTGCATCAACTTTATTATCTCTATTTTTGAAGTACGGCCAAATTATGTGAGGACACTTATGACATTTATATGACAGCTGATGGAGACATAGGTTGTATGATATTAAGATAACTACTGAACCAACTTCTGACCCTTAGTTGTTATCTACGGCTTCCTCTTCATTTTAAAGGACCGTAATGGGAAGTAACGATTTCAGAAAATTTATAAATTTATACACATTTACCAGTTACATAAAAAATTGGGTACAAATTAATTGCATGATAAATAATGTGTTCCAGTGGGAACAAGGAAAACCATTTCTTAGAAATTGTTTAAACTTCTGTCACCTTGTTTACTCGTTTATTATTAATGAAACTCCTTGAAATTCAAACTTCACTCTTACTTTCAAATTATATGTATTTTTTATTTTCTCAATTCGCGTTCAGTGATGTCATTCTTGGGAAAATATAGAAGAGTTAACTAAAATAAACGAGATGTTTAGTTCCGCAGTTATCCCTGAGGGAATTAACACAAATTCCACGCGAATATTCGTTAATAATAGATACACGGGTGATTTCCACGTCATTTTCAGTCAGCGATGCTTAGAGTTTGCAAATCCCGCGCTTTCACAACAACATGGCGGCCGACAAGATGGCGGTGCACGTGCCCGCGATATTATATCCACACGTGGCATTTAATTGAACGTTTTTATTTGGAGTGAGTACAAAAATAAGAATTGACTGTGAGAAATTGTTTTGCATGCGATGATGCAAGATTATAAATACAATACTTACAAAACATGTTTTTGTGAATCTATCGATACTCTTCGAGCCAAGTATTGATCTCGCTGTTTGTTATAAACTTCATTTGGGATTCTTTACATTTTGTCGGATCAGTGCATAATGTGCCGCTTGGTATAAATAAAAACGCGTTGATAACATGTTTGTGGTTTGCCAATACTGCCCCGTATATGTGAGGACGAGTTTCAAAAAACTGATGTGAATTTGCTGGTGATAGGGTTCATTTTATATTCGCCCGGATAGCGATCACCGTACACGAAGTGTTTAGTCTTGCCATATTGGCCCACGTAAGTGTGTAGTGTTCCGGGATCAGCCTATACATATCGGGTCCCAACAGGCCGGCATAATTGTGTTGACGGTCGAGAGGTAATCATCTGTCGTCAGTCGACATTCTATTGGACCCCACTCCACTTACCATCAGGTGTAGTGGGGTTACATTGCCCTGCCTGTTTAAAAAAAAAGTAGCTCACCTGTTAAATTCGGAATTTTTAAAATATTTTTATCGGTAACCTAAAATTACATTTATATCGTTGGGTGAGTAAATTTAACAGGATTATTTCGGGAACGGCTTCCTTAGAAGGTTTGATGTTAGACAGTAAAGCAGTTGTATTACTAAACCAAGTCGTAAGTGTAATATCCTTGAAATTGATGCGTCTGCCATCATCGGAATGGGATATGAAGACCTAAAATCATCGGTGTTTCCTCTGTGTATGACGATGTCCGCCTTCCAATGAGGTTTAAACAAAGTTTTTTAGGCAGCAGCTTGGCTATGCTCATTGCACTGCCGATGTTCATGGGCGATGTTGCACACTGACCATCACTTTGGCTGTAAATTCGTGTTCGAAGGCAATAAAAAAGATATATAATTAATTATAAGTACCGATAAATGGCTTAAAGCATTTCAGTTCACGAGCCAGTCTAGCTCATGTGCTTTAAAACCATTCAGTGCTATTTGGTAGAATAAATGAAACAGAACATCTCCCTTTTAGAATTATTGTATACAGACAATACCAGGTAGGAAATACGGCAGTACAAATGTAGTCAGTAAAGTTTACAACCTACAAAAGCTAACAGTTTAAAACAAATTGCAAACATAAGAGATGCTAATTTATTATTAATTTGTCTGACTAAGGTGACAAATATTATTGTAAAATATTAATAATATCAGCCCTGTATTATATTCTGTCCTACTGCTGGGGACGGGCCTTCTCTACTACTGAGATGGATTAGGCCTAGTCCACCACGCTGGCCTAGTGCGGATTGACAGACTTCCCTTAAAATTGTTAAAATACTTATAGAGTACTCATCAGGTATGCAGGTTTCCTCACAATATTTTCCTTCACCGTTAAAGCAGGCGATAACTCACAAAGAATAAACACATAACTTTAGAAGAGTCAGAAGTGTGTGCTCTTGGGTTTTGAACCTGCGGACATTCGTCTCGACAGTCCGTTCCAAATGCAACTAGGCTATCGCCGCTATAAAATAAATATTATTATATTTTGATATATTTATGCAATATTACGACAAAAATATTGCTAAATTTCTATCCTGTAGTACTATCAAATCGAATTTCTAAAATTTTAATATTAGCAAATTATTTAATTAGTTAGTTTATTATGTATGCGATTTTTTAACAGGCTATTATTTAAAATAGACTTTTGTGATGAGAAATCCATAACCTTATATGATAAAAATATTTACATATTTCATATTGAACTCACGCCTTTTTTCTCAAAGGGTAAGCAGAAAAGCAACAAGTATATTCAGTGATATTAGTCCTATGATTTTATAGGGGGTGATCCCATATCGTATACATACTACATACGTATTCCAAAACTGGGTAACTTAAGTTTATTTTCTGGTGTACACTAATTGTAATTGCTCAACCAAGGTATCGAATCAAAACGTTATGGTTCTCAGCCAGAATACCCTGCCAATTATCAGGCAATTTAAAAATATTGTTTATATTTATAAGTATTCGATTCCCGGGTGTTGTTTAATTCTAAAATATCAGTGAACACACCAGTCGCTGTGTAAAATATTATTGTCCACATATTATCTTATATATGTTTATTGTTGGAAACCACCTCTGCCAAGCAAATATGATATAGTATAACTAAGCCATTCTGTCGCCAATATCATTATTCATCTTTAGATTTATTGTGATAATTTAAATAACTTTTTAGAGGCGTTGTATAACTAATTAGTTATTGCTCGCCCGCGTAGAAAACTTTTCTGTGCATTAATAGCAACTAATGGCATACACCTATGTATGTCTCTATCAAAGGATATAGAATATCCTTTTAGTCAAATAATTCCGGAGTCAAAAAGATAAGTAGCTGCAGAGATTATTACACTCTAATAGACAAAAAAAAATACATTACCTACAGAATAATAGCATGACGAGGAAAATGCTCGTCGGCAGCAAAACAACAGCCTGTAAACAGTTGCAACAGCAGCAGAAGCGAAGGGTCCATATAACCTCATTCCTGTTGACTTGACAATCTAATTATTATTAGAATGATTTGCGGACCGCATTTATGCATATTAGTACCTATGTGTTGTATCGGCTTACCTTTCGGAAAATTTCACCCTTCGCAACTGTGTCCTAGAATATTAAATTATACTGAACTGTACTGCTCTTTTTATCCTCAGACTTAACATCTTATGTCATGTCACGCAGTACTCCGAATTTAATGTTCTCTAGGGCGTTGTTACTGTTTGTGGACTGTCGTATCGCTAACCGTCAAACGAGCGGCATAGCTCGTCCCATCATTCTTTCACTTTATATTATACTAGCGACCCGCCCCGGCTTCGCACGGGTGCAATGCTGACTATTTAATGGATGTTATTATAATACATATAAACCTTCCTCTTGAATCACTCTATCTATTAAAAAAAACCGCATCAAAATCCGTTGCGTAGTTTTAAAGATTTAAGCATACATAGGGACAGAGAAAGCGACTTTGTTTTATACTATGTAGTGATATATAGTGCCATAATAACACCCGAAGAGGTACGCAGAGACGCAACTAGGGCACCCATTTTTCGCCAAGTGTGTGCCGTCTCATGGTGTGATAGGGGGCGAGCCTATCGGGCTGATACTAAGCAGAAAAACCCAAATGTCACTTTGCCGAGATGTCACTTTCACATAACGCTGCCGTATCGATATGCCGTGCCGTGCCGTACTGTGCCACAATACCCGGTAATTATACTGGTTACAATGTATCTCATAGTTTATGTTCAAGACATACTTCTCATATTGTGCGAGGTCAGGACTATGTTTACAGTTGTAGGTATATTATTAACTTAGTTTCAATAACTTTGTAAATACATAAATAATCTAGAAATTATAAACACGTTTCTAAACACTACTACGTGACACAAAAAACAATCCGAAACCACGTGTTAGTAGTGAATTAATTGGCCATTAGATTATCGTAAATCTTGGTCGGTTTTTGGACCAGTGGTCTAAATATAGCGGAACGTTGATCCAACATTGGCCAATGTCCAAGCGGGCCTGGAGTGATAACACGCGCGCGTTAGAATCATCTGTACGGGTGGCCTTCGGTTGTGATATAGTGGGTTTGTGATGAGGTTTTTTTATGGTATTGGTTGATTAATGAGCAAGGTTAAGTTCTCATAGACCAACCCACACTTGTGATCTCCACTGTCTACTAATTTAATGAAATAATTTATTTGAATCCATAAAATACTAAACATCAATTACGATCCGTCAAAAATTAACTCTAAATACTTACGAAAGCCATTATGACAGGTTTTAACATCTCTTGTACAGTGGTCGCTATTCGAGCGGATATAAAATATATCTTAGCACTAGCATTGATGGAGAAGAAGCCTGGATGCACTGCCGGCTTAAAACGGGTGGGAAAAGGACTAGAGGTACAGGGGTTTTTCGATTTTAGAATTTTTTTTCGCTGTACGAAACTTAATAGTAATATGTCACTTTACAATGGCATTCTCCTTGACAGTGGAATATCACAGAAAAATATCTTGGTCAGTCATGTTGCACGTAAAATATAATTGTCACTCGCCTGAAGGAATTCATTGCCCGTACATTGCGTCTCTCGGATCTGAGCGACCACTTCAGTAGGTATATTTCATCTATTTGTGATAATACGTAGTATGAGAACACTATGATTTGACATGAATGACATGTGTCTTATTACTTGACAGTAAGGTGTATAATATTCAGTGCTCGGTGTACTGTAAGGGTTTTACAATGCTTTATGTAACAAAGTTCTTACTAGTTTTGCTTTTGTTTATTTTGGAGGTAGACTTCAACGTAATATATAAAAAAGTCCATGAAAATAATGACTTAGAAACATAATCATGCGAAGGAAATAGAAATAATTCTTAACTAATTTGGAGCGAAGTTTAATGGAAGTTCGCGATAGATCTTAGTCTGAGACAGACATTAAACGTGACTTTCCAGGAAAGTTTTCCCGATGAATTTTCAAAGGTTAATGAACTCGATCTAAGGCAGAGGGCTTGTGAAATATTTTTAGCAACGCTGATAAAACACGACGCGGCACTCAGCGGTGTTGGTTCAAATTAGGACGACTGAAATTGGGGACGTTTTTGTATAAATTAATTTGAAGGATAAGGGATTTCTGGATTATATGTATGTTGTAGATTTGTTATCAATGTTGGATGAATTGGTGCAAGAAATAGAGCATATAAAAGATTTTGAGGAATTAATGAATAGAGTGAAAAGATATTTTTTAAATTAAGATCTCGTGCAAAAGAATATTTTTTTATGTATGTATCGATTATCACTTACAAAGTTTTAGTTTTGATTCCAAGCATGGAATCTCTTTGTAATTCGTTATTGACTTTTTTTCACAGTTAGAGCGAATAACGAATTGGACAATCTAATGGTAAATGGTCACCACCGCCCATAACCTTTAACGAATGCCACAATTAACGTCAGATAAATGGTTGAGATTCGTTCGGCACGTAATTCAACGGAAGTACAATTATAATGACCTCGCCGCCCTAATTTACAATTTTGAGTTTCGAGACGACTGTGCGTTCTTGTTTACATCTTAAAGTCCGTTTTTGAACGTCATTGACAGCGTCCTCTCGCGTCAGCAGGGTTCATAACAGAAATAAAGTCAGTGGGTAAAAGGGAAGCAAACAGGCCGGCACCACGTCAGCTGTCAGCATAAATTACTGGGATGGAGCTGTCGCGAGTTGCTGTTGTGGTGTCGGGGCCAAATCTGAGTGCACGAGCGTGGGCACAGTGCTGCTGATGCAGCTGTAAATTGAGTGGGAGGGAATTTTTAACAGAAGAGAGGAATGAGATATATTTTTTAATTGTGTTGTTCTTTTTCAGGTCGCGACAGAGATAATTTTGTAAAAATGAATCGACTATTCTATAAGGCAAGTTTTGGTAATGAAATCACATAAGCACAACATATTTTTAACAAGACAATACATTGACAATCTCTATGACAAGTTATGTTACGGGAAGCCGTATATCGAATCACCGTAGCGTGCAAAATATTTGCAATATATAAATATAAATATATATAAATAGTTTGTTAAAAAAAAATGATGACACATGCAGAAAGAGATACAGGAGACCAAAAGTGGGTTCCTGGGATATACGATATTAGTATGTCGTGTGTTTCTGTAGTTACAGAAGAGTGATATCTTTGTCTCATGACTGTTTCCATTGAGTATTATCATCAAAAAGGTTCCCCAATCAAATCGTGAATACTCTAGCAACACAACAGTAGTACTACTTATGACAAAGCGCTTGACGTCGATTACCCAAGTATTAATTATCTATGTTGGCAGCTATCCCGTGGACCGCTGCGTCCACGTGCCCCCGCCGGACTGACATGACGGACTGACGCGGCCCTGATGTAGAGTTTGATGCAGCTGTATTTCGCCTAACAACTGACTGATAAAGAAGGCTCATAAGTATTGTATAATAATATTTCAGGTTTAATGTAGGGATCGTCTTTCCTATATATTTAAAAACCGACTACTGTTTCGGGAATAGCAGGTGTGCTTACATCAATACAGGACAGCGCTCTTCTAGCGACCCTTGTAGGATGCGGTCCCTGTTGTTGGTCGCAGTGTATTTATTATCAGAGAAGTGTAGTCACTTTACCGTGCTAGTTTTCAAAATATCATGTTAGATTTCGCACAAGGTAACGATCAATGATTCAATACCTTTAAGTTCCAAGTTTGCTTGTCCCATACAAGATTTAGATTGGTTTGGATGACTAATAATCCAAATTCTGGTATCGTTATTTTCAGATAGACAAAAATCTATTTTGTAGGTATTGCCCTTCATATTCGTTTTACAGATTTCTACTTTATAAATATTATTATTCGCTATCAGGGACAGTTTCGTCGGATTTTCATAGTAAAAGCGTTCCACAAAACGAATACTAGGGTTGTCAACAGTATAATAATAAACAGTTTTGTGCTTTCCCATAAAAGTAAAGCGGTTTACTTTATACCTAATAAAAAAAAATATATGTATTGATTATGACTGATGTAAATTAAAGTAAATATCCATTGTTGTCAGGATTTTGGTGCGGGCTCGGCACACTGTGCGGTAGAAATCTTTCAGGTCGAGATGTATTTTCAAAAAGTGAAAATACGAAGAATTTTCCTTAAAAAACCATTTTTTTTTATAAAACATCTTAATATTATACTTTACTATTTTTTGCCTATGGTTCAACTATGAAAAGTTGTCTGTGTCTAGGAAACAAAGCGGATAGCGTTGTGGTTAAACACTTGTAATGTACCTATTTACACAAAGAAAATATTAATTTCTCGTTATTAAAATATTTTTTTTGCAAACGTATTTACACTTTTTTGTTGAATTATATTTCTTGAACGATATTCGACAACCCTACCGGCGGCAAAGTGGTGTGTTTTTCACGTAACATTTTGCATGAAGCTGAAACAAAAGGCTTGTTTCCGGCTAGCAACGGATATTTTGTAACATCTAATAACAAAAGAAATATGAGTCTGTCAGTTTGTTACATTGACGGAACGCGATTTATGATGGGGATTTTCCTCCTTCCGCCATTTTTAGTTATATTTTTTTATCTTACAGAGCATTATTTTTCATACGTGTTGCTCGCTGATATTACAGGCTAAATATGCTGGCGGTTCCGGATTTTTTATCGTAATATATTATGTGCCAGATGTTTGGTGAAGTTAGCGTCCTCATGTACTGCTGGATCGAATTGGATGATTTTTTTAGATTTCTTTAGTCTGGGGAATACAGTTATGCAAAAATTGCTAAGTAATATATTATGAGATAGGTACATATTGCGCAGTTCAGTCTGCAGTATGCAGCGAGCCTATCGCCATATTGAGCACAAAATACAAGTTTTATCTGCTCAGTATCAGCCCGAAGCTAAGCTGAGCTAGCTTCGGGCTGATACTGAGCAGAAAAACCTGAAATCACTTTGTCCGACCAGGGATTCGAATCCGGAACATCAGTGCCGTGTTGTACTGCGTAAACAATATAACTATGCCACCGAGCCGGTCTAACAGATGTATTTTTGTGACTGTGCAGTCACAAAATTTCCCTCTAGTTTCCATTGATGCTTTCAATATTCGGCGTCCGCCATATTTGACAACCGCGTCATTCGAAATGACTGCCTCGGTGGTGTAGTTGTATTGCATGCGCGGTACGACAGTGCTCTGAGGTCCTGGGTTCGAATCCTGGGTCGGGCAAAGTGATATTTGGGATTTTCTGCTCAGTATCAGCCCGGAGTCTGAAATTTGTGCCCGATATGGCGATAGGCTCGCCCCCTATCACATCATGGGACGGAACACACTTGGCGAAAAGTGGGTGCCTTGGTTGCGCCTCTGCATACCCCTTCGGGGATAAATGCGTGATGTTGTGTGTGTCATTCGAAATGCGAACGTATGCGTCGGTACATAAATATGCGTTTGGCGCAATTTAATCTAATTACGTTGGTTGAGGGCGATAAACGTGACATGAAAAAAGATTTTTCATAATGATTTCTTGTGTTTACGCTAATGTTAGACATTGAAATAAAACTATTATACGGATTTTATCGTGGTTTTTATATTATAAGTTTCTCCCGAAGTTTCGAAGTCTGCAGCCTTCGTAATCACCGGACGGATTGAGATGTTGGTCATCCGCAAAGTCAAAGTTACAATATCCACCTACATTTTACGTCGGGAGAAAACAACAAGAAAACTACGATAAAATCCGTACAATACTTTTATTTCAAGTCTTTTGATAGTTTGGCTGATTAGACTAGACGGACGGTGTTGAATCTTGATCATCCATTAAATGAATCATCATCTGATTAATCCACTTTTTGCATTATGTAAATATGTTTAGCATAAAATATAAATTTGAATAATTAATTACCATAAATAAAAGATTACCACGAAAGTTGAAAAAGTGCAATCACGAGAACGGGTATCGTAAATCTGTTTGTATATAGCGATGAGCGGTGAGATAAACTATCGCACTGAACTCGCGGTAGCACGCGGTGTAATGTGCTACGCGATTAAAAAACAGACATTAGGTCGCTTACTCACTATTCTTATATAACTTGTTTACTGCTGTACTGTTAGTAGGTTTCATATGTGAGAGTCCGCCTGGACAGGTACCACCGCAATGTCTATTTCCGCTGCCAAGCAGCAGTGTGTAGTCACTGTTGTGTTTCGATTTGAAGGACATTGTAGCCAGTGTAACTACTGGACATGATAAGACATTACATCACATGTTTCAGGATGGCCAGGGGAATAGCAAACAGTACTTTGAAATTGAAGGTGTTGGATGGTGTTTCTAGTGTTTATGGGCGTTCGTATCGCTTACCATTAGGTGAAAGGCGAGCTCTTCTCGTCATTAAAAAAACTTGTGTTGGAAAAGTCATGGGAGAGATAATAACGCTGCAGGTATCCCGCACAAACGGTGCCTTTTAAATCCTTAACTACAAAAGTATGATCATAATTCAAATTTAATAACAATATACTTAAACAAACAAAACCAAAAGAAATACCTTTCCATCTTAAAGTGGAAAGTAGAGCAAATAGCATGGGGAAAGAATGACGATATTGAATCCTTCTACTTGCAAATAGAGTCGTGTATACAACAAAGCTTGGACAGCCTTTCTTCAGACAAGCCGAAGAAAAATATAATATCTAGCAAAACAAAACAATTACTTAAGAAACGTTCTGCACTGCAAAGGAAACCTCTGAGAAATAAAGAAGAGAAAAAAGAACTAGCCCAACTTTTTAAAACCACAAACAAGCAACTAAAGAAAGACTATGAAAACTACAGACTACAAATAATTGAAAAAAACCTAATCAAAACAGGAAGCCAAAAGAGAGCATATAAAGAATTAAGCACCGACAAAAAATGGATTGCAACTTTAAAGGCAAATAAAGACCCCAAAAAACTACAATCACGGAATGACCTAGTAAAGGTAGCTTCAGATTTTTATAAAAATCTCTACGATAACAAATGTCAAAGTTACTCTACTAACGAGCAAACCGTTGAGGAAAGCTACGACGAGTACCAAGAAAAAAAATGTAAAGTTACACCTTTCGACATTAAGGAAATATTAAAGAATGTAGAAAAATTGAAAAATGAAAAAAGCCCTGGATGCGATAACATACCCAATGAAGCCTTAAAAACAGGAAGACACATACTCATTGGAGTTCTTAGCATATTGTTTAATAAAATACTTGAAAAACAAAAAAATCCTAAGAAGTGGGCAGAATCAAGAATAACTCTCCTATACAAGAAAGGCGACCCGGAGGATATCAACAACTATCGACCAATCAGTTTACTCCCAACGATGTATAAGCTGTTTGCTATGTGCCTCGAAAAAAGATTAGAATCAAAAATAGAAAAGAACCAACCAAGGGAACAAGCAGGTTTCCGCCCAGGATACTCCACTATTGATCATATTTATACCTTAGAACAGATCGTCGAAAAATATCAGGAATTTAATACCCCTCTATATCTCGCGTATGTTGACTACGCGAAAGCTTTCGACTCAATAACAAACGATAGCATCTGGAAAGCACTGAAAAACCAAGATATTCCAAACGCATACATTAATATAATTAAAGATATATATATAGAAAAAGTACAAGCCGAGTAAAGCTAGATAGGATTGGCCCTAAATTCAGCATTCGCAGAGGCGTAAAACAGGGAGATCCACTCTCACCGAAACTCTTCATTGCTGTTTTACAAAATATTATGAAAGACCTAAACTGGGATAGAAAAGGAATTAAAATAGGCGAGAAATTTCTTAACAACCTACGTTTTGCAGACGACATTGTTCTCTTTTCGACAACATCAAAACAACTAGAAGATATGCTAAATGAGTTATGCAAGGTTAGCAACAGTATTGGCCTACAACTTAATATTTCTAAGACAAAAGTAGCAACGAATAGCATACAAAACCCTATAATATTAAACCAAAAACCCATCGAATATGTGGACAAATATATTTATCTGGGAAAACAAATTTCGTTCAAAAACACAATGCACATAGACGAATTAGATAGAAGACTCAATCAGACCTGGAGGAAATATTGGAGTTTTAAAGAAATATTAAAATCAAAACTCCCAACAAAACTAAAGAAAAAAGTAATGGACTCATGTCTGTTACCCTGCCTAACATATGGTGCCCAAACATGGGTATTTAACAAAACGATAAAAACCAAATTAAGATCTTGCCAACGTGCTATGGAAAGAGGGATGCTAGGCATCAAGATTATGGAAAAACGAAAAAGCAGTGATATAAGACAAATCACCAAAATTATAGATGCAGAAAAACATGCCCAGCACCTAAAATGGAATTGGGCAGGCCATATGGCACGCACAACAGATAGAAGATGGTCAAAACAAGTTACCATGTGGAAAGGTCCAGAAGGCAAAAGATCAAGAGGAAGACCAAAGGATCGCTGGGTAGACGACATACAGAAAACAGCAGGTGCAAACTGGACAGAACTGGCACAAGACAGAGAAAAATGGAGACGGTTGGAGGAGGCCTATACCCAGGATAAGGGGCCATGACTTAATTTTTTGCGTTCAATCTATTTAAATATGTACTTTCTTTTTAAAAATATGTAAACACTAAGTCAAGGAACAATAAAGGCTTTATTATTATTATTATTATTATACTTAAATTAAAATAAATGAATGAAAGATAATATCAATAATTTTATTTGATTTAACTTGGGACATAAATTGATCAAAATAATTTAGTATTTTATTTTTTTTTCACTGAGGAGGCATGGCTACCTTCATATTCTAGATATCACAGTACTTATTATAGCTTTGAATGATATTCGGGAAAGTATTTATAATTTTTTTGTTCAAACACTCGAGGGGTTCCGGGAAGGCAAAACAATTGAGTGACGTTAGATGGAACGATGGAAAGAATTTTAAGTGTTTTATAATTTTTATTTTTTGACATTTTGTAATTGTTGATTTATCAACTTTTTTTTTAGCTTTCTGGCTGACGCGGTGTCTCGAATAGCAGAATAAGTATTAAAAAAAATAAAAAATTAAAGAATCGACTATTAGGTGATACGAAGTTCGTCGGGTCAGCTAGTATCTGAATATCATCATTACATAGTATAAAACAAAGTCGCTTTCTCTGTCCCTACCTTTGTATGCTTAAATCTTTAAAACTACGCAACGGATTTTGATGCGGTTTTTTTTAATAGATAGAGTGATTCAAGAGGAAGGTTTATATGTATAATAACATCCATTAAATAGTGGAGAATTACTGTTATTTTGTTATGTTATACCCGTGCGAAGCCAGATCGGGCCGCTATGTTTTTATATACAACATTCACAGTGTTTCTGTATATAGTATAAAAACATACGAAATCAAATTTTGCATCAAATCAAACGCGGGCCGGTGGACATATAACGAGGGGGGATGGAAAGAGCTGATCGCTAATGCGTGGGTAGCGGGTAGCGTGGAGGAGGTATAGGGTCCGCGCCCGTCGCCGCTCGTGCAGAAACTCTAGATAGTTACCGAGACCCACTGACGAGGTAGGGACGAAGTACATTCGGCGACGAAAATATTTACTAATTGTTTCACATAAAAAAAATTATCGCTGAATAAACATTTGTTTCACATAAAAAAAAGATACGCTGAAATGATAAATCTCTTTTGAAGTCAGTTAACAAAATCAAGACGCAGTATCTTTTTTTTTTACAATAGCCGGGGTAAATTTTTAAAGTACTTGATGGTAAATGGTTATTGTCACAGATGAATAGTTACAAGTACTAGAATAGTTTGTTTGTTATCGAAATTAATTTATTCATTCATATAAAAATCTCTGATATTTATTTATTCACATAATTATATGTAAAGATATAAGAAATGTATTCAATATATTCTCGATAATAGCTCTAAACAAGGATTAGTCACTAATATATACATCTAATACATATATGTCGTAGTGAAAATTCTTTACTTGGTTATTTTTTACATGACCGGCAAAGTATCACCGGTCTATATTTATTTTCCAGACAGTTATTCGATTATTGAAACACTTCTTTACTTCACTAACAATTTACTGCATAGTAACACTAGCGGAATACACAATTTGCTCGGTTCGAGCGTCCAAACAAGACTCGTACAAAACCTTCTACAAGATTCTTGCTCTCGTCGTTCGGCCGGTCCTTATATTGACAGCAGTCGACCTCCCTCCTCTTCTAATACTTCCTCGATGTAATGATAGATGGCGCCACTATCGCTCCGGAAATTCACCAATTCAACGAAGCTGCTGCGGCGACATATACATAACAATTAATTTAAGAGAAGTGCTGGGACTTGCTTCTGCTCTAAAATAATAATCTTTTAGGCAAAAAGTTAATGAGATATATTTTTACTAGTTATTAAATTATTGAAAATCATAAAAACAATGAGACCTTTTAAATTCAAAACTTAATGTATCCTAATTAAGGTTGTGAGAAAAAATATAATACCGCTTGTGTTCTCGACTGTACTTCGCGGAATATTTTTCGGTCCGGCGAGAAAGGTCGGACCCTCCGTGCCTTTTAGTCAAACTTTATATTTTTTGAGGTCAGAAAAGGAAGAAATGAAAAATTATGCCTATGAGTAACTTATAACGGAAGTCGGCGAATAAAGTCGCCCTTATTTTATACACTTGTCCCTTTGGATAAAAGGGAATGTGGAGAAATTGGCATTTTTTGGTATACATACTTACTCACCTACTACTGTGTTATATAAGTTCTTGAATTCGTGTGTCCGTCTGTAGATAGCGTCTAAACGAGTAGGATATTCGTATCCGCCCAGATAGCGACAACCATACACAAGGCGTTAAAACCTGCCGTAGTGTCCACGAGACTGTATCGCGTTCCGAGATCAGTCTGTGCATACCCGGTTTCGAACAGGCAGCATATTTGTGTTAACCGACGAGGGATGATCATTTCTGCTCAACTGATACTCTATCACGCCCCTCCACTAACCACCAGGAGAAGTAGAGGCATTTTGACGTGCCCTTACAAAAGAACATAGGTCAACCCACGATACTTTCGTAAATATTTTTTTGATGGTATTGCATACGTACATAGTATCACGCCTCTATCCCATGGAGTAGGCAGAGACTATGCAAAGTATTATGAATTTTTTTAAGGCACGGCATTTATTAAAAAACGGTTTAAAAACAAACAGCGCAAGTAATTACAGTTGTAATTGGCTATACAGAATGCAATGATGCTAATAACAGGTTTGTTGCATCATCCGATCAATAATCATAAATTGTGGATGAATGTTTCATTAAACAATTACTGGTGCACGTGGTGTTTGATGGTAAGCAAATGAGCTATCAGTCACGTGGTAAGTGGTCACCGTCCTCCATGAATACCTAATAGAAGAATCCTAGGTTTCAGGGTGAGTTTATTATGTTTGAGGGGAAGTGACTTCATGGTCTTTAGAAAGCTCAATGAATACGAAAGTAACCAAGTTGCCTCCTGTTCTTCGAAATGTACGTAAATTTGTTTGTAGGATAAATTCTGGAAATGTTGACTTGATTTTAAATTTTTTTACTTATACAAAGCTTTGTTGTCTTTGAGTAACAATAATATAATGAAAAAGTTGTGAAACGCTTGGATATCAACTGTCGGCCAATGATGCGGTAATAGCTGAACTGATTTGGATAAAATTTGACATAAAGATAGACCTTGTTCTTGATAAATACATAAGCATAATTTATTCAGGAAAAATATAGAATGGGACTTTAATTTCGAACAGGATACAACGCAAATAAAGCTACGATCAAAAGCCGGCATAATAATTGCAGCAGCGTCATGGTGTTCATTAGCTATTAGCGAGGCGTTTACAGCGCTCACGATATACTGCCTGCAATCACGCAATGTTTACTTCACTTGCAAGCATCAAAACTATTAGTCCGTGTCCTTGGCTTGGCCTTGAAAGAGTTAAAAGGTTTTAAGTTTTATATACAAACAAATAATGAGTATTATTGTAACTGCCTACTGCTGAGCAAGGGTCTCTAATACTGAAATTAAGTCTTAGTCCAATTCGCTGGCCGTGTGGTTTTGGTAGACTTTATATAATATCTTCGAATAAAAAAAAAATGCTTACCAAGCTGTCTCAAAAATAATAGTAACAGAAATGAAAAGTGGTAGTTGCAGACGGTATTGTTTGTAGCATGAAAAGCCCGTTCGACTGCGCTGGTTCTGTATCATAGACAATCGATGATAGATGAATGGCTATACTGTTGTGTTTCGACGTTCATAAACTTGGCTGGAGGTTCAATAAATGCAATCTCTTTGCCTGTTTTCAATTTTTTACTATGAAGGACTATATGCACGTGTGCTTCCTCTGCTCTGAAATATAATGATTTTTACTATGTAGTCTTAACTTGATTTAATTAATTAGGGTTTTGTTATTGTGGGAAATAGTTATAGTAGTAGCCCAAATTCTATGCTGAAGTTAATTTTGCCATTGGCTCACTCCCTGTCACATTACAAGACGGAATATACAGTTGGCGACAATTGGACGCCTAATTTCCACCATTTGTTTATTTTATTTTATAAAATGACTCGACTAGCCACACAATAATCGTAACGAGCAGCGTGTTTGTGAGATCAAGATGTTTGCGAGACATCTTAAATTCAACTAAGATTTGATTCCTCGAATAAATCAAAGAACTGATAGCTTTGGCTGATATCAAAACAAACCCGATACATTATTATCATCCACATGACGTCTACCGCTGCAACCAGACCTCTCCTAAAGATTCCACACGGACTTGTCAAAAGCGACCTGCGTCCAGCGTGATCCTGCGACCTTTATCAAGCACTCGGCTATGCGATACATAAAAATTCATTATTAATGACATCATACATGAAAGCCTTTAGCTATTTCTTTGTGTTTGAAATTGAAAAGAAATCATTGTATGAAGATAAAGAGGATGTAAGGGACCGATGGAACTTGATCGCGTTGTACTAGCTTTGTTAGTTCTACAGTGATATAGCGTCAGAGCGACAACATAAGACCAGTTTAGTTAATTAATTTTTTACTTTTTTATACTAGTGATTCGATTGAAGGTTTTGCTGGACCGTGTTGGGACAATTCTCTGAGAGAACCCGGCGGAAATGAATTCTTAGTTTTTTATTGTTATTGATATAATCTCACGTCTTGGTTAATTGCAGTTCATTCTCATAAAGATGAAAGATTTTCACGATTTCTCTTTATGCTGGTTGTAGGATATATTTTATTATCCGCCCGAATAGTGACCACACACAAGGTGTTAATACCCGCCATCGTGGCCTACGTAAGTGTGTGCGTTACGGGATCAGCCTGTGTATATCCGGTTCTAACAGGCCCGCATAATTATGTCGACTGTCGATGGGTAATCATATCTCGTCAGTCAACACAATTATGCCAGCTCTCTCATCACTCGTCACTGTTGGACCCCACTCTGTGTACCATCAGGTGTAGTCGGGTAAAATTGCTGTGCCGGCAAAAAAAAAACATATCTTAGCACGGAGGTAAACACGGTATATCGGTAAATGTAGTGCCAATTTCATTTCGACCAACATTGAAAATACATTTCCGAAGCGCCACCTCAGTTCACGCGCGACATTTTTTCAATGCTCGCAGTCAAGGGGCGTTACATAAGACGGAAGCGTGGCTCGTCTATTGTCGAAGCAATCTGTCGTCGGTTGCGAGTGCGACGACAATTACTATGCAACAATGCATGTTTCAAAATATGGCATGACAACGAGCAGTTAGCGTGTTGTGGGAGAGGCACGGGCGGCGGCGGTGAGCGGAGCGAGTTGTGTATTATCGCAAACTGTGTACCGTCGCTGAGATTATTTGGTCGGTCTCTTGTAAGGGAGATTGTGGCTGGGTTACACCCTGGTGAGTAATGCAGTATCTTACGCCTTTGTGTAAGATGCTACTTTTTATGAATAGTCGTAACGCTTTTCATTAGGCCAGTGACTTGCTTGTTTAATTGTCATATTGGGTAAAAAATTCACAAGCCGACATAATTCTACTTCTGGGACTTAAAAGCAGATGTCGGGTTACTTAGAAGTAATCAAAATTTTAAAATTCCAGTACGGTCATTTTGTAGTATGAAAATAAAATCATAATCATCGCTACCGCTCATGACTTACACAACATTAAAATGAGCTGATAATTGTAATTTATAACACGTTTAAGTGTACTTGCAACTAACAATCGCAATTTGGCATCAATTAAAATCGCCGGGTCGCTTGTCTATTCAAATTATCCCCCCCTCCCCCTTCCCGTTTAATTGTTCGGCTCGGATGATGAATTGTATGATATCACGTAAACAATGAGTTAATTCGTGCCGCGGTTATATTGTTGTATGTATCTGGGGCTAGCGTCAGGGACGATTCGAAACACTGATGGGCATTGGATGGTCGTATTTGGCATAGCAACAGTAATGGTCACTCTGTAATAGTGGCATATTCGCGTTCTGGAGACGTGATGCAGATAGTGACAGGCCGGCATATTTCTGGTGACCGTGGAGAGGCAACTTCAATAGTTGACTACAGTATTTACTAAAGAGTTGCATCATTAGTTTATCTTTACTTAAAACAATCTAAGGTGATTCGATCTCTCGAGTGGGGAATTTGCAATCATAACAAAAAAAAGGAAGTATGAGAGGTGTTCTATTAAAAAAATAAAATAAACCGGCATAGCCCACACCTTTTTGAGGAACGTGAAAATATTTAAAATCGACCATAACAAGTGAGTTTGAATAAAATAATTTCAATCATTGTTTCGTATTATAATATCACATTAGTGATATTTATAAATCTAAAGAGTATACGCGACCACCCACCGCGACCACTAATTATATGAAACAAGCAATAAAAGCCAGTTAGAACAAAGGGCGTAGTCTTTTTGCTACGCGACCGGTAGCTCTTCGCACAAAGCTATTTACTGTGTAACTTGCGGGCAGTGTGGGACAAAAGTATCGGCTATTTCGAAATGTAGGATTAAAAAATCAGTATCAGTGGATAACAAGCATCTTGACTGTTCACTAACAGTAGAGTAACTATGCTAATTTAGAATCATAAGTGAAGTGAGGCAGGATAAGTTTGCTTGTTTCTTTATTATATTTAAACTTATAAAGATGAAGATTTATTATTTAGTATGGCCCCGGTAATCGTAATCTAGCAGTAATAGACAACGGAGTAAAGTGGCTAGTAATTGTAAGTGAGATTGGCGTATTCCCCTCACGTAATTTAATTCTTCTTCTTCATTAAAACCTAGCATCAATAGACTGTGTGATTGTAGGGTTGTTTCAAAAGTATTCCTCCAGTTCGTCTACTATAAAAAAAAATATATAAAACCGTCTCGTGTCCGGTAGTGTACGCCAGAAGCTTTATACTTTACGAACGTCCGCGCTGCACGCGACGGAAGACGCGTTGTAACTCCGCCGGCCAACTTCCGAACATAGTTAATAAGTTTCATAATGTTCTTTGTTCAGTTTCAGTTCTTTTTCAGTGGTGTCCTGTTGCTTTGTATTTCGATAGGGTTGTGTGTGAGCGAGGTTTTCATTTAACTTTTACTTTGAATCAAACTGTGTCCAACTAATTGTCAACCGTTGGCTCTTATCCACTTTGTGGGTTCAACACAATATAGAACTTTTGCGTGTAATGCAGAAATGATTTAGCTTAGCTTTTACTTACTTATCTTACTTAGGTGGAATCAACCCCAGGTAGAATAAATTTAGAATGAATGAATTTCTCCTAGTCGAATTTCGGCCACTGCGGCCAATCTTAACGGAGGTCAGTCAAGTACGGAGGAGATATTATAGTGTGCAAGTGAGTGCGCAATACACAGGTGCATTCACTGTTTCTTCACTATAATAGACCAGTAAGACGGCAATCCGACATCCCCGGAGAGAGATCAGGCGCAGGACCAACGGCTTTACGTGCTGTCCGAGGCATGGGGGTATCACATCATCAAATGCGTAAACCCGAGCTGCTATTGACACATTTTTACAATGGAACAACTAGTCAAAATGATTTTCACTATAAATAATAAATTAGAAACACCCACACAAAGTATAATCTTATCTGGGAGTCCCTCAATCCACCGTTCACATTGTATATATGCAGCTACTAGACCAAGAGTTCGATAAATTATAATAATAAGGTGAAACCAACCAACTGACTTTAATTTTACTTATACATAACCAAAAATTTTGGTTTATAAAATAAAAAATAAATAAATGAAATATTTAAAAAAATATATATAATATTTCCATTTTTAAAGAGATGTTTCAAAATCAGTGGTGATTACCTAAAAGTCTAAAAGCCTAAATATACTTTCACTCTCCTGGTTACCTGTCCTTCCTTCCAATAGATCTAGTGTAATTTGTTGAACTAAGAAAAAATCTCATATAATTTTCTGCTTCGCTTTCGACCCTACACGTCCAATATCAAAGTTTTAACATAGTCTAGGAAAGGGAAAAGGAAATGTTACTTATAGGTACATTTGGAAGCCTACCGCGTGCTGGAAAGCGTTATTGAGACGAAGATCCCAGGTTCAAATCCATATTCAGAAATCATCAGTACTTTTTACTAGTTTGTTACATGTGTATTTGTTAACGGTAAAGACAAATCTCGTAAGGAAACCATTGTTCTACGACTGCCTCGGTGGCATAGTTGCGAGTGCGCGGTATTAGCTTGCGCTCTGAGGTATCCAGTTCGAATCTCGGGTTGGGCACTAATATTGAGTTTTTCTATACAGTCTCGGCCCAGAGTCAGAAGATTGTGCCTGATATGGCCATAGGCTCGCCCCCTATCACATCATAGGACGGAATACAAGTTACGAAGTGGGTACAGTAGTTACGCTTCTGCCTACCCCTTCGGTGATTAAGGGCGTGAGTGTGGAACCATTATACCTAAGAATCCTCTTTAGGAGTTTCGAAGGTATATGGAGTCACATGTAGGTCACCTTAGTTACACAACATTCTAAGGCCTTTTAATTAAACGAGGGGACTCGTGCACGATCAACGGGCTGTGATATAAAATATGTACCGTGGTTTCGTTTTGTTCGAGAAAGAGTTTCGCGGGATTGGAATTTGTGCCCGCCTCGTTGATATTTGTGGCCGCTCGCCCCCGTCATTTTCGAGACGGAACTACGCTCCGCGAACCGCGGGCGTATTTATTGTGCATGTGCCTACCCCTTTCAGGAAAGTCATTGTTTAATACAACTTAATTAATGTTATAACATATTTCGTGAAGCTTTCTGGAGCTTTCTTGAAAAACCCACATATTGTATCTATAAAAAGATATTCGGTCAATGACATTATATAAATATTTTTTCTCACACGGTAAAATGTATTGCATACAATCAAAATATAGCGGTGTATACCTATCGACTGATAGGTGATACTGCATCCTTTCCATAGTCGCTCAAATTATGCCGGTCTGCTTTTTTCGATAAGCCCCGATCAGTGTTAGAAATATATTATTTGAAACAAGTTGCCATTGGTTAATTTTTACAATTTGTAATAAGATCTTTGTTTCTTATTCTGTATATTGTTGTACTTATTGTTTATGGTTACTAAGTTAACTAAACTACCGACATCTTCGGCTCGAAGTTGTATATAAAATCGAATTCCAAACTCGATATACATTCAACAAAAACAAATACATATAAACTATGTACAAACTGACACAAAACAATGCCGCGAAGCTCATAATTCTGTCCTTGGCTATTGTTACCAAAAACAAAGGTCTTCCCTCTCGCTCACTCATAAAGCATATCATATTGCCGTCTCCTTCACCGGGTTCAAATAGTAATTCGAGCTTCCTGTTGGTAAGTTATTAGCATAAAAATCCTACTAAACTTATTTAACGAAGTAAGGTTTTATTTATATAGATGACGCCATCTTTGTTTTGTATTCTTTTGGATCTTTGTGTTTTGTATTTATAGGACGCTAATGAATATAAGTTTTTATTCGTTACCGCGTCAATATGTCAGTCTCGATATCTTTAGGGGAAGCCTAAAGATATGCTGAATAAAGTGCAGCAGTGGAGTTCCAAATGCTGAAAATGATGATCATTTCTTACGGCCATAAATCTGATCAGACTAATATTAAGTAGTTAACCTATAGAGGGAATAGGCATATGGGAAAAAGCCGCTGAAAATCTCTATTAACATACTTCAAGTTGGTATTTTGCAAGACTCCCGCAGCCGAGGCGGCAATCATTCTGTAGACAAATGTGTCCACAGCTTGCCTCTACCGCTACATTGCATTTACTGCAAAGCTTATTTTAGACTAGCAAGTTCTTCAGTCCAGATGCATTTACTAGCGATGTTTAACGGAGTATTTGACTAATTTTTGTTCTTTACGTTTATTAAATATTTATCTCATAAATTCTAACACCGATAGATTTTAACAATCTAGAAAATAATCAACAAGTTATAAGCGTTTGAATTAGGATAGGAGTAAATGTAAAAAAAGGAAAAAAGAGGCAAGAGGCAGGAATACACGCACGTGACGTCATCGGGCATAACGACCCGTACGAAAGAATGAGATAGAGCGATATCCCCACTGCGCACCCATATTCCGCACATTGCAATACTTATAGTATGAATTACTGCCTCATTTATTAACCAATTCTAATGCAGTTTTCACAGAAAGGCTTGTTTTTCGTTAAACATAAGATAATGTCTCAAATCAAACGAAGAAAATAACCTGTTCTTTACATATTCTACTTGCCGTAACCAAGCTTCAAAATTTGCAGTAGTCAACTCGTCGTAACCGTCACCAGGGTAAAATTCGTTTACGAAAGATAACTACTGCAAGTTTTATTGGTAATCTAATTTAGATGTAATCATTTGCTGTGTCAGGAAAATATCGCGTGAAGGAAGTGAGCGTACCGCTGCATCTCATTTCCGCGCTCCCGGACTTTTATGCCGCGTTATCACGAATTGACCCGAAAAAGTACATAATCAAAACACAGCGTTATCTGTACCGCGTTCATTTATTATGCCGATATTCATCTGAGGTGCGTTTCCATTACTCACTTATATCACCTTGCTTTACGGGATAGAATTGATAAATGAACTAAAAATAATGCGACGGGACAAGCAATTCGATAAATAACATTTTGACACCAAAAATTTTAAATTATACACTATTTTTCAGAACTTTCTTTACCATTCTTGCTCACTGCTGCTTGGCGTAAGAAACAAACAAAATAGAATAAGCTTTAATTTTTTTGCAAAGAACTCTATATGAGATATGCAATACATTATTCGACGTTCAAAATAAATAAAACACACTAAGCTTTTATCTTCGAAGGGTAAGCAGAGGTGTCACCAGGGCATGCACTTTTCGCCTTGTGATAGGGGGCGACCCTATCGCCATATCGGGTACACATTTTTGACTTAGAGCTGATATAGAGTAGAAAAACTCAATATTACTTTGCCCGATTCGGTACCACACAATCAAACTATGTTATCGTAGCAGTAAAAATGAATACTCGTGTCGTATTACAATGGTAACGCGCCCCATCGAGGAGATACACTCCGCTGACCACTTTCCACAATACCTGAGCCCTTTGTCCGTCGCAATTGGAACGGTAAATTCAATTTATCTGAACGCGCATCGAGTTATCACTCGGGCGAATATTAGTCGAAAGTCCTTGTTACAAACAATTATACGTTTGCATGTTAAACAGTGGGTTTGGCCCGGAAATGATATTTTTAATTATTTTAGTGAAAGTTTTACGCGTAAAGGTTGTCGCGCACTTATCGTACTGTTGGAGTCGACGTTGCGCTATATGTGGCGTTGTAATTTCGTTTGATTCTGGGGTATGAACGAAAATTTTTTCGACTTTTCTGGTAATAAAATTGCACCTGCTCATTCAGATATTCATTATTAATAACTCGATTTTGTAATACCGATAAGAGTGACCAATTAGGATATTCATGAAGTATTTCTAAATATCGATATTGAAAACTTTAACAAAATAAGTAGCATTGAGTGTATTTTGTATTCAAATGACAAAAATAACCTCAATTACTAATATATTTAAATTTGTTACATTTTTATTCCTGACCTATCGAAGACTGCAGCTTTGAAGGTTACTGGGTGGACTAAATAAACAAATTTATCGCGAAAAATACGTTAAATAGTTTTATTTCATACTACTGTATTACTCTCTCTGTAGTCGGTCCCTCATGACTGAGGATCGTAGTCATCACTAGATGTATCGCATTTAGAGCGGATTATTTGTCTCCACCGGTTTCTGTTCATCGCATCTTCAACTAGTTGATAGAATTCACCCTCGATCGACGACCATCGTTTTTTGCCCTGTTGATTGAGAGTCCGATATTCTCACTCTCTTTCTTAAGCTTCTGAAACAGCTTTTGCATGTCGTCCTTTGAGGTAGTCAACAAGACAGTGTCATCAAGACTATATTACAATGCGATGGATTTCGTGCCCGGGCGATAAGTGTGTGTCACACTTTACGGTTTTGACTAAATACTTGTTAATTTATAATATAGTTATAATATTTTTTATGGGCGTAGGATGTCCTCTGGGGGTCGTAAGAGAATACCATGGGGTTTAGGCCATGTTTTTCTTGGCTGCAATGTAAAAATGCCAATGTTTTTGGAAATGATGTGTGATTATTATGGTAAACACCTATGAAACCCTTCTGGTGATTCATACCCATTTGTTATTTGTAGTCAAATATAAGTTAAGTAAATGCGTCATAAATTGTGAGTGATTGCGACATTTTGTGATCACTAATGATAACATGATTAAATTTATAGTTTTTTTTTAAATACTATCGGAAAATCTTCTTACTCTACCGGAAATTTGAACTATAAATCCATGAGTTTTAGGTTTGGAATTCTTAGGTCGGGTTTCATTTGTATTCGTATATCTATACTTATATATAAAGCTGAAGAGTTTGTTTGAACGCACTAATCTCAGGAACTATAGATTCGAATCGAAAATCTTTTTAGTGTTGGATAGCACATTTATCAAGGAAGGTTATATATAAAAACTAAATAATTTTGCGAAAAACACCCGTCAATTTGACCTGATAATGTTTTCGACACAGCGATATTCTTATCGCTCATCACACAAACAATAATCATCAACAAAAACAATAAAATCAATCTATAGTTGTTCTACACTCTACCTAACCCCTTCACAAGCATGAACTATGCAAATACGTTATAAACAGCATTATTTCTCCAGAAGCGCGCTAATGTTCAAGATAAGTTATCAATAAGGCGCTGCCGGCCATTAGTTTGCTTTCACCGGACGGTCTAAATAACCCCCCATACCCCCTCGCGCCCCTGGATACGAGATATTACGGGATTCCACGCAGATGTAGTTTGGAATTGATGTTAGTACGGGAAGGTTTAACTCATAATGTTGTGTGGAGGGAAGTGTGGACTGTATTTAATTGATAACGTAGGAATGTAATACTGGTATATTTGTCTGTAAGGGTCTGTAGCTTTGTCTAATTTAATAGTCAAGCAAGGTACTACGAGAATTCATAAACTTTTTTTTTTATTTTATCATAAAAATCCCCATAGTTAAGAATACTATGCGTATAATGGATTTACTGTAATTTGTTTGATAGCAGGGTTACCAGCTCAGTATATGCCGGGCAAGTCCTCCTATTTACAGTTTTTTGTGTTTCTATACTTGTTTAACGACAGCACCCAGTGCTGCAGTATTGGGTTCGACCTTCGAGTCGGGCAAAGTCATATTTTTCTACACAGTATCTTATCAATCAGGAGTCTGGAATATTCGATATGGCGATTTGTTCGTCCCCTATAACATCATGGGACAGAGTACACACGTCAGAAAATGAATGCATGCCTACCCCTTCGGAGATAAAAGGCTGAGTATGTGTGTGTGTGTTTCAGTTTGATAACCATTGTAGCTAATTTATTCAATTGAAGAACTTAATATTTCCAGTCTTACTTATAAACTTGTTTTAGCGTTAAGATGTGATTAAGAATTGCATAAATAGTTGTCAAAAACATCACCGGTTCCTAGTTTAAACCTTATTAAGAGGCAAGATGGCGGGTTTTGACTTACAACTGATCGAGTAAATTTGTGTTTTGACTAAGCGTAGCTTTACGAAAATTTTATAAGTAAGACTGATAATCTCTCAGAATGATGATTGCACTGCAGCGGTACGAAGTGCTTTGTAATTCAGTCATTGGTGAACTTATTTTTTTTGTTCAGTAATAATAATATTGTTTTTAGTTTCTATTCACCGTGCAATAATAAAAAAATATAATAATAGCCAGAACGTTATCAAATGAACGTTTCGCTAATCTGGTAATCAATTAATCCTCGAACCCTAAATAAATCTTCAGAAGCGCAATATATCGGTCCCGGCCAGTTTCAAAGATGGCTTCCAAAGTGTGACACAAAGAATCCTGTTAACACACTTACAAAAGCCACACGGTCGACAAAAGCGAGCCATTCACGCAACAATATCAATCATCCGGGGTTCCCCTGGAGTTGTCCGGATCGTTGCTATGGCAACATGTATGTCTGCACCTGATTACTCGATACAGGTGGCACAGTTGGGATGGTAGATAGTGTGTTTGGGAGCGGAGGAAAATATTATTTCTTAAAAAAGTATTTTTTTTATTTTTATTTAAGGTTTGTTGGAAGACTTACAGCTATACAAACCTAAATAACACTAAACTAGTTGACTGATACCTAATAACAAGTCTCCACTTATACTAATCATTATAGCTAAAAATGAGCAGACTAGTACTGCTTATCATACTAATATTATTAATGCTATTTGTTAAAATGTTTGGATGTTTCTATGTCAAAAATAAACGTAGAAACAACTTAACGAATTTGGATCGAATTTGGCACATGGACAGATCATGTCTTATGTTAACACATAACCTTTTACTTTTCAATCCCGTAATTTGCTTCCATGGGAAAAAATGGAACGTAATTCATTCATAAATATAATATAATTTTATAGCCTGTACAGGAAAATAAAAAAAATAATTACCTAACGCTGTCGAAATAAGAAATTAGTTCCACATTCGACAACAAGACGAGTTATTATACTATGGTAAGATTATATTTTCATTTTAGTAATGACCCATAGATCCACACGCCAATATAGTGAATAAGGAGGGGTGTAGATATACAGTCGGGGATGTGTCGTTGTTGTCTGTTCGCGTAAAGTTCAGTTTAACCTTAGCCAAAATGTCGCCGCGTTACATTAAACTCAAGTTTATTGCAAACAGCGCGGCGTATCTGAGGTGAAGTTTGTTATAATTTAATCGAAGTAAATAAATAATTAGTTACAGGCTTTATTTTATTTAGTATTGGTCCATCTTTAAGTGTATCATAAAATTAATGAATAAAGAGGCCTCTATAAAAGCTGCTTGATGCATGGCAGAGATAGCTAATAAATGACAGAGTCGAGGCGCTGGGCATGCGGAGACATATTGGATCTCTCCATATATTCTACCGCCTACCTATCATGGGAAGTGCTCCGAGGAAAACTCGCTATCACAGTGGAGTTCATCCGTCCTACGTTGAATCCATCCATAGTAGCACAGTGCGTTTTCAAAGAGCCTTTCTGCCGCGCACACAAACTTTGGAATGAACTCTCTGCATCGCTGTTTCCCGAGCGCTATGACTTGTCCTTTTCAAAACGAGGTTTAAAAAGAGTGCTCACCTCGCGATAGGCAACGGCTTGGCTGTGCCTCTGGTATTGCTTTAGTGCATGGGTGGCGGATGCTGTTTAACATTAGGCGGACAGCTCGTCCGTCTATTAAGGTAATAAAAATAACCATATTTGCTAGAGGTAGGATATATTTTATATCCGTCCGGATAGCGACCGCCGTACATAAGGTGTTAAAATCCGCCATAGTGGTCCATGTAAACTGTCGTGTTTCAGCATTAGCCTATGTATATCCGGTTCCAATAGATCGGCATAATTGCATCCACTGCCGAGGAGATTTCTTCACTTCACTTTACTTCGCTAACCATCACGTTCCGAGGAGTCACTTTGTCGCGGCTGTATAAAAAGCGGAATGTTTTAGTCATAATTCAACCCCCCCTCCCCCCCCCCTTCTCCCTTCAATTATAATGTCAAGAGGCCCTGACCCAGCATTAACACAGATGGCTTAAAATAAATTTCAAAAGTAAAAGCAAACACATGTAAACATAAGTTTTGGTTATAAATGCGCGTCGCAAACGTATTGAGGCTGAATTGAATTTATTTGTTATTATATATGGACAATGTTTGTGTAAATCGAGGTTGGCATGCAGAGCGTCCTCAAAGATGGCGGTTATTGATAAATTTACCTGTGTTATTTATTTTGTAAGGTCACTGATAATGTTTTTTGAGATTGTGTGCTCGTTTCTATCCAACATCCCACGGTTAAATTAATAATTGCTACCTAAAGTACAAGTTCATTTTAATATTGCGATACACATACTTATCTCCTTGAAAATAATACTTTATAATAAGTTCCTCGAACCGTACATGTAAAATAAAAATGTGGAAGTTTCGAACAAAATATATATATTTTAAATATCAATGAAAATTTATATTTTAATTTTACTCGCTCTAATACAACTACCCCCCTACTCTAAGAGGATTTTTCGGAACGCTAATATCAAACTTTCTGTCAGAAATACAGTCACGCACGCGCCGAATTCGCACTGAATTACAAAATGACAAATAAGAAACAGAAAAATAAAACTGGGATTATTGGTGAAAATATACTTCATGTATGTTTTTTGGCACAATTTTAGCAAAGATAAAAAGGAATATGTAGTTTCATTCATTAACGCAGTATGAAAACCCTGTACAGATCTTAAATTAAGTGATTTTTTTTAAAATTTCTAATCTACTTATCTGTACATCGAGCATACATATGTGATATTTCTAGAATCTAGACCGTAACGAATTTGGAATTTCAAGAAAAGGTTTTATCACCTAGACCGATGATCTGTCATGTCGTAAAGCTAAGCAAAATCCTTCTACACGACGCTTAAACATTGTGTTGGGTTATGGGATGATCCCAGTGGGGTAGGTCCGGAGTACAAAGACGAAACAATAAACATTAATTATTTTTTTATTCGGGCATAGCAAAGTGAACTCACTGTACCTGATGGTAAGCGAACCCCACCTATGTCGACAGACGAGAAGTGATTACCCCTCACCAGTCGACGCATTTGTGCCGGCCTGTTTGAGCCCGATATACACAGGCTGATCCCGGAACGCGACACACTGATGTCGGCCACTATAGCGGATAATACCACTTTGTACACGGTAGTCGCTATCCAGCCGAATACAAAATATATCCTACCACCAGCTCATCTACGATTGCTGTAGAATTTGATAGACATTTGTTCACTTTCCATCATGTTGTTTACCAGTTTTCAGAAAAAATATTGTCCAATCCAGTAGTCATCTTAATCAAAAACAAACTTTTTATATAAAGCCGTGTATTGACGTCATTTTGGAGCTGAACGAGAGTTGCCAACGATTATCTAATTAGTTTCTATAAATAGGGGATTGAGATAAAAATTCAATGTAGAGGCAACAGGGGCTTATTGGATCGTTTTTAAAATTATTTACCTTATTCAATTCTTTAAATATTTTGAAACTATGATTTTGAAACAGTTAAATACAATAATTTACTAATTCAAAACAAAGAATCATAAAATGAAAGAAAATCTATTCTTGTGAAATAAATTATTAGTACGTGGGTAAGTAATATGGACGACATCGTATCAAAAATTCGGCGACACATATGAAAATACAGGCAAAAAGTTCTCTAACATTATGTGTTATATAATTTTATGACTATTCCAGTGATTATAAGATTAAGGAATTAACATGTATTGCCTCAAACTAACGAGCACTTACTCTTAAAGGGATTTCGCAACGCTCTGTGTGGAGTTCTTAAGCAGTCGCTTTCTCCGTCAGTAGAATGACAAGCTAACTTTATTTTGTTGTATAAAATCCAACTATCCCCTCGCTCCCCAATCTATTACTAGCAACGCAAAATAAACAACATAATACACTAAATATCGATCACACGTACAGGTCGTGATTGTTAAAATGTTTTGTCAGTTTTAGAAGTCAAGCATTAGGTGGACTTTTGTTCAAGAGGCCACCTTTACGTATTGTTTTTGTCTATATTTTTCTCCAAGGCCTAAGGCAAGTAACCGAATTAAATAGTCAATGTCATTTCGAAGTTGAATGTAAATTGCATTGTATGTTTGTGGAGTGTATCATAAATTATGTAACGGCATTACATAAACATTGTGCATCGGATGTCGTAACAAAAACTGCATGCACGGGATATGTCAAATATCGGTCGCGTCGTGTTTACAGCACGTTGCGCAACGTTGTTGTGTTGCCATACGTTTAAAAGTCCGGGAACTAAAATCGGAACTGGAGGATTAAATCTTACTCTTCGGCATGCTAAATTAGTCCATCATAGGACTTTTATTCGGATCAGACTTTTATTCGGTCCATTTTTGATAGATTAGCATTTGCCTTCGGATCGCCCGCGTGAACAGTTTTTCCGGAATAGATATTTTCTCGGGTTAAAAAGTAGCCTACAGCACTCATGAGTAATTTAGCTTCATATAAGTAAAAAAAATAAATTTGGTTTAGTAGTTTCTGAGATTAGCGTGTTCAAACAAATAAATTCATCAATTTTATATTTAGTATGGATTAAAGGACTAACGAGTGTAAGAGATAATCGATTGATGGCGATGTTTTAAACTGTCGCGCCGAAATGCTCTGAACTTAGGAGAAGAGACGGTGCAGTGTAAGTCGGCCCCCGATGGTCGCTAAAATTATACCAGCTTGCCTTATTCGAGTTTTCTTAGAAGCTTAAGTGCCGGTAAAGGAAATCCAGATATTTTGTATCAAAATAGATTGTGACTGTTTATACGATGAGAAATATTTTCTCCAACGAGTCCTACTCCTGGTCAGCCAAAGTACAATTTCATGTGCATAATTCTGGTGAACGCGTCGCCTGATAAGTTGTTGGAAAAGGTCACATTCGGATTTAACATGCTAAAAAGAACTACGTCTGGTAACACTCGTTGTTACACTGTCGCGTCGCTTGTTTGGGCCGACAACACTGAAGCCAGCATTATTCTAGAATGCTGATTTACAGAAAAAAAAACAAAGCTAAAAAAAGGTTTTATGTAATTGTTGTTTTGGCGCAAACACTAGTAAGCAATATGTTGAAGTTTGATTCAGTTTTCATAAGTACTAAACTCTCTATATTTTTAAAGAATTACCAACTAATAATTTATTGCTGCTTTCACAGAAAAATTCCTTTTGCTACTTATAAGTCAATGTGCAAAATCAACCATGGAAATGTTCAAAGTATGTAATTTCCAATATTGCTGATATAATACTTATTGAGTGATGCTGTACGCCGAGTAATATAAAATAACACAAATTATGAACACTCGATTTGTGATTTCACGTTTATTATAAAAGTGGTTATAATTTCACCGGATTAGAGTGGTTTTCGGAGGTTTTTATCGACTCGGCGGGTCTCATGTGACTAGCGAAATTATTAAACAAATTTATTTATAACGATGTAAGATAATTCTATGGTCGAGCGATTTTAACATGGCATTTATTAAAGTGTTCGAAAGTGTTTTTGTTTTGTTGAGTGCCGAGACGAGCATGTCGGTCACCTGGGGCCTTATTCTCTATCCCGCACGTTATTTTAACAGTGCGTAACAAGCACGTAACACAACGCATCATGTTTAGGACTATAGAAATTTGGCTTACAGAATACCGTTCCACGCACATTTCTCGGAGATAACATGACACGGCCGCGTTACGCGTTTACACTATCATACAGAATAAGGGCCCTGACGTTAAACGATACGATCACTCGTAAACAGTAGGATCATCATACAGAATTTTTAATTACAAAGAATTGCGTAGCATTTCACTGAGCATGTCGCCCATAAGATCTTAAGCATCATGATGCTCAGTAATTAATCTGACTACAATGACCTTCAAATCAGAAAACAACAGTGCACGCACATTTCTGCTTGGCGGTAAATATAGACAATGCGGCAGTACCTACACAGATTAAACCACACTTCGAGACACCTACCAAGTACCAACAGTTTAATTTTATCGAAGGCTCCCTTTATGACTCATGCGCTACGCGTGTTTTCAGTGATTATATTGAATGTAAAGTAGATAGTTCCCGGTTGCATCGCGTTCACTGCACATTTTAGTTGCACTTGAAGTGTTGTGCGTTTCGTAGAGGATGTCGGGTGAATAGGACTTTCGTCCAGTTGATAGATTGCACATTCAAAAGTCATAAGGAGAACTTCTCTAAATGTGTATTGCTTTCACAACTCTTAATCATTAACAAATCTTGTATTCATATTACATTCTCAGTTCGATGGAAAATTTAGTATTTACAGTTAAACCTCGACCTTCAAAAACACATGTATTCTAAAATTATTTAATAAAATCCTGAGTTATTTTATATAACATCTGAGTAAATAATTTTCAGTTTGATTCATCAGTGACTCATGCGGAATGCATCTCGTTTGGCCGAGCACAAACAAAGAAGCTTTTGTTGTTAATATTAATTTTTAAACATAATTGTTTTGGCGTGCGCATTTATAGCGTCCGACTGAGAAAGGAGGATAATGTTTTTAACACTGTATCTGTTGTGTTTCGGATTGGAGGAGCCTGTGTCATATACTTACCATCTTAGGATAAGGAGAGCATTACACTGCATAATTACAAGTCGATACCCGCTAATCATTAAATTGTATACAAAAACATATTTGAATAAGATCGATAGCAAGTTTAAGTATTTTGCAATCCTATAGTTTACGCCTGTATCCTACACGTATAGGCAGAGATCTAACTAGTTGTTGAATGCCAAGTTTGTTTCTATTTAACTACAATATGACGATGATAGGAAACACATCAATTCCAAACTCTCGAACTTGGGTATTTTTGTGTTCGTGCAAATTTTGGTTACCTGACTGATTGAGGGTCTTTTGACTTTACAGATCCCTAGTATAATGGCACGGTGTTACCTCACTTAATCCAAACTATTCAATACTATTTGCCAATACTTGTAATGTATTCAGCGTGCGCGCTCTCCATCGACGCGTGAACTCATAAATCGCGCGCTGTGCCGGTTGTCAGCGCGTAATGTATTGCGTTCGGGGTTGGAGCAGGCTTTTATTGCGTCACAGGGTTATTTCATGAGTAATGGCCGCCAGCGAATTAATGAATAACTTAAGAAAGAGAGAGCTGTATTCATGCATATAGAGAGAAAGGGATACATGATTATGACGTCATTAATGCCTAACAGGCTTACTGTGGTGATGAATGGTGTTTTGAGTGAGTTTAATGGGATATTGCGTATTAAATGGTGAAATAAATTGTATCATTATGAGTTTAAAATTATTTGTTTTGCGCGGTAAAATTGATGATACGGCGGATAGTAAGTTTGTCACAGTGCGTATTGTTACCTCGGTGGTACTGTTGCTAATAGTACGAGCTTTAGTATAAAAACTAATTATTTTAGGTTTAATAATTCAGTTATTTCAATAACAATACCTCTGCTAACATTGTGTCAAGAAAAATAAACGAATAACGAATTTTCACCAAACATCCAAGTTTCACTTTTCTGTAATTTTGATAATATTATAGTTTAGTTCTAATATAGCGTGTGCATCAGTGTATTTATGATTGTAAGTGTGCTGTTGCCGCTGTGACGAATTCTCTTAGAATAAGTACAAGTAGTGGTATTGGGTCGTGAAGATTATAATTAATTTTGAATATTATTTTTTTCAAAACTTTTTACTTTACATCTACGATTCTAATAACTTATTAATGTGTAGAGTTTTTTTCAAGAAGATAAGTATGTGGTTTCATTTAGTAATGCAATGTCCAAATGCCTCCGTATATTACATACATCAACATTATAGACATATCTACATTTAAAACGATTCATTAAAATTCAATAATAAAACAGCCATTAGGCGCTAGTCTTAGTTATTCTGTATCGGAATCTAGACTCGGGTAAAATCTTAATAAACAAGTTAGGTAATCGGCCTCATTCCTTTGTTTTCGTTTACATAATTTATGTGCGTCTTTGTCGCACTAGCAGTATTATGGACGCAGTCAACAATTTTTTTCATGAGATTGCAGATCAATGTTTTCATTTTGTTCATGAAGGGGCTTTCAAGGGTAAAGATGTTGTTTTCATGCATAATATACGCAGGTTTCGTTTACGATAGAAGTTTGTCGAACATTATCGAAAACATTGCATTTTTATTTATGATTGCGCGGATTACTGATGTTATTGTTTTCATGAACTGAAGATATTGTTTTCACCTTTCAGTTACGTAATTTTCTTGTTTAATATTGATTATTGGATACAATTTTCGTTGGCGAGTTGGACTTATGAACTATTTGATTCACTGGTAAATATCAAGTAATATAGATAATGTTTTCGGTTAACAAACACAATTATTGTAAGTTTTTTGAGTTAAAAAAGCGCAATTGGTTGCACTTGGTATGTCGATAGGCTCGGTCCCTATCACACACATTACACGATGGATATGAGCTTGATGAACTGTGAATACACTGTTTGCGCTCTAAATCCTTAAGGAATAGGCTTGAGTAACATCATCATTAGCAGCTACATGAACTTCACTGTTAAACATACACATTCTAAAGATTTCCAGACGGACCTGTCAAAGGCGACCTAAATTCAAAGCGTTCGTGTGACTTTTAAAATTAAATTTATTAATTGCAATGTTTGTTATAACTGCAATTATAACAAAAATTGCAAATGCGTTCTCGTAAAGAATAGTATATTTTTCTGAGTCTGACTTATGAAAACTATGCTAATCTATCCACGAGGACCCTTACATGCGATCCCGTATACAAAGGCCCCAGAAGTGTTTTCCCGAATAGGTAATAGACGCGTGCCCCTAGTTAGAGTCCTGCCGACCCCATTAGCCACATCGCTGACGTCTGATCCACTCCGGGTCGACTCCCGGAGGCCGATTTATAAATTTTACTCACGCCTCTAATTGCTGTATCTTAGGGCAGGGTCGAATTCAGATTTTATTTTGGGGTTAATTTTTGATATTTTATTTCCTAATTGACGATTGCTTACGCTTTGGTTTACTAGACTCAATTTTTGCTAAATATTACAAAATTATTTCGTTTAAATATTATAATCAATACAATAATAATGTCTTAACGTATGTAAATAGGAATGTGAGTAAATAATTAAATTATTACAGGGATATGAATCACGGTAGGCATTAATAATTTGCACAAACAAGCATATTCTATTACATAGGTATCATAATATGTGTTTATCCTGGTGGTAGCCATGGCAGTAACTTTATAGATTTCATTGTAACTTTATACTGCGGTATAAATATAATGATGAACGATATACATTACATCTCTCGGCATAACTCACACAATTCATACCACCAGTGTAAAGGGATAAATATTTTTAATTTCTTATTATTTGGGAGTCATAGCCCCCGTTTGTTTCCTTAAGTCTGGCCCCTACCCCCAGCTCGTACGTCACGGGGTCCCAGCGGAGATCACTTTGCGAAATTGTGTTCTCGTGGTTAAAGGGTAGCATTCAATCTTCTTAAAAAAACGACCCGCGTGGGATACACTAGTGCCATCTTACCTCGCGTCTACACTAATATAATGAGGTTATGTTTGTGAGTTTCTTTGTACGGAGTATTCTCTAAAAATACTGAATTTATTGTGTTTTTCCATTGTGTTATAGAATGATACATTATCTATGATGAACATAGGTTTATTATAATTTGATTTGATTATAATATCCCGGTAAAAGGAAGGACTGCACTGAACCTTCGAATGTTAGATATCTGACATTCTTAATAAGGCCTTAAAAGTACCATGTATCGGCGGGAATGCATGAAAAGATTGATGAAGATGGAGGAAGCGAGAGAAATATACCAGAATCTTGCAACGTGGCAATCCATAGTCTCTGCCTACCCCTATGGGATACAGGCCTGATACTATGTATGTATGCAAAGAGAGGTAAAGGATGAAGACGCGAAAAAAGTTACTTAAATAATTAATGATCTCGCTTCTTGTTTTGAAGTGTAATAAAGTTTTTATAGCCAATTTTAAAGGAGACTTAGTCGTTATAAAGAATATAAAAAGAGTTCCTTGATTAAACGTGTATAAATAATTCGGGAAGAAATTGTACCCGAAATATATAATATAATAGCACGACATCATATACTCTACAACAATAATACATGTAGCATACGATAGATCAACTTGACAACAATCAACAACATGAAATAGTTCCGGAATAAAATGCGTTTCCCATTGTGCATATTCATATGTGGTTAATGTGCGTAAACAATGATAATAACAAACCAAGTTGTACAATATGGCCAGACAAAGAAAAATCGTCTTTATTTGCACGCCACTACCCTTACTCCTATGAAAGATTCCCCTGTCGCGCCTGTATAAAAAAATCTTATGACAATTGTCCTTCTGGTTACGGGAGGCTACTTAAAGAAGGTGTAGGTCCATCACGCTGGCCTACTGCGTGTTACACTTACTCTTAAATATAAATATTACTGAAGTTTTCCACGCACTTACTTTTACAAAAATTCGTGTTATGATTTGGAATCGAATCCCGTAATTCCGTGTTTTGTCAAAGCAAAATTATAGTCTATTAAATATAAACAATATGCTAATAACAATGAGTTAGATAAAGCTATTTGTTTGTGACAGGAAACGGCGCGCGGCGGAGATAGTGAGCTAATTAATTTGTTGTTCCCCCGCACGCCACCCTCCCTGAATCAAAGTGGGTCACACTATCTCGGTTACATGCTATGTTGTGTTACAATAATTGCTACGATTAAGGATTATGCGTATACAATATTCGAGAAGGCGGCATAAATCTAAAAACTGTGTAAAGGCTACGAATTTCTATTATTTGTTTAATAAATATATATTTTATTAACTGCTAATAGACAATTTACCACATTGTTTTATTCTGAATAACTAGAGCAATGTTGCTTGCTAAATATTAAGCAGTATGATAGCTGTTAAACAATAAAACCACCAACCGCCATAACCTTAAACTGTAAGCAGTAGGTAAGTAATAGTAACTGCATGACACTCCACCGCGTTCGTCACCCTGAGACATAAGATGATTAGTCTCATAATGCCCAGTAATTACGCTTGCTACATGTCTACACCGGAATAAAGACAGTAGACATCAAACGAGATTTTTTCATTATTCCTATCAGCTCAGGACAACAAGGAAGAACATGAACTAGGAACAGACGGACCGTTCCATTTGTTATATATAGATAAATGCAGTCTGTTGGCAGTAATCGCATGCGTGCGATAACCGTGTTGTTGACCTGCCGCAATGCGCGTGCGCACGAGCACGTACACGCACGCACACGCATGCGCACCGAAATACATTATGTATATACATATAAGAGTTAAACTTCTTAGAAATTCTCGATCTTGGCTTTCTAATTTCGGGTAATGTAGATTAGATTAGACTCGAGGATTGATACAGTGTAGTATAAATTATATAATATATATATATATATATATATATATATATATATATATATTTAAATATAGGTACGGCAAAATGACCGTGATGTACCTGATGGTAAGCGGAGTAGAACCCAGATACGGTGTCGACTAACATGCCGACGACTATGCCGACCAATTGGAAACCCGGATATTCATAACCTGATCCTCTAACGGAACAAGCTTACCTGAGCCTTTATGGCGGCTCCTACTCCTTATTTATGGTGCTCACTCTCCAACTGAATTCAAATATCCTATCCACTTATGTGGAGCAAAGAGATGTTGCATCCTTAACAGTCGCCAGAATTATGCTGCCTCGTAAACCTGTCTTTCACCCATTGACCTAACGATACTCGTCTGAAAGTGGCATTATGGCAAGTTTTCTTGGTACAGTAGCTGTCGTTTTGGGCACATTATGCTATTTTATTATTCCGAACGACTAGAAGAGCAAGCTGCTGACCCGATGATGAGCGTCGCGACTTTACATCACCCTGAACCATTAGATGCAAGTCTCAATATCCAGTAACTATCTGCTATTACAGCTCGCTTCTCCATAAGAATTGCTCAGTTTTCCACTGTTCAAGCTTGAATCTCTTCCGTATGTTGTTCTATTGGTAGTACATGCATTGAAAGTGGTTGGCCGTCCGCCATCGTTTGCCACTTGCATATTGAGCGTGTCATTGAACTATAATTTAGGATCGGCACCACCGCCGAGATTTGTTTAAAACAAAAATAGACCGCCAGGTGGTGCGCGTGTTTACAGCTTTTTACGTAATTACGTGATTTTGGGAAATGGGTTTTGAGGAGAATTATTTAAGTTGTATTTGAATTGTTTCAAAAACCCACGCAGTTGTGCATGATTCCCATCCCTGAACGGTTTAGCAAACGCGTAACATGTGCAAACACGGTGCGCTGACTCTATTTTCATTGTTATGATAGGGTGAGGATATATCGCCAGATCGGGCACTTATTCAAATAGTTTTACGTGTGTTATTTGGATTCCAAGGATATTAGTGTGTTCATTTTTGTAAACAAATCCAGGACCACACACTTTAAAATCTTAAGTAATCACTCACTAAAGTAAAAACACTTCTATTTTGATAATCAAATGTAATAGGGAAGTGATATAGGGTGTAGTTATCGGGAAACGGCCTATCTATTTAAGCAGAATCGCAAGCAAAAACTGAGAAGTACTGAAATGTAAATATGAAAACTAATATGATCAGTTTCAAAGTTACAGTGTTGTTTAGAATTTTATCATGATTGCGTAAATTCATTGAGAATGTCATTGATCGCGTTACTTGGAAACGCTAATGATACCTACATTATCTAAAATAAATCGTTTAACCTATATGATATATTGTTCTACATACATATAAGAAAGGAAAAACTGCAAATAAATATATTTTAAACAATATCAAATCTTTATATCATATTAGGTGTATTTAATAATGAAATTATTTGTTAATTAAATTAGTTATTTTCATTTGTCGACGTCAATCGGACATAAAATTTTGTAGTTTATAGCAATTGCTAGACGGTAAGCGTCTCGCATGCCGATATCCAGTTCAGTACCAACACATTGTCTATTTCTGCTTTATGTTTTATTGCAGTTGAATAAGAGTCGAGCATGCCGCTCGCCTGATGATAAGCAGTACGACGGATAAACAGAAGCAACACCGTACAGAACTTTGAATTACAATGTACTGCGTGGGGCACTACACTGCGCTAGTCACTCCGAGACATAAGATGTTAAGTCTCACAATGCCCAGTAATTACACTGACTATAGTGCTCTTTAAACCGGAACACGTTAGTGCATGCAAACTTTTTGTATTTGTGCATGGCAACGTGACTCCTCTGAACCTGATGGTAAGTGGAGTGGGGTCCAATAGAATGTCGACTGACGAGACATGATTACTCGTTAGTAGTCGACACAATTATGGCGGCCTGTTGGAACCGAGTATACTCAGGCTGATTCCGGAACGCGACACACTTACGCGGGCCACTATGATGGGTTTTAACAACTCGTGTATGGTGTTCGCTAACCGGACAAATATAAAATATCCTACAACCAACACAAACTGCTGGTTGATAGTAGAAATAGACTTTGTGGTATTACCTATTCAGAGGCATTGCTTACAAGAGACCTACCACCAGTTAAGTTGTAATTGCGTTACATATCGGGCGTCTAGTTAAAAGCTACTGATTCGTCTTTATATTAAGTAAAGGGACATGCTAGCTTTATCGTTTACTTAATTTAAATTGGTATTGCTATTATTGACCATTTGTATACTGTTAGGCCAAATACGAGTAATTACTACATTGATAGCCTGACTGACCTGCCTTGGGGGCGCCACTTTAGATTATTCGTTTAAAAGTTAAAGTTGTCGGTACAAGAAATTAGTTCCACATTTTGCCGCAACATGGCGTGGTATTTTGTTTTCCTGGTCAGTGTATAATGAATAAACAAAAGCGAATATTCTAGATACATAGATGGTTCGATAATGTAGGGCACATTAAATGGTTTAAGAACGTGTTTACATTAAATTCTGTTAGCTTGCACATTGATTACATTGGTTCACTGACCTACTCCAAGGATTGTTGCGCTTCTCTGCCGCCCTACACTTGAGAGTCGACTCTACGCAATAAAATTAAGATTTACATTAGATTGTACGGCTATTAAGTGCGTACTGTAGGTGCAGGATTTAATAAAAAGTTGTTATAGCTCGGTAATTGAATGTTACGCTGATATCGTGAATTGATTTTTACTTGGCTGAGCATTCTAGGCTTTATGGCCATTCCAAAACTACTTGGGATGTTTACTTCAGCTTGTTTCTATTCTCCGTAGTCGGCATTATTCCAAATGTATCATTTAGTCTCACCGTCTTAGAATTTAAGCAGCGTGAATTCTAGACGAACGGAGAAAGAGGTGCGGATTATAGGGCGAGGTTATTTGTCCTTACTTTTAGTTATGGCACATTAGCATAATATGTCTATTTAGAAATAGAATGATCGACGATACTAGCCTTACATCTCATTTGTGACCTTGCTAACAAATTATAGTTATTTTTCCTATAGCTTTCAAAGTCTATGATTTCGCCTTTAATCATTTTAAATAAAGAATCCTTGTGAAAATAGCAAATAAAATGATGTGCCAAGAATATATCAAATATTGATATTTCAAATGGTTTGAGAAACGATTGGCGCATAGTGGCGTCCTCTTGTTGTCTCACTTGCACTCTCGTATCCTAATGCCGGTGACGTCACAATGATGTTACTGTAGCCTCTCTACTACTTTAGATTTATCGCTTTTAAGTCGTTTTTTATGAAAATAACCCAAGTCAACTCCTCAATTGCCTAGATGCTCAAGCTGTCGATAAATTTTATAGCCAAATTGGAATAGAGATCAACTTCTTGAGGGAGATCACTAGGAAAGTTTAGGTGATCAATAGCTAGAAGTGAGGCGATGTCTAAAACAGTTTCCTCGGGCGAGCTGGGTGTTTACGGCGTTGGCAGCACTGCCTGACCCTCACCCACTTAGAGGTCGCCCGGTCGCTTGCACTCGCCGCTCGATACTTAAAGGCAGGCGCACATAGAGTGTTAGCTATAGATAGGGACGAGCTGGTTGATCGATTGATGGTACATCCCTAACAAAGGTAGTAAGACCTAGAATATGGGTTTAGAAACAGCTGATTGAGACTAAACTGTTTTGAGAGACGCCTAGATTTTTTTACGAGCGAGTAAACTCCAATTTTTATATCGCTCGACTGATGATTAATGCCTAAGAAACACCATTAGACCTTAGAATAACAAAGCGCTGCGCTCGACATGGATGATAGATGTTGAGTCTCTGATTACCCAGTCATTATTGAACTAGCTTCAATGTTCTTTGCTACTCAATTATAGTGTTTGTCGACTGCTTGGCGGCAGATATGAACATTAAGACTAAGCGTGTTACTTACTCAGATGGAGACACGCACGGGAGTGTCTCCATAGTAATTTTTATTTTATTTATATATATATAAATAAAATAAAAATTACTATACATAAATATATATGTAATATTATAATTTTCTCCCGACGTTTCGAAGACTTTGCAGCCTTCGTGGTAACTGAGGTTTTGGTCTTCCGAAAGTAAAAGTTATGATATCTATAAAATTTTGTTACATTTCAATGTCTTACATTCGCGTAAACATAAGAAAGCATTATACGTACAAACTTCTCGTGCAGTGTTGCCAACTTAGTATATTTTCCCCTAAGGCCCCTTTTAGCGTATAAATATTAGGTTTAATAGCAAGTGGTTTTTGTTTGTTTATTAGTTTACAATTAGTAGTAAGAAGACGCAAATCCACTAAAGTATTATACACATTTTGTTACATAACTATTGCAGGCTAAGATAGAAATGTCAGACCGCTGAGATCGTCGAAAATATTATATCATTCCTAATGTAAAAAAAGCGGAAAATCTGATTTTAGTGGTTTGACCATTTATTGTGGGTTCCGTAATTAAAGTAAGCAGCACTGTTTGCATACGTAGGGTTGATTATTGTTGTTTTTCACTTTAATAGCTAAGTAAATTCAACATCAGTCAATATTAGCAACAATGTAAACAGTGCGTAAATATTGTAAGCGGATTGATATCGGCGCGGTGAGGCAAACTCACAGATTTATTGTTATTAACGCAATAAATAGCAGCTAATTGGTCTATAATACGTAGGCAACGAAAAATTCAATATATAACAACAAATAATCAGTTCAAAGTTCTACTGTGCAATTTTCCACTATAAGAAGTAGCTTATAGCGTGTTTATTTAGAACTTGATCTACGTGAATGATACATTTTATCCAAAGACATTCAGAAGTTTATGCATTATAATCTTCTAAAATATACAAATTATCATCACAAAGTTTTAAAATTATATTATCACTATATATTAGGTATATAATATACCTAGCTGTTACCTAAACTATAAGTATCATTAACTACGACTAAACGTATAAGATTTATATTTTACTTGATGATAGTTTGTTGCACTATCATGCAATCACTAGAATGAGAATATCAATCAACTGGCTCGTTATCAGCTTATCAGCTACTGTTGTTTTGTCTGCAATCAGTAGAACATGTATTATGCTGACGTGTGTAAACGTCTTTAACTAATGATTATTTATTCTTGGTTTTACTGATGATTTGGATGCATTTAAACCAGGATAGAGAAATGGTAGGAAGGAAACTCAGACGCGTACTAAATATTTTCCAGGCTTGAAGAAAAAGACACATTACTTAAGGCTGGAAAACCAGCATACAGACCCTGATGTTTTTTTATGCGAATGGGATACTGGAAACCGTCGGTTTAGCATTTGCAGGGTCCTGGAAGTAAGTTGGGAGGGGTTAACTGGGGAAGAAAGTGTGGGGGAAGGAGAAGGAACCCTCTCAGGATGGGAGGAGGGTACAAGGCCAGGAAATGTTCACGAACCCTCAAAGGCCTCATTGCGAATTGGTAACCACGGTGAATTAGTACACTTAACTGTGTACCTAGGGTCACGACAGATGTACCCCCGTGCATGGGCATGCATCCGGGGAGGAGACCCTGATGTTACGTGACTTCACTTCCCATAAGTAATCACAATTCTAAACGAAACCTGAAAGCTTTGCTTACCGTACACAGTGGTACAAGGGTTAGGTAAGGTTTAGAATGTTTCGGCATCCGGAAATCTCACTCTACTATTTGCATAGGAAAGTAACGGCAAGCTTTCCATAGTTATAGCTTTTTCTTAATGTGGTATAAGTTTTCCCTCAGACTCTCCGGCTTGATCTCATCCTCGGTATCGTAAAATGCGTGCCACTGCTGATCCTGGCTTACAGGAGTTGTAGTGCTGTGTGTGTGGGGGGGGGGGGGGTCTCTTTGGTATACTACTTTGGTGTCTTATGCTATAATAATAACGACTAGTCTACGACGCAATTATGCTACAAGTTAGATTTAACTCGATAATTACATTAAATTATATTAGACATGATACGTGAATGCGGGGTGTCGACCTGGCCCAAAGCTATCGCTTGCACTGCGCTAGATAACGTCTGATTTACTGCGCGTGCGCATGTTACACGCTTTGGCAGAGAGCGTGGCTACGTGGCCGATCCCTGGATTATATTATACATACCGACAGGCAGAATTTTTTCTTTAGGTAGGTATTATTGATATCGCAAATTCATGTGTTCAGTATTCGCATTTTCACATCATTTATTAAGAACGTTTTAGCTACTAAGTATACTACAGTAATTTGCCTCCTAATAAGCCTTATTCCTCATTTATTAGTCAATAAAAGTTACAAATATTGATGAAATATGGAAAATTAAAAACATCAGTTGTATTTTTAAATAATGATTTTATATCCAGTCAGGCTATATAATTAATTAATTTGAATTTGCTTTATAGATTTTATCCGACCGATAAATATAAGTCAATTTAAACGCAAATGACATAAACTTAGATTTACTCGACTGCTGATTACGAATATTCATTAGTAATCATTAATTATATCCAATGATGCTAATATAAGCCTTATGTTATATTCAATAGGTAACATCCTAATTTTCCATTCATTACATAATATATATATTATCTATACTAATTTCATGGTGTAACCATTACCACCACTGTGTCATCTAGTCGTTTTTATATTAGTCAAAACGAACTATTCACTGCAACAAATGCATGACGCGAATTACAATGCGCACGCGCACCGGGCTGCCGGTCAATGACGCTTCCATCGTTGCAATTGCAACCTATGGTCGGCGTCGGACGTTTTGCATAAAGACTGATGTTTTATTGGATAATAATTGATGATAAGTTTGCAAGACTTTTTCGAGTTTTGAGTCGTCAGCGTTAGGTTATCATTATAACCAATGGCCAATTTGGCGTGGACTGCACCTTTCGTTGAGCTGAGCGATATACAAATATACCCTGTGCTAAACATGGCATAGAAACGTTGCTGATTACTATATAATAAGCAAGACATTAAAATTCCTTATAGAATTATTCCAAATTCCCCGATTTCGCGCATCACAACAACGCATATAATCGTGTTATAATGAGAAGGTGTTTCACAACTGGTATAATTGAGTCTGGTCGCTAGTTGCTAGTAAATAGAATAGCATTGTAATTGCTATCAGACGGCTGAGGCCGCCCGGTTGTTTATCGTTTTGGTCATGAAAAACATATGTGCCAACCTTAGCATCGAAATGTTGAACGAAAATGTACAATACATTTGAAAAAATATTTAATAGAATTATATTAAGTTGGCTGAGATTGATATTTGAGCCTGATTTAATGTTGAACATAATTACGAAAAAAACAAACTTACATCACGTCTCTATCCAGGGTAACTATTTTTTGCCAATTTGATTCCGTCCCATGATGTGATAGAGGGCGAGTCTATCGCTATATTGAGCACAAATTCCGGACTTTGCGCTGATAATTAATTAAAGCTAATGTCATTTGCTTCGGATTCAAACCCGAGATCTCAGAGCTAGCGTTGAACCGCGCAATACAACTACGCCGACGACTACGACTACTACGACTTCACACACCCTTAAAATTCCTATAGAAAACTTCTCAGCTGTCGCAGCATGTTTTCCTTAAAAATAGCCATAATTCACAAAGAATACACAAATAAATGTTAGAATTTGCTCTTGGGATTTGAACCTGCGGACATTCGCCGCGACAGTCCGTTCCACACCCAACTAGACCTACCAGGAATATATAAAATTGTATTCAGTTAATTATGAACAAACATGAATAATATTTGTTTTTAAAAAGCAAATATGCGGATGCATCAGTTCATACGTTTAATTAATAGGTCGTTTTGCGGTTGTTATTAATGGAAATATTTCTGTAATTATAATTAATCCATTATTTTCTTGTATAATATTCGTTGACGACGTCTCAAGTACAAACTCTATTTTTAATCGCAGTAACTGTCTTCACATGATGGTAAGTAAAGTGTAGAACTAGACGTTACTTGCGGTCCCGCTCGCCTTGAATACCTTCTCCGCAGGGGGGGGGGGGAGCTAAGTATTAAAGAACGAAATCTCACCCCCATCCGACATTTTTTTTTTAGTAACTATACCTACTATTGCCAACAATAACCTCAGTATTAGATAAAAAAAAACTTACTCGAAATAGTCCCCTTCACGCTATAATTTTCTAGGAATAAAAGCGTATATGATAATGTCAATCTATGTACCAAATAAAAAAAACAAAAAAAAATAACGTTCAGCAGTTTCTACATTTCTAACATATATTCAAACAAGTTCATAAACTTTTGAATTTATTGGTCCAAATAAATATGTCAACTATAAGTGTTGACATTTTAACGGTTATATATGGTGGTTTATTTTGCTGACAGGTTTTACTGGATCATCACTGGGTAATCACGAAACGATTGCTTCAGCGTAGAAGTTATATGCGGTGGACTGCCGACATCCCGGGCTTAGTATCCAGGTCAGGTAAATTGATATTAGATTTTTTTTTACCCAGGCTAATCCAAGAACGCGACACACCTACGTGCACCACAAAGGCGGATTTCACACCTTATGTACGGCAATCCTATCACCTACTTACTACCAGTAAAAATAAAAAATGGCATAAAGCAATGCCCGACAAAAAGCAATAGATTCACTCCCTATACAAATAGTTGTATATCCTATTGGTAGTGATGGTCATATACTAACACTTGCTCGTCTACCTACGAAAATGGGTATAACAATTAAATTAGAAAACAAATACATCAGCATTCCTAGACTAGAGCAAATACATAATGCAGTATGTAGGTACTAAAAGTGTTGATAAAAAGACCTTTGCTGGCTGAGCGAACGCGTTGCCCTTCGTCGTAGGTTGTCGGCAGCCGCCAAGGGCACGACGTTATTTCTTAGCAACTAATGTAGTGCTTGTTGCACTTGTGTTTTAGAATATGGGTTATCCAAAGATGTCGTTCTTCCGAGTAACATGTAGTGACTGATTCTGTGGTAGTAGTGATTGTGTGCGCGGTACGACCCTCTGGCGCTCTGCGTTCAGTTCCCGAGCTAGGCATTGTAATATAGGGTTTTTCTATTCAGTATCAGCCTGGAGTCCGGAATCTGTCAATAAGATGATAGTTGCCACCATCTCATCATTAGGGGAGCACATATGACGAAAAGTGGGTGCTCTGTTTACACCTCCGCCTACCCTTTCGAAGATAAAGGCGTAATGTGTGTGTTGTGTAGCATTAATGTCGAATGATAGATTGCCTCGCTGTTTGAACAAGTAAGTGCCAAATATAATGGTGGGAAGTATCGCCCCATCGATATGCATTCTAGATAATTAATAATTTGAATGTATAGCTTTTGCTTACGTATCAGAATATCCTTATTTCAAATGAGGAATAAAGGTTTGTTTGTTTGTTGTCATTATTACCTATTTCAGGAGAGGAAAATTCCGGCATTAAAGCTTTCAGGCAAGTGCTAGGTTCTTTCGGCTCAGTATTATGAATATTGTAGCGAACATCGAAATCGCAACGATTTATTATTTCTCACGGCATATATTACTTGTTAATTAGTATATTTTTTTATGTAAGGCAACGGAACCATTATTGGCCCACTTAAAATTAAAGTCTTCATAAATGTTAAATGAAAAAATACAGAAAAAGCTTTGATTAACATATATTATAAAATAATTTAAAAAATCGTAGAAAGATTTGCATTAAAATATAATAAGAAAACAAATAGATGGACGGTGGGACATATTAGAAATAGGGCTATCTTCCGTCACATTGACTAACAATTATTTTTTACATCATTATTTGTGTGAAAATGGATCCAAAAAGCAAGAGATTTAGTTAAATTACTAACGTTAAAGAAACATTTTTAACCCTTTATTCTGAATTACATAAAACATATACAACTCCGAAAAAACAATGAAGAAAGCACACAATATATTCATTATATACTTCGCAGTAATATTACTGATATATAACCGTGTTTAAAACAGTTTACGAAGAACATAATTAAATGAAATAATAGGACGTTACATGAGTCACCGAAGGTCGCTCACCCACAGACTGTGCAAAGAACAGACAAACAATATGCGGGCACGATACACCACGCTAGGCGATAAAGGGATGCTAGAATACGTTATTTTACTCATTTTTTAAGTAATATATTTACATTGTTTACAATCTAACAGAAATTAAAATTAAATCCGGTCAAAAATCAATATTTGGAATATGAATTTCTGCATTATTTTTTAATAAATTTTACAAGGTTTTTACAGAATTTCTTTTTCGTGCTACTTTACGTATTAATTAATTGTCAAAATCGAGTTGTGTTTGCTTACTTTGATAGATTTGGATGAATTTCTCTTGTGTGTAGGATTAGTGCAATATTCTTTTTCATGTACGCTAATGCTACGATCGGAATTAGTTATAAAATTATCCGTGATATAATTGAATATTTTATCATCTGCTTTAAAAAACAAGGTTATTATTGATATTTTATGTATAGTTTGCTGTTGGTAATAGTAATTAGATTGATAAGAATTATTCGACACATACACATATTAGGTACCAACTAAAGCTCTATAATTTACCATTCCTTACGTTTTATTTATTTATTAATTGACTCTGTATCGTAATAAAATCTAATAGTTAGGTATTATGTTATGTCTTGATATGACTTTCGTGTAAAATACAAATTATATGGAGCACTATCACTATTTACATAGAGTTGTTCACTTGAACCCGTTCCGTCTTTTATTTGTAATACACATAATTGTCTAGACTGCATACCAAAGGCTTAATCACCTGCTTTGTTTCACACATAATACATACTACAATGTACACAATGTACAGGTAACACTTGTGTACACTGCGCATGGGCAGCTTCCTTTATGCGCTTTCTTTGTCGATTTAGAATGTGTAGTGACCTATGAATGTGCTATTTTGTTTAACATAATTTATTACGACTCGTAGGCGAACATAATTGTAATTATGACAGGTCAATGCATGATAATACTGAATAAATAAATTATAAGTAAAAGTTTTTGTAAATGTATATAACTACACATTTACATAAATTTTGTGCGGGAAGTAAAAAAAAAAATGCAAAGAATATTTATTTTTTCTTGCTTTGAATGACGAGACGGGTTTGCCGTTCGCCTGATGGTAAGCGATACGCTCGCCACAAACAGAAACACCATCCAACACTTTGAATTCAAAGTATCGTTTGGCATTCCACTACGCTCGCCATCCAGAGACATGAGATGTTAAGTCTTATTATGTCCAGTAGTTACACTGGCTACAATGTCATTCAGTGTAAAAAACAAAAAATCTGACGTGATTACAAAACAGTGATGGTAAAGCTATTTTCTACTATTTACTATTTTCCCGTCAAGGTAACTTTAACATAATCCTGATATTGCGATAGGACCCCCCGATACCTGATGGCAAGTTACTTACAAAGGGAGTATGTCAACTAACAACACGGTTCGTGGAATTATGTCGGCCCGTTTTACAATGTAGTTGTACAGAATGACCTCAAAACGGGATTCGGAACGAACTATTATGGGTTTTACATCATGTATACGATGTAGGTAAACTAACCCAATGGGAATGTACGATTGAAGCGAAAGTTTGTTAATATCGTGTAAGGTGGAAATCCACAGTCTCTGCCTGTCCCCATGGTATGATAATACAACATTTGCGACTGCACAGGTTAATTTTGATATTACTTAATAAAATACACCACAAAGTAACTGTTTACTTCTTCTAATGTTCTGCAAAAAAGTATGTACCAATAACGAATATTTTCGTAAAAATCCCGGTTTTTATTTTTCAATTTTTTTTTATTTTTTTTTTATTGTAGTTTAATGCAAATATGGCAAGTGCGTGAGTGTATTTTTGACTGGAGAGTATGATGTTGCCGCTGCGACGAATTTTCTTAGAGTAGTAGTTGCATTGGGATGCGTAAAATTACAATATTTTTTTATTGATATTTATTCTATTCGAAATTTCTACTTTCTTATTTTACATCTACGGTTTGGGTGGCTTATTGTATAGTGATATTTCAAAGAAGATAATTATGAGGTTTCAGTTTAATACCATTTCCACACCTTACAATTGAATACTCGCTCACTATTAAATGATTTCTAATCCATTATTTTTAGCGAGTACACGCCATAATTATCCCTGAGCGGTGATGATAAACAAATGGACACCAGGCGGTATACAATTGGAGCGAGGTCGCTCTATGTAGAGACGGACGCCACGTGACTCAGTGGCTATCAAAATAATGGACTTGTATGTTTTCCGGTGTTGTATGACATAATTTATTAGATGTTAGGTTCTAGGTTACTCGATAGATAAAATATATGTCTTTACTAGTGGCAAAGGGTGAAATTGTCCGAAAGAGAACACAACATACAGGTACTAATATGTATAAATGCGGTCAGCCAATGGTTCTGATGATATTAATTAGATTCTACTTAATTTTTACATAAAGGGAAGTCGGCAAGCATTGGGTTATATACCCTTCGCCACTGGTCTATATATACATATATAAAACTATATTTATGTGTGTATACGAGTTCTTAAGGACGTAAAAACGGATGGAGCGATTTTAATGAAAGTTTTAGGTTATCTTCAGATTAGTTTAGCTAATGAAGCTGTGAAGGTTGGTGGCGAATGGACCACTAGAAATCATTTGACTGATAAAGATAAGTGGAAAGCCTGGGCGGGTCGCTAGAATTATAGTAATACTGCCTGTTATTGTATACTGCACGCTGGTAGGAACGGGCTCTACTATTTAGAGGGTTTACGAATTAACTAATACGCTGGCTTAATCCAGGTTGGCTGACCTGACATACCTTCGAAATTCTGATGGAAACGTCTTAGATATTTTCTTAAGTTTTTCTTTCAGATTTTCTTCAGGTAGACAACGGCTTGAGCGTGCCTCTCTAGCATTACAAAGTCCATTGGCGGCGTATGCTGCTTACCATCAGGCGGACTGCTAGCACGTTTGCCTACTAAGGCAATAAAAAAAATGGAAAGTTAGAAGTGCCTTCGGAACCTGCAACTTCCATTATCAGTCCACTACAAATTATGAGTTTGTATGGAAATTGTGTCAGAGCGATAGTATCTTATTGTCAAGTATACGTGCGTGGCTAATGTGTATATAATAAACTACAAAAACGTATTGTTAATTAAACAAAACCTTCGAAATATTACGTTATCTGAGCAGCACGAACGTTTAAACATATCGTTAAGTGCGTCCCACACGTGCGCTCCGGACCGCTAAACGCTATCGACCATCTCGGAGCTTCGTTTTCATTTTTGTTTTGATACGGTTGTTTCACAAGAATATTTTTTTGACTGCCTGGATATGACTGTTGCTCTTGAGTCTCAGGTATGAATTCCGGGGAATGTGATGGTGGGTTTTTTTTACACAGTGTCAGCCTGAAGTTTGGAATTTTTGCCTGATGACGATGGCTCACCCCCTATCACATCATAACAATATATATGAAGAGAATGTGCCCTAGTGACGCCTCTAAGTACCTCTTCTTGGGTAAAGCGTGAGCGTGTGTGCGTGTATAATATTTTTATGAAATTTATTCATAATTTATACGGGCAGAGTGAAATATTTGCTATAAAAGTTGGCTCATATAGTCTTATTCTAATGTTGTTTGTGTATTGGGCCAGGGTTCCCCTTCACACCTATTTCTCTCAGGAATGGCACCGCCCAGGTCCAGTCCGTTATTACAATAAAAATGTGTAACTCTACCATACATTCACTTATTCGTATGCAGTAGTTAAGTCCTTATTTTCCCTGACAGTCTATCATTAAGTGGCCAAATTTGTAACACCTATTTGCGTCGGACGTTAAACGAAAAATAGCTTTGTGAACACACGCTTACATAGTCCACAGATTAAATAAAGTCTTATAATGAAGTAATGGGCCTCCGACCTCTATGGTTTTTGACCTCAATCTAAACTAGGTAATACTTAACCACTCAAGTGAAATAATAAGACGCCGCGCTAAACCTACAAATTTAAAAGACTAGGACCTTTCCGAATAAATTTGAAATTAATTGCCTTAAAATGCTGTCCTTAATTGAAAAAGCCTTGAGGCAAATTAGTTAGACATTTAAAAAATACTTGATTAGTCACGTAGGCCAACTTAGTTACATTCGAAAGTCAAAATTATATTAGGAGATTCGTTGTAATTATATTCCGATTTTAGGGACCGTTGATAATCAACTTTCTCACTTCTGATGGGATCACTAACTACAGAATGCTAAAGAAGCCCTACTCCTATGTTAATACCATCTATCAGCCTACGTGACCTTTAAAAGTCTCTATCAGAACTATCACGTAGATTGTTAAAATTTTCACAAAACACATGTGTAACTTATGCAGCGACAGCCTAGTTAGGTGTGGAATGAACTGCCGAGACGAATGTCCGCAGGTTTAAATCCCAAGGGTACACACCTCTGATTTTTCTAAAAGTTATGTGTGTATTTTTTGTGAATTATCGTTTGCTTTAACAGTGAAGGAAAACATCGTGAGGAAATCTACATACCTGAGAAGTTCTCTACAGGAATTTTGAGGGTGTGTGAAGTCTACCAATCCGCACTAGGCCAGCGTGGCCTAACGAGTAATCCCTCTATATAGTAGAAGAGGCCAGTGCCCAGCAGTGGGACAGTATATGATATAGGGCTGATATTATTACATATGTTACTACGGCTGGTTTTTTCAAAACAGTCAGAGTACATAATCCTTCCTCACGTCCGATGTAGATTTTAGTTAACTATAATTAGTCTAGTCTCCAGCAGAATTGAGATTCATTGGATAGAGATATCATGGGTGACAGCTCGCCGGGTGCAATTAATTCAGGTCACAGTAAAATCTAGCCTCTAATGAACGTGATTGTTTTGTTATTCCGACGGCGGCCGCTGTTAATAACTCCATGGCAACATCGCCGCGGCGGATGTTCAATATTAATAGGTTGAAGATTCATGCTGTCAGCGTGGCTTGATTGTTTTTCCTTATCTGATTTATATATAGACAATTGACTGCTTTATAAGATAGTATTGTAAGCGGTGGAGGCTAATAGCAGACAGTTTTGTTAAGTATAAAATTGAATAGTCACAATAATTTGCAATAGAGACAAATTGAAGTGAGTTTTGTTTCTACCATGAATGAAGTTAGGTGGTTGTGCTATTAAAATTTTAAAGAAATTTGACTTAAAGGAATTAAGTTACGTTTAGATATACAGTGAAAATTCTGGGAATGATTAAGAAATGGGGGGTAGGTCGTTTCTAATCCCTAATTTTTTGCCTTAAATTTCGACAACGCAGATTTCTTCTTCGAGCATAAATGGTGTTCTCCAATGGTGGTCCTTACTTCCATCAGTTGATGTACTTATGATTCCCTCTCTTCTGCCATTAAATAGTCAATTTTGTGTTTGTCCATGGATTTAACTCGTGGTCTCCCTCGTAGCTTTCCTTCCTGGTCCGCGCCACACCCAGGGTACTATCTCGCCTGGAGACAAGCGTCCTTGCCATCCTCTACGCAAGAGGATTACGTGTGGTCTCTACCGGTTACCGCCGGTTTCGTCAACCTAATTCATTATCATTTTTGCAAATCGTTCTCCGTGTTCATTCTATGCTAAATTATTTTATTCTCTATGTATCACTGTACAGAGTAGTTTTTCCAACTCTAATACTGTTAACTTAGGTTATTACGAAGTCAGATATATCGAAACATATATAGTTTTGGTTGATAAACACCGAATGGAGGTCGCATTGTTATCTTGTGTTTGCGCCTGACTGTTTATTAATTTATTCGTGTAATTTTAAAGTATTATGGATGTTTGTTCTCGTTGTTCTAGATATGTGATACGAGGCTCGTTCGGGATGTGGGGGGCGATAAATATAGTCATCTTCCTCTTGTTATTATACCACTGAAATGGGTGGTAGGTGCAGCATTCGTTTCACGCTTGGTGCGAAAACGATTTGAGTTTGAAGCTGATTATGAGCTGGATGTTTGATGTCTAACCCCAAACTCTTGAAAAATATCATTCTAGTTGTCAAATCCAAATTGTGTATAAACAAACGACACAAAGTATTGCCCAGTGTGATCGATCTCTGCCTATCCATGTAACGATAAAGGCGTAATCGTATACAAGTACTACAGTTACTTCAAATATTATAATTTTAAACATATTCGCGGTAATAACTTCAAGGAAACATAAATAAACGAATCGTGCGTGCAAACGAAATTTATTTCGGGTCAAAAGTCAATATTAACATACGCCGTTTGTACAATATTACTGTATTCGGTTGAACTTCTGGTTTCTACAAATATATTTTGTAGGGTAGCGACTGTGTGTGAAAAACGAGTTACGGTGGAATTTTTTTTAATGTTCAAAAAGCAAATTAGTAAGATATTCACTCACAGTAAGTGATCTCGAACATTGACAATACCCACTATACGAGAATTGTTGTTGATGCGTTTTCGTCTCGTAAGGGATAAGCTCTGTTTAGATATAAAGTGAGCGAATGCGGATTCCGTAAATATTTTTCCCGCTAATTATCTTGAGTTTCACTGAACCTGTAGCCGTCCTTCGATTAGAACGCCCGTAATTGCAAAAAGACGGATTCGCCCTTATTGACGAAATAGGACCCCAAACCTTATACTATCAATATCCTATATATACCTACATTCAATATCAATAAACCTTTTCTGATTTAGTACATCTACAATGTGGTATAGGACTGCACCAGTGTTTTGAAATTAGTGAAATCTACCAAAGCGAGTGTGACTCACTAACTTACTTTCATTAGCAGAAAAAACCGACCAGTACCAGACAATTTAACACCGAGCTGATATTATCAACCTCCTAAAGCTCTAAGTGCCATCAACTCTCAGCTCAGCTCTGCGATGTTTAAACTCCTCAAGACTGCATTTCCGTGAAGCCGCAGCGAGTCGGCTGAGTAAACGCTGGTTGTTTGCCGGCCGCGGGGCGGTGGAGGAGAGGGACGGGGGGTCGTGAGGCACGAGTTTCTATTTGTCAAGTGTGGAACGAGCGGGAATAAATAGAGAAACGACTCTATCTGTCCGACGTGACTTAGTACAGATAACGGAGTGTGGTGGCCATGGGGCGAAGGATTTAAGATCGTTTTGTAGCAAGATGGTTAGTAACCGATTGGATGGTGATCGTGTGTGATGAAAAGTCTCTATAGTTCCTTCTGATAAACCTTCTTGGTGACAGTTGATGTACTTCTAGTAAGTTCGTATTTTTCACGCGATCTAATTTTGTACCATTAGGAATTAGGACTAAGCATGTACATTAAACGTGGTTTAATTGAATGTCCCTATCTTGTATCAACCCCGTATAACCAATACAATGCTAATTGAATGTACTATTTTACAGTGTTAAGTGTGAGAATTATAAATGTTTTACTCCGTAAGAAGAATTCTCATTAAACTTACAAAATACAAGACGTAACAAATATCACCAAGTATAGACGTAATTTTATACACGTCTTAATAATAGGAAAAGTCCTCTATTTTCACAAATGATGGCAAAACCACAGCTCATATCTACAGAGGTGTAGACGAGCCTTTTGAGTCGGTCCGTTTGTTTTGAGACCACTTTCTAACTTGTGACATAACAATCGCGTATTAACTTGTTACCACAAGAGCATTGCGGGACGCGTTTACATCTTACATGTAAGATTTGACAGACGAGTAAGTTGCTCTCATGATAGGCGCTACGACACCCCACAATCAGTTTTAACATAGTAATGTTATCAAAATCCGTTCAGCAGTTTCGTTTACTTCTAACAAACAACTTCAAAAACTTTCATTTTAATATTGGATTTTATAACTAGAATTGAACAGAATTAAACCGCAATGATCTATAAATATAGAAAGACGGCGTCGTCACGTCTGTTCGGCATAGCATTACCGCATGACTCAGTGGTTTGCATACAATGGCGGGTCGCGGGTTCGAGGCCCGGCGAACGTGCTACTCCACTTGCATTACGCCGATATTAATGTTTAAATCGAAGGTTAGTGTTAAATTATTTATATCCTTGTTTAAATTTACATTAATTCATATAGGGAATACTGAATAACATCAATAAAGAATAATATGTGACGAATTGTACCTCCTACTTTTTTGAACCCGGTTTTATATATTTTGCATATGGATTAAATTAAAAAATAGCGAAATTCCTCGGTATACATTTTTAATAGTGACACATCTTATTTACCCCTTCGGTCCTAATTTCACTTGACATTTTACTGTCATTCATTATATTGTATAATCAGCGAGCAACTGAAACAGACTAAATCTTTTTAGATTAACCTTTCCCACATATTATATGTATATTATTGAGCTCGGAAACGCTATATTCGATCTATGGTAAACATTTAATCAACTTGCATACAATATTTTAAGTAGCTAAAAGTACTACCACTTGAATGAAGTGTATGTCTGATTGTGCCAATTTTTGCTAAAATAAATAACCACCTCTTTAAATTTAGCAATCGTATTAGATATAATGATAAAATAGCATTCATATCCCACAAAACTGTATTTCATTACATTACATTATTATTATATTATTATTATGGTGGGTCATACCTGTACTGTATTTAGAAATGTGTAACAACATAATTCTACCTGTGTACCACAATAATTTTATTTGAATTTATCTACTAGTTTTACCCTGTCGAAAGTTTTTGTACAGCGAAAATCTAATTTATTCTGAATAAACTTGGCGTTTCATGCCAAATTATTAAGAGTAAAATATATATAAAAATCCTTCTATTAAAGCCTTATTTAGATGGATCAATTATTGATAGCAATATTCGTATTATGAATACCTGTCAATACAATTGTAAGTACAACGAAGGCGAGTAGTCTCGTCATTGCATATCTTTAGACGAGGTAGCTTTTGAAGCAATAATTGCATACGATTATTGGTAGCAATAAGTGATTTGTTTAACTCGGATGCAATAAACGATCCGAGTCACTTTTTTCAACTTCTCTCAAAAATCAGAACAAAGTTTTATTCAACATGCTTACAAATGAGTTATTTTGATTGGTCCATTTTCGGAATTGGATTGAAGATTGAAATTAGGATCGTTTATTGAAAACAGCTGTAAATGAGACTAAACTCGTTCTCAACTCGAAACTAGTACCCGTGATCCGACAGTTTAGTGATGCACGAAGCCTGCACGACCTTATCAGCCGCCGAGCTATCTCATTCCACTGATACGATGCATTTAGATAACTGATAAAACATGATAACGTGTAATCAATGAAACTAAATATATATTTAATGAATGTATGTTTTGTATATATGTGAATATGGTCTGTATCTTGACGTAATTACTTTGAGTGTTGTTAGTCCAAATAGATTGCATTCGTTGACGTATCATGATGATTTTTATTTTGGAAAAGTAAATATATTGTGTCTGAGAGTAAGTAGGTAGTTTTGTTACACCTCTCCCTGTGCCATTATAGCGTGGGGTTGACGCAACACACTTTTTTACAGGATGGAAATAAGATTTATCTTTGTTCTTACGACTCGCCGCCCACCTGATTTCAGCCCCCTTTGTAAAATTGAACCTCGAGAAAATATTTCAAAAGGCCGCTAAAATATAGCCCAGGAAATTACGATTGAGTTGTCTAACGCTTCCACTAATCTAATTTTAAAATAATTGCTTCAAAATTTAATAACGAGCAAAATGTGTAAAAAACAAAATAATTAACCGCATGTGAGCGTTTAAATAGGTCACAAATAAATTAAACTAAGCGCGGAGTCGATGTTTAATGAACCGACGACGCGGAAGCGGTGTGCTATTATTACACGGCCTTAATGCTGACGATTTGATTCAATTTGAACATTTACGTAACCGGTTTTCGGGTTGACAGTTTTTGTGACGGGTTTTGTGGATAGGGGATTGTTTTATTTTTATTTAACTGAATGACGAGACGAGCAAGCCGCTCGTCTATTGCTAAGCGACATTACCGCCCATAAACAGTAGCAACAACATCAAGAACTTTGGAATATATAGCACTGCGTGGCATTCAACTGCGCTCGTCGAGGAGGGCGATTGATGTATCAAATAGCGGAACTTCGTCTCCCTCCGTCACCTATATGTGAAAAAACAAATCCATCACGTTAGTTGTATCGTAATAAACAATTATTTGTAAAATAAAATCGCACTCTTAATAAAATAATGACCCGTTCCAAAATTACCAATTTGTGGGAATCGTCAAACAACCAATTTCTGTTTGCGATCTTTTAGTTTTTTCCGTTTGTTTTCGTGCTATAGGTTTCATTATTTGCCTATCTTTAAGAAGCTCAATTTTATAACAACTTCAAAAAAAAAGGTAACAAACAAAAGTTAGTTTTCCGACGACTGCCGCAAATGAACAATTTTGAAATAGGTCATTATTTTATTAAGAGTGCGAAATAAGAAATTTGTTAACTCAATCTGCGTTCGTCACCCCGATAGAGCTTAAGTGTTATAATGCGTGGTAATATATACTATAAGCCACGCTAATACATTCCGTTTTTCTTATGACTCCGACAAGTGATCAACTACTGGGCTTTTTCCTACTACATCCAGATTAAAACTTAAGATCTCGAAATTCTGTTTTTATGAGCCATATCGTGCCCTTGAGTCTCAAGCTGCCATGCAGTTTTTTTCTATGCAATAGTTTCGTTAAGAAAGCGACTTGCTAATCACGTCATTTTATTAAAACACGTAACCCAACCTCTCTTCTTTTTGCTTATTCTGTTTTTTTAACAATTGCGGCGTCCATAAATATCTGAAATAGGAGAATACATCGCATCATACATCACCTGATGGTTGTTTTTCATAACAGCGTGTCAAAATACGCTGGCGTAGTAGTTGTCACGGCACTGCTGTCTCGCTGTTTTGCGAAAATATCACCTATTTACGTAATTGTGGGAACTGGGTAAGTATTGTATTCCCTTCATATAGAACTGTGTGTTGGGTTGGTAAATAATCACTACGAAAACATTGGCGGAAAGTTCATATTTATTCCACGCGGTTATTTTTCTATAAGCATCATTTTTGTAATATATTATAAACACAAATGCATATCAAGCATATTCCTGGAGGGTAAGAGGAAGTGCTATCAGAGCATCCACTTTCCTACAAGTGTATTCCTTCCCATGACATTTTAGGGTGTGGGCATTCGCCTTAACGAACACAAATTGCATTTTCCAAGCTGATACTGAAAAACCAATATCACTGCTCAACCCGGAATTCGAACCCGGGACCTGAAATTTATGTCGTATCGCACACACAGTGACACAATACACCTATCCGGCCGAGGCAGTCAAAAAATATCTTTGAAAACCTAAAAGAAATAATCAGCTACGATAATATTGTTTTGCAAATCTCGTCCTAAATCAAATATTTTTTTCTATATGACTTCAAGTTACGTTTAACAAAAGAGGTGAACGTAATAAAAAATATAACAATTGTATAATAAAATAGATTGATATCACTAGGATACACGATTGGTCCTAATTATTTATAATTTGTTATTTATCCTGCACAGTGGTTAAATAATCAAGCTACTACAATGGCTAATTGATTCGCTAGCCACGCGATTTTCAACCTTAACCACGACAATTATCTCCATTATTTTAAGCAATTGTGTACCATATTCAAATGTAAATAAGGTGTGGTTAGAATTAATGAGTGAATACAATAACAAGTTTAATGTAGCGATTACGTAAGTTTATTTTTTTAAATTCATCCTTGAGTAGATATGGAGTTATCAGTGCCATTTGTTATGCATAAGTGTGTGTGAGTTGTGTTTAGGGTTCCGTAAGTATATAGAGACTAGACCGACTTTCTGTAGATATTTGCCTGCAGTGGGACATTTTTTAAGTATTCTTTCTTACACTTATAATCCGTAAGTAGTGTTAAATCACTCCGAATTTCCATTAACTTATGTAACTGCGCTCAGTTTGAGACGTAACATATCAAGTTTATCAGTTTCCACGCTGGATAAAATGTGTTTGAAACCGGAAAACAAGTGATTGCATGCCGTTACAATACAGATTTACAGCTATTTTCAATAAATGATCCCAATCTCAATCTTCAATCCGATTTTAAAAATCGACCAATCACAATAAGCTTTTTGTAAGCTTTTCAAAAAAGCTTTGTTCTCATTGGTCCATTCAAAGCAATTGGAATTGTTTATTGAAAATGGCGGATAGACGAAATTGTAGCCACTAAGCGGATCTTTTCATATTAAAACAACTTTCATGATTTTATGGCAGAATTACCAATGAATATATATTCAAATGTATTATAATATCTTTTGCTTTAAAAAAATTACGTAGCTTTGGTTGGTACCCTAGTATTGTCTATTCAGTTATATTAATTTACATATTTTGTACAGAACCACACGAATGGTGTCCCCACACGCAATATTTTGGCAATGTACATGCTCTGTATCTAAGTATAGCTCGATAACATTGTTTACACCGCCGCGATATTTAATACATACAGCATATGCCAAATATTACGCTTCCTGTATTCTGTATCGCGTTAGTTGCTTAATTAATTAGTCATAAACTCGGATTATTTATGCCTTTATCCCCAATATATAATAGTCCCACTGTTGGGCACGGGCCCCCTCTACTACTGAGAGGGATTAGACCTTAGTTCACCACGCTGGCATAGTGCGGATAGGTAGACTTCACACACCTTGGAAAATTCCTATAGAGTACTTTTCAGGTGTGCAGGTTTCCTCACGATGTTTTCCTTCACCGTTGAAGCAAGCGATAATTCGCTAAGAATATACACATAATTTAAGAAAAGTTAGAGGTGTGTGCCCCTTCGATTTTGAACCTGCGGACATTCGTCTCGGCAGTCCGTTTTATAACCAACTAGGCTATCGCCTCTTTTTATCGCCTGTGGCCATATCGGGCGAAAATTTTAGACTCCAAGTTGATACTGAACAGAGATACCCAAATATAATTTTGCCCGACCCGGGATTCGAATCCAGAAACTCAGAGTGCTGCCGTGCCGCGCATGCCGTGCAACTATACCACCGAGACAATCTGGACCACTATAAGTGGGTACTACATATTTTTTTTCAAATAATATTCGCGCGGGTATTTGCATATGCTAAACCATAATATAGTCTCTGTGCTTGATAGTTCCCATTGTCATTCAGTGACTTATTCTTATGTTATTTGTTGCGAACCAGGGGGTGCACCTCCTTGCACTCCCCTTACGGCGCCCATGGTTGACGATTGTAAAAAGGTGTCCGGGTTACGGCTCCAGATCAAACACGATAGAAGTGTTTTGAGGTTTCAATTATAATGATAATCATGAAAACAATTTCCGATGTCATTGTTTTTTTATTTTATTTTATTTCTTGAATGACGAGATGAGCTTACCGTTTGCCTGATGGTAAGCGATAAGACCGCCCATAAACAATAAAAACACCATCCAACCTTGAATCACAAAGTATTGTTTGGTATTCTATCACGCTCGCCAACCTGAGATATGAGGTATTAAGTCTCATTATGTGCAGTAGTTACACTGGCTACAATGTACTTCAAACCGGAACACAACAGTGACTACACACTGGTGCTTGGCGGCAGAAAAAAATCTGCTTCTATATAAATTTATGTAAAAATCCAGTAATTTCATGTCGAACGCTGTAATAGCTGCGTACAACTGGGCACTTATTCTGTATGATAGTGTAAACGCGTAAAGCGGCCGTGTCATGTTATCTTCGAGAAATGTGTGTGGAATGGTATTCTGTAAGCCAAATTTCTATAGTCCTAAACATGACGCGTTGTGTTAAGTGCTTGTTACACACTGTCAAAATAACGTGCGGGATAGAGAATAAGGCCCCTGATTGACCTAAATGTTATGTTTTCCTTGTGTTTTAAACAACGTAATTTATATTACCTTCGATATGATACGAACAAAACAATGATTGATACCAACCGTGCTCTATGCTGTGCTCGTGTACTTAATAAAAAAAAAATTAAGTTTGAAATATTATGCTTCTTTTATCATCAGTATAGAATAATATTACGTAGGTCTCTAGATTGTAATTAGATTTGGATAATACAGATACAGCTTTGTCTATGGCTGACAAATAAATAAACTATATATTGGAGTCAATATGCTTAGGAGTAAAATTACTGATAGTAGCTAAACATTTAGCATATCAAAATGACGCGCGCAGTATTCTGTCGTGCAGTGGTTTGTTGTTCAAAGTTTTGCGTGGGATTGCTTTGTTTAAGGGAATCTTGGGTAAACATAATCTAATCCTAATTATCGTAATATTTTTACTACTCTGTAATATCTTACAGACTTACATTACTGATATCTCAGGATGAACACAGCGGAGTCAAGTTTTGGGTTAGTGATTTGCATGATGTTGTTTGGGAAGCATTTATCTACAGTAAGTATACATTTAGAAAAAGATTTTTCTAGTTTTAAAATAATTAAAAGCGATTAAACTCGGTTATTTCTCTGTACACTTGAAGCGTTTCTGTCGGTTGCAAACGCGCGTTTGTTGGTTGTTAGCGTGCCGATCGCTCGTCTGCTAAGTCACCTACGCTCGCTTACTAAATTTCATTGAATTTATTGGTGTCAAGGCCCCGTGTGAATGAACCTTTGCGCCGAGCGTCTGTGCGCGGTACGCATGCGCACAAAAGTGTTACAGTTAAGAAGGTAGGTGAATATTTTTTAATTAAAAAATTGTATGTTGAAACAGCATAGGATGGTATACGAGTAAGTAGGTCACCTGATGTTAGATGTTTCTTCCTCTACAACCTATTAACGTCCTCGATAACAAAGGAATTATGAAAGTATTATGAACAGGCATTAGGTAAGAGCAGGTGGTATTTGGACGACGTAAAGTTTGATCATAATATCCAAAGGATCAGCAAGTTATTATTTCACTATTCGTCTATTTAAATAGCCAAAATAAATAAATAGCATTATGTGATGATATTTAAAACAAGCAGGCAGTTGTTGCAATTCTTGAAAACTAGAAACTTCCTAGGAAGCTTGTCGAAATCATGTTTTAACGAAATATTGCATGCGTAGTACAATAAAAACTCCATAACTGATAATAGGATTTCCTATGTATATTATGTGTTATTAACTTAATTGAATCTAAATTGGTTTCTAGTTAATATTTACACGTGGAACTTGGGTAGTGCGGATATTGTAGAAAAAGCAGGTTTAGTGTAATCGATTTAGACTAGCGGGGAGGGTAACAGAATGTCGAGGCACGCATATCAGTTTGTTAAAGCACGTGTGTGTTTGTTGTTTATTACTCTATTTAACGGTAAGAATCGCCTCGATGGTGTAGTTGTATTGCATGCGCGACACTCCTTTGAAATCCCGGGTTCGAATCCTTTATCGGGAAAAATTATATTGGGTTTTTTGGCTCAGGGTTAGCCCGGAATTTGGTATTTGTGTCGAATATAGCGATAGGCACGCGCCCTATCATAGGCCGGAACACACTTGACGAATGGAGGTTGCCCTGGTTGCATCTCTGTTCGCCCCTTCGGGGATAAAAACGTAAATGTGTATCTGCGTGTGCGTTATTTGAGAGATCACCATAAGAGTTTCAAGTCTACGTACCCGCCTTAAATAAATATTATGAACCTATATTTCAGGTCTTATATGCGTTGTAAACATAAATAATCTATTGTATTTAAAAAAAATTAAAAGAAAATGATTTTATACACAAGAAACGCTACAAAATAACTGGAAAAATATAATATAAAATTACATAACGTTTTTTCTGACGCTACAACTTGTGTTGCCGACTGTACACATGTAATTAAAAAGTTTAATCACATTGGTAGTTTTTTCTCGTCCAGTGTCGAATCGTCTCATTGTGCTGCATGGCAACTGGCAACTGGCGACCAGCGTGAGTTTGCAATACACACAATAGGCCACGCGCGAGCTGTCAACCCGTCACACTGACTGACCCGCCATAATGACTGCAATGTGCAATTTGTGGAAAAATATTCTCGCAATTATATAATGAGTAGGTTTTCGTGGGGCTTCTGTTGTCGTGCCCTTTTGTTTAAAAGTAGTCTATATGTCATTCGAGGATTTGGACTATCGGTATGCAATCCGTTCAGCGATTAATGAGTTTATTTTTAATAAATATTTTACGCCGCAAAAACGAAATGTGTCAGATTTTCGTTACTGAATAAAAAAAAGGAACTAAATATTGATTTAGATGGGGATAAATTAGAATTAGTTCCCTCAACGGTCTTCCTCGGGGTTTCAATCGATAGTAAATTGCAATGGGGCCCCCATATTCAAAAAATTTCTAGTAAACTGAGCTCTGCCGTGTTTGCTATTAGGAAGATTAGACAATTAACTGACGTGGCTACGGCAAGGCTAGTGTATTTTGCATACTTCCACAGCATTATGTCCTATTGTATTCTTCTGTAGGGCTCTGCTGCAGATCTGCAGACCATTTATATCTTGCAGAAACGAGCGATTAGAGCTATTTACAACCTTCGCTTTCATGATTCCCTTAGGCAAATGTTTAAGGAGGTGAATATACTGACTTTGCCGGCCGAATATATTTTTCAGAATATAATGTACGTACGTAAAAACCTTAGTACTTTTATTAAAAACAGTGACTTGCATAGTCAAAATACCAGAAATAAAAATAAATTGGTTGTCCCTAATCATAGGCTCTGTAAAAGCAATAAATCTTTCTTAGTTAATAGCATTAAGTTCTATAATAAACTTCCCTTCGAAATTACCAATTTGACCGAACAAAAATTCAAGTGTTATGTTAAGCGTGAATTAATGTGTAAAGGATACTATACTGTATCTGATTACCTTAATGATAAGACGGTTTGGAAAGTTTGTCCTGCACACAATGACCCACCATGTTAGCACACATTAGTAATTAATTAACTGCCTAAAATGTCTTTGTTACATGTCTCACATGCTTTTTTATAATAATGACATTTCTATAGTTCTAATTTGACATAATCATATCATATCTTAATGAAATGTAATTTTTGAAAGACGACCACCCGATCATGTTGTGTTTGCCTGTTCAATATCACTATGTTTTTTTTTCTTTTCTCATGATTGAAAACTATGATTGTAAATGTAGGCGAATGCACTCTGTACGCCGTTATTTAAGTATGAATCTATGTTCTCTTTTATTTGCTATCGCTAATTTTATTTTATGCCGCTCCAGGTTTAGTCGATTGGATTTCATCTTATCCCATGTTAACGGTGATGTGCGTGCATTAGCTTATATAACTATTGTGACTATGTACAAGAAAGACTTGGAAAAAAATACACAAGAAGTACTGAACAATTGATTTCAAAAAGAAAGCCCGGAGTTTCTTTATGCCTTTCTTCTTCGGGTAGTCATCACTTAGGTAGCTAGTGAAAGGCTGGTAGGTTAGCTAGGTTAGGGCTCATGTCCTCGCCGGTGAGGATCGCGACGCGTTACCCTTCTATTTCCCCTACTTGCCAGCCCGAGCTGGTTACTTCGGTTTGTACCTAGTCTTTTGTATAAACTTTATCCCTAATTTAAAATCTCCATAGTTATATAAGTGATTTTAATAGTTGTTTAGAAATAATAATTATTCTTATTCTTTGTTTTGACGTATCATAAGTGCAACTTTGTTCGCCTACGTGATAAATAAAGTATTTTATTTTATTTTATTTTTATTTACAATTTATAATAATAGGTTAAGTAGGATTAGTATATTTTACAGGCGTTTTTATGAGCGATCCCAATCTCAATCTTCAATCCGATTCCGAGAGTGAACCAATCAAAATAACTCATTTGTAAACTTATGTCCATAAACTTAATTCTGATTGTTTTTTTTTCTTTATATAGAGAGAATGAAGCGATTGGGAGCGTTTATGAAAAATATCAGTTAATATCTCGAAATTCTTTCGGATAAGTCCAGACATGAGTTTCCAGGCAATGTTTTCATTCACCGTTAATTAATAAATAGCACATCCGCAGTACCGTAAAGTCGGAGGTGTGTTTGGGTTTTGAACCTGTGAATCTTCGCCTTGGTAGGTCGTTCTATTACCAGTCAAGCTATTGTTCGAAACCCTCTTAGAAGTAAAGGAGGCCTGTTCAAAATAGTGGGCAATATAGAATAGGGCTGATATTATAATTACACTTGTTATGTTAAAAACAGAGTGTTATTTTTTTTTATTACTTCTAATGACGAGACGTGCTTGCCGTCCGTCCGAAGGTAAACGATACGACCGCCCATAAACTGTAGTAACACCATCCAACACCTTGAATCACGGAGTATTATTTGGTATTCAACTGCGCTCGACATCCTGAGACATGAGGTGTTAAGTCTTATTATGTCCAGTAGATACACTGGCTACAATGTTCTTCGAAACGGATCGTAACAGTTACTACAGACTGCTGATTGGCGGCAGAAATAGACATTGCGATGTTACCCCGGCGGACTCTCACATACATATGAGAGACCTACCACCAGTAAAACATCTTAAATTACAGTTATAATGACTATCAAACATTACAGACTACAGCGGCACGATCCTCGTTGGTAACACTAAACGAAGTATCCACGTAGACACTCAATTACGAGCGAGTACCTCACAGTAAATTAAGTGGTTCGTTTTACGTCTAATTTAGTCCTTTAACTGAGGAACATCTTGTATTGGTCTATACTGGGTAAGTAAGCCAGTTTAGGACTGATGAAGATTATATTGATATTTTTGATACCAAGTAAAGTGAGGCTGAGGTTAGTGAACCAACGTTTCGACAATTTATTCGACACAGGACGTACCTAATGCCATACCGGCAGCAATACCTACATCTGATCACTTAGGCAAAAAATATCAAGTGCTTTGACTCTGGTGATTTTTTTTTTGTTATTCTTGCTAATTTTAGTGTCAGGCTAAAAAAGGTCGGCATGATTTATAGTCTTTGCAATGTCACTAAAATGACAATACTTACTATCACACATACACACACATCAGATCTTTGTCTCCGAGAGGGTAGGCAGAAGTGTCCCTCGTTTGTTCTGTTGCTTGTCACCAGAGCTCCCACTTTTCGCGTCAAGTGCATTTCGTTCCAAGATTTGATGTCACAAATTCAAGACTCCGGGAATCAGTATCAAATGAGCAAATAAACCCAATATCACTGCCCGACTTGGGTTTTAAGCCCGGGACCTAATTACGGTGTCGTATACCATGCAAACAATACAATGCTGACGAGGCAAACTTACTAGATCTATATATAATTAAAATTAGTTATAATCTTGCATCCTTTCCTACTAATTTTATAAATGCGAAAGTTAGTAAAAGTATTTGGATTTTTGTTAGAACTAAAGCAGAAACTGCAGAACGGATTGAAATGAAATTCGGCAAATTGGTAGATCATGTCTTGGATTAACACATGCGTTTATCCCAGTAATTTGCTTCCATAGGAAAAAACGGATTTTTTAAATCTGATTTTTAAATAGACGATGCTGGCGTATCACAGATGGTTGCTATGAAACACTAAAGTGTTCTGGGACATATAGCATGAATGGGTTTTCACGAGAGCAAAACCACGAGCAACATCTAGTCCTCATATAAAATTATAAACTCTACATTAGTGACATAACGGATGGATTGCTCGCAGCATAATGTTAATTGACTCAATTGAACACAACGACTAATTGCACTGAACGTAGATTATTTTGGTACGCGGAACAAGTGCTTCGTATTAATTGCCATGGAGACATTTATACTCCAAGCTTTAATAGGGTCGGTGCAATATCTCATTTAGTTGAGTTAGGAAATGTATTAACCGATGTTAGATTACCGAATAAATTTATTTTAATAGATAAATATGTTAGTTTCACCCATGGACTTATTTTTGGATGAGAAAGTAGAAATTCATACGAAGATTAACATTCTAAAATGATGGGTCAATTTCAAACAAGCAATCAAAAATGACACTTAAGAAAACCATCCAGAACTTGCTTATAATTCATTCATTCATAGCGATTGTCACACTTCTTTGTTACTGAATCACATAATGCTCAGTAATTATACTGGTAACAATTGTCTTTAAATCGTACATTGCACATTGCCGCTTGCAGATATAAACGAAAGGGCAATACCCAGACAAGTAGAGGAATCCTATCTAGCAGGTCTGATTCCATATTCGTTCTAATATGTGACAATGCGCACGTTCGTAGGTCGACTTTCTTGTCCACTTAACTAATAAAGTCCTTTTTGAATCCGTCGTAATGGTCCAGTAGTTTCGCTAATTCAATTTACCGGTAACTGTACTCGCTCGAAATAGATCAATGTAGGGCCACTTTGACCCGGCCAATTGTGGCCGTGCGGCGTTGTGAAATACACTTTGCAGAGCACGGAATATGGTTCGAAATTGCCGTCGGTGTTTGGAATGTATTTACAGTGTTATGAACGAATTTATTAGGACGTTAATTAACGTTTGTTAGGTTTAAACCAGGGTTGATTGGTGTTTTCGGTGTTTATACGAGAGGATTTTGAAGAGATTATTGCGTTGGCAAGTATAGAATGCTAACATTTGACTTTATTCATTGCTAGGTAGCTTTATCGATCTAGTTCTATTACCTAAGTGTTGTGAGATTAAATAAATTTTAATTCTAGCAGACCACAAGAACCAACTTTGATATTTAGCATTTCATTTAAATGTATCTCAGTGACATCACTGCTTTGTTGTTATTGAAACCAGTTCGCAGCGGTTCCCGCAAGTATTGTACCTACAAGTGTCTGGTTTACTTATTTTATGATTATTAGCTCGTGCTTGCTGCGCGTAGGCATTGAGCTTCATAGGGCCTCGGCATACTGGAGAATAGCGTTTATTTAAAGAGATAGCAAATAAACAAATGATTACCCTTTTTTCCTGATGTTAGATAAATACTGACTAAACCAGAAGGATTGATATGGTGTTAGCCTTGGAGACAAGGAATCTGGATTAAGTAGCTAAGGCGGTTTTTCGACCGAAAAATGTATTTACCATACTTTACTACAAATCAGATATTGGTGAGACTAGAATACCATGTCGTAGCTTGTTATTTCAAATTGCAGATTATGTCAACAGCTTGGTTCCACCACCGAAAGCATATAAAGAGCAGAATGATAACCCTATTGTTTTCCATAAAATCCATACTAATACTAATAGATAGACATACCTATACAAACATCAATAGAAGTCAATAACGTGATTGATTAAAATGTTGCGCAAACATCTGATGTGTAATTTGTATTTAATTGTAGTGATAAGCTATTGGGTTAATTATATTTGGACACTAGTAGTTATAATTAGATACGTTTGATTTTGGTACCAAGTCACGTGGGTAGGTGGTTTCTTTTCTAATTATAGTTTTGAACATACATAATATATATATATATATATATATATATATATATATATATATATATATATATATATATATATATAGCTATGGATTTATTCTATAGGAAAAGCAGGGACGCAATTGTTATGTCGTAATAGTAAACACGCATAATTTACGTATTTTTAAACAAGAATGTAGTAGTACTTATATTTGGTATAGAATAATCAAAGACTGAGAAGGAGGAGGACGAGGAAAAGATATGTGGTTAGAATTCAGCGTTAATTGACAGTAAATTAGTCGGAACGGCCTGCCGTGAGGAATGTCCGCAGGTTCAAACCCAAAAGGCACACACCTCTGATTTTTCTAAAAAATGATGTGTGTATTCTTTGTAAATTATCGCTTGCTTTAACGGTGAACGAAAACATCGTGAGGAAACCTGCATACCTAAGAAGTTCTCTATAGAAATTGCGAGGGGGTGTGAAGAACATCGTGAGGAAACCTGCATACCTAAGAAGTTCTCTATAGAAATTGCGAGGGGGTGTGAAGTCTACCAATCCACACTAGGCCAGCGTGGTAGACTAAGGCCTAATCCCTCTCAGTAGGAGAGGAGGCACGTGCTCAGCAATGGGACAGTATATAATACAGGGCTGATGTTGTATATTATTAAGTTACCAATTACACCAGTGTCAGACACTTTTCACAGTATAATTCTAGAAACAATCGAGTTGCACAAGGTTTACCGCTCAAACCTACTCGTTCAAACACTGTGCCTATAATAAGCACAGTGTCGACAATTTCTAAAAGGAAACCAACAATGTGTTCGTAAATGGAACACGTATCGTCAATACTAACATCTTAATTGTGTTGTTTTCCACTCCGACCGGCAGTGTTCTGGATTTACTCCGGACCTGTACCACAATCTACATCCTTTGAGACCAAGCCTGCTTTATCATAATGTTTTTCATCCATGGACGAGTCGGTATTAATGATTTTCCATCAGCCAGTCACAAGAGCAGCAATGAACTCCAAATTGGTTGCTGATGTAAATTTTCAGTAGTTTTGAATGGTTTTAGCCAGCGTCTGTTGTCATTACGTTTTACAGTGTTTACTCGATTATTTTGAGCTGAAAATCACTTTCAAAGGGCTCACAATTGAAATGGGTTTGTATTATTGGATTCGTTTTCTCGACCCGTTCTTTCGGAGGTTTGATGTTTGGATTTGGAACGGTTAATGGTCGTGAGTTATTTATGGCCAAAATTTATGTATGTTGTAGGCATGACTGGGGGAAAAAAGAAAAAGAAGTGATGTTCAATTAACCGGAATGTGAAGAAGCAGTTTAGCCAGCATAGTGAAGGGTACAAAGTCTGATCGACATTATCCTTGGACCAAGACATTTAAAATCAGACAGAGCTACTTTGCCGTGAGGATAAAAAAGAAGCAGGCGAAGTAAAAAAAAATTGGAAACACCAAAACATACATAAGAGAAGGTGACAGGTTCTTAAAATTAAAGTGTTTTCGGATGACTCATTAATATTTTTATTAAGTATAATGTCAATGAGAAACAACATGGCATTTAATGTGAAATACCTACATGATTAAAATACTTTGTGGTGCAAATAAACATTGAATTTTTACTATATTTGGCATACGGAAGACTTTAAACCGTTTATTACGAATAATTGATTGTAGTTTATTTTTTTAACGGATTACGAGAGTGCGAGGCTAGTCGGATGGTAAGTGTTACTTGTACATACAGTTATAGTACTGGAGATTAATAAAATTGACTTATAATTAGTATCGACTGGCGGCGATTAATTATCCCTCGTCAGACTATTTGGATCCCGTTTCATTTACCAGCAGATGAAGTGGGGTAATATTACCATATTAGTATAAAAGAATGCATGACACTGCACTGTCCTGATCAGCGTATCATAATGTCCTGTAGGGTCAGTGATTGCACAGCTCCTGTCCGTAAGTACAGCGAGGTCTGTTAAGCGACGTAACTGTCCATAAAGAATAGCAAAAAGAGCCAAAGCTAATGTGCGGTCTAGAGTCTTCACTATTCTATGTAAATCTAGCTAGAAGAAGCAGTGATTGACCGTACGTTCGCTTCATCTCCATCAATTTCTGGCGAATACTTGACATAATCATAGCAGTGCGCAACTCCTTGTTTATTAACCACATAGCAACAGAGTTTACTTAACGCGAACGTCACGAAACAGATGCATACTTATTAGGTTTGACATTTAGCATCGCGTATCTAGCCACATAACAATGCATTAATTCAATTTGCTATTGCATGAGAAATATATTTATAAATAACACAAACTCTACTATTTAGCGCTGATAAGGTGTTTCGCATGCCAGACTAAATTTGGGTAGTCACCGCATAGTCTATTTTTTGTGGTTGTAGGTGTCCCTGCAATCTACAACCGAAGAAACCTGAAATGGGATACTCGAAACCCTCGGTTTAATGTTCCGCTGAGGCCCGTTAGAGAGTTGGGAAAGAAACCGGGAAAGGAAGAGTGGGGGAATGATGGAAAGTTTCTAGGATTGGCGGAAAGGAAAAGAGGGAAAATGTTTGCGAACCCTTTTAGGACTCAATGTGTTACGTCAACCGCGAGGTATACAAACTTAACTGTGTGCCTAGGGACGGGATGAATGTCCCTCGTGCATGGGCGGGCATTCGATGTGAAGATCGAAGGTACAAGAATTGCCCCAGGAGTGGGGAGAAGGGCGGGGGGTCATTGTCTATTTAGTTCACTAAACAACAGTTACCTTTAAGCGTTTCCGTTCGGGTTTGATGGAATTATAGTCTACTCATTCGCCCATACATTTTGGTGCATAATTTGTACGGAGCATTCATGATGCTCGTTAGCTTTTAGTTTTTCACTGGTTATGCCTTTGGCGCCCGTAACATCACAAAACGGCCCAGCGGAACATCAGCGCTAGTTTTTATCAGCATATGCTGAGCTGGTATCGCTTTTGTGACGAACAAAGAGATTTAACTATTTTTGTTTTTATAATTTTGCTAGTTACAAATAAATATTTTCTTTCTTTCTGTTATGAGGTATTGGGAAGCTTAACACCAAAATCTTGGCATAACGACTGCAGTACGTAGAGCATTGTAATTGAAAGTTTTGATAAATTTTGCTACTGTTTGTAGATAGGCGTAACATTTCCTAGAAGGTCGTCTCGTCATTATCTGATATAAAAAAATTAAGCATCCAGTTCATTAAAAAACATTTTAAAAATCTTATCACGTAACAAGCAACATTAAACTTTTAGGCCATTTATATTAAGATTAAACTAGAGAATAAAGATAAAAAACAGATAAATACGTCAAAGGACTACAGATTACGGATAAACAAGCCAATAAACAGATCGAAAGGAAAATTACCGACCAGTATTAGTCCGTAATCGTGCGATCATTACGTAGCTCATTAGGGTCGTAAAAATCATTAAAAAATGGGCTTCAGAAACGCATTAAAAACCAATGATCTATTCTGGTTGTTGCCACGCGAAAAAAAACATTATTTAACTTAAGGCCAAGGAAACGAAACGGTGTTTAAAATTTAAATGCACTATAGCAATTGTGATCTACAAAATGTGTGTTATTATTTATATTGTCACCTAATGGATTAGGTACGAAAGAAACATTAAAACTTAGTAAAAAAAAATTTGCTGCTTTAATAAGGAAAAATATAAAATAATAGTATGCCTTATTAATTGGGCCTCCACGATTAATGAGGAATGTAACCAAAACTGTAAAATTATTTCACACACCTAACAAATGCAGGAATGGTGTATTAGTCAATTATTTTTCAGCTTTATAATAATGAATAAAATGCACACGTTAATTCGAATCCAGACCCTCCATAGGGATAGAAAGAGAAGCGCTCCCCCTCTCAGCAGTCCATCTCATCCAGCATAATTGGCATTATACTGGATGGGGTAAGCCGGTTCATAATCCAAATTCCGTTCCAGAACGTCAGCGTGGGATTACATCTAATCCCGCACGAGAATTTTCCATTCGAACTTCTAAACGCTGGCAAGTTAAATTTTCAAAATTACCCGTTTGTTAGTATTCCCCGCTTACTTAAAAGTAATTTGTGTTAATTACCGAAGTTCCTCGACTTAATTCTAAACGGTCGAACTTGGGAGTGCTTCTTATTACTTTATTTTTATGAAGTTATAAAGTTCTAATGCTTTTTGTACGTTGATGTGAAAGCGAAGTTACGGGCATTATGAGACATGGAGCTGGCGGTAAACATTTTAATCGGTGATTTACGTCGACGGTGTCTAATTTGACTCAGGAAGAATACGTCGAAGCGCTTAGGCACCACGCTGTTTAATAAAGGGGGGCAGGGGAGGGGGTTAATGTCCGATGTTGATTTATAACAATTTGTTGATTACGAAATGGTAGGTCAAATGTTGAGTAGACGACTTTGTACGGCACTGGACTTCCAAAGGCTGAGAGACAAGTAGAGTCATTAGCCATTCGTACCCCCACGGTGGCAAGTATGCTATTGTACCTGCTGAAATGTAGATGGCAAACCACCAAGACTCTAAATACAGATTTGCTTTGTTCTTTGGCCGTTTTCAATAAACGATCCGAATCTTAATCTTCAATCTAATCCCGAGAATTAACCAATGGAAACAAATAATTTGAGCGTGTCACAAGTTTTTTTCTGATTGGTCCTTTTTTGTGATTAGTATAAGCGATCGGAATCGTTTATTGAAAACAGCGGTTACAATCACCTGAATATAGTGTCCCATTTTTTTTTAGGTTTCGCGGAGAAAGTGCAGTCTTTACTTCCACCACCCAGGCTCATCGGGGATGACTGAACGGGTATGTCTGGTTTGCTGGCCTTATGCCTAGGTGTTGAGCTGTCCTTATAGATGGTAAATATCGGCGCACGCCTGATTGAATCTCTAACACATATTCTACGCACGACAATACCAACTAAAATTCGACGGTGGACATCTTCGGCGCATTATTGTCTGCGGGTTCCTCTGACAGAAGCCGCCAGTAAAGAGTCCAGAGGTACTATCAGACCTATTAATACTCCTACCTAGCAACATTGGCCGTTTAACCCCAGCTATCCACTCTCCTGGCCACACCTCTTATCGGCCGGTGACGCAACCCTGGCAGATGATTATCACGGGCGCGTGGGTTATCAGCCGTTATCACTGCATTGATAACGCGCCTAGCCGCTTTCACTGGCTTAGAAGGGTCTTTAGTTGCTGCAATTTTTGTGTTTTCTAAAAGTAAGAGTAGTTAGAGAAATTTTAGGAAGGGATGGGAAGTCAATTGAAGTGCTTTTTTTAGCTTTAATAGAATTGAACGTGTTATTTTGTATATTATTGTAAAATTCAGATAAGTAATATATTGGAAAACATCTAACAGATAAGTAATATATTGCAGTTCTTTATAACATGCATTTTGAGGTTGTGTGAAATTAACCAATCCGCACTAGGCGAGCGTGGAGGACTAAGGCTTAATTCTCTTCAGTAGTAGAGGGGGCACGTGCCCAACAGTGGGACAGTATACAATACAGGGCTGATATTATTATATATAATATATCGGAAAATTACTCTATAATATTTACATACTTTGATAATTATGGAGAGCTTTATAAGTTTAGTTTTAGCAACAGACATGTACCTTCAAAAAGTAATAGGTACATATCCGGGGAATGAAACCGAGACCTACACAATTCGTTCTAACCTCTACACTATCGCAACTCACGAGTAATTGTTTAATTCTTTAATGTATTCCGTACATCAAACAAGGAAGCGTTTTGACGCATTGACTCGCAAATATTCGAATCATTATCGTATTGAGCACTTCCTACTTTATTAATCTATATTATAAAGGTTATGATTGTATGTATGTTTGTAGAGTAATTGATAGCATGTGTCAAATTGATTAATACTATTTCCTCTTTTTTCATAGATTCAAAAGCTAAAAGCTCTTGTTGGTTAGAACGGTTACGTAAGGCAAAGCTTTTCATATATTAAAAAATCTTAATAGGTAGGTATATCATAATATGAAGGTACTATACCTACGACCCTTGAATCCTTGAAAAATGTTTTACAGTGGATAGTGTTGGTAAGTGATGATCACCTACCGTCGAACGAAACGACGTGGGTTCAACAATAATTAAAACAATATTTTAAATGCTCGACTTTTTGTTTATGGTTAATAGTTCTAGTATCGAAATTCGTTCTTGACACCTGAAGCGTTCGACTGGGATACGCGTCTTATCACCAGTATGTTGGTTGAGTGCAATTATTATATGTATTCTGTATGCTATCTTGTAAGATAAAAGCTTGAAATCGTACGTTATTTTAGGACTGACATTTTAATTCCTTCGCCGTTATCGCAGTTCAAATCGAAAACATCCATAAAAACAACATTATACACAATCGACATAAATAGCCCGGCCTTAGCAACAACTGAGTCAATATTTGGGTAGAATTACTAATACCTATTTCGTATGCTGTATACGCAAAAACAAACCTAAAGTCCAAGGCTTTAGAATCCGAAATAGCTATAATAAGAATACCGTATCCATTGTAATACAAAAATTCACTAGGTAACAATAAAATTAATTGTTTTCGTACAATTTTTCATTAAGCAAACTGTTTTGAGTCATGCTTAGTCAGTTGGTACGTAACGTTGATAACAGGTGGCGCTAGTGGTTGTATAATGTTACACCGCCCGGCAACCAGTTGCGAAACTATTGTAACTATTTCGTAAATAACTTGAATATTTAACTACATTTAGCTGCTTTATGCTAAATTTAGTAATTTAGTGTATAAATAAGATTTTATATATTATGTAGCTTATGATTTATTATAAGATATATCTACTTTGGTTATAGCATCACAAAAACAAGTTCGCTTCACTGTACTCGTGTGTGTGCGAACGTTTTAAATGTTCTCCCTATGTGTGCATACTTATAGTGTTATTTATTCATTAAAAAGTATTTCTGCACCAAGTAGTTTTTCTTACCTAAATATTTATGTATGTTTCATTGTAAATATGTTATTTTCTCGAGATATCTACTTATTATCAGAAAGCAAAGATTTATTTATGAGAAATAAAAGACAAGACACTTTATCTTTTATGCCACATTTAGATAAATCTAAGCGGACATAAATTGTAACTTTATTATTTTATTGTTTTGTAAGTATTTTAAACGCACTACGTGCATTCTTAAAGTATTTGAAAAACGTTTTGAAATCTGCGACAGTGTAATGGACTTGTATAATAGATAGAAAATATTTTCTATCCGATGGTAACTAGCTTTCAGAAAACATAAAAACGTTGGCAAAATACGTAGAAAGTAAAATGGCAATTTTATTCCGATGTTACAAGTGAGTACTTATCTAAACAGTAATATTTAATGTTTGTTTACTCTTGAATTCAAATCAGGAGAAACGAATTTTAATTAGATATACTATTTTAATATAAACTAAAATGAAACTTCGTCATCCAAATAAAAATACCAGCAACACAAAAACAACCGTAAAACGGCAATTAAATAAAAATACGATGCATAAAAATTGGAAAACAATAGTGATGTGACATCGAAAGTTAATCGAGTGTCGATAGAGAGCATTAGCCATTAGAGTCACGAACGTCGGAATAATCATGTCGTTTGGCTCGTTGCGGTTAGAAAACAAAATAACCCTTGTTCTGATGCAAAATTAACTATTGCAAGATAGCGTTCGTGATGTAAATTCAATTTGTTTCGTATGATTATTGCGTTGATATTTTGGAGATCTTCCGTGTCGTTTCATTTTATTTATTAGTTTTATGAATGGAAAATTTTAATGGTAGTTCGTACGATATGTCGAGTATATAGAACCTGTGTAGTGGTGGTTGCATAATCGCAATTGTGTCTTTTCCCGTGACTCGCGCTATCAGTTAAGTGGATTTATTACCTATATCCCATAAGGCCACCTGACATAATTTTAGCGATCGTCAAGCAACACAATACCGATCATTAGTCGACATTAAATTCGGACCGTTTTGTTACTGTCAGATGCAGCGTATTCACTTTGCACTTTGAAGAGTCGGTATAAACGTCATCATTGTTGTTCCTGGCTATAATAATCACGATAAAAGGAGCAGTCCGAATGCCGTTAATGTATTTTTAGTTAGTTGGCATGCTTTTCAACGTTAAATGCATTCGGGAACGAACAACACGTTATTAAGTATTCACATAAAATCTCATTTATTAAAAATTACAGTGTTCATTTTAAATTAATATCCTGAGTTTGTTTTTTCATTGAGAAAATTACCTCCTGTTTAGTTGGAAGCGTCCTAACGAACTAACGCAGTTTTCGCTACAAAATTCAATTTGTTTGATTTCCGATTGCTCAAATCCGGTCGTGTCATAACCTTCTTCAAAACTTATTATTGACTCGTTCGTACCGCCTTCTATGAGGCGATATTAGAAATTTTTATAACAGTATACATCTAAGCAATGATTTGAGTTTGCCAAATCTACTCGAGCAGTATCGACCTTCACGCCATTATGCGCCATATCTTGAATGTCCAAAAGCAGACATTCGCATGTCTAACATCAGATTGTATAAATAATCACAGTTGCTATGTTGGCGATTCAATTTCCGTGTAGAATCGATACGATAGCCTCCTACCGTAAACCGAAGTTGTTTATCTCGAACAAATTCACTTTTTATCTGAACATACATTTATTTTCACCTCCACGTTTATATTTCATCCATTTCGGTTGTTTCCTCGCTCCCTCAAACCGAACGGTACGCTTCGGTCTAACATTAGTATTTTTGGATCGAACACACGGATCGAGCTAGGCGATGTCTATCAAAAATGGGCATCACTCCAACTGTTAAATGTTAAAATGCCGTATTATTTAAGCTTTATAGGCACGAAATGCAGTCTATAATTAGGTAACTGAGCTGCAAAAGGCACGTAGAAAACTGTACCAACTGGTCGTTCTCAAATAATTATATGAAAAAATAGCCGAGGATGGGGTTGCACCAATCTCTAGCGACCGGTCCGGCCACTCCGGCGTTCGCGACCAGTTCTAGCCGGCTGACAACCGGTCGTATTAAAATTTATTACACCGCCTCTCGGCTTGTTTTTAGCTAGGTTAACTTTATGTTAATGTATGCTAATGAAACTGTGTGTTTTCTTTGTTTTTCTTCGAGTGTCATCTGTTCGGAATATTTAATCTTTTTTTATGTGTAGAATGAACGTTATTTACATATTGTGTGGAAACAATATTGATGTAAGCATGTATTCGTGTCCGGCGCTGCTCGGTGTTGATATCTGGGAGCGTGCGGAGTTTATCTCGCGCTCGTGTGGTTAGTGCTCAGTAACTGCTGCGGCTCTAGTGTGGTTGTTATTGTAACTCTTGCCCTCGCGTTATCGCCGGTGTCTCATTAGTATTGTGTATTGCTCTGTAGCGGTGTGTGAGGGTATGAGGGGGTGTGGTGCGGTTTGCTGACACAACATTAAAACAATCACATCAATTATTGAAACTATGTATTTTTTTCTTCAATAATTTCTACATTTTCTTTTAAGTTCTATCAAATAAATATCAATTATAAACAATTGATACATATATTATTATTGTTAGTTCTTGTATATGTCGACAATTCAAGTTTACAAGTAAAATGTTTTTGTAGTTTTTAAAAACTTTTTTTTCATGATGAAAGTGAACTCTAGTACTATGATATTGTGCGTTTATAACACTGGACCCTACAAACATTTAGATTTCGTTTAAAAACTGTTAGTCTATTGATTTACATTTAATGTATTAATATACACTGGATAAAGAAAATGCATTCGACTGCTGTAAAGTCACGTCTCTTACATACTGTACTGTTAGTACTATACTCTCTCGCCTCCCACTGGACTTGTACACAACGCAGCTTAGCGCGGCGATACAAAACAATCTTACAAAAAATTACAATCTTTATATTAACTTAAATAACTTAATACTTTTAATAGCTATAATAATAATTATAAACCTGAGATCTTTGCAGTATAACAGAGCGCGGGCGCCGCGACGTCGCCGGGACGTCGCCGGGACGTCGCCGCGACGTCGCCGGGACGTCGCCGCGACGCCTCGCTTATTGCCTCCGTTCAACCACGGCACTACGTACACATAACTAACATTATAAATTTGCATGCATGTTCTCTCATTCATAAAAAGTATATTTTTTTCTCATTTAAATTTTATACATTACAAAAGTAGTATCACAAACAAATGTACGAACTAGTACAATTACGAAAAACGTACACATATACAGACCGGACAGGTCACATCTAATAAATACAGTTACAATACGTGAAATGTACCAAATCTACGCAACTTCAGAATAGAATCGAACTCGAAACAAAAAATAATACCTAAGACTAAATCGATCAAGGTATTCATTATCACTCGCGCGGCGGCGACTGAGATCAAGGGGTGCGCACCGGGCGCCGCCGCGCCACTCACCAACCAACACAACCAACCATCCATTCGAGCAACCAACAACGCATCCAATAATACAACACAAACAATCGCTCACAGACCACAGTGATCGACACGGTGCGGCGGCGCGGGGGGCGGACGCACCGGTGGGCACGGGAGAGCCGGCGCTGACCATCGCCCGGGGACGGTGCTCAGCCCTGGCCAAAGAAAAGGGGAGGCGGGGGACGAGATCGACGCTCGCCGCCGCGCGCCGTCGCACGAACGCGCGTCGCACGCGCCGCCCGCGCCGCCGCCGCTCAGACGCGAATATCGACACTTTATCGATAACAAAGTGCATTTCGCGTCACTACAGGCGGCGGCGCGAGCGGGCGCGCCTTATCCGCTTACAATACTACTATACATTACATATCACGCTGTGCTTTTTTCTCTTATTAAAAATATATAATAATATACATATAATATTGATATTTGTTAAAATAACGATACGTAGACATCGAGGAGGGCAGTCAGTCGGCTCGCTCGCATCGCGGCGTATCACCTCGTCCTTCACTCCGCCTGGCTCCTGAACAATTTCTTTTTCTCTATCGTGAACTGGGGGCTGATGATGATGGTGCCGCCTCGCGTTAAGTTTCTGGAAAGAAGAGCGCTTATTAGTATTGTCAATCGATGTTATCTAATTGGTTCATAAAGTGATTGATTCCAATTGTTTACTAATAAGATTGGTAGTCAGATATGATACTCACTTTAAGAATTGCGGCAACAGGCTCGTCCAGTTGGTAGCGTCGTGCTCGAGATGTATGTGTATCTCGTGGGTGGTGAGTGTGTTGGGGTCTATCTTGAAGGCGGCGAGCCTCCTCCCCGCCACGTCCACGATGACGGCGGCGCCGCGCGACCCGCACGGCTCTCCTTCCGCAAGCGCCAGCGTTTGCCTCGCCGCCCGCGCGAGCAGCTCGGCCGGGACCAACACCTCGGCCGTGGCTAGCTCGCTGGCCCCCTTGGCCGCTCGTAGTTCCCTCTCCAGCCTCTGAGCCAGCGCCGTCTCAGTCGGCGCCGGCACCGGCGCTTCCCGCCATGTTGGCCCATTCCATGCTGCAACAATAGAGAACACTATTAAATATATGAACACAAAAAACTTTTTTCTTTATTAATTAAAATATGGATATTGAATAATAATATCAAAACATTATTGTTATGTAAATATACAACATTTACTTTGGCCGATATTTAGAGACCCAAAAGAGAAAATGTAGCAGATATCGATCGTCAGGGGCGAACGCGGCGCCAAGGGCAAGGGAGCGCATCGCTCTGAACAGCTGACACGTCAGCTGAGCTTGACGTTTGTGCCGGTCGGGCCGGCCGGCGGGGCGGACGACGCCGCCGCACGCATGTCCCGAGTGCTGGCGGCTCAGTGCGCGCGCCGCATAGCAACAGCCGGCGGCAGTTAGAAAGCCGCTCCATCACTCCGCTGAATAGAAAGTAGACTCACCTTTTTCACTGCTGAATCCGACATTAAACTGGCTCGTGACCGGCAGGATCTCCATGTTTTCCAAATTTTTACTTATATTGTACACTTTTATACCGAAAAATAAAACGGAAAAACTGTTCCGCGTCCGGAACTTATACTAGAAAAATATCACAAGTCTCTTTTGTACTGCGAATGCGCACACAACGAGCCGGCTTCCGACCGGCGACTAGTAATCGTGAAGAGATCGAAGTGAATACGGAACGTCCGAAGCTCACGACTGCATCAGATCTGATCTCGTAACCACAGGGCTTCGTCACTTGCCCCCGGCTCACTGTTTGACCCACCCGACCCTGTCGCTCTCTCTGACGGACTGACGATATCGGGAACCACTCGCATGTTTTATAGAGGGCCGCGGTCGGGGGTGCGGGGGGACGCTCCGCGGGCGGCAGCGGGCGCCCCGCACGCCAGTTTCGCCGGGCCGCGGTGTTGGGAGGTCGTCTCCACGCCGCTCCGTGCCGGCATCCGCCGCGAGCCGGCCGGCTTCTTTGTCCGAGTTCCACCGGTGGAACCGATCACCTACAGTGTGTCTCATTTTCATCTTAAAGTGTTAGATAATCGCCTGTACATGTATTGTCCTCTGTAAACTTTGTAGAAACTTCTAGAACACTGATTTTACCAATGTTGTAACTCTCGAATGCGTTATAATAAAAATGGCCGACGCCGGCCGGTTATTGTCGACAATGATTGTATATGTATAGTATAACTAGTATGTAAGAATTGTTATTGGATTTTGTGTTGTACGTTAATAAAACTGTAAGTATGTCGAGTTAAGCAACGAGCTTGTTACCATGCAACCGAGTTTGTATAAGCGTATACGAAACTGTGTCTTAGTCTAGTTTCTAGAATGTGTTTAGCTATTTAATTGTAAGTTGTAATCGTAATGTAACGACGTTAAAGAAAATTCCATGTAATAAAAAACACTTAGCAAGTTTGTAAACAAATATTGAAGCGCAAGATGTTAAGAAAACATCAGAAATAGCTGGTTCTGAAATAAACGCTGAACGCGTTTGCATACTCGCAATAATGATACGATAAATAAACCGAGGAAATGATTTAAAAACAAGTTTTTTGTGGCCATATTATCTCACAAACATGTCGGACCAGTTTAAAATATGTCTACAATGAAATGAGACAACTGCTTGTCACAACTGAGAGTATTTGGCAAACACACAATTCGCTTAAATCCATCATAAACATTTTTATCTTTGACGTACAAACCCTTTAGAGTTGAAACTCACAAAGACAAGAAAATCTTTTGTTATTTAAGAAAACAGAAATCATTTTCATTTTTTACCTGAGCTTAAGATACAGTTTTTAAAAACACTAGCTCAAAAACCACAGTTGATAAAAAAAAAAACAGAAAGTGAAACCTAATTAAATTTCTCCAAATCAACAATCAGACCACAGAACAGATAGAACAAAGGTGCGATTTTGATAAGAAATATTCATTCAACATGAGAATGCTTAAAAATATTAAAGGGCCGTTAAATTCTAATTTTTAAATAACGGTCCTTCCAGAACCTTGTAGAGAAATAAATGAAGTTCATCTAGTTTCTATAGAACTCAATGTGGGTTAAATGCTCTTGAACAGGTATTCAAGTAAGCAACGGCAGTCATTGCATCAGCCGACCGGAAACTTCTATTGCAAAAAAAATCAACCCACTTCTCACGTTTCCGAGCAAAAACGCACCCCAACTTCCTCAATTTGAAATATTGTGCATACTTTATGGACTTTCTTTGTCTTTCACCCTTTTGTTACTAGAAAATGTATTTTCTACTCTTTGTCTAACCAGAGGTACAGAGTTAGGTAAATTATCATAATTATGGAATTATCATTATCATCAATGTTATCGAAGATCGATTTGTGAAGTGTTAAAATGTTTCACAACCGATAACCTATTTCGAAACGCTAGAATAACTAGAACAAAGCGCTAGAAACGGTTAGCAGATAACTAGTAATTGCATAGCAACCGGTATCGGAGCGCTAACCGCAAAAATAAATAGACAAAAAGAGAAATGGGGGGGTAAAAACTGTTGCCGAGTTGCGCCGGCCGGCGACTTGGCCTTGGTTCGCGACTGACTCATCGACAGGCGTGTAAAATGCGAAAACAGTCGATGCAGGAATAAAGTATTATTCGTGATGCTCTGGTGGAAAAAAATTGAAAAGTTCACGGGTCAAAAGCATGCAGCTCCGACGTCGCTCGACGAAACTAGTTTAGATAACATCTATGTTTGGAGTTGTGTTAGATCCACTCACGATCTAGTCTTTAATGTTGTGTTTTGTTTCACCAAATGTCAGAGCTATTTAGGATATTTCCATTCAGAACACGATTTAGGCTTTGTATCTATTTAGGGATTCTATAAAGAAATAATTGGATGTATTTTGTGAGTTTATCAGAAGTTATCGCAAAGAGATTTGGATGTACGATATGAAGTAATAAAACTGATGACGAAAGACAAAGCATGCTAACTTTTGTCCTCGGCTCCGTTTGATAGATTAAGTTTACGTCAATTTTTTTTTATATAAATTTCTTTGTTTTAATAAATCGATTTATATATCCATCGTATATAGGTAAAAATATTTAAATCAATATAATCTACTTTTAGAAATCGTAAGCACTCATTAACAAATTTCAACAAAGGGAAAGATACAAAGCATTCATGAATCATCAAAAACTTACCTACTTAACAATGTTTGATTTTTGAAGAAATAAATGGCGTTAAATGTTTTATTTAACTCAAGGACTTGACAATATGCAAATATAACATTTCCTTATATTGATAACAGACATAATTAACCGATGTGAACAGTAGTGTTACTTCATCGCGGTACTTGTCTTATTGTTTTATTTAATATCGATATCTTTGTCCAGTTTACGATAACGAGTATTTACAAGGATGATATTATCGTATTTTAAAAGCGAGATTGCCATAACGATCTATCATTTAATTCCTCAAAAGATTTCTATCTAGTTGCCAGGCGGTAGGTCGGACACCAACGTTTTTTTAGCCCTACCAAATTTACAAGTATTGACTGTTAAAATCAACATAATTACTGAGGACCATGAACTAATCTTGGAGCCGAGCAGTTAATTATGCTTTTAATCCAAAGTTCTTAGTATTTCCAGTAATTGCTACTCAAAGGGCAATCGCTTCCCATATAAGAGTCTTGCCCATCTCGTTATGCATATAAAAAATTGAACCTGTCGGAAGGGTCGTTTGACAATGCATCCCCTGTCTTGATACGTCGTTTTTATTATTGTTAATAGCCCTGGCAACAAGATCCCGAGACAGGACGCAACCTGTCCGAGGACTTGTTTCGACTTGTTCTATCTTGGGAAGGGACTGATATTTAAAGTAAATTGTATTGTAGATTTTGTTAGCGTGTTGGTATCATTGTTGAAATAAATGTAGATTTTATCGTTTTTTTTTTTTTTGGAAAATGCTTTTTATTTATAGATTAGTTATTATTGTTATCAGGAAAAATCTTATTTATATAAATATTGATTATATAAAAGTGCATTTGAAATCTACTGTAAATGATTCAGGTTAATTTATAAAGCATAAGCCTTGTTGTTTTAATCATATAGGTACTTAATATTTTTTCCTTAAAAATGTTTTCTTACAATTATAATCTCCGATTAGCTAACCCCTTATTTTTTTATTATCTCTTAGCAACAAGTAAGAACTAATTATTGAATTTTCATTATTATCCTTTAAAGCTTGTTTATACCATAAATCCAGACAATGCATTTAGGAATATAGTGTACCTAATAAATGTTTTAGAAAATATGTTTTAATGAAAAAATATATATTATATGCCTCTAATAAAGTGCTGATGATAAAGTGTTAGCAGGCAAAAAAAAATTATCATTTACTTTACTTTTGGATCGTGACAGTTGTTTCTGGAAAAATCGACATTTAGAAAAAAAAATCATTTTTTTAATAAGTCAAGTACAATAATCATATTTTTGTTATTTACTTTATGTGGCATAGTTTATCTATTAAGATGTACCTTCGTGCAAATTTTCCAATCATTAAAAATCGAAAACTGCAAAGAGAAAATCAAAAGCAACAAATGCTAGCAAAAAACACATTAATATTAATCGCGGGTTTGCATAATGCATGATTAGCAATCAAATAATCCGACCAAACAATACCGTCGCCCGTACTGAATACAACGTTAGTAATGTGGATTGTTTAACTTGGCCGGGTAGGCGACAAATAATTATGTAAACATACCTATAGATAGAATGTGAGACGTGACGTCCATATTATGTTTATAAACGGGCAATGATGATAATTGCGTTATTGTGTCAAGATAGCTGCAATTTAGTGTTGCCAGACGAGTTTTGAATATTGAATCTTGTGTGGAAAAAAAAAGAATTGTCTCAATTAATCTATGCTTTTTTTCAAGAATATCATGTAGTTTCATACAAATATGTCCACAAGCACAAAAACTTCTTTAAAGTTGTTTAAAAAACACGATTTCTCCACCGCTCACGTCACGTAAAATTGCCAAAATACTTACCCAATTTGTCTTAAATCTGTGGATTTTAGACGTTCTTTAGGATTTTGTAAAATTCGATTATTTGTATAAATTCCGAAACTTTAGAATTCTCCACTTTAATATTAAAGTAACGTAGTATTATCTTTGGCGGATCCAGACGTGACCTATAAAATTAAAAACCTATTCAACCAAGTGTCATCTGGCAATACTGGTTGATAACTAGCAACCCGCGCGAGAAGATAAACGAGGAAATTAAGTTATCGGATATTGCAATTTCTTATTAATAATGCAATACACAAGCAAGTTGCGGGACTATAATTATTTCACTGTCGCAAGATGCATTGAGCTAGCGAGATAAACAATTATTGAGTTCGATTTAATTTCTTATTATCGCGATAATCTGAACGAGCAAGTCACTTTGATTTTAAATGTATGACAAAAGGAAAACTAGAACTTTGAAAGTACTGCATCGCGCTCATCACTGAGTAGTATCAAAATTAGTAATAAAATAGTTTCCTAACTGGAACTGCTTGAAAGAAATGAATAATGTAATGAAACCCAGAGATTCGTATATAAATACCTATGTGGTATATAGCCTATATTAATTATCGCCTAATACATGGATCTTACGAAGTATATTCAGATTTGAAAGGTATTATTCGTTACAAGATCTTGGCTCAAATCCAATTTTTTTAACACCGAGCTTTAATGTGTTAATCCTTTTTAGAACAAAAGTTGAAAGACTTTGGCAGATGAAGTGCTTGCTTTTTGTCTTCAGAGTATTATATTTGACGTGTCTTTGATGGCATAATCTGAGTTTTGGCAAGACAAAGTGAGTATACTGAATCTGGTTAGCAGTGTGCCAAATAATTTTTTATCAGCAAAATTGTGTCGACTGGCGACGGATAATCATCTTTCTTGTCAATACTTTAACTGACTCAACGTGTGCAGAGGTCACATAAAAAAAATATCATTTTGGTTAAAGATTACTTCAATCACTACCCATATTGCGGGGATGTTGTTTACCATCAAGCGCGTCACTAGCTCGTATGCCTGCTAAGACAATAAAAAAAATACTGTCAATTTACTTCAAATATTGCTAATAAAATTAAGGCACGTGACCATCTTGATTAATATTCCGGTAACGTCCCGGCCAACACAGCTGACTTCTTAAGTACCTGTTTTGACATGTTTGGACTAATGTGGATGTTTTGGACGCTTTGTTCATGTGGGTTCATTATGCGACATAGTTCCTGGTTGTTAGTTTTTGTATAATCTTGCTAGAAAGAGCGAAACAAATGAGGCATTTTATGATCAGTTAGTTAGCTCGCTTGAAGTATGCTGTGCTTATACGCCGTGTTTGTGTATCAATTTATTCCAAATACCTTAGCTAATTAAAAAAAAAAAACATATGTAATAATATATTTTATTTTTTATTAAGACTGGTTTGATTAAAATATCTATAAAAATAGTTCTATTTATTTTTAAGTAGTTATAAAATGTAAAATAAGGTGAAGAATTTTATAGTCTATTGTAATATTGATATTGTCATTAAAAATGATTTGCATGCATATTAAAATAAACGTTATTTAAATAATCGAAAAGGTATAAACTTACTTATATTGTTTTAAAATTCAGATCAATTTTATAAAATATACGCTAAAATGACTCATGTAGAACAGGTTACATTATGATCGCAACCTAAATAATGTATTTATTTTGTTTTAATAAAGCTTTTTGTTGTTTAATAATTGTATTTTATTTAGATTCCTCAGTAATAAACCCTATAGCAAAATGACAATTTACACAACCGATACATATTTATTACTCTATTTTTAAAAATCCTAGATTTATCCATTCATGTAAATCAAAGATGGACACTTATCTGTGTTCAGCACTAATTGTAGCAAGCATACATCTCCCATCCACAGCGTGTTCCCCCCGCACTCTGACTGCAGGGTGTACATCATTTACGATGGGATTATTCCCTATATTTACATATTTCTTTGGTTATATTTTTTATTATACACATAAAATTATGATATTAAAATATTTTGAACTCAACCAGTCTGTATCTGTATTTGTGGGTTATCTGGGTATGTCCTTAGTTATCTCGGGTTGTTGAGTTCTGGCCTACTATTTGGCAATTTAGATAAAATACCGATATGTTTATACAAATGATTCTGCGAGTGATAGCGCGAACGCAAATGTGGACTAGATTTTACTATCTTTTGCCTATTTAGATAACTTTACATAGGCCTTTTATCTCTGAATGGGTAGGCAGAGAAGGTAGTGTCCATTCTTTGTTAATATCCAAAACGTGACAATGGGAAAGATTAGTAACACATTGGTAAGTTCAATTTCAGGGTAACCACACGAACAATGTTATTCTAAATAGAATTACTCACAAAAAATAATCTTGCCCGACATAGGAATTTTATCCAGTAACTTTCTATAAACAGCCGAAGTATGCCAGTACTACACTAATGGTATTAAATATTGATAAATTTGGTAGTTTTCTATGAAATCATAAAGGTACTCCTTGGTTTTCGAATATCCAATTCATGTGTAATGAAGTAAAATGGTAAAATAAAAAAACATCCAAATTAAATTTATAATAATGCCATACCCCTAGTACTGATATCGAAATTAACAATGCATATAAGCATTTAATTACATTATATTTATTGCCAAAGAATATAAAGTACATAAAAAAAAATTTATTACTTGAAGGACTGCACCATCAAATAATAAATTAATTACAATATTTAAAACACAATAGTTTTTCTTCCATCAGTGCATACATTCATACAATCCATACAATGCTTGTTTTATAAAAGTAAAAGTTCTGTTAATTTTTATGAGTACAGTTCTCGTACCCTTTATCGCTCGTAAAAGTCTTTCAATTCAATAATCCCCTGTTTATGACCCTCGTGAATCAGGGAATATTTGTTTTAAATTGAGTTATTTAGTTTTTATTTAATAAACGTCTGGAATAACAAAAATCTGATGATCATTAGATGTCCCTATTAACATCCATGACTGTGTTCTTAAAGGAGAAGGCAGAGTATCAAATACATGATTTAGAAAGGTTTTTATACATCTATTACATTTAGACTGATTACCTTAAATCGAGAAATAAGCTTTGGTTGCAGACTATCAGAACTCCTATTGAAAGGTTTAGTAAGCCAAAAACAACGCAGTTAATTGGAAACCAGCAGAAGTACATAACAAACTCGTATTGCTAACCCACCTGCCTAGTAACGCTGCCTAAAAATAATAAGAGTTAAAAGAATACGCTGTTCGTCTCTCTCTAACACACCAAAAACCAAGCATTAATAAGAGACAAAAAATGTGGTAATATATCCATTTGTATTCAATAGCCAATATTATGTAAATAACGTACGAAAGCGTCGCATCGCGCATAATGTGGATGAAGAGATGTCAAGATGGACAGTTGTGGGCAGAATATGGCCAATCTGTGGTAAACTATGGACTTAGCAAGAAGGTGGGCCTGTAGTTATAACAGTTATGTGTTTTAAAAAACAAGTTCTTTTTCCGCGAAAAAAATTCCTGTGGAAAAACGATTTCTTTGCGATGGACTAGCGAGGATTTGAAAGGGCATCTCACAGTAATTATTACTACTCCATATCTTTAATGTTATTAATTAATGATAGAAAGTATCTAAGGCGACAAGTAAGCCTATATGCTGCGCACATAACAATAAAGAAATAATCGAAATCAAAAACTACAAATTGTATATTTGCACCAAGTTCAGATACAAATCTACTGCACGTTGGACGAATTACGTATGAAATAGCGAAACCTCGCCATATGTACGACACAACTTTCTTATGTGAAATATTATAAAGCCTATTTTTGAATCATTAAAAAAACTACTGCACGAGGTATCAATATAGTTTAGAGAAAAGAATCGCAGTAACACGGTCTCTAGACGTGTATAATCAGTAGGATCGCTAGACAATGCTGTTATTGAACATATAATATGTATCAAGGGAACTCGGTGACGCAGGGTTACTTATATTATCCGCGTACAAGGTGAGAATAAATGATAACTCATTGAAAGACTACGAACTACTGCTCAAAAGGTTTCAACCCTGAATGTAGGAAACTGGCTTGATTATCTGTAAAATGAAATGTCTGTTAAAAAGAGGTGTGAAATAGAAACGTATTTTGACACCAATTAGAGTTAGTTTGCTTTGTAGCATATTGTAAATTATAAACTTTACGGCTTACGAGATAATTTTTTGTTATAAAAAAAACCTAAATAGGTCTGACGTAGTCCAAAAAATAGTAGAGGTCCCACTAGCCGAAAGGAAACGAATAAGGAATAAGGATAGGTGGAGATTTTGGTTTATCATACATAAGTATTTTATTGAACGTTCAAATTAAATATCTACCTAACACAATACGAAACCAACACTTATATTTTGTATGTGGTACCTATCTCATTCCTGAAACTAGTGAAATTGATTCTAAGAATTATTTTAACAATATGTCATAGCCTCTCAGTAAATAGGGCATATTTTATTAACTTTTAGTCCTGCAGAATACTTCCACAGAGCGGTCGAAAAGCCACTCTAATTATAAACTCCGTAGTAAACGTTTGTATGTCACAATCCATTACTCACAACACACCCCAAAAATCCTACCGATTTGCCCAAACTCATTTGGGTACGCGGCAGTCGAAATTACTAATATTTGGGCCCATTCCGGTTGATTTATTATTCCACGTTGTAATGGTGTCCGTGTAAATATGTTTATAATTATTGGGCGTTACATATTTTGTGATGTCATAGAATAGTTTATTTTTGATAATTTGACGTCATCCTCTAATAACGTCAGAAGATCGAAACTGATTCTATGTAAATTACTGTTAGATGATAATTATACTTCAAAATTACATCAAAATCTGTCACAGAAAGTATTACAAAAATGCTCTCAAAAATTAATAAGTAATCTGGTGGAAGTAAGTTTTAATGCATGAACAAAGCCGTGTCGTTACTGCCATTACGGCGAGGGCGTGCGAGCGAGATAGCAACATATAATCTACCCTTTCTTGCTCATACCAAACATTATATAAATACACATAAATATGTTACCATATTGTAATATTAGATGATTTATTTTTAAAATGTTAATTATATTATATGTTATGTATACACTTCAAAAAGTAACAAACCTCTTTGGAACCATGGTCTATCCGAGATGTTAAAAAAAATATATTCAATTTAAAATTTAAATGACAAAGTTTAATTATAATATACATAATTGATTTTGTAAAACCGTACATATTTTACGTAAATGTATGTATCATAATAATATAATCGTTTATATTTACTTCAAATTAGCATCAAGGTAAGGCTGGTAATTGTACTGTTATTAATACATTTTCAGTTGTTATGTTTTCCTGGTGTATGATACAATATAAATTAAAATAGATAATGATACAATGTTAAAATTTCAGTATCATTGAACATTTGACTGCCTATTATTAGTCTTACTGTATATTGTATTCGTAAGCCGGATTACACCTCTCTGAGGTCTCTGGTGTGAATCCTGGGTTGGAAGTTATGTAGCGTTTTTTGCTGAATATCAACCCGGAGCATGGAATTTGTGCTCGATATAGCGATGTGCTCGCCCTCTATCACATTACATGTTGGAGGTCACTTGACGAAAAGTGGGTGCACGTTCACCTACCCATTCGGGGATAAATGATGTAGCGTTCCACAAAAAAAAAAGAACACAGGAGAAACACCTTATAAATTTTACTTATGATAACTTTGAAGTCAACTAATTTAACAATAGCCATAAAACAGTTCCTATTGTGTGTTTATTGACAGTGAAGATCAACATCAGGCCACCTAGCGGCTAGCTCTTTTGTCACCGTAAACTACGCCATAAAATTTACAAGCACAGTTTTCAAGCCTATAAAACAATTTGATTTAACTAATTGTTTCGCCACCGGTTTAATCTAAATAATAAAACTATAATGGGTGCACCCCTTGTCCATTGTTGTGCACACAATGGCGGGTCGCCTGGTAACAGCGGCCCGTTTGCGACGACTCGTGCGTGACCGACGGACGCTTTTTATTTCGCCAATCTGCCAGTGAGAGATGGAGTTTTCTAGAATTGGGATTTTTGAGGGAACTTTTTGGGCCTTATCCTTTGACAGTTTTAACTCGTAACATGGCTTTGTTACGTTGACTTCTTCAAATTAGCGTGGAATAACTGTATGATAACTTCAAAATTCATAAACAAAGTTATTAAGTGTCGAAATATCGTGTAGCAATAAGGATCAGGACTCTGGAGTAAATGATGTTATAGAAGAATTTAATTTGAATGGGCTAATAGCAATTTGATTGAATATTTCATCAGCTGAGTAACATCATGAGGATGATTACATATTTGTACTATAGCAGTAGTCGTTACTAAGGCTCATAACACGAAGTAAAGATTGGGGTAATCTTTGTAACTTACTGTCCTAAGTATTGTCCTTGTTGGGGACTGTATTAAAACTTCCACGGATTTGTTCACTGGTTTATTTTCGAATCTGCTTATCTCGTACCAATTTTCTTATTCTGCCTCGAACTACAAACTACGCATACAATATCCCGACTTACATACTAGTTTAGGAGGCACTATAACGCACGGGTGTGCCTCCTACGCACTTTTCGGTCATTGGCCCGCCGTTTTTCCCTCGTTGGCGCGTCCGTCGCTCTGATTGGCCGTAGGGTTCTGGTGGGCGGGGCGTCGTTCCATGATGCGCCGGCGCCGGGTCCCTCGTCGAGCGCGTGCAGTGCGCGCCTCAGTCGCGCGGCGACCGCCGTCCCGCGACGTTGCTCCTCTGGATGCGGCGTTGACGGGTCGCTCGCTGAGCGTGCGGCGCGCGGGCTTCAGTCCCGCTGCGTCCGCCGTCCCGTAACGTCGCTCCTTAGGCAGCGTCGTCGACGGGCCTCAGTGTCACGGCGGCCGCGAAGTCGTCGTGTCGCTAACATCCTCCCCGGCGTAGCTCGCGCAGCCTCCTCCTCCGGGTGCAGCACGACGATCTTCGTCACCGGGCGTCGAAATACGCCGCTCTTTGTCTTGATTTCAGCGACTCGTATGGCTCCGTCGGGTCCCTCGAACGTGCGCTGGACGATCCCCAGCGGCCACACGTTCCTCGGCAGCTGTTGGTCGGCGATGGCGACCACGTCGTTCACGCGCAGCGGACGAACTCTTCTTGTTGACTCGCCGCGGGGTACCAGGGTCGGTAGGTACTCCGCTATCCACCGGCGCCAGAAGTTGTCCGCCAACGCTTGCGCCGCTCGCCATGCCCGTCGATCGACGTCTTCACAGGGTCCGATTGTGGGAAGGCCCGATGATGAGCCCAACAAAAGTGATTGGGCGTGAGCGCCTCCGGGTCCCTCGGGTCGACGCTCACGTGGGTCAGTGGTCTTGAGTTGACTGAATGTTCGGCTTCAGCCAACAACGTCCGTAGGGTTTCTTCGGACGGCGCCTTTTCCTTTAGGGTGACGGTTAGTGCGGTTTTGACTGATCGCACCAACCGTTCCCACGCACCTCCCTGGTTGGGTGCGCCCGGAGGGATGAAGCGCCACTCCATCCGATGCAGCAGCCCGACGTTGCGTAGCTCGGGTTGCCACTCCTTGTAGGCCGCTCGTAGCTCTTCATCCGCTCCCTGAAGTTTGTGGCGTTGTCGGAATACATTATTTTCGGCCATCCTCTTCTTGCTGCCATCCTGCGCAACGCCATGATGGCCGAATCCGTTGACAGGGATGCGGCGAGCTCCAGATGTATGGCGCGTGTCGTTAGACAGGTGAACAGCGCGCCCCAACGCTTCTCTCGCCGGCGTCCGATCTTCACTATCATCGGCCCGAAGTAGTCCACTCCGCAGTTGGAGAAGGGCCGATGATACGGGTCCGCGGGCACGGGGTAGATCTCCCGTGGCCGGTGGCTGCGGCTTCGTGCGTCGCACCTTACACAGTGCGCAGTCTCGTTCCACGGTGCGCACGGTGGGCCTCAGGTGTATTATCCAATATTTTTGCCGCAGGTCGTTGGTCACGCGCTCCCTATTTGCGTGACCTGCGGCACAGTGTTCTTGCAGCACGATGAGCTTCGTGACGGGGTGTCGGCCGTCCAAGATGACCGGTCGTTTGGCGTCATCCGGGACTGTGGCTGCTCCGATGCGTCCCCGGACTCGCAGCACGCCATCTTCTAACACCGGGTCCAGCTTGAATAGCCGACTCGTCCTTTGTACCGGCTGGGAAGACTTCAATCGTTGCAGCTCTTCCCCGAAGCTCTCCCTTTGCGCCTGTTGCATTAATAACATCTCCGCCCGCTTCAGGTGTCCCACTTCCAGGTGTGGTGTCTTGCGTCGCGCGATGTCCGCGAACGCCAAGACTCTCGCCGTGGCTCGCACCAATGTTTCATACTTGGAGAAGCGGGTCGGGTCGGGCAGCCAGCGTTCCTTTCCGGGCTCTCTGTGACGTGCAGGACCTCTGCTTCGTCGTCCTGACTTCCGTCTCTCGTGGGCCATGATTGTTCGGGCTCGAGGAGGAAATCAGGTCCCCGGAACCACCGGCTGTCTTCACTCACGGCGTCGCTCCGAAGTCGAGTGGCTTCATCGGCGACGTTGTGCGTCGTGGGTAGCCATCGCCACTCACTTTTGTCGGTGAGCTCGGCGATCTCCCGCAGACGATGCGCGACGAAGGGTGTGTACCGTCGCTCGTCGTTCCGGATCCAGTGGATGACTGTTGTGGAGTCAGTCCAATATATAGTTCTCTCCGCCACGATGCGATGCTCCTTCTTCACTGCGTCAGCGAGGCGCGCCCCGATTACCGCCGCTTGCAGCTCGAGGCGGGGTATCGTTTGCGTCCGTCGCGGTGCCACCTTCGCCTTGGCGGCCACCAAAGAGAGTGTAACGTTCTCTTGGCCGACCATCCGCCAATACGCCACCGCTGCGTAGGCCTGCTCGCTGGCGTCGCACATAACGTGGAGCTCGATGCGTCGCTCGTGGCTCGTCGGTCCATAATGTCGGGGAATGCGCAACTGGCCGATCGCCGACAGTTGCGACAACCACGTCGCGAACAGCTTGCCGTCTTCCTCTGGCACCCGTTCGTCCCACGACATCTTTAAGCGCCATAAGTTCTGAAGGATGATCTTGGCGCGAATGGTGTACACGCTGAGAAGTCCCAGTGGATCGTAGATCGACATGACTGTACTGAGGGCTTCTCTTGGTGGGCGTGCGCACTTGCGTTTTACTTCTTTCGGGACTCGGCTCATTGCTGTGTTGAATCCCAGCTCGTCTCGCTCCGGGTCCCACCGCAGTCCCAATATCTTGCTGTGTTGATGTTCTCCCCAGTTGCGTGGGCTGATTCGAGCGCAACTCTGGGGCACGTCGCGAAGCACACTCTCGTCGTTCGAGTTCCAACCGCGCAGAGTGAATCCCGCCGCCGCGTGCACCGTCTTCGTTTCCTCTATGGCTTCGTGCGCTTCTCCGGGTGTATCGTAGCTGGCCACCAAGTCGTCCATATAGTGATATTTGGTGATGGCCTCCGCTGCTCTGGGATACAGCTGCGCATGCACGTTGGCGTTGTGATTCCTTACGAAGTGCGCCATGAATGGTGAACTCGCTGCACCGAAGATCATGCTGGTCATCTTAAATCGCTGCGGCGGGTTGGTTCGGTCGTTACCGCGCCACAGAAATTGCTGCGCTGACTGATCTTCGGCACGGATCTTGATTCGCAGGAACATTTCTTGTATGTCCGCTGTGACTGCTACAGCGCTCTCCCCGAACCGAAACATTATTCCGGGCAGAGACATCAACATGTCAGGGCCTTCCAGTAAGTGGTCGTTCAGACTCACCCCGTGACTTGTCGCCGCTGCGTCGAACACCAACCTCTGCTTGCCAGGCTTGTTCGGGTTCTGCACCGCGAAGTGAGGGAGGTACCAACAGACGGGACTCGATGATTCTGACCCGTCGCACCTCACTGCGTATCCTTTTTCTATAAGGTTATTCACCTGTGCAGTATATTCGCGGGCAAATTCAGGCGAGGCGTCCATCTTGTGCTCGATTTGTCGCAGGCGTCGAAGTGCCGCGTTGTAGCTCGGCGGCATGGCGGTGTTGTCTTGTCGCCACGGCAAGCCGACTTCGTACCCGCAGTCTATCTTCCTTATAGACGTCTTCAATGTGGCGATGGCTCGTCGATCTGCGTCACTCACTCTCGGTTCTGGTGTGACGCCGAGCGCTTCTATTTTGAAGTGATCTTCCACGAGGTTATGCAGTCCGTCGTGCTCCCGCTCGTATATATGAAGCACGTTTTCTTTCTTTGTTATGACGCTACGTGGTAACGTACCGTGTACCACCCAGCCGAGTAGCGTTCTTGATGCAGCCGGTTCGTTGCGGCCGCCAACTCGCAGTTCTCGCGACACAATGTGCTCCCAATGATCCGCGCCCAATAAGATGCCTGGGCGCGCTCGTTCATAGCACAATTCTTCCGGCAGGTCCCTTAAATGCTTCAACTTCATAAGCACTGCCGGAATGGTCTGTTGGTGCAGTTTCAGGTGCTTTATTGTTCTTGCTCGTATTGAGTGTGGCTCGTCTTCTGTCACACCTCTAATTCGCACCGTCACCAACTTGCTGGCTTTTCCTTTTGAGCCATGTTAACGCCGCTTAGGTGCAGTGCTTGTGTAGGGCCGTCTGCACCTATCTTCTCGGCGAGATCTTCATCCATCAATGTCACCGTGGCACCTTCGTCGAGGAGAGCGTGCGTTCTCACCTCCCCCCGTGGACCGGCGACTACGACCGGGCACATCTTCAGAAGCACGGTGCGTGCGCCGACGTTCGTTTTCGGCGTCACTGACAATACTTGTTCCTTGTCACGTACCTCTGTGTTTTCCGGTTTCTTTTCCGCTTGATGCAGCGATGAGTGATGCGGACGACGACACTGTTCCACACCGCACAGCTTGGCTTTGCATGTTATGCGTCGATGAGTACTGTTCGCACACTTAAAACACAGCTTTTCTTTGATCAGGTTCCATCGCTGTTCGACGCTAAGTGCTTTGTACTTAGGGCACTGCGTTAACATGCGCCTCGCTGCATGCCGGACACTCTTGTTTTCTTCTTGTTCAAGTGTGTATACGTTGCTCGCCTTTCTCTTGATCGCGATGGCCGGTCTGAGTTCTCTTTTCGCCGCGCTGCTCGTTCCCGCAGACGGAGCGTACGTATATTTCAACGCTCTGTCCGCTTCTCGCATAAGGAAGCGAGACAATACGACGATCTCTGGGTCAGCCGTTCCTTCATTTTCATAGGCGTAATCACACCATCGTGATCGTATGTGCGGGCTCAACTTTTCTAACACTTCACGAGTCAAAAGTGGATTATAGAGGTACTCACGGCGATCCATACTCCGCAACACACATATAACATTTTGAATCTTGATCGCGAAGTTGTTGAGTTCCGTCGCCGTTGAGCCGGGCTTGGATCGTCTTTTTCTTAACTCGTCCAAGGCACGATCAATAATCACTTCTGGCCGTCCGAAGCACTGTTCCAATGTCTTCATAATAGTGCTCGGGTCTGTGGCCGTATGCAAAAGTGCGGCCACGACATCACGCGCCTCTCCTTTCAGCGCGCTTCTTAGTCGCTGAATGTTCTCAGCGGCAGACACGTTGTACAATTTCGTAGTGTCTTGCATGGCGGCTTTAACAGGAAGCCACTCGTTCACTGCGCCGGAAAATGTTGGTAAATCTACTTGTCTCACCCGAGGTCTCGCCATTCTTTCGAGTGCGACTGCCAATTTCTCCATGTCGCTCGGGGCTCTCGGAGGCGTCGGTGATCTCGCTCGTGGTAGGTCGAAGCGCAGCGTTCTCGGCTCCTCCCTTGACTCACCGGTCTCTCCTCGAGAGCTAAGTGGATTCTTCCTTAGCCATTCATTGACATCTACTTCGGGTTGTTCGCCTTGCACGCTTTCTGCGTCGTCTTGAATGGCGGACACGTCCAAAGCGAGTTTCTTCTTTACAAGCTCGGCCTCCAATTCGAGCTCTTTTCTCTTGATAGCTGCCATCTTTTCTGCAGCCTCCAGTTCGGCCAAACGCAACCTTGTTGTTACGCTGGCGGTAGATCGAACGGACTGTGCGGGCGATCTTACACGTGGCTGATCCTTTGCCGTCACCTTTGTCACCGTTTCCGACATAATGCGCGCCGTAGACGTCGAAGGCGTACACATTATTCCCACTGACGTGGCTTGCTCGGTCTGAGGTGAGGCAGGCGGCTCTTGTGATATGCGCCTTAGTCTCTCTAGACTTATTTGTCTTTCCTCCCGACGGCGGTCAGACTCTTGCCGTTCACGGGATCGCCTCTGTTCCTCTACGTCGGCTGCGTCGCCCTGGCTTCTCGTCACCACCATCGCGTTCGGTAGACAGCGGTGTTGGACGTAACCGTATCGCAGAGCGTGCGATAAAGACAAACTAGGCTCACACTACACTTCACAGAGCTCACTCACTCCAGTCACGTTATGCACAATCACTGCACTTTCGCTCAGTGCCCCGGGCACGAGATTCGCGCTGCGCACAATATCGCTGTGCACAAAGATTCGCGACGGTAACACGCGTACGCTAGGCACGTTCGGTTTGCCTTCCTACTATTCGCGAACGCGAGTCAACCACAAACAAATCCGGCACTCGAAGGACCAGGAAATTTTGGGGACTGTATTAAAACTTCCACGGATTTGTTCACTGGTTTATTTTCGAATCTGCTTATCTCGTACCAATTTTCTTATTCTGCCTCGAACTACAAACTACGCATACAATATCCCGACTTACATACTAGTTTAGGAGGCACTATAACGCACGGGTGTGCCTCCTACGCACTTTTCGGTCATTGGCCCGCCGTTTTTCCCTCGTTGGCGCGTCCGTCGCTCTGATTGGCCGTAGGGTTCTGGTGGGCGGGGCGTCGTTCCATGATGCGCCGGCGCCGGGTCCCTCGTCGAGCGCGTGCAGTGCGCGCCTCAGTCGCGCGGCGACCGCCGTCCCGCGACGTTGCTCCTCTGGATGCGGCGTTGACGGGTCGCTCGCTGAGCGTGCGGCGCGCGGGCTTCAGTCCCGCTGCGTCCGCCGTCCCGTAACGTCGCTCCTTAGGCAGCGTCGTCGACGGGCCTCAGTGTCACGGCGGCCGCGAAGTCGTCGTGTCGCTAACAGTCCTGTATATAGATTATTGTGGTTCTTACCTAAACGACTTACAAATCTAGTCAATAAGGCTCAAAACTGAATATTCTATGTCCCAGTGTTGAAAAAAGCTAGTGAAGATGGATATGGTTTTGAGATAAAGATGACGTGTATGGGAAAGGAATGAATGCTAAGCCGATTGTTAATAGGAAGGCATGTAAAGGGAAATGTGAGATTACTCGTAAGGTTGAAACAATAAGATTTTTTCAAGATATAAATGGCATATTATTCTGCCGCGTTTTAAAAAGTACAAACCTATTCTAACTTCTGATTATTTAAATTCATTTAGTTTGTTGTTTAAAAAATATGAATTGATTTATGGAACTTCGTCGTATTTTACGACACTTTCGCATAAATTGATTTACTTATAAAAGATTTTTCATCAACCTTTGTCTAATTTCCTAGAATCAGAAAATAAATAGTGTTTTTCTAAGACCCAAAGTAAATAACGAATTCTCGGAACCTAGCGACTTTTCGAAAAACTGTACTGTAATTAACAGAGACTAAGCTAGTTTTTCTTTGAATTGAGGTATAAGTCTGAAAAGTATATTGGAGTTCATTAGCTTCAGTCAGTTTCAAGCGATCTTTATCGCATAGTAAGTAAACAAAGAATTTTCAATAAACTTTAATCAAATCAGTTTTAACTTTAAAAATATACTCAATGTTCCCACGAAGTTGTTATGTGAATACGTATAAAAAGGTAGAAAGACCTACGAAGAGAAGACGGGTGGCCGCACATGGTCGGCGGTCCCTTCTGTCTACATAAAGTGTGCAATTTTGACAAAATATTATTCAACTCATTCTCTATAAGTAAGATCACTGTTTTATTGACACAACGTCACTTCCTTCTTTACTTTAAAAAAATTGAATTTTTTTTGTCTTGGTTTGTTTAATTGCTTTTTTGTAAGTGTGTTGGGTGGAATAATCTCTAACACTTCAGGGAATTAACAAAAGTAACCAGATTCAATTAAAATACTGTCCATTCATTACTTTTATGGAAAAACTTTCATACAAATCAAATCTAATCACTGATAGAACCGTTTAACAGCATTTAGCAGTTGACAAATAGCAACTGTTATAAAACACCTTTAATTCGTCTAACACACGATAAATCAACGGGCCGACCAGTTGTGTACAAACGGTAGAATGTGACAAACAGATCGACATCTGCCGGCGACCCTCGCGGAGCACGAGGGGTTGTGATCGATCAGAATAGTAAAAACGATGTAATAATTCAACCATTTGGGAATTAAAAAGCGGTATTTTGAATGTTAAAAATATATTTATTGTTGTGAAGGTTGTGAGATCAGATCTGCCAATGGCTTATGCGATTTTTGCTATATATTTTATTTCTCTATATTTCTGAGACTAGTATGAGACTAGTAGTATATCTAAGTAGCAATTCAATTTCGAGATTGGTTTGTTTTACCGGCGTTTAAATAAATTGCTTTGTTGGGATTTGTATTAGATTTGTATAAAGAGATTATGCGTCAATGCTTTATACATACATTATACTATATTTAATACAACGATGGTTGTGTTTAATCTTTGCTAACCCCTTAGAGGCGTATACGTTATGCGATATTATTTAATTGATCAACATCATCAGCATTAGTAGGCAGTTTCATCATCCTTTGTAACCTAATGGGGAGATTAATGTTATTAAATTGTTACAAAAACTTAGTTCCGAAAAATCGTAGTTGAATATTTGTTACCAACAACCTTTTGAAACTTGTTTCGTAAATTTTAAATATGTTTAATGTTACTTTTTTCCCTATGTCATAATTCCGGGTCATAGAAACGTTTGTATCGACGCAGGAATCGAACCCACGTTTCTCGTTTCACAACTGCAACGCCCGCTGCGCTATGGGGCAGCAGCAAATTCTGTTGCTAGGCGCAAACATTAGCAAGGTCACAATCGAGGGTCGGCAGATGTATAACATTATTACTACATGGACATGCATTGTTTGTTGAAGGGGTACCTAGGCTTAGGGCGGATTTCGAGTGCCTCTGACTGGAATAATATGGAAAGGTAATAATCACTGCATAACCATATTTTTACATAAAATTTTAAAAACTATTCTTTTAATTTAACAATGATTTTAATGTCGTATTTCTTACGGTAACCGAATCACTTTTTTTACTTATAATGATTACATGTTATTCAGTAATTCTGAGATTCGTACCTCGATGGATTTCTTTAATGTAGTATCTGTTTAGATACTGCTCTCATTTGAGATTAAAACCTGAATACCTTTAAAACACCTTTAAACCAACACACTTCGCCACTTAAATCATAAATTTGTTGAAAAGTTCCGAAATGGCCTCTTCTAACATAGAACGATAACAGCCCCGCAAGCTTTCCATTAGCAGATTGTGCTGTTAGCACCAGGTGACGAAGACACCTTGTCAAATTATAATGTGGTACATGCCAAATGTTATAAGTTGAAAAAAATATTTTGTGTAAATAGATTATGGATAATTGGATATCGAGTTCTATTGTTGAGTAGTGCGCGGGTTCAAAGTAAAACGTTTTTTTATATACACTCCAATTTTGCTTTGTAAGTATTATCCCGTAAAATATACATTATTTAGTCGTACCTTCGTAATTTTGTTACGTAAAATTTAATTTAGAATATTAGTTTTGATTAATTGCGTGGAATTTAAGATAGTTTTATATCTCGATGTAGTGACCTTTTATTAGGCAGTCAATTTAAAAGATTTATTTTTTAACTAAATGTTTGGTTTTGTGTATGTGACATGGACTGATGCTAACTAAGGTTTCTTGTAGGCTAGATTCTGTATTATAGGGCAATCGGTCTGGGTGTGAAAACACCTTTGTTTTCCGGTATAAAAAAAAACAATATACTAAAAATAAATCAAGTATTTACGTAAGAGAAGTAATCATAACTAAATTCATATATTTACGAAAATTTTACATAAATATTAAAATTTTCAAAGTTCCAACTTACACATCTTTTTCTTCATAGCCAAAGCATACTATGTCAAAATATTGACCTTACATTTTACATAGAATGGAGTATTGTGGTGCGGGTTCACATATAGCGGAGAGTAACGGGATTTTTGTATCTAAGTAGCTTGACCCCTCAGAGAATAGAGAATGCATTACGTTCAAGTTCTCTTAAAATTGACTTGTTTCATTCTTAAAATTCTAAAATGTATTTGAATGGAGTATTGTAATTTCTCGATATTCAGTGAGCAATTTAGTAATGTCTCGTTAGTTGTTATCGCTACGCCGGCCTCTCATCGTGAGACGCAATGCAACAATTCTTCCAAACTATCAGTGGTTTCAAAATTCAAATGTATCTTAAATCTGAAATTTTCTACGAGAACACATACCCATTGTGTGGAATAATGTCTGTCCACCCACGCAATGATAAGGTATCATGTTTATAAACTGCTTGTTATTGTACCCCAGGAATACAATGTGTGGAATCAAAGAGATACCATGGGCTTGGTGGAGGAGATGAGAGACTAGCGACTTGTAGTCCTAGGTAATTTGTTTTTTTGAAGTCGTACTAGACCTACTTACTGGAAGGTTTACTGAAACCGACTACTGTGATTTGTACTCTGCTGGATAAGTACCACCGTATACCAGGTAGTATAAATGTTTACTTCGAGTAGTTGCGTTTATCTGATATAAAACTGGAAAGTCAGACTCTCAACGGACAAAATTTTGACGATCAAGAAATGTAAGATTACCATTGGTCGACTGTGTAGGTACTACAAGTCCCATGGCCTTTATATTTATCAGGATAACAAAAAGATGAAACTGGCTTTAAGGCAATTATAGATTCAAAAATTGAATCAATTTAAAAAAATTCTGAATTGACTTGTCCGTTATAACTGCCAGGATAACAAAACGATGGCTTCAAAGCCATTTAAGATTCAAAAATCAAATAATTCTATTTTTTTTTTTCACCTGACGCAATATTCGTTAAACGTTAATTCGCTGCGTCCACACTCTTGGTCCGCGCAGGCCGGTGGGCGTTGTTTGTACGTAATTTTAGTGTGTTGCCGCCAACCGACTGCTGTGTCCGTTAATCACACATACTTCTGTATCTATGAGAAAACGTGTCATCATGTCGCAAGTGTCATCAGATTTGTGATGTTTCAAGGTGACTTGAACTGAGATGATCAGTTTTTCAAAGCAGATTTTTGCCGGCTGCATAGTGGCCTCGTTGCATCTAATGGTAGTGAAGTGGGCCCAGATAGAACTGACAATAGATCCCTCACTAGCTGGCATAATTATGGTGGTCTACCTGTAACCAAGTTTATACAGGCTGATCCCAAGACGCGACACACTTATGAGGGCCAATTCATCTTATATAGGGTGATCGTCACACCTTCAATTATTCTTAGGGTTATAAGAATGACATGAAATGAAATGCAGTAATCATACTGACCTCACGTCAACCATGAAAAAAGAGGTTTGTAAAAGAGGGTGTAAACCCTCTAGTTTAAATCACTTGAAATCGATTTATTCCTTAACAATGACTTATTACTTTTATCGAGGTGTTGGATGCATTAGTGACATTCCATTATATAGGTATAAAAAGCCGTTAAACTACCATCCACATAAATTACCTGTCAAGAAAATTTAATAATCACGTTAATTTTTAATTACTAACCATATTTGAACCCTGAACTTCACTGCCTCGCTAATGAGACGATAAATTGCATTAATTTTATCACCTTCGTTGGACAAAGACGGTGATGCAAGCCTGATTCGTTTGTTACTATGCGGCAAAAGTCACGTATCGCGCGCCGGGAATCGAACCGGTAGTGACGCATCGCTTGTGAAATACTCGGCAATGCTTATCAACTAACCTTTATGTGGGGTCAGTTTAGTTTTGTCTACACGTTTCTAGAATAAGGTCAAACCTGATGGTAAATATATGCGAAACATTATTATTATAAATAACATTAGTCTTAGCAATAAAAAGTAAGTTTACTATAGAAATAAATCACGCCATCTTTACCTAAGAATTACCTAATAATAAACGTATGCGTATGATTTCTGTTAAAAAATAATAAATAATACGAAAACATTTTTATCGCATCATGGCCGTATGAGATAAACCTTTGCCTTGTCTGCTCGAGAAAATAATCGTTAGAATTTTGAACACAGGCGATACTGGTTATGAAAATGTAACTGAAGGAACTTTCTAGCTTGCATCGCGTGTGAATGACTGATACGATATCTATGCCTACTATTTCGTCATGCACTGTGTGACTGTGACGCACAGTTGACTCACTGCAACGCACTGTTACTATGCGCGTGCGCACCGCCACTTAGACTTGTGACGTGTCCATATAAAGCTTATATTTCCTATCATTAAGTTTATTGTTTTAGAACGATATTGACAAAATTTATTTTTAATATGTCCTATAAATTTAAGTTTATTGATTTGTGACCTAGAGTTATTCTAGTGTTAGTTGAAATAAATTTTGTGTTTTGGGACACATCTCCTACAGGAAGTAATCACAGGAACTACTAATCCGATTCTCCATTTTTTCTTACTAATTATAAGCTATATTATACATCAGTTGAGGGCCATATCTTTGACTTTGGACAAATGCATTAAAGAAATGGAATTCGATTCTTAAATATTCAGATCCTTTTTAAAAGCGTGTGGTCATTTATTTCGCTTTCGACTAAGGAAATCACCATGAGGAAATACGTACCTTCATAAGTATTCAGAATTTAAAATCTACGCTTTAGCGAGCGTGACTTTCATTATCAGAGCGTCGAATACTAGGTAATGTAGATATTTATATGTAATGTAAAAGCATCTCATTCTTTATTGATGACGCGAGGCGACGTATCAAAGCGCGTCATCGCAGCGTGACGAAAAACAATAAACACCAACTCGAAACATTTATTCGTTATTTTAAATTCGGCGAATGGGATTCTTGACCTCACACGTCTATAAATAAGATTTTAATATAGAGTTGGGGTAAGCAGATAAATTATTTAATTTTATGTTAATCTCGAACGTTCTCGAATATTCTTTATTATTCGATGAAGATAAAATTCAGATATTATGTTATCTGGGAGATCGTTTTTAGTTGCAATTTCTGTTTGTGTCAAGAGACTGTAGACTACGGTAATAATTTATTATTATTGAATGTTTTTCTTTTTGCAAATATATCACTACTGATCAGTGGCGAAGGGGGAAATTTTTCAAAAGGTAACCCGGTGTAAAAAAAATTCGCGTCAGTTAAGATATTGCGGGCAATTTATTGGAAAACAAAAACGAAAACAACGAATTAGTCTTGAATCGAAATCTACAAACATTGACGTGCCTACAAAATTACCTATTATGCGTAAATAATTGAAACATCCATAAAATCGAACAATAAACTCCATTAATCACAAATATAAGTACTTACGTATTACTTATTTTGTTATAAAAGCAAACAAAAGTATTCAAATTATAACCACACTACTTACTTATGATTATCTGTTTATTTTCAAAATAAACTGTAAGTAAATGTAATTTCTCCTTATAGAAATAGTTATCACGATCGCCAAACAGACCAACAGTTTAAATGCACCTACATGATAAACTTATATAATTATCAATTTAAATAATCAAGAAAGGTTATTCGTTAATTTTTGCTTGTATCGTGGTGTTATTTTAAATTCAGTAAAGTATAATATTTATTTTCTTCTAACAAACATTTTGTGTATGAAATCAAAAACTTTCAGATCTAAGTACTTCAAATATTTAACCATCTAAATACTTATATGTGAAATCACATACTAATAATATACTTACGTAAAGGTAGACATTAACTGATCACAAAGTAGTTAGTTATTTCCATTATAATGCACTTTTATTTGTAGTTTCTTTAAATAAACAAAGCGCTGGTAACTAAATATCACAGAACTATCAAAAAATAAAACGAATATGACAATTTACAAACACCGCAACTTAGTAGCATAATAAATTATGACGTTTGAAGGACGTAAAAAGCGACAACTATACAAAGTCGGTTAACGTGAAGCCGAACTAGCTCGGGTTACCTTTGCCCATATTTTCCGCGCGATTTCGACAAACACTGGCATAGAAAGTCATAGAAAGTGCTGCCATCTATGTTAAAAAACACACTACGACATTAAGCCGCTTGACAGCGGGTTACCTTGCGCCTGTGGCGTCACAATTTCACTTTGGTAACGGAATTTCTGGGGAACTAAATACAAGGTGCGCCATTTAATGTCATTTAAAATAAGTAATCGATATCGATTCAATTTAATAAACAACGGGCTATTGGCCGATAGATGTCATTATTAAGTTATCATTAATTAATAATTTAAGCTATTATAATTATTGTCCATTGTCTGATATGTTCTAAATTTAAATTTACCTATTAAATAATTTGTTTAGTATCACCGAAAACCTAAAAGGGAAGCCGGTGGGAATCGGCTTGTATGGACGCTTCGCCACTGCTACTGATCTATACATATTATAAAGCAAAGTCCCCATAAGCTGTCTGTCTGAATATGATCGATTTTGTCAATGAAACTGAACGGATTTTTATGAAATTTGGTATGGAGATAGTTTAAGACCCTGGGAAGGTTATAGGGTACTTTTTATCCCGGAACAATATATAACGGGACTTTTACCCTGGAAAACTCCTGACGAAGTCGCGAGCAAAAGTTAGTTGCAATGTAACATGAAATTTTTAATTTAGTTTTTATACATTTGACATGTGAATGACTAGACGAGCAACTAGCTAGTGTGGTAGAAATCTACTCAAGCATACACGCAACCCAGCATTTAACCCTTCAACCCTAGCTCCAGCAGTCTATGACGCTGCACCGCTGGAATAATACGAAGAATAAGTCCCTGGATCGTGGACGAACTGCAAGAGAGCTAGCAGCTAGCTATTGAAACTGGCAGTACACGCCGCGAGTCACGTAGTCTTAGCAATTACACGTTTCCATAATAGTATAGGCTATTAGCACAAATATACTTATTTAATTAAACCGGTTTGTTAATGTATTGATTTTAGGATACCGCTTGAGGAAAAAACAGAACTATTAGTATTAAATCATAGGTATAGAAATCATAGTTATAGATTTTAATTTCGCTCGCGGTTTCGTCCGCGTGGAATTTGGTTTTCTACAAATATACTTATCTCTTTAAAAGAAGGCTATATTCTTTTTTTGAATTCAACCATGCTCTGTATCAAATTTTACAGACCTTTGTTGGTTTAGCTGTGAAAGCAAATGGACGGATATATTTTTGGAATTATAATATTTATATAGATGTCTTCCAGACTTTAATATAATAATAATAATATCAGCCCTGTATTATATAATTGCCCACTGCTAAGCACGGGCCTCCTCTACTACTGAGGGATTAGGCCTTAGTCCACCACGCTGGCCTAGTGCGGATTGGTAGACTTCACACACCTTCGAAATTCCTATAGAGAACTTCTCAGATGTGCAGGTTTCCTCACGATGTTTTCCTTCACCGTTAAAGCGAACGATAAATTCACAAAGAATACACACATGATTTTAGAAAAGTCAGAGGTGTGTGCCCTTGGGATTTGAAACTGCGGACATTCGTCTTGGTAGTCCGTTCCGCACCCAACTAGGCTATCGCCGCTTTTTTTTACTAGGCTTTAATTAACACATTTTTTAATCTGCATGGAAATTGGTTGACCGTTGTTCTCGATGTGCAAACATCAACAATTTTGGCCTGTGTTTTATTTCACTATGTGATAGGCAGCCTATCATCATATCCGACATAAACTCCAGACTTCGAGTTAACCAAAATCCAATATCACGCAACCCAACCAGGGATTCTAACCCGAGATCTCAGAGCGGTATCGCACCGCATACGTAAGACAATTACGCCACCGAGACAGTCAATAATAACACCAACAGTCAATAATTAACACATTACTGTTTTATACGTCACAAAATAGATTCAACCATTGTGCATTTTAGCAAGCCGAACTGACGGACAAAAAAATAAAGTCTAGGTTTTAGTAATGTGCGAATAAGAGCGTAAGAATAACCTTAATTTTGAACTCACAGACAGTTTATTTTTTTCATTTATATAGAACCCAGCAATGTATTTCACGCACGCTTAGATTTTTCTATGAATCACCGCATGACTGTATTACATAATACTGTTCTTTGTTTTATTGCCTTTATGTGGGTCAAGTTATTAAAGTTCATTTTCGTATGAAACCGGATTTGATACGAACGTGATTACACTCATCTTTACCTCACTTTGTGACGTAACGTTTTTATCTTTTACTAGCTCGTGGCTTTGTCCGCTCGAATGAGTTTTGCCATAATAAAAGTCGCACTTTTTATTTTACTGGAATAAAAAGCAGCCTATGTCCTTCCCAGGGTCTCAAACTATTTCCATACCAGATTTCATGGAAGTCCGTTCGGTGAGTTTTGAGTTTGTCGATCAGACAGCAGGACATATAGATGCAGCGGGGATTTGGTTTTACAATGAATAAGGAAGATATCCGTATGCACGGTCGTTTGAAAGGATTCGTGTTATTTTATTTATTCCTACTAACTGTTTTGGTTTAAACGAATTTATTGCCATAATTAGGTGTTATGAGACTCAACAACGTATGTTCTAGGGTGACGAGCGCAGTGGAGTGCAGTAGATAGTATAATTCAAAGTTCTGTATAGTGTTGCTATAGGGCGGTCGCATCGCTTACCATCAAGCAAGTGGTATATTTTATTATTAATCTATGATTTCCTCATGTTGTCGCTATATCTAGCCTTTAAAGACGTGTTTATCAACCAAGCGATCAATTTAGCTCCTTGTGTTTTATTATATTCGCTAAAAGTGATTTTTCTTTATTTGATTGTTGATGCTAATTTAAATTCAAATTTTATATTTCTGGGTTAAAAGATTTACAAACTGTTGGATTTTACTGTAAATAACGATCGGATTGACCGTATAAGATTTTATTAAAAAAAAATATTTTTTTATTTTTAGCATCTTTTATATAAATTTTGCATATTGTTTTTGAATTAAATTATTTATGTTCAACATCTGTGTGTCCACTTTGTTTGGAAACAGTCGTTAGAGAGTTGAAGAAACTTGAAATTTTGTACTCATTTTCATAGTCATCTTATCCCACTATAATGTGGGGTTGGTGATACCTTTATCCTTCGCGCCTGTACAATGGATTCGACTTAGTTTTAACATCGGCTGCCTGAACTCAATCTTCTCTGAGCATCCGATTCCGGGCAAATTATTTGAATAAATTACGTACAGTTCTACTCAGCCTGGTAATCAAATGTAGTACTTTCTAGACCACAAATATTGTACACTGTCAAACCACTAAACTAAGAAAAGGATGAAGGAAATAAAACATTTATCAAAACGTATGACAATTGTATAGGTCGGGTATTTATAACCAAAACTAAACTTTAACACAATGTGGACTCATCAAATATTAGTTTTATTCCAGTTCTAATTGTGGTAAAACAAATAAAATCCACGCTTCAAGGACCTAATAAATATATCTTTTGTGATTTAAATGGTGATAAAGAAGTTTATTCAGATGTATAAATCGCTTTGTGACTCCGAGGTCATGTGTTTAATTCCTTGCTTGTGGCTCGCTGTAACATGATTTCAGATTATATAAGTTGGCAATAAATATTCCTAACAAATTATTTAATATTTCAATTAGCATAATTTAAGCCAACCCGTACCCAGCCTGGTGGATTAATGTCTAAACAGCATCGAAACTATTATATGCGCCCAAATTTTCTCAGTAGTAGGACGACCGTGACCAGCAATAGAACAGTTTAAACTATATGGTTAGTCTTATTGATTACCATAATTTAAGGTTTTATTTTATGTATTTAACACATCATAATAGCTAAAGGAAAATACTTCTAACTTTGCATCTTTATAATTTGGGGATCGAAAATACAGTTATCATTTAGATATAATCATATAAATGATTTAGTATGAATGTGTTTTTTTCAATTAATGCACAACAATTATCTGTACCTAGTAACAGGTTTGAACTCAATAAATATAGTTAAATGTCAACATTAGTTGGAACAGGAAATTCGCACGTCTATGTTAAAAAATAGTGCGTATTTTGTATTCATAGCGACTGGTTTAAAGCAGTCGATATTCATGGCCTATAGATTAGTGGAATACGTAATAAGTAGGTCGATTATACTGTAAATATTAAGCGTTATCACGGTTTTATGTTCAGAAAGGCTAGAGTTTTTTATTGTTTTGAATGATGAGACGAAGCTTGCCGTTCGCCTGATGGTAAGCGATACGTTCGCCCATAAACAGTAGAAACACCACACAAAACCTTGAATTACAAAGTATTGTTTGGTATTCTATTGCGGTTGGCATCCTGAGACATGAGATATTAAGTCCTTACTATGTCCAGTAGTGACACTGGCTATAATGTTCTTCAAACCGGAACACTAGTGACTAAACCCTGCTGCTTAGCAGGCAATAGACCTTGCGGCGGCACCTATCGAGATCATATTCGAGAGACCTACCATCAGTAAAATAAAAACCTCGACTTCCGTGTTGAACAAATTTTGCTCACTTTGTTCTTCTGCAGGCACGTACAATGTTGATAACTGATAAGTGACGTCCACGTGTACCAACAAAGCGGACACGTCACGACCCACTGATAACGATGACTTGCGACCTGTGAGATGCATGATTCCGGTTGGAAATATCAAGTTTAGATTCGCCTTGTCTGCATTATTAGTAGGTATTTCGGAAGCCGCGAACATGCAACGTCTGTACTTACGAGGGTGTATTGATGATAATTAATCAATCAATTTAGCCAGCCTATTGCCTTCCACCGCTAAATGTTCTTCTCAAATGAGCGTTAACTATCCCAGGCTTGAGCAGCCAGCTTCCATCCTCTACTCGCCGCCTTCTTCAACTCGTTGTCCCACCGTGCAGCAGGCCGTCGCACACTACGTCGTCGTAAACTACGGAGAAGGACAGATTCTCTGGAGACCTGTACATCACTTCCGTCTCTTCCTAAATTCCTGCTCCTTTCTTTTAAGACTGGAAACGCATTCACGATTTTTCCGATATTGTTTATGGTCATTATATCACTTGCATTAAGTCACCCATTTACTACTGTATTAATTTAAACAAAAAAAGAAGAATTCCTAATTTTTATTAAAAAAATATAGTAAAACTCTTTCCGCAACGGTCTAAAACAAGTCTTACATGTCTAGCAAATGTTTGAGTTCACGCTTCCAGAAACTGGTAAAGTAACTGGATATATCATCAAAATAAGACAAGCTCTACGTCTACATGTGTATGATGGCGCCAATACGTTTTCATTAATAAAATTCTTTTTAAATATTTTATCCATGTTTCGTCAATGGAAACTGTCTATAAAGTATCTAATAGAGAATCTAGTCTGCAATTTTTTTGTTTGGATAAAATATGATTTGATTGACTTCACTAATAGGTTTACGTCACAAATACATTTCTATCTAACAAGGCATGTAAAGATCATAGCTGTTTATCATTGAAGAAATTACCGTAATTTCTTGCTTTATTATATTTATTACGGTTCCTATTATAAAGAATATATCTACTATATTTTTATATTTTATGTTGCAACATGAACCTTGTGTTGCAAAGTATCGTAAAAATATGTTTAGGTAAGGAACAAATTAATCTAATAAGGAAGCCGGCAGTTTCGGTGCAGATAAAATTGAGCAAAACACGACTTGTAATGTGTAAAAATATCCGCGAGGTACTGGCTTTAGATAACACTGTTTTCAACAGAGGAGTCGTTTGTACTTAATTATTTAATAATTTAAGACTACAGATAACATTACTTATGTAACGTAAATAGCTCTTGATTCTAGAAGTTTCGAGATTTCCCTACAATTACAAACATATTAATATTATTATAGGTTTCACTCTATATTATACGTCATAACGTCCAAGAAGACGCGCCCCACTACTTTCACTAATTGCTTAGACTATAATAATAGCTATTGCATCGTAGTGTGCGTGAGCACCATAAGTGCACACGCACACTACGATGGATAGCGTCGGGGAAAGTACTTGGATCAGTTCCCTTACCCTGTGGCACCCCGCAACACCCCCGCTCAAAAGGAGGTGGGGCGCGTCTTCGTGGGTGAAATGACCTATACCAGCAATTATTACTCCTGATCTAATGAGGAATACATAACATTACGCCTGTCCCCTTTCAGTATACAGAGGTGATGTAGCCTACAGGCAATGTAAGAATTGTTCCTACATTACTATTTTAATTATTATCATTATTAACTTTCGCATAGATTTGCCCGCGTAGAATTTGATTCGTTTTAAACATAGAAAGTAACGTATGTGATTTCTAGAGGCTTAAGTTTATTTCGTACCCAATTTCATCACACTTGGTTTTATTAAATTAGACGTGAAAATGTAACAGTTATTAACACTAATATTAGTATGGATGATATTGTTACATCTATTCCTATGGTAGACATCCCATATGAGATCTGTATTCTGTAGGTATGATAACATCTCTGTCTACCATGGAAAAGTTAAAAAATCCTGATGCTTCATGCTATCCGTGTACTTCTACTTCTGTCTTTCGACAGAGCGAGATTTAAATCTTCTCTTCCCTCTTTACTTACTCTTGAATCAGAGCCTGGATATAGTTTGATACAGCAATACATACTCAACCATCTCCTATTTTTAGCTGACATTATACTTGAATTGCAATGTCCTTGCCATCAACACTAGGGTTGTCACTTTCCCGTGTTTGCTAAAGTAATGTCGTCTATTTTACTTTCCTTTTTGCTGAGAACGAGAAGGTATTTGAAGATATCAACAGCTTTAACTGTCGGAGCTTGATGTTTGCCAAATATGAATATGTTTATACACAAGTTATTATGTGTATTAATGTGGTATTAGGGCTTTTACTGATGGCAGTATGTTCTTAATTATTTTCTACATGAGCACATAATGATTTTGAGGCTCACAGATACGATTCTTGTAGTTTGGTGATGGTAGGACGTATTTCACGTCCGTCCGGATAGCGACCACCGTACACAATGTGTTACAATAATTTATTTATTTATTATTAAGTTAACATGACAGGACAATTTGTGTGATTTTAGGCGTATTTAATCCGTTTAAAATATATTAAAACGTCCAATAATTTATATTAAAAAATATCTAACTTAGAATGCAGTTCAGATAATTAACACTAAAACGGCAATCGTAAACCCATATCAATGTATTCCGTTATCTGTGACCTTCAACAGACGAAAACATCACGACGTCTATAGACGTTATACATTATAATGTAACGGCTCCTGTTGCCAACTAGACTTGATTTTATGTGACTCATAGTAGTTATTCAATTAGTTTGTTCGTACGACCCTAGGTTTTTATAATCAGTAACGTCTTAGGAATGAATCATGCCTGGTTTTCGAATTTTGAAAGATTTCAATTTTTTATTGAAAGTTCTTCATAGGTATTGTGTGTCGGTGGTGTAGTATTGTGTGCGTAGAACGACCAACGCTCTGAGGTCGGGGGTTCGAATCTGGAGTTAGGCAAAGTGAAATACGATTTTTATAGTACCAGCTAAGACTGGAATTTGTGCTCGACTTCTATTATAGGACACAACACATGGGACCTGGGTGTATCATTTGCACCTCTGCCTAAACCTAGGGGATAAAGGCGTATTATATGTGAATGCTTCTATCTTGAGTTAGCTCTGTCAGTTGAGTGAAAGTCCTACTGTTGCAGAAGAGGTCACCAATAGAAAATTATACGGACTAATATATTCATTATTGATACGCCTTTTGTAATATAATTTGCTTAAATTTCCCCTGCTTAATTTCATATTATATAAAGAAGGTTTTCAGTCCTATTTCGTATAGTTACTTAAATTGTTCTACAAATATACCTAACGGTCCTCATTTATTGTATAGTTTCATGCTTTAAATAAATTAATTATATAACATATTCCTTGGTAATTGTTATATTAAAAATAAAATACCATATATATTTCTATCGTATTTTGTTAAGTGGAAATAATAATAATAATAATATCAGCCCTGTATTATATACTTGCCCACTGCTGAGCACGGGCCTCCTCTACTACTGAGAGGGATTAGGCCTTAATCCACCACGCTGGCCTGGTGCGGATTGGTAGACTTCACACACCTTCGAAATTCCTATAGAGAACTTCTCAGATGTGCAGGTTTCCTCACGATGTTTTCCTTCACCGTTAAAGCAAACGATAAATTCACAAAGAATACACACATGATTGTTAGAAAAGTCAGAGGTGTGTGCCCTTGGGATTTGAACCTGCGGACATTCGTCTCGGCAGTCCGTTCCACACCCAACTAGGCTATCGCCGCTAAGTGGAAATGCTATAATAAAATTAAGCGGTAACGGAAATTTTTACTAGGTATTACATAAATAACATGAACTAACTCAGAGATTCCTTGGAAACGAATATGCGGTAAAATGTAAAATAATATGTTTAAAACTATTGTCACCAGTTACGTCATCTTTATATGAAATGGGAATTTAATAATATTTGGTATGAGGTACATTTTCCTTTAAATCTGCACCTATACCACAGCATTACCAGGACTTGAATGAAACAGAATCACGACGCTCGCATGGTAATGAACTATGGTACTATTCTGAGATATTGGATGTTGACCCCTACTTCCCTAAATCACCTTTTCTTCAATTCAGTTAAAGCACGTCCTTTAGTATCATGTTTACCTTCACGCCTTTCATCGAAGGGGTAGGCAGACGGGCAACTAATGCATCTACTTCTCGCTGTTTGTGTTCCCTGCCATGAATTGGTAGGGGACGAGAATATAGCCATATCGGGCACAAGTTCCAGGCTGATACTGAGTAGAAATACATTCTGCCCCACCCAAGGATCGAACCTGAGACCCCAGTACTGCAGTCGTACCATAAAACAACTATGACATCGAAGCAGTCGCCACCGCTTGACATCAGGTTCCTTACGGCACCAGGTACTTTGAGAAAATTTATATCGTGGTTATTATCAGCGAAAGATTTGAAGAAATCGATGAAGCTGTTGTGGTGTTCGAATCAAATCTTGTTGCCAGGCTACCAAGTTTGGCCTGTACAAAATCCTTCATAATGCTTAAAGTATTTTTTGTAACCTTCATTGTGTGCGTGTGAATTAAGGATTTTTTATGCGAATTCACATTTGCATGTAAAACAATAGCTTTGTGGGTGACAGGAAAGTCCATTCGACCGTGAAATTGAAAAAACATGTTTGGCACAAATATATAGGTATTTAAATAGTAAAAGAAAAACTTTACACATTGCGTATACTTAAATCCATTATTAATATTCGTGTAAATCCATCCATGCAAATTTGTAAGTAGCAAATGGAGCTAAATCCCAAATTATTTTCCTTTTTTCTTTTGATTCAACGACTTTGTAGCATTCTTTGGTTGTCTACGCGACTGGACTAACCATCAAACCGGATGAACTGATTTTGATAATTTATCAACAGATACATGATTAATAATTTGGAATATAGCTTGAAAAGAGCGTATTGTTGAAAAAAAAAATATCCTGGTAAAAATAACTTTAGGGGGAAAGTAAAAGCTGATGTAATAATACTTAGTAATATTTGTATTACTTAATATGTTTGCGCACATCGACGTACATAGACGTGACTTACAGGAAATCACCACCCCAAAAGGCGACGTGGACCAATTATGCTGGCTTAGCAACTGCGTTACTCAGAAATCGAACCGCGATACTGACGCCGTCACGCGGCGGATTTAACAAACATCAGATTCGGGGAAGCGTGACTGGGAAACAGTCATCAGGCACGACGCTCTCTGAATAACTTTGACAATTATAAGTATTTCAGGTTGTAATGACTGTAGGTTAAGTTTTGATTGCCAGGTTAGGAATTTGTATGAATATTTCCTTTTGGTAAAACACATTTGAGCTGGAATTTCTGATAAAGCGATAGACTTGTCGTTTATTATTAAAGTTACAAGAAGAAATTACCCGACCCGAGGATCCAACCAAGTCACAGCACGACAGTACCGCGACAATACACCGAAACAGTCTAGACGTCAGTTATAACAGATTACATAACATCACTTACAATCGAAATCCGAGATCAGAGATCAGAGTTAACGGATTTCTTGCTACTTTCACAGATTAGGACTTGGTGATGCGGCGATAATACGTGATGTCGGAGAGAAAGCGCGTCCTGTGAGACTGGTCCGCTATAAATCAGCCGAACTTGTAGAAAAGGAAACCTTGTCCGAAGTTAAAAGTTTTCTATGAATAATGAAATGAGCTTGTCACTTTTATAATACTCGCCAATTTTACTGACTGATGGTAACGACAGTGGGTACAGTTAGTATTGACTGATCGATGATTACCCCGGCAGTCGTTACAATTATGCCGGCCTGTTTGAACCGGATCGGCAGATCCCGGAACACGACACACGTAGGCCACTATGACCGGGTTTTATAAGACAGTATTATAGCAATCCAGAATTGGATTACCAATATATGCGAGTTAGATCATTTTGAGGCATTAGATGTTTTTAATAGTCAAATATATTTTAGGTCTTAAACCCTTGAGATATATATCAAAACGGTAATTAATGGCGTGGTTAAGTTTTAATCTAAACTATAGTGAAAACGGATGCGTTGAGTGACAAATATACATTAAGTACATTTAATGTTGCACAATGAATTATGAGTATTAGTCAAAGAAACAAGTACCGACATGTCTGGGACAGGACTCAAACCCGATGACGTGACTCGTGAGTACTTCAATAAAACGGCAATTTCCCAAAATGAAAATATTTGTAATAGAAGTTAACTGAAATTAGTTTACATCGTAGGCAAATTAAACATATTATAACAAGTCAATATAAAAATAATATATTAATGATCAACAAACAAATATCGTACAAAAGGTAACTTAACAAATCTAAGAGTTTTTAAGGAAATTATAGCTAATGTAATTATACTAGTACATTATGAAAGACCATATGTCTTAGGTCGTGTGCAGTGTAATCTTTATTTTAAATTCCAACAGTTATTATTGCTACGTTAGATCCAGTTACCAGGCGAGCTACTTGCTAGTAATTTAGTAACATGAAATGTCAAAATCTTCGAGTGTTGAAGTCGTAAAGTTGGTAGCCCATAAACGGATGACATCAGCTCGTAACGCGAGTCCCGGAGTATTGCATCATCACGGTGTACGTTGAGGAGTTAACTTTATGTACGAAGGGACGAGAGTTCGTGAGGGTGGGTGGGTGTAAACGGGCGGTTAGACGCTGCGTTCTTTTGCCCGTTTTGTTTGAAAATTCTGGATTATTTTTGTTTGGTATGAAGTTCTGCTCACATCCGATTGCGTAATCGTTCCTTTCGGAGACAAACAACGTCTTATTACCCTATTTATGAGGTTTTTGTCATGCTTACGACGACGTTACAAGAATCTTTGGTCTCTATAAATCTTTCTCGTGTTTTAGATCAACCCGTCACGTTAGACATAAAATCTCTACTCCTTATTCAAAGCTTACAACCCAGAAACTGCATTTATAATCAAAAACAGCGTTTATTAAAACGGTCGTCTACCACTCCCTCGTTCTGACAATCGCGCAAATGATTTGAGAACGAGGCAGCGCAGGTGTCGCCCCCTTTATTGCCCCGCCACTGTTACATCTCATACAACATGCATGGCGTTTGTTCCAGGGTTTACTCGCTTTATTACCCTACATAGTGCAGTAATAAATGGAACTTTCAACAGTTAACAAGGGTGTTAACTAAAACTGAAATGGAATTGTTGAAAATGTTTTCCACTTTTTTTTCATAGTCTGGTGCTTTTTTAAGGATATTACGATTAAAATTTAGCATATACCCAATGAGTATCTTTGCAATTTTTTTCTAAGTTGTTTTGCAATTGAATGTCATAGTTGATACCAGACATATTCATACGAGATATCTTGTCTGATCTAAATTCTATGTCACTTTTGGCATATTTAACTTCTACAAACCACGCGAAAAAAACTACAAATAAGTAAAATTAGTACAAAATACAATGACATTAGTCAGAGCTTACATCTACAAAACAGCAAATCGACGAGATCATTGGAAAATCGGCAGGGTCAGCAGCTGAGCTAGGAGCTGATGCAGGGAGGTGCGGCCTGCGCATGTCACATGGCGTCAGCAACTGCTGTAGTGTGCGGTTCCAAACGCGACAACTGCAGTTTAGGAAAGAATTAGTAACAATTTTATAGCATTGTTAATATAATTTATTGTAACAGTAAGGCCCATAAAGAGTTATAATTAATATATAATAGTCAACAAGATATACCAGATACAATTCAGAATTAAATAGTATATTATTTATTAATAATACACTCTATAATTGAAAAATTAAATTCACCTCGTTGCATTAGTGAAAAATAAGCTGATAAGTCACGGGATCGATTCCTCAGAAAAAAGGGCGATTTTTTTCCTGAACGATTTGTAATTTCTTACAGCAAACGAAGGTCATAAAAGCAGTTATCGCGACGTGACTACCGTTACCGCTATTATCGGAATTGTACCCACTATTGCACAATAATGAACGCAATTAGCGCGTGAGTCAACCGGCACCGACGTGTCTGGCACGAGAGTCGAACTCACACTTGGCGTGCGCGCAGATTTATGTCGAGATTAACTCTTTGATTTTGATGTATGTGGAATTATTTATATTGTTTCGGGGTCGTGTTGTTTCGACCTTTTTGGATATTTGATTCATTATGAATGTTAAAGTATTTTAAGAATCTTCTACAAATAATTAGATACGTCAAACCAATTCAATAGTTATTACATCGAAAAAAAAAACTACAGATAAGATTATAATAATATCAATGCTGTATTGTATACTGTCCCACAGCTGGGCACGGGCCTCCTCTACTACTGAGAGGGATTACGCCTTAATTCGCTACGCTGACCTATTATTAGAGAACTTCTCAGATATGCACTATGTAGGTGTCCTCGCGATACTTTTTACAATAAAAGCAAATAATAATTGATAAAAAAATACACAAATGACTTTAAATAGGATTTCCAAAAGTTTAACATTCAAATTAAATTTGTTCACAAAAATTAATTTGATTTTACAGGTACGTCGACATACCAGCAACGCAGCCAGACAAAAAAACTGGAATTAAGTAATCTTTCTGAAAATAACCCTATTTAATATTGAAAGTACGCTAATCATATTTTGCTACGAAAGTATATTTAAAGTTATCAAAATTAAAAAAAATATGTATGCTGTATGTTTTGTTGGCTGTTCAAATAAATAAATAAATAAAGCCATTTCGGAAATAAATTGCCCTTAAAATATTGAAAGGATTGTCTACAAATAGTAATTCACAGATATACATTTAATACACAGACTAAAACTCTATATACACTGTAAAATTAACTAATTATCACAAAATATGAGTCATTTAGATGCATCGAGATCAACACTTTCTCCACAATGACGCAATCAGCGTATTATTTACATATCCTTAATAATGTCATACTGTTATTAAAAAGGCAATCCGTAATTTAACCAGTTTTCGCTTGTAATATTCCCAGACCAATACAAGTTAAGGATATACAAAAATAATATGTACATCAAAGACCGTCGTAGCATCGATATTTCTTCTTGTATTATGGATGTTTATGGTTAGAGGTGATTTACCGTGACGTGGCCAGCTCTCTCGTTTACAGCCTCTACTAAACTAAAAAAATGTTAAGACCCTGTTTCATAACTTCAGAGGAAATGCTATCATCATGTAAATGTAAAAGCCGACCAAATACAAAACACACTAATTTATACTCTTAAATAAATAGTAATAAAGTACTATCTACATTAGCTGTCTGTCAATAAAATTAACTTTAAAGTTGTGAAATAGGCCCTGTTTTATTTCTCGCATCAGTGCAGCGCCAATCTATGATCTTGTATACAACGAGCGTAGTGTGACGTCACGCAATGCTTTGCAAAGTTTTGCAAATTCCATGAGAAAGGTTTGCTCTTCTCTGGTCGTGGTCATCTTCTGAGTGTGGGTTTGGTAAGTAAAGAATAACTATCTCATAGGTTACACTTTACAGGGTTACTAATTTCTATCATAGTATTTCTAGTTATGTATTCCATTGTAAATACATAAAAAATGCAATTGAAATGTTAGGTAAAGACCACGTGCATTCACAAAGTAATAAAAATAGTGGCTCATATCAAAAATCATGCCGTAGTCGTGGTCTAATAATTGTGGAAGCACTTATGAGTCATCCGAGAATCGCTGATTACGTGCAATTGTAATTTTAATAAGTTGCATCAGATTTCGTGAAAGTTATGATCATTTAGGGTTGTCACTTGCCACACTTACCTTATTATAAAGAGTTGTACGTTATCTCGGGTGATTATATTAATTTATTATTTTAAAGGAAGTTAAAATACTTTATAAATGCTTTAATTTCTCTGGAATTTATTTAATATCTAAGAAATGTTGGTCGGAAGAAATTTTGCATATAATTAATGTACTTTATTTGTCCAAAAAGACTTGACAACCCTATTAACATTGTACATGTCGGTTGATAGGCCTCCATTAGTCATGCTTAGAATTAGTATTTTATTTATTATTAACCACAATTTTAACACAACTGAGGTCATCATTTTGGTTCAGTACCGGCCTTGCACCAATATATTGCTACAAAAATCGTGTCTAATAAGGAGGAATTATTGGGTGGGGAAAGCGTCTGCGAGGTTCCTGTCCAATGTACGGATGAAGCGCGTCGGCTTATTTAAAAAAAGCAAAACCCTCTCGGAATTGGCTCACATACACACATAGAAAGAAAGAAGAAAGAAAGAAAGAAAAATTTTATTCGCACAATATACTGGGATACCTAATGGGTTCGGGCAACATCACGCATTTATACCCGAAGGAATATGCAGAGACGCAACCAGGACACCCATGTTTCGCCAAGTGTGTTTCGCCCCATGATAGGGGGCGAGCCTATCGCCATATTGGATAAAACATTCGGGCCATTTTTACGATATAAAAAAACACCGGATGCGAATTAACTGATATCGTCATTCTACTGATGAATGCTCAAAAATACCAACAACATGATGATTTCTTATGTTTACGCGAATGTTAGATATTGAACTAAAACTTGTTTAATTTAAATAAATAGTTTTATTTAATAAAACTGGTTTTAATAATTTAATACCGCTGTGTAACATAGATTGAGCTCTAGCTTTACTATTTTACGAACATTGGACTCAGCCACGATCATTTTTGGCCTTTCTGAATCTTGATACTCATTAGAATGACCAGCACCTCAAATTTATGGGTAGTATTGCAACAAATTTCTTTTGTCACCTCATCTATTAGCACTAAATTCCTATAATTCCCGAAGAAAACCGATGAATAAATACATGATGCTGCTATATATTTACCAGTTACTCATACATTCTAATAAATACGGTATATTTAGAAGTATCGCGCGCTATCGGGCCGGTGTCGCGCGATGTGATAACCGCTGATAAGGTATTTGGGCCACTCGCGCCTTCCGATGCTAAGGATTATGTCAAATGTACTCTTTCTGCAGATATACGGTTTATTTTTAGATACGGTGAAGATCCGGTTAAAATTATCGGATTTCAGTATAGATTTTTAGGCCAATTTCGCCTCATAGTTCTTTAGGATGATTGGTCGATATGAATTTCGGGATCATCCTGTGTATATCCGGTTCCAACAGGCCGGCATAATTGTGTCGATTGTCAAGGGCTAATCATCTCTCTTTAATCGACATGCTATTGGACCCTACTCCACTTACCATCAGGTGCAGTCGGGTTACTTTACTGTTCACATATAAAAGAATGTTGAATACATTTATAGCATATAGGGTATTTACTTCTTTAACCGACAGCAGATGTAGACGTATTACTTCTGAACGGCTTTTGCAGGCCACCAAAAGCAGCTACAGACAACTGCTAACTAAAGGTTTTAAAAATAGGCAAAAGAATCAACCCACACAGCCAAAAAATATCATAATACTCTCTTCGTGTTGTCGAATAAATACTGATTGTCAGTGCAATATGCAGTAAATAGATTGTTTTTATTGTACTGAAATTGATAAGTCTTATTATCTCTAATAATATATTAGTGTACTCGAATAAAATTAATATTTCTGATAATGGAAAATAGTTTCAAATGTAAAATATGTAATTTTGATTATCACCTTCGTTAATATTAAGGTATGGCGGGCACTAAAATATATATCCAGTTCTATACTTTACCTCCTTGATCTAGTAGATGAAGTACTTTACTTTTTTTTATTCAAATTGCCTAGAATATGTTTCCAGTATAGCAAATAGCTCTCACAGCATGAGGTACGTTAATATAGACTATAAATATGCGGTGAGCGATTTTTTCTGATTGTAAGGCGCCGCTCGGACGCTATCGACTTATTTTACTAGATATGTACAAAAAGGCTGTAACAAGCTGTCAATAATTTGTTTTATACAATTACTGTGAGGGTGATAGCTACTGCAAATAATTGCTAATGAACTCTTGATTAGTCGTCGCCGCCATTTTATGTTGTGTGTCTAGTGTAAAGATTAACAGGGACTGTGCGTCGCCTAAAGTTGATATATCTACTTTTAAAACATAGTTTAGTACTGAACATAAATTATAAATAAATTAACTCTCCCGCCTTAATAATTGGAATTTCTTCCATACTCCTTTTTGAAAATGATAATATACATTGTCAATTTTATATTGCGTTACTAAATAAAACCAAATATTCGTGTTTATCTCTTCTAACATTATACCAAAAATTAACCATTAATAACTAATATATTTACCAAAAATCCTGGTTTTAGTTTTCAGATTTTTTTTATAATATTATAGTTTAGTGCGAACATGGTGTGTGTATTTATGTTGTTAGCAGTGGCATAAGGGCGTGTAAACTTTAAATTAATTTTTAATTATATTTAATTTCTTCGAAACTTACACTTTATACATGTATATTGTAATTTATATCTGTGTTTACAATAAGTAATGGTAAATTATTGTTTACATGAAGACAAGTATATGATTCCATTTATCAACGTAATGTTAAAATGACCCTGTATACGTACAGACATAGCATCACGCCTTTTCCCATTTCAGGAGTAGGCAGACTCTGGGCTACTACTGAGTAGAAAAACCCAATATCGCTTTGAATGACCCGGGATTCGAATCCGAGACAGCGCGATATTCGTACTACGCACGTAATACAAATACGCCACTGACGCAGTTTTCGAATGGTTATTTATTCTATACACCCCGTTTTCATACCTACTTACCAAGTATAGGAACGTAAACATGAGCTCTGCGAAATCTATCCTAACCGACATCTAGATTTTAATAATGAAGTTTCCTTGTCATGGAAATAACATTTCCTGCGAGTAATTGGTCTCGGAGGTCGTCTACTATCGCGACTTGTGAATTAACAGATATACTATCACTTCGATGTGTTAATGTTATCGAAAATGAATCAGCCTTCTCAAACTACATTATTTTCTTTGTAATATGTAACGTTATGTGTTTTTTAATGCTGTAATGTCTGTCAATTAAATAATTATCAATGAATTCCTTTTTTTTATTAACTAGTTTTCGCCCGCGGCTGTGCATATGTGAAAAGTTTTTCGGGGATAAGTATTTTCCTGGAATAAAAGTTTATAGCACTCTCGAGTAAGGTAGGTTCGTACAAGTGAAATAATTTTTAAAATCGGTTCAGTAGTTCCAGAGATTAACCCTAAACCTACAAACTTTTTCTCTGTATAATATTAGTGTAGATTTGTAGTATATAGAAACGAGCAAGAACACGCTCGACTTTATGTGACATTTATAACACCAACAATACTAAAAGGATCAATATTGCGATGTCGGGTTTAAAGGAAAGCATTAAGAAGAAGTTGATCGTATTTTCACAATCCACACTCACCTTTCGAGCGTCACAAGACTTACAGCCATTTTCAATAAACAATCCTAATTTCTATCTTCACTCCGATTCCAAGAATGGACCAATCAACATAACTCATTTATAAGCATGTCAAAAAACTTCGTTCTGATTGGTCCATTTTTGAGATAGATCGAGAAAAGCGATTGGCATCGTTTATTCAAAATGGCAGTTAGTGACAATTATGAATAAGCTGTCAAATACAAAAGTCACACTCTAACCTATGCTCCTAAATTAAATATAATAAAATGTGTATTATCAAAAACATTAGACTATATAGTTAGTTATAGAGTGGACATCAGGTCCAAATATTTGTTTCAAAAGTTATTACCAATTGGTAATAACTCGCTGTCTTATTTGAAATGTCCGTATGACAAGATATCGCAGCGTCCTTAGATAATATTATAAAAATAATATATTTACAGAAAATATGCTAATCATGATTTGGAAAATATTAAGTATTTTACATTGATGTTTTGCTATTTCACGGTAAATTGAATAACCATCTCATATGCGCAAAAGTTTTGTATAACAATCTTCCCAATGTCCGCCCTACATAATCTTGAACTCTTTGTGTACCATCAACATTAGATCATTAATACGATAACTGTCAAAAATTTACTTGAAAATTGTGAGACAGACCTTAGGTATCTTATATATATATAACTACAGTCAGATATTCGAATTGAAAACTGATGTAACCAAGGAAAATTTCATTGGTTTTACCTCACCGAATATTTGATCTGTAGGCAACTATCTATAATGTGACATTTAGGTTCATGACGTTGCTGAAGTCTATCTATGGGGGAAGGCCTCAAGTCCATGATTCAATAAACAACTTTAACGTAATTCTTGTTTAGTATTTTCTATTTACCAGAGCACTGACGCGAATAAGGTCAACTACTCGTAGACAAACATTATGAATCTGTTTATAAATTATGCCAATAACAAGATTTTACTCGTTCAAACCGGTTTACGTACAAATATTGTTCACGATAATAGCAAATTGGATTAATTTTATGCTATGAATTATATTGCTTAAATTAGCGGCGAATATTATAATTAGTTATTTTTGTAGTATACGGGGTCATTTTGATATAACATTACTAAATTAAACTACATAATTATTTTGAAAATAACACTTTACAATTAGCTATTTAAACGTTTACGAAAGATGCCCATCACTTTATATTTTAAGATTTTACGGTGGTTTCTTATATAATAGTTCCATAAGCAATCCAGTAACTTGAAATTACTGTTGTACACAAAACTTGTGGTTGAGACCATACAGTTGCTTATGTCTTATGTCATAATTCGGTCGGCTTAATCAATGAGTCTACTCTCTCATAGAAAAAAAGTACACGTAATAAGGTCAATTAAATTCTCAGAGTGGGTCGAGCTAAGTGATATTCGGGTTTTTCTGCTTAGTATCAGCCCGGAGTTTGAAATTTGGGCTCGCTATGGCGATAGGCTCGCCTCTTATCACACCAAAGTTGGGACGAAAGTCGGAACACACTTGGCGAAAATTTGGTCTCCTGCTTGCACGTCTGTCTACCCCGTCGGGGATAAATGCGTAATGATGTGTGCGTGATACTCAGAGGCGCAAAAAAACAAACCGTATTCCATTTCCAGCCAACGCATTTCCTCTAACACGTGCCACGTCCTATCAGCTAGCACTGGTGGCCTAGTTGTTGCCTGTCCCCTAAAGAACCGAGCATGACGGTCACGCTGTGGGCTGGTGGCAGCTGGTCGCCTCAACGTCTGGGCCCGCCCGTTAACACCTGACAGTTGATAACGTATCGATATCACTTGCCTCGCCGTATCATAAAGATTGTGATGTTCGAATTTCAAAATAACTTTTTATTTGAGTTTCAATGATTAGGAGTCATAGACTACAATTAATGAAACTTTTTAAATGGTGTTCTAGGTTTAAAATGTCACTGAATTAATGTTTCGTTTTTTTATGCTTCTCTTTGATAGAGTATTGGTGAAAAATGAGGTCTTCCGATTTTGTATACATATAAATATTTTTGCCATTATTATCTCTCTTGATCTCAATAAAGATTGTCATACATATTATTGATTAATTATTATTATGTATTATAATGATAAGTTAAAGAAGAATGATCTTTTTGAATAAAATTTGTCTCAAAAGTAAAAAAATACATGTAATAAGATTATTAGTTTGTTAATAATTTGCTCATACCGCGGGTTTTTTTCTCATTGTACTTTTATTGATTTGACTCTTATTCAAGGGGACATCGGGGTTCATATATTAGATTTAAAAAAATTACTTAGTCTCGTCTGTTTCTGAGCGTCGTATTTTGGTTAGGAAATATAGAATTTACCGAGTTCGATTCATACGTTAATATTGTCAGCTGGAAAATCTAAATTTCTGGTGAATTTCAAACAAAACTACATTTCAACGGGAGATGGATTCAATGTCTAACAGTTTAACTATGGAAATTCGTTAAGTTACAATTCTACCTACCTCTTACAGATACAAGCGTGAGCTTACGAATTTAGATTTTATAGTGCCTATGAACAATTCCTAACTCTAAAAAGTGGTAGTCACGGTCAAGGCCTCCCGGTGTATAAATAAAAGATGACGCAGCCAGTCCGAGTGGAAGCGGGTTTGATTCCTGTCCGCGACCGGTTGCCGTCTCGATATTGTGATTCTGTACGGTTGATTTATGTACCAATTTAATATAGATATTACTTTTGACAGAGGGTGTATCTTACCTTACGTGAATACCTTTTATGGACACTGTTTTATATGCAATTTTAGTCAGTAAAAGGAATATTTTCGGGCGTTTTTATGACAATGTATTCTTTTATTCGGAGCTTACAGTTGTTGTTTATTGGATTACAAATGAAACTTTTTTTAGTACAATAAAAAAATGTATAGTAGGCATTGGCATTAGTATCAGTTGAAAATTATTTATAGTTGTTTGAGGTTTGCAGGAATTGACAGAAGTGTCCCACAGGTGTATTGAAAATAATTGGTAAATATCTACTTTGACTGTACAACATCGCTTTAGTAACGTTAGTAACATAGGGTTATGTATAATTAATAAAATTATAACAAAACTTACTGTATAAAAAGGTACCTGCATAACAATAATTGTTTCTTCTGGGTTAAATTTGTACGGTACATTTTAAAAGTTATTTATTACCGTTTTTCTTTGAGTTTTAACTCTATTTATTATCCTTATTAATTTTGTTTCAAAATGCGATTTAGTTCTACGGAAACAATGGTGTTTGTTCAAGTTGGCTCATAATTTGTACGTTAATATGTAGGTTTATACTTTATACATCATAATACCATGTTAGGATATAATATAACATGACCTTAATAAAATTATACATAACTGGACAATTATTTAATTGACTTACACAATTGTATTGTAAGTAAAAACGTGTCGAATGATAAGCGTTTTCCCCGAGTGGAGCGGAGCGGCGTGCTCCGAGCCGGGCGTGAGTCAGGCGCGGGCAGAGCGCGGCTCGGCGGCGCAGTGGGCCGTGCTCACGGTCCGTGCTCGCACGTACGCCACCACGCGCGCCACGACACGCCACACGCGCCACACGCCATGGCCGAGCCCACGCAGAACGCCATCCTGCGCATCAGCGACGAAAAGACGCTACTACTCATAGAACTGTACCACAGAGAAGAGTGCCTTTGGAACACCAGCCTCGAAGACTATAAGAACAGAGAGAAACGATCCGAAGCCGTCGCGCGCATTGCTAAAGAACTCAAAATCAAAAACTTCGGCCCGCGGCACGTCGTTATTAAATTCAAGAATCTCAGAAACTCTTATTGCCAGGAACTGAAGAAGATGTCCAACAGCCTGAACGCCGCTAACGGGGAGGACTACGAATGCTACAAGCCCAGAGTGTTCTGGTTTAACAAGATGGACTCGTTTCTGAGACCCCATTTGCAGTCGACGAAAAGTTTCGTACACAACTTGGTAATAATTTTATCGACCGCAAGCAATAGCCTTGACTTTGAGTGCAAAAACCTGTTTACAAGTTGTTCGTTTTTTGCAGCCGCATCTGGACACGGAGAGAGGCGACGAGGTCGAGGAGTGGGTGCAGATGACCAACCCTGAGGACGTGCTACTGCCGGACACCAACTACTTGGAGCCTTCTTGTAGCGAAACCGACGAGTACGAGATCCGTTCGCGGAAGAGAAACGTCTCAAGCGACACGCGGAGCTCGAAGCGGATTCGAACCGAAGACTATGAGCCAGGGAACCCCTCTCAGACGCTGAGGGACATCTCATCACAACTGACAGAGATGTTGGCTCACAATGACTGTTTCGATAACTTCAGTAGATACGTAGCGTCGTTGTTGAGGACCCTGCCGATGCAGAAAGCACTGATGCTGCAGTCGAAGATCGTAGAGATGATAACGGCGGCGGGTATCGAAGACTGCGAGAATGAAACCGCTCAATATACAGACAAACGTCCCTTCCAGAGATAAATAATTTCGAACAAATATTTTTTGACTTTAAGATTACATTATGACTTATTCTTGATCCTTTTTCTATCGTTAATTTAAGGGACTTCTAATGGTAGACATATTAAATAGGCTGTCGTAATAAGCTATTAGGGGTCTCTTAAAGTAAAAAGGCGGTTGATGAGAAAAAGGGATTATACTATGTAGGTTAAGTGAACTTTTATAATAATAAATAATTATTTTTGTGATATATCTGTGATTTTATTTCATATATTTAGGTACGTATTTAAACGAATGACGCAAGTCTAGAATATAGATCTTTCTATTTATAGATAATCTAAAGTACAAACAACGTTGTTATGAAATGTGATAAATACATTCATACCTTCTAGATAATTTTATTAGTGCCTATCTATTATAATCGCATTTCTAAGTGCTGCATATTTAGACAACCGGTGAGTACATGGGTTCGATGCAGGTCGTGCCTTCGAAATTAGTGTTTTTCAGTTGAAATATGGTTGCTAGGAGTAGAATATCAACATTTATACAATATAAAGACGAGACGAGCGAGTTACTCGTCTAATGGTAAGCGCATCATGTGTTAAAAAGGGTGAATATTCCCCGACAGTGTAAACTCGCAACACGGCCGTGTTGTGTTTTCTTCGTGGAATGAACGGGAAATGGTATTCTGTATGCCAAATTCTATTGACTTGTTATGCATTTAACATGTGGCATAAAGAATGAGGCAACAGTGGCATAATTTTATTAATATTTTGAGTTTCGCGTTTAACTTTTTTGTTTTTTGTTTTAGTTAAACGATAGGTATACGTGTCTCTATTGGATCGGATAGGGTGTTTTTTATACATTGCATATGGTACGTGATAAGCGAGAATAGCCTAGTTGGGTGTGCATCGGACTGCTGAGGCGGAATGTCCGCAGACTCGAATCCAAAGGGTACACATCTCTCTGATTTTCCTAAAATTATTTGTGAATTATCGCTTACTTTAACGATGAAGGAAAACTATGAAGAAAACTAAATAGCTGAGAAATTTTCTATAGAAATTTTTAGGATATGTGACGTTTACCAATCCACTTTAGGCCAGCGCGGCGTGGTGGAATAAGGCCTAATCCCTCTTATTAGTAGAGGAGGCCCGTGCCCAGCAGTGGGACAATAGGTACAAACAATATACTAGTCAGTTAAACTTCTAACTAAAGTTAGTTATTTATGTATATATAACGTATTTCTTCGATATTTCCTTAACTGTGTTTGTTCGATGGTTTGTCAGTATGATGCATCGGATTACCGACTATAATCGTCCACTTTGTGATGCATTTGGAAACCCCATTGTGATGGACACAACAGATTTGTACCAGCAATTGGCAGAAATGATGTCATTCTAATTTTGTGAAATAAGTACAAAAATATTCACACCATTTAGTGGTCATACTGGAAAATGAACCTAGGAGCATAGCATGCACACTAGCACTAAACCAAGGCTGTAATATCAAGTCTGTTTGTTAGAAAAAACAATCTATAAATTTGCATGAAATCAAGTACATAATTGCTGGTGGTAGGTCTCACATGAGAGTCCGCCTGGGTAGGTACTTCCGCAGTGTGTATTACTGCCGCCAAGCAGCAGTGTGTAGTAACTGTAGTGTTCCAGTTTAAAGAACATTGTAACCAGAGTAACTATTGGACATAATAAGGCATATCTCATGTCTTATTATGTCCAGTCCACTGGACATTGGAATACAAATAATACTTTGTAATTCAAGGTGTTGCATGGTGTTTCTACTGTTTATGGGCGGTCGTATCGCTTACCATCAGTCGAACGGCAAGCTCGTCTCGTCATTCAAATCATTAAAAAAAGCACCGAAAGTATTAAATTGTAGCTGGCACACTCCCGTAAATAATAAGGAATGTGTTTGTTCATATTTATTACCTAATATGATTATCCTGTATTAAATTTCCTTAATTGTTATTGCTAAATTAATTATTCAGACACGTGTAATGATAAAGTGTTTGCAAGCCTGTATCCTTAAATATTATGGTAGTCGACAGTTTACATTATTTTATGAAACTTATATGAGTCCTATGATGTAACATAAAATTTTTACCTGTAATAATAAATAATAATAATATCGGTTCTGTATTATATACTGTCCCACTGCTGGGTGCGGACCTCCTCTACTACTGAGAGGGACTAAGCCTTTGTCCACCAAGATGGCATAGTGCGGATTGATAAACTTCACACATCCTCTAAATTCCTGTAGAGAACTTCTCAGATGCGCAGGTTTCCTTGTGGTATTTTTCTTTACCGTTAAATCATGCGATAATTCACAAAGAATACACACATAATTTTAGAAAAGTCAAAAGTGTGCCCTTGAGTTTCGAACTTGCAAACATTCTTCTCGGCAGTCCATTCCACAACTAACTAGGCCGTCGCCCCTCAAAAATAACAGAATAAAATAAGAAAAAAAAAAACAGAATACAACCAAGAAAAGCGATAAAATACAAATTCAAAAATATACTAATGTAGACTATGCTCCAAAGCATGCCCTGATCCAATTCAGACAAGTTTGCTTGTGTATCAATCTACTTACTTTTTAGTTAAGTATATCACATAAGTACCTATCTTAGAAATTCCCAAATACGTCAAGTAGAACGTAATTAGGAAAATCCGGCAAATATTTCGGAAGGTACATTATTTTTTCCTTCCTTCACTAAATATAGTATACTCGCTGCGTCAGATAACTTGACGAAACTTATGAAGGAAAAAGAAATTATTCCTAATAGCGGCCAATTAATTAGTTATTCGGAGAAACTATTTCAGAAAAATCCTTGGAAAAAAAATCGCTCGGTATACGTGACTCGCTGATTGTGTGAGCGGGAGGCACAATTGTTATTCGCGTTAGAGCGAGACAGCAATAGTACCTTGTTCTTTTGTTCCCGATGTTAGAATTAGTTAGCTAATTGTTTACTCTGAACGATAGTTTCCGCGAAAATATTATTTTGGTGAGAGATTCGTGTTCTTGGTAGGAAGTAATATTTGTATAACACGCCTTCATCCCTGAGGGTGTAAGCAGGTACATAACGCACGTGGTTTGAACTCACTATTGAGTGAACTGCCGTAATAATTGTAATTGGTATTAGATAGAAATAAACAACAGTGTTCAGTTCAGCTCGTTTGATGTAAAAAGAATAATAGCGTCCCGCCATACGAATGCACTATAATCCCTTTGTCAATAATGATTACAAAACTATTAAGTACAACCAAAACAGCATCACTTACATAGATGTAGTTAAAAACTTAATATCGGATTGTTTTTCGCAGATCAATGTAGCTTGGAATACCCGCCGCGTTACAGATAATTACGTCTGGTATCTCATCCGAAACACAGTAAACAAGTGCGTACGTGCGAGTTTTCACGACATTCTTTGTACGACATTTATTTTTTTACTGACGAGGTCGTTGCTCGCCACTTTACATTAGACCTAACATAGCTGGTGAAATGTGTTACTGCATACCCCTGAAAAGGAAAACGGCGTGATGGTCAATTGCCTGTTAAGCATCACATTAACGTCTTTAACACGTGGACATCCATTTTGTATTTTTACTGATCTTAGCCGTCCGGAAAATCTTATCCCTTAACTGCCATTTTTAATCTAAAATCGTCTTTTTCGATCCATCTAAAATTGACCAAGCAGAACAGTTTTTTTGATACCCTTAAAATGATTTATTACGATTGGTTTCTTCTCGGAACCAGAGCATAATAAGATTGGAATCGCTTATTAAAACAGCCGTATGTCGAAGGTCAGGAGGTGCCAATGTCCACGTAATTGCCATCTACAGTAACCACTCAGGAACTTTAGATAATGTTCCAGTAATATTTTTGTTCCTAAAACAAAATAAAAAAAGAAAAACATATTGGCTATCTTTGGAACAGGATCATAATTTCCCTGCGCTCTGCTTTTAGAAGGAGTAAACAAAGCGGTGATTACATGGTCCTTGTATACGTGAGCTACTATCTATCTTTCAAATCTTCAAATCACTATCGATACAGAAGATATTATCGTTGTGAATGAAAGACATTGCACAAGTTACTTTCTCAACAACTCTTTATATAATAAATAAATAAAAAAAAATCTTTTATTTCTTGCTATAAAAGTTACAGAATTGAAAACATAAACAATTTCAATTTTACTAGAATATAAACATCACAGAAATTCATTATTATTATGTTATTTGTTATATTATAGTAAAATTCAATTCTAAATGATGATGATGACAGAGATAAAAATATAGGTGGTCGGTGGTGGCATTTTCAGATATTGCCCCGCCTTTAAAAAATTCAAGATCCGGGACTGTATCCAATCAATAATTATCATAGCTTTTTGTCATCCACGCTTGCATAAAATATAATATTAGGTTAAACAAAATTGTATTATTATAAGATGTATATACCACGGGGAAATAAACACGAAATACCTCTGTAATTATGTTCGTTCATAATGTGACCCAGTTGATCGCCTTCTCAAAAACAATTTATTTTGATAACCACGTGTTTACGTGTTTTATATCACCCGATATAATTAGTGTCACCACGTGTTGGCAGCGGTGATATTCGACTCTATAGCGCAGTGGGCGTGTGCTGAGAAATGTAAGGTAGCGGCTTTGATATGGGCATCGGTACAAATCGTAGCGATCACTGTACGTGACTTGGTCGTTTAGTCGCGTTTACTTAAACTAAGCATAGAAAAATTGTGTCTGAAAAATCTTTCTCTAAATATAATAATATGCATATCATCACGCTTTATTCTAATTTTAGGTAGGCAGAGGAAAAAAACTCGCATTTCGTCAGATCCATGTTACAGGGAAGCCCGTCATATACATTGTTTTACTTGACCCGAGATAACTCCTAGTAAGTCAATAAAAATTCCCACCAGTCTAAGACTCCACAGGTGAATACATCAGCTAATTATTACCGGAAAAATGTATTTTTTAAAAACACTGTCACCAGTAGAAGAGTTGAGTGACATCGGCCAATTTTCAACCCGGAAATATTTTTAAATAAATGACTTTTCCACCGCGAAAGTATTTCTGACGCAACACGATGTTTGTCGATCAATGTCGAATTAAATGAGAATCATTTAAAACTACCAAAATGTAAACAGGCGCTTCTGAATGATATTTTTGTGCGGAGGTCGCAGCCGGCGTCACGTATTGCGATGCCAAAAGAAATTGAACTCTATCTCCGACAGTTAAGGATTGTAATAGGAATGGTTGGTTATGTAGAATATACTGGGCTTGCTTAAAGTGATAATAGGTTGTAGATAATAATATAAATGTATGTATTATGTTGTCCTTTACTATGGTTGGTTTTATTTAAATTGGAAAACAAGTCTATTATCCACGTACAAACTGAATAATTCTTACGATAAGTAATTTATTTATTTGTCTGTTTTCATTAAGGACAATTAATGACATAAGTACATACATTACATGTACATTGTAGCCAGTGTAACTACTGGACATAATAAGACTTAACATCTCATGTCTCAAGATGGTGAGCGTAGTGGAGTACCAAACAATACTTTGTAATTCAAGGTGTTGGATGGTGTTACTTCTGTATATGGGCGGTCGTATCGCTTACCATCAGGCGAACGACAAGCTCGTCTCGTCATACAAAGCGATAAAAAAAAGTTACGGCTGATTTTTCAATTGTCAGATAAAATGATCTTTCAAATAAATTATTAATGTGAGACAGTTGACAACTCTGATATTTTTATTTGTGCTTTATCTTACGAATAAATTGTATTTTATTGAAAAATTTGCTCTTACTTTTTTTTATTGAATCTTTGTTATTATTCAGTTCATTACGTATTTACAAATTAATTATCAGTAACCTTAAAATGGTTTACTTAAATTTTAAATAGGTTCATAACTAGGGTATTTGCAATTACTTTTTGACACATATTATTTCTAATAGCAAGACTTATAACTCCTATCCCTTTGCCACAACAATGTAAGATTTTAACACAATTTTTAACATGTTACAGAAAGTATGACTTAGTTTTAATAGTTGTGCCTCTATCCAACTTTTCACGATGAAGGCGTGATTGTGTGTGTTTTACGACCGACCGTGTATCTGACCTGAACACCCTCTGAAGAATCCAGTCAAGCATTTCATAATCAACAAACCTACTCAGGTTTGACCAACCTGGGAACCAAACTCGCGACCTCTCAGATACAGTATATAGTTTCCAATAAACCAAAGAATCTTGGCAACTTGTCTTTACTGTCTAAAAACGTCTCGGTTCAACTTGCGCCTGGAGACCGTAGTTACAACTCTGCCTACCCTTCGACACACGCGTGTAGTTCTAGGTGAATCTTCTATTTAAGGTGATATGTTAACTGCCAGACCTTGATATTATTTATGTATCTATAAATTATAGAAACAAGCATGAATGACGTGTGGTACGTTGAGGTCGCCTATCAACATACTATACAAACGATAAACGACTCTAGCATTACGTATTAAAGTTCAAAATGTACTGTAGATAACGTAATATGACTCCAATTACACTGTACTTGTATATTGACGTTGATTGTTTGAAAATGTTACGCGAGACAAGAGTTTTCCGATGAGTTTACTCACATTTTCTTTTAATATTTAATACAATTTTGTGAAATGAGCAACACAAGTGCAAAGAACAGGAATAAATAGTACAGAAAGATTCACTAAGTACTGGATAACATTGCCATTGGATCTAAAAGATAGAGGCTAAGCTTTGAAAAGTCAAGGCCTGGTGGTCCCTGGTTATATGTGTTTTGAGTAGCAATATGTGGAAGACTATCGGAGTTCGTAATGGTAATGAGTACATATTGAGACCTATCAAAGAAAAAAGAATATACCTTTAATTAGTAAATAATATTAAGATTTTAGAGCGGAGAATCTGATACTCCAAACAGAAGACTTGTGCCTTGTGAATCGTGTATATATCTATTACATACTTATAATTTTATTCTGTTTTCGTTCCTACAAATAAAATTCCTATCAGAATCTTCTAATTTCTCTGGTGATATGAAATAAAATAATTTATTTGAATCTGGAAAATGTTATACATTATTTAGATTCCGTCAAATTAACTACAACCAGTCCGGAAAACAGTTCACACCAGAGAAGACCGGGCAAGAAGAAACTAATTTTGCTGTTTTCAAAATCAGTTTAAGATAACTATAAGGAAAAAATTTTTTTTTTAAATTTTTAATAACCCAAGATTGTGTCTTCTGAAGCCAAAGTCGTTAACATTACTACTATTATATTTCTGGTTAACATTTCTCTGCACCACCTCTCAGTTTTCCATACACGGATCGTACAAAATCTTGTTAGGTCCTAATAGGTCTAATTGAGTCCTAAATTGATTAATTCTGTAAATTATCACTCATTGTATCTCTAATGGAACTAATTTACACCTCGAACCGAACACCATGATGTAACTCAATTATTCTCGTATTGATTTTTTCACTGAGTGATGAGCGCGTTGGTAAAGCTTGCGTGAAAGTGATGACAGAATTGGAATTTTTAATAGTAAACTAGTGGACCTTGCAGACGTTTTTCTTCCACAAAATGGTTTTTATGTAAACTACCATCCATCGTTTAGGTCTTGACAACAACGGTACCTATCGGGTCCAAAATTATGCTATGATTTAAGATAGAACTAACTAGTTTCTCACATAAATTTGGTTGAAATCGGTAAGATTGTTTCGAACATTAACGTGTACGAAAAATATTTTCATACAAAAATATATATAAATTGCTTACTTTTCCTGTTATCTTAAAAAATATTCTTTGTTAAAAACCTTGTCCTGATAATTAGGATCACAAAAAAGAGAAATCAGTCAAGCTAGCCGAGCCGTTCTTAAGTTCAGCGGTTGACTACATGTGGCTGAAGATTATGATGAAGGTTACAATCATCTGAGAAAGTTGCTGTCATAATACATAAGAATTATTTTAAATTGTACTCCTGATCATCCCATCACTCCATACCAACTTATAATTTGTATTAAATTCTCTATACATGCATAATATTATTATGTACATACATACAGACTATTTCATATATGTATGCGTTCGTCAGTGAGGCGACGCTATGTCTGTTGCCACGATATCAGCCGGCTCATACGTGAAGGTTACACGGCAGGTCATGGGTTCGACTCCCGGTGATCCGGTTATAGCGGCCTTGAAGAATGTTAAGGCAAAAGCGTTTAATGGGAATAATATCCATCGTAATTGGAGCGATTGGCGCTACTTCAGTTTGTATTTTATTGACTATAACATAGGTATTTTAGGTTCTTATAATTTTTACTATTTTACTGTCAAGTATCAAGAATAGCAGGATGATTAAGTCAAGGTCTAAGGACGACTATATTGCTACTAGGCATTGTGAGATTTAACATCAAATTTCTCAGATCTGATTACTTATATTTACAGGCAAGACATGTCACGACTTTACTCGTCTTGTCATAGTTATATATAACTCAGTAATAGCATATTTACATGTCTAAGGTGATAATGCAATCACTACTTCAATGATTAGTACTTACCCTCTCAACTTTCTCGCACGAGTGGTGTTTCTTATCAGGATTCCTAGGAATTTAATCTGACGCAATATCGTCGCGTGTGTTGACTTCTGATGCAATGTGATCAGATTTTGCGATGATGAAATATTGCCTTAACTGACCTCTGTGAGGGGAGTTTCTGATGTGTCTTTTCTTGTGTAACCGAATTATGTGATGAGCGTTTCGGTAATGATAAGTTATTCGACTGCCCGTAAGCAGCAACATTGATAACTTCTAATTACTGAGTACTTTTCGAAATATGAGATTTTGATTATTTAGGTTTTATTAATTTGTATAATTATTATGTAATAGGGCTTCGTGCGGATATTATGCAGAAGTTGAAAATTTAAGTTTTTATTAATTGTATGTGAGCCTACGTGTGTTAAAGCATGATTGTATACTTGAAAATGTATAGATCTATGGGACCTTTTTCCAGGTAAAGTTAACACGCGACGTATGAGGAAATGCTACTTGTTTAAAATAGTGGTTTAAATAGATTGTATTGGGTGACAAAGCCACGCTGTAGACAGGTTTGTCCACACAAATGGACTGAATTGACTGGAATAGTATCTCATCACAAATTCTATCCAAAGTTCCAAAGTTGCCGCTGTTCTCGTACATGCGCGCTGATGATTATAGAGTAGACCTACTTGCTCCAATGCTCATGTTTAACACTCTTTCAGGGGCCTTCTTCTCTATCCCGCACGTTATTTTAACAGTGCGTAACAAGCACGTAACACAACGCGTCATGTTTAGGACTATAGAAATTTGGCTTACAAAATACCATTCCACGCACATTTCTCGAAGATAACATGACACGGCCGCGTTACGCGTTTACACTATCATACAGAATAAGGGCCCAGATTTGATTTACTGGTGTTAGATTTAAAATATGTCATACACTTACAGCTAGGTATACGTGTGTTGTTAATGAATATGACACTTCTTCGTCAATCAGATATTCTGTTACAACAAAAGCATTTATATTGAAATTATAAACTATATCGAATCAAGCATATATCCATTCATACATGCATAGAAGCATAATGTTCTGCCGACAATACTGAAAATTGGAATTTAATCTCCACTTAGAGTTGCACCAGAATTATACCAGCATAGAGTGCATAGACCAAAAATGTCTAATGATAAGGTCACGCTTAGGTAGGGCATTTGTTTACTTGATTTAATTGAAGTGAATATATAGTCATTCTAATGACCTAAATATGTTTACTTCAATTGACCGAGTTGGCACAAATATTGAAGATCGAGACTCCGCTAAATCAATCCACATAGAACAAACAAACAAGCATCAAACCAACAACGATAATAGTCTATAAATTATATTTAAAACTAATTGCAGATGCAGTTTCAACAAGGCAGACTGTGTGACGCGGCGTGGCGTGATCAACGCTACCACGCCACTCAACCTTCAATGATATCGATAAGTCTATATCCAATGCTGCACTTGCTCCCGTCGTATTATAACACGTCAAATATAAACGGCAATGAACGTTGTACAAATTATTGTGCAAATGGTGACATGTCGGAGAATTTGCAGTTCGATATTGAAATGTGTTTTTCACTTTGTAAGTATTACATGGCTGTTTTGCTACAGTAAACAGTAATTTTCCATTACGATAAGAGGCAATGGACGACTAAATGAAAAGTAAGTCAGCGGTCGGTGGTGAGGGCTGGATCGTGTTGTGCTGCACGTACTCACTGCACTAGATATGACGAAGACAAAGAAAAACTGCATGCAACTAGAGAATTATGCACGCGATACGAGTTTTTTGCCCGTCGATCTTATTCTCGTATAAGGAAAATATTTCATTTTTTACTCAGAAGCAATTATCGTATAATTTACTTTTTAAAGACTAACTTACGATCGATTGAATATTTCATCATATTTGTTACAGTTAAAATTTCCCGTGTTTTTTTACTAAAAGTGATTCAATAAATTACGTAGTGGGTATCAACTACAAATGGTTTTACAAAATCTCAACCAAATATGTCTAATAATTGCAAGAAAATAGCTTTAATAGTTCTTTAGATTTCGTAGTTTATCAGTAAAATAAAAAAAAATATATACTTAGGTATCACCTTCGTTTAAACCTTAAATTATTTTATTAAGTGAATTAGACATTTAAAGCTCTACGGGGAATCAATACACATAAACTCCAAAAATATCAAGACGTTTTGAATAACGACCCTGTTTAGTTTATTTACATTGGAACATTACAATCTAGGAAATAAATCACAATGGACGCCTGTCCGGTTAATCTAAATAGTAAGGCTTGACACCAAGTCGATGTTAATCTATGTTTTACATCTTATCGATAATAATACATGTATTTTGATATTAATTACATTATGTAGAACAATATCAACATTTTATACTTAATATAGGAAACAAGATAATATAGATGTAGTGACACAAATTAGGTAACATATAGACGCAGAATTGGGTAAAAGAAACGGAAGAATCTACCTAGTTATATCGCTTAAACACCAATTGGGAAAAAATTGTAAGCCGCGGTAGAATACTAAAAAATTAGACACACAAAACATTAAAACGTCTAATGCATTTGATATGAATAATCTCTGGTAATAATAGTTTCCATGGCGTTTATATCACGTTCCTGTAAAATGTATGCGTTGATATTACCGTTAACGCAGGGCCCACGGTCTGGGCCCTGTAACAATTCCAAACTATTACGCCACGATGTACAGAGCAAAGCTCAGAGTTACAGGAATATTTAGATCGATTTAAGAATCCATTTGTCTCATATTCAAATTAATATGAAATCAGTCAGTATCATGGTTTGAATCATCGTTCAAACCAGCCTCTCGCTATTTGTCAGTCTCATGATCGCCTAACACTAATGGGTTCTCTTCCATATTCGTCAGTACCACGGTGTACTGCCCTCCGCTGTACTTTTTCATTTCCTGTTCAAATAGTATGTTGTTGATCGCCTGCTTGATCATAGACTGCGTTCTCTCATCGTGTTTTCTTAAAGAGGTGGCAATGTATTCGCCAAAGGAGTCGCACTCATCTTTCTTTCTCGATAATTCTGAACGTTTAAGCAATTTCAGTGCTTCTAGGAGTTTGCTGTCTAGATCGCTGGTTGGCTTGGTTGGCTCTTTGAGTAGCCTCCGTTTTAATGGTTTTGGTTGTCTAGAAAGGTTTGGTGAGGTCGGTGGGGGTATGAATCTTCTCTTGGGGCGTGGTTGCACTATTTCGGGTTCCACTTTAACTAGAACTGGTTGTTCTTCTTCGTTATCGTCATCGGAAGAGGAATCATTTGACTCGCCAGATTCCTCTGCTTCTGATTCTTGGACCTGTCTCACGTCGACTTTTGGTGTCTGTGAAAAAAATGATTTAATTATTATTATGTTACGCGTTGGTTTGTTTCATTTGTTTTAATTATTGTGATTTAGCGTATATAAAATATCTTTAACCCAATAAAATGTATGCACATTTATAAGATTCATAATTGTTGACAAACATACATATCGGTACGCACACATAACGCTAATATGGATAGGCAGTAAATATTTATCTATATAGATATCCACCTCATACGATCTCGACATATCGCGTTCGTTTAACTACTTACATTAAATTTCTTAATCTTTTCATCTTTAATGAAAAATGACCTTGAAACCCGTGAAATATGATGACTTAGATACCGTACGAGGTCACGGGTAATATGAGTCATAATGTAAGTTAAATGTGCCTTATTTACCATATACTATTTATATTGTTTCATATTAATTAACGACTTTACATTTACTGCAAACTATTGTTATAAGAATAATAGCCTAAACTAAATCCAGTGCCTAGCAACTAAAATGACAGTCATCAATTCATTTCCATTTGATCCGATCTTGATCCACCGTGTCCATGGTCAGTTCTAAACTCAAACCGTGCTAAAAGCGACTTGCAAATCACGGTAGCAACCGATCCGCTAGTGCGGCGATAATCAATTTAAAATTTTCACTTCGACTTTTTCAGTAAATCGTGGCTCAGCTCCAGCTGTGAGCTTGCCGTAAACGATGTTTTTTTGTGTGAATTTGTAGAAAAAACGCCATTTCAGAATGTGCACGCGCATCGAATGGATTTAGTGGATGTATGGCTCGCTCAAGGTTATGCGTCATGTGCCAAGGTCGTGATTTTAATACTTTTTCCATAAAATAAAGTAATAGTATTGTGCCATTGAATTTAATAAAAATTACATATTATTTAATAACTTTATTACGTACACAAGCGCTTTCTTAGTTTAATGTAAGCGCAACTGCGGTGTGGATCAGGAAATCCTAGTTTCGTCTCCTCAGGTAAGCAACTCATTATTGAGAGTTTTCTAACAATATTTGCCTACCAATTAAATTATGAATCCCCCAATGAGGGGGATCTAAGGCAACGAAATTGTTTCTACGTGTGTAAAACAATGTTACGAATCTACAATAGTGTTCATAAGGACAAATAAAAGAAGAGTTAATTAACCTAAGCCCAGTTCGTGAAACATTTAAAGGTTGTCTAAGAAAATAAAAAGAACTCGCCATGTTGTGGTAAAATATAGAACTAAATTCTTATACTGACAACGTTAACTTTAAAATGAAAAACAAAAAGTGGCCCTCCCAATGCTGTTTCTGATTTATTTTTTCTTATCAGGCTATATTTAATTAATCTTTATTTTACACCAATAACCGTTAAAAGACACATAAAAGTAATCTATTATATATTTGTCATGGGTCTATGTTTATTTAATAAAAAGTTAGATATTCCATTAGAACGCGCAATCTGAAAATCCCGAATTGTCCTTACTATTGGGAAATTTGTATACACTACGTGTACACGACAGTTACTAGTTGTCTTTTTTATTGGTGGTTTAAATACGTCGTCTTTTACTCATGAAGTATGACGTTTTCTATTGATTCGTTTGGTATGAAAGGAAACATATATACGCTGGGGCTTGATTAGAGCATAAGTCTATACTAATTATACTTCATATTATCTTGGCACGAATTTAGAACTATGTAATTGTTATTTATTAATGTCAGTTCCTCGCATGGTTGTAAATGATATCAGCATTTTGCATATCCTGTTTTTAATCAATTATATTAAAATGCATGTAAACAATTACATCGAGTTGGAACGTTCTAGATGTTTTGCCGAGCTATTGTTATCGATAATTATAATAATGCGTGTGTTTTTAATCAGCAACACTTGTGGCTTGAACTTGGTATTCAGGCATATACGTTACTTTAACTTTTAATAGATTTATTTAAATGGGAAAGTAACCGAATAATAATTAGAATAAATTATAATTCGACTCGTACCTATAAGATATATTCACAAAGTATAAACAAGCAATAAATTTACGAGAGCGTATATGAGGCTAAGATATTGACTAATTTTCATAAGCCAAAAGGAGATACAGGCCATTTTATTTTTCAATTGAAAATAAAAAATTTCGAAATACTGTCAAGAGTTTTTTCTATGTTGGTAATTTTTATAAAATACTTGCCTATGGGCTACAAAACGTAAACTAAACTATAGTATAATCAAATCAGCTCATATTTAAGACTTAAATTAACACTAAATAAAACTGAATCTATAAGAAGAAAATATCCCAACTGAATAATTTGTTGTTTATAACAACAAATCTAGGACACAATGTTGCCCGCCTCCGTATCTTCATAATTAAATGATGACTATATATGTTTAAAGCAGTAATAAATGAGAAGGCCGTTTCTTATCAAACCGAAACTACAGGATGTGACGTAGGATGGATTTGTCTAACTGATAATATGAAGGCTCTGGCGCTGACTAGATATTACTGTTGTGCTATTTGTATTGTGCTTATGTGTGAGACGAGATAATTGCTCGTCTGGCAAGGAACAATTACGTTATCCAGAACTTACAATTATCATCCTTTTAAGATATTGGATGTAAACTTTCTTAATACTGGTAACAATGACTATATTATATTTCTTAACGGAATTTGTATCGGCACAAAAATCAAACACGTGCATTCTAATTCAGGGCCGGCTTGCCGTGCGCAAGCTTCCACTGATTTAAAAAATCCTTTCTTTCAAAAATGTTTACACATTATGCTAATTTCAAGTTTTGTTTCAATAATTTTAAACAAAATTGGATTTTATCTATAGATTTAAAATAACAGGAGAGTTTTTATTGTCATAAAGTAATTGCAGTGAAGTGATAAATTTTACATCACTTCATAACTCATAAATGACTCAATATCGATATTGGTTGTTAAGTAGAAAAATTCATTATGACTAATTTTTTGTTTGAACTCAAACGTGTACTTTGTGTTCAAACCTTATAACAACGTTTTAAAAGTTACCTCAACGCCATCAACATTATGCTCAATATGGCCTGGCAAGAACCGTAAGTACGGATACAAGAACCACGAAGATCGTCCGCCGCTGCGAAGATTCGCCTTTACGCGCCGGTGCGACGCGAATACAGAGTTCAATTTCTTTCGCATGTCCATTATGTCGCATTCGAATATGCTCGCTAATTGCGCCCAAGCTTTATACTTGACCGTATGTACTCTATACATCGGGTGGTTTACGTCCCATAATTCAGGTCTTTTTTCATACTCTTGTATGAGTTGGACGACGGCTTCGTTGGTCCAGTCGACCTCCTCCATAGTAGAGCTGACCCGTATCCCGCTAATGTTTGTAATATTACGCGAACGTTCGGCACGTGTTCGCTCGCGTACGTGCCGCGATGACTGCCGCCCCGACGGTTCGCCGCTCGGCCCGCTCGCTGCGTTCAACATGGCGGCCGACGATATATTTGTACTATAGTTCGTGCATTCAAATCAGATATTAAACGCAGTTAATTTGTATGTACGGAATAATATGTTTGTTTACAACGATTGTTAAGTCAGTTCGCGTAATGTTATCGTGGAATATTTGAGGGCTTTGTCGATTGAAATTGCTTTTCGTATTATGATCGGTTCATCGACGTGTGTCAGTCATAAGAATATAACACAATATGGTTGTCATTTTTATGAGAAATTATACACAACAGCATAATAACCGATCACGAATTTCGTTTCTACAAACGTAAATATAAACAGAACAAAAGAAGGTACACACTAATGAATCAAAAATAAGTCCATCTTAATATGAATAGTGCATGTCGAGTCTTGGTGTTATGGGAGAGTCCATTGTAATTAAAAAGGAAAACTCCTTTCGCACTTGGTAGTAAAAGTAACTTTAAAATAAATCCAGGACTTTATAAAAATCTATGTTAAATCTATTTAGAAATTTATGTTTATTCACTGTTCCAAATCTCGAAACATTCGAATTATAAACAGTATGACTAAAATTTCAAAGTAATGATTTCGGCCATTACAAACCCTGAAATTCTAGACTGTAAAATCTAGGGTGGATGGGCGGAGACGTGGTGCGTAATGCGCATGTGCCGACCACGTACCAACATACCTGCTTGTTAAGCGAGTATATACATATTTGTACTGAGGTCTGAGTGGTACAAAATTCGATATTCAGGCAACTCAGTAAAGTCTAGAAATGTTTCTCAATTCAGGAATTTTGTTATAGCAATAAGGCCTTTAGAACAATCAAGTAAGTACCCATCATGCTGGTCAAAGTATCAGATTAAGTTGCACTTAGCATGAGTAGCTAATTTTATTATTTAGTTACCTTCTTTAAAGCTTAGACTTAGGATAACCAAAAATTCTTTTATTAAAAACCGGTCTCATTCTCCCATTAAGACGTGGGACCTTCAAAATCTTTCCAAACATTGTCTTGTATGTTTATATTGTATTATTACAGCTATTAGTATGTTACATTCGTAGGCATGCGTAGGCGGTAGAGGAATCTCAGCAGTAAATTAACATAAGGTTACAGAACCACACAACTCAAACTATTTGTATACAAAATCATTAATATTAATTATATTAAAACAAAGGAATATTATGCTTAGAAATATTTTATAGCTCTAATAAAACGAAACATGTTTTATTTGTAACAGTTGTAGCGCCATATTGAATTTTTCAATAAGGAACATTGTCTTTGAGTCTAATTTCAAATAAGGAACATTGTCTTTAGCTGCTCTTTTTATTTAGATTAAAAAAGTTTTCATTTTCATTAAGTATGTATCGATTTTTTATATTTACTCAAATAACATGTTATGCCTACAATAATTATTATGTTTCGTAGAAAACATGGGTCGCTTTCCTTTGTGACATTGATGCGATTCAATCTAAGTGGCCCACAGCTGTGTATCACATAATATATTATTATGTATGCTTACCTAATTGCTTTGTTGTTTCAACCGCAAGGACGTCTGTTATCGACTTATCGCTGTTATGAAGCCATTAACTAGCGATATCACGCGGGTCCCCTCACGTTTATTGCAATAAAAAACCGGTTCGCACCGGAAAAGATATGCTTCGACAATAATTATGCCAAATGTGCGTTGATATCGGTCTACATAAAAGTTTTATTCATTTGTTTACTAACTATATTATAGGGGGTAGAAATTGTCCCTTAATTAATAAATGCTTTTTATAGTAGTGGCGAAGAGTGAAGTTTTTCGAAAGGTACAACACAACACATAAGTACTGACAAATGCGGTCTACAAATTGTTCTAATAATAATTAGATCTACACAAATTACGAAAGGAATCGGGTGATATGGACCTTTCGCCACTGTTTTAAAGTGATGTAGTTGTTTTTATTTACAGTATATGATGCTGCATTGTGTTAGGAAGATTATAATGGATGTTATAATAACTAATTAAGTCTTAAGTAGTTGCACACTAATTCTGTACAGAAATACACAAAGCAGTATCTAACTAGGTAATAAAAGATTTTATGGAATATCCTCTATACTATTATACAAAGCTGAAGAGGTTATTTTAATTTATACATTGATAAACAACGCAATCTTAAACTTTAATATTAGTAGGAGTTCTATAAGTATAATTTATTGATGAATAAACAATGTCGTATATTTAACTGGTAAGCAATCAATTAGGTTCGGATTACGCGGTGATATGTTATCTGGACTCAATGAACTGCTCGGAGGCCATGTCGGTGCATTGAACGGGTTTCAAACATTGTTACACTGCCGTGCGGGCTCCGTGCAGTGGCAGGGAAGTGCGGACGAGCAATATCAGCGTATGCTGCTGATATTGATGTTTTGAGATTCTTTTAGGAATTTGTAATGAGTTAAGATAAGGCGTGATGGCCTAGTTTGTTGTGGAACGGACTGCTGAGACAAATTTCCGTAGGTTCAAAACCCAAGGGCATTAGGGCATCCTTAGTCATTGTGTAGAGACTAGACTATAAGTACGTAAAATCATATCTATCCGCAAACATTAGTCAGGCGCTACATTTCGAGTATATTCGTCCTATGATGTGATAGGAGCGAGGCTATCTTCATAAAGAGAACTATATTTATTTATAGATTAATGTAAATGACATTAACACGTAATCATAAATCATCTTGTATATACTTTAACAAACCTGTCACTTGACCGACGGCTTGACTTACTTTAATTATAATCATAATTAGTGACAGATAATATCTTCTATAGTATTGATTATAATATTAATAAGTATAAGTAGCCTAGTTAGCGGCGTATAGCGGCGATAGCCTAGTTGGGTGTAGAACGGTCTGCCGAGACGAATGTCCGCAGGTTCAAATCCCAAGGGCACACACCTCTGACTTTTCTAAAAAATCATGTGTGTATTCTTTGTGAATTTATCGTTCGCTTTAACGGTGAAGGAAAACATCGTGAGGAAACCTGCACATCTGAGAAGTTCTCTATAGGAATTTCGAAGGTGTGTGAAGTCTACCAATCCGCACTAGGCCAGCGTGGTGGACTAAGGCCTAATCCCTCTCAGCAGTAGAGGAGGCCCGTGCTCAGCAGTGGGCAAGTATATAATACAGGGCTGATATTATTATTATTATTATATAAGTAAGAAATATATTTTGCTCCCTTTTGCCTTAACTTTGTTCTGTGTTGAGTTTAAGAAATTTCAATTGAATAATAATAATAACAATGACAATATAATGAAAGATTTCGATGAAGTGGACTTGTTTCTATGAGTTATGCGAAGAATTTTAAAAGGCTATCTCAGAGAAGTGACTTCGTTAGTAATTTTTACTTTCTTACTATTACAATGGCGAAAATTTTTGGAAGGTTGTTAGCAGTAAACTTACACAACAGCTAAACCGATTTGGATAGCATTCGGCATACACATAGACGGTGTTTTAAATTAACACTAAGACTACTTTTTATACTAGTAATATACTGCTGTACGAAAAAAAATTTTTTTTTAAACTGGTATTTTCGGAAATGGCTTATTACTCGGGCGAAACTGCGAGGAAAACCTAGTTTTACCATACAGGGCTGTAATAAATTCTTATTCTTCTTTGAATAAAGAACAACAGTTATCTAGTTTAGTGTAATTGATATGCGAGAAATGAGTTTGCATAGTAACTTTTCTACCTACCCTTTGTGAGGTTAACTTTGCATTATAATGCTTGTCATATTTTGTATTCAATTATGCAACGTATGCACATACAAATAAAGACTCAACTCCATATGGTAACGAGCGTTATCGATCAGAAAATTCACACGTGACTTGTCTCAATTTGTTGCCAATATTGTTTTCTCCTTATTACATTACAATATGGATATAGCAGCGTAGTTTGGGTACAATGGTTACTCCTCTGACTGCCCTTTGAGGCTAAATGGTGTGAACTCCGAAGTAACTTTACTACTCGAATCGAACCCACTCCATACCTTCTCTTTGTCAGTCACCACTTAGCCTGGTACCAAAGCGGCGCGCGCGACGAACTGAATGCGTCCCCTTCTTTGTGTGTTTTAAAATTTGAAAGAATATATGAGACGAGACAGATGTTCTGAATTAATGGAACGTGTTAATATAATAAGTATGTTATTAATCTATCGATTCAAAAGTATTTAAAGTAAATTACATTTGCTTAAATCCGTTAGTAATCTGTCTAGGTGGCGTAAAATCAATTTTGCTATTTCAAACACAACACGGAGAAACGAAGTATTTTTATTTGTTGATTTGGTTCGGTTTTTCAAATAACTTAACAAATATAACGGTTACTTTTAAAACTTCGGTTTTTAATAGTTGAGTAATAATAACTGATAACAGCGGTGATACCGGCGCATTTATTAAATAACTATTAAGAGCGTTCATTACCGGAGTAACATCGTTGTTATCTATATGACTCGGCAGAAACTTCATATACGGGTAGAGGAACCAAGACGATCGCCCTCCACATCGGACCTTGGCCTTCTCCCGCCGGTGCGACGCGAAGATAGAGTTCAACTTCTTACGCAAATCTGTCATGTCACATTCGAACACGCGGGCGATGTCCGACCACGCTTCGTACTTCGCCGTGTGCACTCGGTACAGCGTGTGGTTCGTGTCCCACAACTCCGGTCTCTTCTCATACTCCTGTATCAGTTGTATTGCTGCCTCGTTCGTCCACTCCACCTCCGCCATCGCGCTATCCCACTCGCACGCGAACAGTGTGAAAGATTTTTAAACACGGGACGTTCGAATTTTGAATGAGCGAATTCGGCACGCGTTCGCTCGCGCACGGCTCGGGCGGTGACTGCGGGGCCAGGGACGCGCGAGCGTGTTCGGCGGCGTTCGGGCGTGCTCGGATCCGCACGATGTTCGCTTCGGTGCGTTGCGGCCGCTTAGAGCGGGTAATGGCGGCTAGTTAATAATAATAGTAAATAATGTTTGTGTGCGATTTTAATGTATTCATATGAGATACCTATTGTAAGTATGTTTTGTTTGCAAACATAAATATGCAAGCTTGAGTTAGCAAGTACCTACCTATTTTGAACATAGCTTAAGCTGTAAAATACACATAATAGTTAGGTTTTGACTTCGTTCTGGATGAAGAGCACAGGAAGAAGTAATGCAGATCTAATTTTATACCAGATAAGGTATAAATAGTCTTACCAGTAGTATCATATAGGACGAAAATGACCTTGACAAAATATTTGCACTAAATATGAGTAGATCCTTAATGCCCATCCTTTCAGATCTCGATCTTGAGCTTGGCGTCAGTTTTAAATTGTCTGGAGCAGAAATTCAACGAAACTTATCTACCTAGCACTGACTACGCCCCTGTATACCCCATAATGAGCGATATGGAAGTAAGCTTATGTTCAATAAAATATTGCAAGAACTATAATCCAAAACAAAAGATGCTGACAATGTCCAACCCAAATATATCATGACCTCTTAAAATCAAACACTTTCAAGTACGGAGAGGTCAAGAACACTGGATAACTACACACTTTTATAAACTGGTCCGTGATTTCTTACAATATATTTTTATACAGAGGTCATAGTAATATTGTTAGCACAAGGGTTTTGTGAATGAAAGGGAGGCACCCTTCGAATCAAGAGGAATTAATGAAATTCTATTTTGAGTACTTACTGGTTATTTATGTTATAGGCTTTCGGACGTTTATTGATTTCATTAAGGTCTACACTTTGGACACGGTTTGTGATAAAATGGAATATTGGACGCACCCTCCTCTCTTATTTGTAATATGCTGTTTCTACCGTGAATTGTCTTGGCTTACAAATTAAAGATAAAGCGAATATTGCACGTATGTAAATTGACAAAGTAATTGGTTTAAATAAACACAGGACTGATGTAAGTATCTTAAAAAGTTGTGGTACTTTACTTATTTCAAGTAACGAATTCTTCGTGTGGACTGCATGCAAAAGGTAGTATTTCTATAAATAAAAGAACTGCCAATTTAATCCGTAGGAATATCAACAACATATTCCATTTCCATGACATAACCAAATAAACATGGCATGTCTAGTTATGAATTTATTTTCACTTGGCGGTCGCCTGCGGAGAGGAGAGGAGGAACGCGTGCGGATTTCCGCGCCATTGTCCAAAACTGTCATAACTTAAAAACAATATGGCACGGGGGAGATGCTGGCTATGCCAAATATCTACTAGAGAGAGCATCGAGCATTATCGATAAATATATAATCTATACCTTTGAATAAATAAAATCTTTGGTTAAACTTAAGGATTGCGGAATCGCGAAACTTTGCGCTTCCAATACCTTGTTCCGAATTTAGGTGAGCAATGTAATTAGGATTCCTTTATGGGTGTTGAAGTGTAGTTCTGAATCTTTAAATGATCTACTTGAATGCATATTATTCTTTCTTTATTAAAATCGCTTGATCATGTAAGCGCTAATCTATGACAATAGGTACTTGAATGAATTGCTATACAAATAACAGAAAGTGCAAAGGTTGGACTGATTCGCAGCGTGAGGTCCAAAGTTCAATCCTTACGAATCACGACGCATTGATTAGAACAATGATTGTTGTATTTATTTTATCACGAGTATTAATTGAGATAATGTTACTAGAAGTTTTCGAGCCTAGCGTATGGGTCAACAAGGTAAAAATATACAAAATTAAGATTGAAATTATTGTCAAATAAATGAACGTAACGCTTATTTAAGGCATGTCGTAGACGCTGTTATCAGAAACACCTCGTCACTATAAAACTGACCGTCAATGTTAAAATTCAATCAGTCATTTATTTACTTTTAAATATAATTTAGAAAAAGCGGCGATAGTTGGTTGTGTCCGCAAATGTCCGCAAGTTCGAAACCCAAGGGCACACACCTCTGACTCTTCTAAATATTATGTGTGTATTCTTTGTGAATTACCGCTTGATTTAACGGTGAAGGAAAACATCGTGAAGAAACCTGCTGAGAAGTTCTCTATAGGGATTTCGAGGGTGTGTGAAGTCTACCAATCCGCACTAGGCCAGCGAGGTGGATTAAGGCCTAATCCCTTTCAGTATTAGATTAGGACCGTGCCCAACAGTGAGACAGTATATAATACAGGGCTAATCATATTTTTTTATATTAAAGGTGGCTCTATTAATTAAACTAACATAATATACATATAACACGTAGGTATCTATCAAATATCGATACTATAACACAGATCATCCCTAGCCCAGGAGCCGGGAGTTATCGTGTAGCGAGATTATCGGCTCCCTGCGCCCCGGCCGGCGAACCGAACGTCCCCGAACAATGAGACGCATTTGCCGCGCTGAATTTACGGCCTACTTTTACTACTCAAATAGGTGGGCGACATTTACGAGCCGCTATTATACGCGTCTAGATGGATCGTCGATAGGGCCGAACTAGATAACTTACCGACACCACTCTAAATTCGTATTTTGTGTATTTTCCTCTGTTTATGTTTGTTATGTACTTTTGAAGTGGTAAAGGCTGTTTCACTGTCATGACCATCTTCAGCCCATTGGAAGTCCATTCTGGACATACTTCTTCCATATAAAGTCTGACATATTGATCTACAGCAGGAATGCCAATAGGAAACCGATGTGAAGTAATAGTGCTGTTGCGTTTCATATAGTGAGTGAAAAAAGGCCCAAACTGAATGTAAGAAAAGTAAGTAGTTAGCAATAAAAAAATCCACATCACACGATACAAGTACTTATAATAAGGTCGCTTTCAACGCGTCGGTCTGGAAATCTTAGGAAGAGGCCTATATTTTGTGTAAACATCATGACTAACGATGTTATAATTGTATTTTTCATTAATTTTCAATAGAATTTAATTCACAGACCATAACAGCGGACCCAACGCGGCATCTAGACGTATATATAATAGTTTACGACCCTCCCCGTAATAAGGGCTGGTCCCTTCGCTCTTTGTCTCTTTACGCGCACCGTTGATACTTTACATTGCACTCACTTAAGTTTTTATTGTTTATGGGATACGCTTTAGATTCCGCTATCGAAACTTCCTTAATGAGATTGGCAAGCTGTATGTTGACGATAGATAGTAACTTGAAAAGTAGAAGTATATTATTCTAATGTAGGAATAGTAGTAGTAGGTATCATGTGAAAATAAGGATGATTTTGGCGTGTTTGTTTTATTTTTACTGTACAAAATATGGTTGGATGATCAGAATGCGCGACTTCAGCATCATACCTACTGTTTCTAAATAGTAGTAACAGCTCTCAGGTATTGATTTTTTTCTAATTACTGAATAATATTGCACTGGGTTTGACAATTTATAAAGGATGTTAAGCATCATAATGTCCAGTAGTGACTTCTATGTTCTTCAAGCTGGAAGACAATAATGTTTAATTGTTGTAGAAGATGATGCTAGAGAAAGTCTTTCGCATATACCATTTCAGATTCAGCAAAGTGATCGCAGTCAAATTACTAACTGCATAACTTAATATTATAATATTTCTGAGCTTGTATGGGCTGTATTGATTTCATACCTTGCCCACTCCTTGCTAAAAAAGAAAAGCCATTGGTAACTCTCTACAGTTACCATGGCAACCGTGATTTCCCGCCCGTTTTTTACCCAGCGGGAATAATAAGTTATCATGCGAATGGAGTTGCGTGCTGCAAAAACTGACAGACAATGGCTCTTGTCTCCGCGTCAAACGGGAACACAATGGCGGCGCAGCGGCGCGGTCGGCAACAGCGCGCGCGCATACACTAATAATATTTAATTACGCTGGCAACAATGATTCGCACGGCAACCCCGTTCCGCTCCAACTGCCGCCATTTTGTAATTTCAAAGGTGATCTTTTATTTTAATTTACTGATCGTGCTATGGGTGTTTTGAGTTTGTTTTTTTTTACCTCATTAAATTAATATAACGGTATCGAATCCTCACAGCGTTATATTTTTTCGTCGCAAATTTTTGGCGTAGTTGTACTGCATGTGTGATACGGCAGCGCTCTGAGGTCCTGGGTTCGAATCCTGGGTCGGGAAACTGATATTTGGGTTCTTCAGCTCAGTATCAGCCCGGAGACTGGAATTTGTGCCCGATATGGCGATAGGCTCACCCCCTATCACATCATGGGACAGTTGGCGAAAAGTAGGTGCCCTGGTGCACCTCTGCATACCACCTTTGGGAATAAATGCGTGATGTGTGTGCATGTGTGTGTAGACGTGTTATATACCGTAAAAATAAAATATTATTTCTGTATATTATTGAAATAATTGTTGCCTCTAGCATAATTTGCATGCACGCCAAGCTAAGGATACTGGTTATAACGTTACTCATAGAAATGGTTAAATATTAGTAAATCTTAACCAAGGACTATATTAGGTTGGTAACCAAATGCGGAACATAACATTTCCACCACTTTTGGTTTGAAATCCACAAATTAATGTGTCTGTTGCGCCAGTTACAGCTATTTGCATATAGTTCCGCTGTTTTTTAGGGTTCCGTAGTACAGCCTTAAGAACAGAAAGCCTTAGAGATGCTAATTTCGTCTGTTTTAGGACTGCAGTTGTAAAAGTTTTATACCTGGCTATACTCGGAACAATGAGATGACACACATAATTAAATTATCAATATTTGCCTAAAACATTGAGTGCAAGTAAAATAATAGATACGAGAATAATAATATCTAAAGTTATAAAAAAAAAATCGAAATGCGGGCAAGAGACAATAAAAAATATAATATATTGTTTTTTCTTGCTTTCCTTTGACCAACGGTGTTTTTTTTTACTACTACTTACTTATTAGAGTTATAGATTTTACCAGCTTAATCACAGAGATGAAAATGCGAAGTCAAAAAACCAATTTAGCTGTCTAATTAGTACTTATAATGTACTGAACCCTACGAAACACAATCCAAAATGCTCTTGGCCGTAATACATAGATTTGCATGAGTCATAACTTAGCCCAAAACACTGAGTGGATTTTCATGTATTTAAAATTATAAATATTATTTATTTTTATCAATAAAGTTAATTTTACGTTAGTTTCGTTTATTTTGCGAAAGAAACCATATATTATTTTCGCATGCATAATAGATTTTTATTTCTAGACCATGTTTAAGTTATATTTAGCATTTTGAAATATGAATACAGATTAAAAGAGTTTGTTGCTACTGTTTATAAAGTGGGGAATATAGATGAGAGGAGAGCGACTTCAAAGTTATATTTACGAGAATGTTAGATATTAAATTAAAACTTTTTGCAGATTTTATATTATTACTAGCTTTTGCTTGCGGCTTCGATCGTGTGATGGGGTTTTCCGGGATATTTTTTTTCCGACTTACTTGATTTGTGTCCTTATATTATGGCAAAATTATACAAAATAACTATAAATTGTAGCCTATGTGTTATTCCAATGTGTAACCAATATTACTGTAAAGTTTCGTCCAAATCTATTTAGTAGTTTTTTCATGAAAGAACAACAAACATAAATACATACATGTATCCTCAAAATTTTCGCATTTATGATATTAGTAGGATTTTCTACCGACGTCTCGATAACTTTGCAGCCGTCGTGGCCACGGGATGCACTAACATATTGTTTGGTATTACACTGCGCTCGCCATCCCGAGACATGAGATGTTAAGTCTTATTATGTAGTAGTTACACTGGCTACAATACCCTTCGAACCGGAACACAACAGTGACTTCACACTGCTGCTTGGCGGCGGATATAGACATTGCAGTAGTCTACCTATTGCAAATGTCAAAATTTAAGAATAGCCTGAATGGAGACCTTATAAATAGGCGCCGCAACCGGCGTACGGTCATTACATATACATTTTACATAAACCATGCAGTTAATAAGTAAGCGCATGGTAATCCATTTAGTTTAAGACAGTGTAAGAAGTCTGCGATCCAGATCATAATATTTCAATGGCTTCGTTGCAATTATGCAGCTTTCTGCTTCTGCATGTGTTTCGTTCAATTATATATCTAAAATACGTATTATATATATTTGTTTGTTATAGCTGGAACTCTTGTCAATCTGAAAATCTTTGAGTGAAGACCATGTTCACCAGTGGACATCTCGCGGCAGATGATGATGATGACGATTATAGCAAAAGCAGGTGCTTATTAAAGTCAAATATCCCCGCTACTCTTTGCATATTATATAAAACAGAATGGGTATCCGGCTTTTTAATAATTGGTCCGTTTTCGATCCATCGTGAAAACGGACCAAACAAAGTACTTTTGACATGCTGAGATGAATTATTTTGATTGGTTTGGTCACGCGACCAATCGAAAATAAAGATTGAGATCGTTTATTGCAAACGGTCGCATCATTAGAATACGTCGATCGCCTAATAATTACATATCAATAGTAGCAAATCTCAGGAACAAGTGTGGATGAACATAATCGTTTCAACTAGCGAGATACAATCATTTCTCGTCAATGGATACTATCTGGTTTCTGGACCTTACTTCGCTTACCATCAGGTACAGCGGAGTCGCCTTGCAATTTTGTATAATTTTTTCTGTGTATGGTGTATACAATAAAGTGTTTCATTCATTCATTCATTCACTCATTCAGTCACTATGCAACAATAAATGTTATAGTCAGTAATTATATTGCCTACAATATCTTTTATAAACACACATTACACACTGTTTGTTGGCAAAATTGGACAAAATGGTACATACACGAATTGTCACATACCAGAGTTTACTACCCAGTAGTAGTGTAGGGGGATTATAAGAATCGCTGACACGTACAAGCTCCTTACTACCAAACCAAACAAATCCTCCGAATACCTCCCTCTCACGCTCCCCTAAGGTAATATGTCTTTTGCAGAAGAGAGTTGGACGATAAATCCTTGTTCGGGACAAATAAAACATTTTTGTTTAATATTGAAGTGGTGTTAGATTGAAAAGTATAGAGACAGGTCGTGGATTCGATTCTGGGCGTCGAAGCGATGATTTCAAAGATAAGTAAGTATCTGTTTATGGTTTATCATCGCTCACATTAAAAAATAAGTATCTGTCTATGCTTAATTATCTTTCATATTAAATGTAAAGAAAACAATACGATATAAGTATAGAAATCTAAATAATATCACGCATTTTCGCTATTCAAATGTAGGCAGAGAGGGAGTAAATATACTGAAAATGATTTTAACTCCAGTGAAAATTAACCTTAGCATATTTTCCATGCCAACAAAAAAACATTACGGCTGTTTTTACCACTTCAAATAAATTGACTCACTCAAGGTAACACCTCAAGGTCCAGGTTCGCGCCCTGCAGGAAGTGCGTAAAGTAGGTAAATTAAAAATATTGATTCACTGCCCTTCCGAGGTCGCTGTGGCTTAATACAAAAGGTGCAAACAAATATTATATTTGAAGTGTACGTGTGAATTGATCTTAAAGGCAATTATCTTGTCAAGGATAAAAGAGATCCAGATAACAAACAAATACAACCTTTAGTTTCAAATAAATAAGGTCTGTCTTTAATGTTGATTTTTATGATAACTTAACCTTTTTATTTAATTTATGTAAGTGTTTGAAAGAGGTGTTTGTATGTAATGGAAATCTCCGAATCGATTGAATTAATGCTGAAAAATGTTTTAGTTAGATACCAATACTTTATTTTAATATAATTGTCTCTATTCTAGAAACGATAAGATACACGAAGCGAGGCCACGTGTGAAATATAGTGTAATTATTAAGTACCTATAGTAATTGATATGTTTTTTTAAACATGTCCATTTTTTACGTAAAACATTATCTTCGCATATGACCCTTATTTCACTCACATACATAGATTTTCAAATGTTCAGTTATGGGCGTATTTTAAGTCTAGTTCCACTTACAAAAACGACGTTAGATTACATTTTAACTCTAAAACGTGCGCAAACAAAAGCCCACCTAGTTATCCCGCTGGCGTAACCGGCTGTTAAAATCTTGTGTCAATATTTTTTAGTAGCGAGTTTATCGGCTCTTGCGCATGCCTCCCCTCTTCCCCCGCCGCATGGCAACACGAATGGTTAGCGTTACTATGTGCTTGGTTTGTTTAGGTTGTTTTTTAGATGTGTTGAATGCAATCGCTATGTTAAAGATATATCCTTGAGATTTTTTCATCTTGGGAATCTTCTCATTCTTTTTGACTGAAGGTCATGCCTGCTTTGTTAAGCGTTGGTGGTGAGATGACGAACTGCTTCCACTCCACCTTGTCGTGTAACTGTCGCAAAGAATCCGTGACTGGCATTCCCATAGCCTCTCTGATGGTGTCAGACCATCGGATATGTGGTCGGCCTCTAGGTCTTTTGCAGTCTACTCTACCCACCATAACCAGCTTATCCAGGTTGTCTGGCTGCCTTCTTGCTACATGGCCAAAGTACGAGAGGATCCGTTGGTAGCAGATAGTTTTTTAATCTTGAGCCAGGAATCAAATATTATTTTCTTTCCAATAGAATACCGCAATAATAAACATCTCGATTACGTCGGCAATCATAAATTTATTTTTATAAATATCACTGATGTCAGCCTGAGGCGGGTGTCCAGAAGTTCCATTATGCCAAATCATTACCCTACCTTTTTCTTAACCGGAATATATGTATTTCTATATTTGTTTACTAGAAATTAAGTATTTAGTGGTACCTGATGAAACTGTTACTCAACCACCGTGGCTATCTCTATGACGAGAGTATATAGTGCTATCTCCCCCCTTTTTCGCACTTAGCCCGTAATAAGCCAAGCCGTTGTGCGTGATATGCCAGCTATGTGTAATCAGCCCAACACCTTCCAGAAGCGCAGGATCTTCCTGGCTCATCCACAGGCCTCTCGGAGTGACCCCAGTTCATCGAGGATTTCAGCTTGTTGTGCAGCTCCTCCTTCGCATTCTAGGATGACGTAGGAGGCCGTCATCCGTCAGGAATCCCCTGCAAAAGGGGATGTCGTGCTGTCACCACCGTGGCTATAAAAGTGAGAAATTAAGGAAATGATAAAACTCGTCCGAAATCCTTATCATCGTGACAATCCAAAAATATATTTTTATTACCCATATAAATATACAACCGGGAATCGAACGGCGTACCCAGACATGCCATCGACGGCGCCATAGGGCTCGTAAAACTTCCTTTATGGTGATACTCGATTTGGCGAGTGCCCTACGAACAAAGAGCACCTTACTTATATTAGCTATAAAATTTTCCTATTGTCTAAGTAATACATGGTAATGTGGGCCTACTGTAGTAAAATGTGTTCTTTCTATATAAAGATCAGCTTTATTAGAAGTATATTCGCTAGAAGTTTTGTATTGCCTAAGATATTTAGACTTCTGTCTAGAATTCGTAGAATCAAACTAACCAGAATATGTAGGAATTACAAATTTATGTTTGCTGGGGTATTGTTTTAGTACGCGAAAATAGGTTTGAATGCAGTAGCATCGTTTATTTTGAACGAGTACTGGAGCTCAAGTTCTATAATGTTATAAACAGGGTCTAATACTAAAACTGTTCAACGAAAGGGAGTCGATAGAGGACCTTAATGGGCATCGATTTATTCCATGTATGATGCCCGAAATTGCATAGTTTAAAGTTATGTAGATTTTCGTATACTTTTATTATAGTCGACGTTATTACTTAACTTCGTAGTAAAAGCTAAATTATTCGGTCTACAATCGTGATTCTTTAATTCAAATACTAGTAAAAGTTTGCCTTTAGATTAACCATAACAGATTCAGTATTTTATAAAGTTCGAAATAATTAGTGATTTTTACGATAAGTAATTTTGTAATTTTCTCCAAACTTTCTTAAGATATTAAGAGATTAATTAATATTTCCTTAAGATAGTAGCGGGCCAACGTGGTTAAAAATGTATTTGTAACAAGGAAAGCCGATGTTCGTAATTTGTTCCATTTAATTCGTATATAATATTTGTCAATAAGTACAAAGAAGGTACTTATGATCATCATAAAAATAAACAGAAGAAAACAGACTCATAGTACATAGTTATCTACGAGTGAAAGAAACCTACTCATGTACGGTATATCAACAGACTTGGATGTTTTCCACCATCTTTACGTAAACATGTTTATGTTGTTTGCGTAATCGACAACCAATTTATGTATTTTGATCCCCATTCGGTGATTTTCCCTATAACAGTCGGTGTATCGACGCGTCTCCGCCAATCTTGATGCTTTGATACACTGTGGGAGATATTAAATATTGTTAGTAATTTGGGACACTCGATGTTTTAGTAAGTATGTTATTAAATGTAATATTATGTATTTGATATTATTTGGCAGTGAAACCGTTTATAAACGACTTCAAAGGACTAGGTAATTCACATATAATATTATTGCCACTAAAGTTATAATTATGTTATAATTTGGTTATATTAGCAAATAGAAAAGCAGTTTCTTTTAGCAATTTAATGTTCTTTTAAATGCAAGCAAGAATTGTTTTATCAACAAAAAGACGAATCGTTTTGTAAATTTATTTTTACAAACGTGAGCAAATAAACCATTTGATTGTGATCACTGTCACTCCCCACACATTCACAACATGAGAACAATCGTTACTGACTTTCTGCACATTAAGGCAGACAAAACTCTTGAATGTTCAAAATTCCATCGGGGAAAAATTCCTAAGACAATGTTAGTTCTGCAAGGATGATGCACGAGGAAGAAAATTCCTTACAAATCGTATCGTTAGATTATTACAGTAAGTCTATCTAGTAATATTAATAGTATAAGTTTGTAAAGTATTAACATTTAAGCCGCTGACAATGAAGCCTCTGAATCATCAAAGTTCGTTTTATTCTATGTCTATATACGGAAACATAAAAATATTCTTCAAAAACAAATATATCGTAAAACCAGACGTAAACCGTAATGGGAACTACGAACCTTACATGTTATCGGACACAGATACAATTCTTATAAAACTTGCAACGAAATCCATATCAGTCGATAAAAACAATAACACACAAACGGGCTTCGTCTAAGCCGCGGTCTGCCATCGCGCGGCTTATGCCGGCCGTTTGTCCGCGGCTTACGGCATACATCCCTATTTACCCTCACAAGTATCAATTCATCCCTCACTCGCCGTCTTATTTGATTCCCGGGCCGAAATAGAAAATCCCATGCCTTTTTTTATTTCTTTATTAACATTTAGAGAACTGGCCTTTTTGGTACAAGGGTTTATGAAAAAGTTTGGAATTCAAATAACGAAATAGGAGCAATGAGATGCATTTGAATTTTGCAAGTATTCTGGCTTTTTAATGTAAGTATTCAAAGTGGCAAATAAAGTACTGAAATGATTACAATACGGAAATAAGCATGGTTCGACTGCAACTTTTGAAAAATAGAATTGCGAAATCACTGGCCGCAAAAAAATAAATAAAAATGAACTCCATATGTCTATCGTAATAGATGCCATTATTTCATAGTTTATTTTCTTCCACCTTTCCTTATTCCATCCTATGATGGACGCAGCACACTTTCACACACGCTACAGAAACTAGGTTTTTACCATCAACTGCCTTCTTTCTTTTTTTCATGGGGAAAAATGCTCCATCGGTACTGCCACTTGGAGGGTGAGTGGAACGGTTATGTTGATTTCACATAGGTCTTACGGCCCAATCTCAACCGGAGTACCTATGTATAGCATATTTAGTGTAATGTTGCAATTGCCTGCCTAACATCAAGTCTCTTTGCGCTAATGATAATCAACCTTATAATGATGTAAAGCTATTTATTAAATTGTTTTTCATAGTATACATAGCTGTGAACAAGTTTCCATAAGGAAGCTTTTTGCATAGATTACGAGCGCCAGAAGAAGCGAGCAAACGCGATCACGACACGTGCTGACAACTAACATTATATTGATTAAGGCGATGCATGGAATATCATTAATGCAGAAACAGGAGTGCTTTAATTATTTAAGAGATAAATAGAAAAAGAAAATTTTGAAATAAACGGTTCTACGTCTAACATGAGCGCAACAATATTATCAGTAGGTTTCCAAAAAACAAAGTGATATTGTGGTTTTTAGCAAGTGAAGATTAAATATTGTATCTAGTCCAGGTCCCGGGTCTAACTTATAGGGTTCTTCTGCTCAGCATCAGCCTGGAGTCGAAGTAGTGTTTGATATGGCGATAGGCTCGTTCCTATTACGTCATGAGATAGATAACACATGGCGAAAAGTGGGTACCCTGGTTGCAACTCTGCCTACCCCTACTTGGGTGTTTACATAATGGTGTGTGTGTCTCGGGTAAAGTGAGTAAGTACTACATACAGTGCTTTTTAATTTGAATTTCAATTAAAAATTATTTCAGTATTTTGTCGACATCTCATTATTCAGTTGTACAGAAAAATAATCACTTAACAAACACGACTAGCCCTTAACCGGTAGTCGTCAACGGTAAATGTCGCCTTCCGCGCTTCGAACCCGCACTTCCTACCTCGGGTCAGCAGTTAGGAAGTGCGAGTTAATCGCTCATATTTCTATATGACATGTGCACTTTAATGACTGCTTTATTATTTAACATTATATAAAGTCGCATCATAAGTAAATGGTAGTGAATTGTACATTTTATATGCACTTTATTAGGTTTTTTTTAACGGCACGGCAGTGACCCACTACACCTAATTGTAAGTAGAGTAGGGTCCAATAGAATATCGACTGACGAGAAATGATTACCCCTCTACAGTCCAAACTATTATGCCGGCCTGTTGGAACCGGATACACACAGGCTGATCTCAGAACGTGACACACTTACGTGAGTCACTACGGCGAGTTTTAACTCCTTGAGTACGATCGCTATCCGGGCGGATATACAATATATCCTACCACCAACAAAACTTCTTCAGTAAACTTCTGTATGCTAGTCCATGGTACGTACCACCGCTTTGTCTACTTCTACCGGCATGCAGTAGGTTTATAGCTAGACGATGAACTGGAATTTACAATTTTATTCCACAGGGTAACCTGGATTATTTTCTAAGTAGAAGTTTTATATGATATTGCTATTCCCTAAGTATTTGACCCACACAGGATAAACTTGCTTGCTTTATTACTTTCCCCCTTTTAATACTTAACTAGTTAGAACCCTAACATCAAAATATATGAAAACTTGAATATATATCCATTTTATAATACAAAAGAATAACAATGGATTACAAGACAATAGAAGCGAAAGTGCCGCTGTGATGGTAGTGTACAGTACGTCACTTCTGGCCCAGATGCGTGCCGAGGCGTGCAGCTGAAATTCAGGTACGCACTCGGCCGTTACGTGCATACATTATCGGGGATTTATAGGTCTTTGTATCAATTGGGAAATTATTTATAAATTGGCCTTATATTGATTACTTGATAGCGGTTGCTATGCTTTGCCTTTGGATTATGTTTTGTTTTTAAACATGGAAATATTTATCACATACCAAACGTAACTGAGCAAATTCGTTTTACTAACAATGATAACACAAGAAACATCATCCATTATACCCCATAAGTAACTTACTATTTATGTCAATAGAACAATAATCGCGTGTTAACATCCTGTTCTCACTATCTTTACCAAGTCCGCGTCATTACCATAATCTGTTGTGACAAAGACAGACACCACAGTGTTGTTAGCCAATACTGTGATACTGTGTGAATTGCCTTACTGGCCATCGACCCCGCTACTACACTAGGCATTAACGTACTATTCTCGAAAGGGTAGGCAGAGACGCTACTAGTGTATCGTTGAGGTTAAATCTGTCACTCACAAAGAGCGATAGTATCATCGGTAACCGCACGTGGCCTAGTAGGAAAAAAAACATCTAAACTCTTCTTAATTGTTCATTGTTTATCAATTATCGTTCTCACAGTGAGTAAACTACATAAATGAGAATACTAAATAAGAATTTCGAAGTTATGTGAAATCTGGCAACAGGCACTAGATCAGCGTAGTGGACTAAGGCCTAGACCCTCTCAGTAGCAGAGGAGGCTCGTGCTCAGTAATTGACAGTAAGTATATAATATAGGGCTTTCTTTCATCGTCATTTCAATAAATAATCCCCAGGAGCTAATGTATATTTTAACTAAAAAATTCCGTATTTGCGTAGCCGACCGGACTTCATTGAGTATGCTGCATATAAACCAATAATTTCATCCAAAAACTTATCTACTTTAAAAAGGGGGTTTAAATTGTTCAACCATACAATAGTTACATGTATTGTAATTGTTTCTTTCAAACCAAGTCACTCGGAATCCTATCATTCTAACAAACCTTGGGTAAAGTTAGGGAACAATATGACTACGATTTCTCACGTTCTTTAACAATTAAATGCAGAAATAAGTGTCACACAGCTTTCTGAAACAACTGAACAACAAAAGAAATAAAGAGTTGAGGTCCTTACTATTGATTAAAACCAAGATCTATAAAATAAATATATAAAGATACGAGGTATTTATAGCTTAGGCCGACAAACGATTAATGTGTGACTTAAAGTTAAACGATCTCACTCTATAAATACTATGACAGATAATAATCATGAATGTGTTCCCAGCTTTAAAGAAAAAAAGAAATAAGAGATTGATGAGGCTGTATACCCCAGTAGGATCAGCCACCAGAAATCCTAGCTCAATAAATCTACTCACTTAGTATGGCGAGCGCAGTGGAATACCAAAAAATACTTTGTAATTCAAGGTGCTGGATGGTGTTTTTACTGTTAATTGGTGGTCGTATCACTTAACATCAGGCAAAAGGCAAGTTCGTCTCGTCATTCAAAGCAATAAAAAAAAAACACTTAAATTGTAATTCCGATTCAACAAACAGTCATACCTTACTGCACTCGACAAACTGGACTGCTAATTACCATAAAGAATGCAGCCTTCATATTTTTCTTTCAATAATACAGTGTTGCGTCACACGGCGTGGTAAATATCATAAACATCGGTTGATATCGACGCTGCCACGCCCCCGCCGCCGGCCAACCGATACATTTTCCTCGTTAGCAAAAAAACAAGATTTTTCCATTAACATGCTATATTAGTTGTGCAAAAACTGTGCATTGGCTTCTATTGTACATGAAGAGAGTTTTATCATTAATATTTACTTGGTTAGTGGTGTTTAACATCAGACAGGAAGCTGTTGTTTTTATAACTAAATTATTGGATAAGTCTGTGTAATGGTATATGTTTCTAATGATAAATAGTAGTTAAATTATCCAGAAATATCAATGACAAAGCAAGTGCAATGAATTATGTTCGTAGAAGCATATTTATGTATCATAATTCTAGTAATATTCTAGTCTTAAACTGGAGCAGTTAGCAGGAATACAGAGAGCATTGATACCTATGGACGAACTCGCATGTTATAATAAATCACTTACTATATACAGTATACTGAAACTTTTCGCACGAAAAGTACTGCGTGATGGCAGAATATAGCATTGTTAAATCCATAGGAATTCTCGCATATACTTGACTAATAGATGTAATATAATGTCATGATACACTATAACAAAAATCTTTAATCAGCGGACCAAAGCTGTAGCTACCGAATGTTTAAGCGGTATATGGGACAAGTACCTAAATTTCAAATTGCACCATGCGAAATCCAATAAAGCATCTAACAAAAAGTTAAAATTGGGCACCTTTTTTTTCTTTCGCCTTACTAGTCAGGTTACATACGTTGGTTCCAGGGGGATTTTTTTATATCTAGGCCTTTTGTTGCTAGGTCACCATTATTTTAGTTACAATTCGGAGAAAACCAGCTTACGTAGGTACCAGTCTGCCTCAGTCTGCGCTTGCCTGTGTCATACTTGATTACTCTGCGCCCGCTGGTGTTGCGTCAGCCACACTGCAAAGAGGCAGGTAATGTTTCATCATACGAATAGTTTCTACCATTGACACATCAGGAATTCCCTCAGCTGTTGTATTGTCATGTTGTGTTGCGGAGAAATTGGAAAAAAAAATAGTTTATTGTAGTTTTTCGGTTTTTTGTTGAGGATAGAAAATGTATTAATTCTGGAAGATAATAATAAAATTGTATTACATGGGGATGGATAAGCTCAATTAACGACATTATTTTCACTGTATATATTTTAGTTGAGTTTGAGTAGACAAAGCTTTGGCTCCTTAGTAAACTATTGTTTCTGAAAAAATAGCGATATTTACTTTTTAACGCTTCGTTATCTGGGTATTTTGTTTACTACCGCTACCAAATATGTTTTTAATGTGAATCCTGCTTCGCTAATTGTTATTACGTATATTTCCAAAAAATAATCTCGTAAACAACAGACACGTGCACTTTATAATTGTACGATAACAACACAAACACCATCAATCAGCTCTGGCGAGAAAACAAGCCACTTATGTGCAAAATATGGTTCAATTGTAGTTCTTATTGCAAGGGGATAAGGGAGTAATGTATTATAGCGAAATGTTAAGTGTTGCGTCATCTGAATATCAAGGATGGACCAAACACATGTTGGCTGTTTCGATAGTTTTTGAGAATTTTGGCTTAGTTGAGTTGTTTATAAGTGCCAATATTAGTACGTTCATTCACACACCAAAAATTATGTGATTTATTTATTTATTTATTTAATAATAGACACACCAACGATTTATCACAGAAAAATACAAATGAAGGATCCACAATATAAGGTACTTATTCTAGGTGACAAATCTTTATAGGTGTATACAACACTATTGGCTAAATATATTTTTGTATAACAGAAATTGAAATCACATATAAATTATCATTTATAAAATAAATGCAAACTTAAAATGTTTTCAAAATACAAAATTATAACTTAGTCTAATTTAATTAACATATTAAATTTAACACAGGTACAACATAAACTAGAATTACAATTGAAATAAATAATTATATCTTTAGAATGTAATATTAAAAAAATAAGCTTTGGAATGATGGATGTGATTGCATAGAGATATTGATTCTTGATAGAAACCTATCCAAACGAAGTAATATCAATTTCTATTAGAGTATCGACATGAAGTAATAGTTCGCTAATATGTTTTGTTACTTTGTATGATGTGTGAGATTCGAAGACCAAAGAGAGAGAGGGGCTCTCACTTCTCCAGTTCCTATTTCTTTAGGCCTGCAGTACGTGATTCTACTTTAATAGTCGGTGTTTTTGTAAGATAAATCATTAAACCGATATGTGTTAAAAATGCTTGTGAAATATCTATTTGCATATTTTTTTATTTCACTCCATTTTTTGTCGTGTTTTCGGCTCAAAGCAAACGTCGCACTTCGATAAATTTAATTGATTCTTGTCTGAATCGAATTGAAAACCTGAACACACGTTTAGAATATTCATACGGTCACGCGTTTCCTCCATTTATTTACAGTTATGTTTATTTACAAACATTTCGAATATACTTAGTCTGGCCATAAATACTGTTACACTTAATTATAAAAAAATATTACATTTGAATTTCGAATCTGTCATTTTTATACGATTGTTCATTGTGTTTTCTCATTTTGGCGCCAATACATTGTAAAATATTTTGCGATATTAAAATGGTGTGGGGTGATAAAGAGAACCGAATCGCTGTGATAGCATTACACAAAGTAGGTATGGAGCCAAATGCAATTTTTAAAACTCTCCATACACTTGGTATTAGTAAAATGTTTGTGTACCGGGCTATTAATAGGTACAATGAGACCTCCTCTGTTTGTGACAGAAAAAGATCTGGCCGTCCACGTAGTGTTCGTACGAAAAAGGTGGTCAAAGCAGTAAGGGAAAGAATTCGAAGAAATCCTGTCCGAAAGCAAAAGATTTTATCTCGGGAAATGAAGATAGCACCTAGAACCATGTCGCGTATTTTAAAAGATGACTTAGGACTTGCAGCCTATAAGAGACGCACTGGCCATTTCTTAACTGATAATTTAAAGAAGAATAGGGTGGTAAAATCGAAACAACTACTGAAGCGGTACGCAAAGGGAGGTCACAGAAAAATTTTGTTTACGGATGAGAAAATTTTTACAATTGAGCAACATTTTAACAAACAAAATGACCGTATTTATGCTCAAAGCTCTAAGGAAGCTTCCCAATTAGTCGACAGAGTGCAACGTGGACATTATCCGACTTCAGTGATGGTTTGGTGGGGTGTTAGCTATGAAGGAGTGACTGAGCCATATTTTTGTGAAAAAGGTATCAAAACATCGGCACAAGTGTATCAAGATACCATTCTTGAGAAGGTAGTTAAGCCCCTTAACATCACCATGTTCAATAACCAAGTATGGTCCTTCCAGCAAGACTCGGCGCCGGGTCATAAAGCTCGGTCCACGCAGTCTTGGTTGGAATCGAACGTTTCGGACTTCATCAGAGCTGAAGACTGGCCGTCGTCTAGTCCCGATCTTAATCCGCTGGATTATGATTTGTGGTCAGTTTTAGAGAGTACAGCTTGCTCTAAACGCCATGATAATTTGGAGTCCCTAAAACAATCTATACGATTGGCAGTGAAGAATTTTCCCATGGAAAGAGTGCGTGCTTCTATTGATAACTGGCCTCATCGTTTAAAGGACTGTATTGCAGCCAATGGAGACCACTTCGAATAAGCTTTTTATATTTTTAATTGTTTTATATTTATGTATTAAACTGACACACTGTAAAAGTAATAAATGTTATTTGCAGTTAACAATTTTCTTTTTTCTTTATTACAATATTTATGGCAAGACTAGGTATTTATAAAATTCGGTGTATTTGTGTCCGGTGAATTCCACGCGCTGTATCGAATGCTTGAGCAGAAGAAATGCTTTTGGAGATTTAGTTCAATTCTTTATATGACGCACAATACGTGTGGTGGGTGAACGACGCACTTATACCACATTAGTAAAAATCATAACATTTCAACTCCTACTTAGTATTATAAAATATGGTTTGAAAAAATGTTTAGAGGTTTGGCTATTTGTTAGGAGTAAATGGAAAAATTTCTTAACGAATTTAGATTAAAGGCATACAGATAGGATATGTGTTGGATTAACCGATAAATTTTAATTTAAAAAATTATACCATACTTATTTGTGAGACTAAGAAAGATATAAAGTGGATCGCAGATAAAACATGATCTGGTAATACTGGTTTACTTATATTAATGCAACCAGGCTACTATACAAAACACACACTTAAAACTGAAAACATAAGCACGCAGACAGAGTCGCAAGTAAAGCAAACAGAATTATAATTAGCAAACTAGTTTCTAAAACCAAATGCCACGTGCTCAATACTTTTGCTGTAAACCTTGAAGTTGTTATTGTAGACGTCACGGGGGGTGTGTGCAAACATCATACGATACTCATTTGCATATAATTGTTGTCCGTAACCGCTGGTGACCTCAGAAAGTGATTCACTACCACCGGTTTTAAACAGACAGATGAGACGCGCAGTGGCCGGATGGTGACATCGCCGTGCTATCTTCGTTTTTAAGAAAGCGAAGAGGATACTTATAGACTCATGGGAAGGCAGTTGAAATTTTGTTTATTGCTTTGAATGACGTGACGAGCTTACCTTTCACCTGATGTTAAGCGATACGACCGCCCATAAATAGTAGAAACAGCATCCAACAGCTTGAATTACAAAGTATTGTTCGGTATTCCATTGCGCTCGCCATCCTAAGATATGAGATGTCCAGTAGTTACACTGACTACAATGTTCTTCAAACTGGAACACAACAATGACTACACACTGATGCGTTACCCAGACGGACTCTCACATATGAGTGACCTACCACGAGGAAATGTTGCCATTTCTTTAATATCTTCGGGAGATTGTCTAGAACCTCATTGTCCTCAATCTGTTCTTGTATATTTTGTAAGATCTTCTCATATTAGGGATTAAGTCGTGATATGTGATTGGATATACTTCCCCACGGTCCTGACACTGCCCGGTCCCTGCACGGCTATATGAAACTAACCGCTGTATACTGAAACTGATGACCTGAATACATTTTCCTGCTTTTGTATTCGATACCTGACTTCTGACAATTGAGGGTTTTGTTGCTGCATATTGAATTGTTCCCAGCCTTGGATAATTCAGTATTTTGGGAAAAGTTCTAGTATGTTTCTATACTATATATATCAAGCGAGAAATTGGAGTTAGCGTATTTATATCGAATTTATACCACTAATATATAAACAGACTCTAGTGAAAACAGTTAGAGTGTTATCTCTTCTTTAATGTCGTCAGGAGATTACCTGTTTAAAATTCCATCATCCTCGTTGGTTAATCCCGTGCCAACATCTTTTCCAGGATCTTCTCATTTTGTATTCTTTGTAAATGACCCATCATCAGTCTACATACTGGATTACATCATCTTCAAAATTACAAGCCTCTTTATTTAATTCAAAGTATTATGTTTTTCAACTTCTTGGCGTACAGAGTAAGTGACACAACCAATAACTTAATAATGTGTTATTTCTCAGGTCTATGACGTTTGAATAACAACCACATGTACCACACGACGTCACATTCTGGGATTATCTGGGATATTTGTGGGGAAAAGCTGACGCAAACCCGCAAACAATTACAGGGAAAACAATAGGGTCGTATTTTGTATGGGCCAATAACTGAAGCACATAATGAAGTTTACGTCATTCTGAAGACTTTTAAAAATAAATTCAATAAGTCTAAATAAGGGAATGTGATGGCAGATTGGCTTGACATTTTATGCAATCAGTCGAGTAATCAGGAGCCTAATAAATAATTTCCATCTCCCCATCCCTCCTTTAGAATCAGTATCGCATCCACAATTCCTTTGTTTACCTTCATTTTCTCATGACCTCTCACCAAATAACCTATTGCGAATTCCTCCCTTCAGTTATAAAAAATATCATAAGTTATACAATATGAACGGTAATATTCCTACAAAATTCCACGAACACACATGACCGTGTATTATCGAATATATCAACTGTGCAAACTGCATGTTTTCATACGCGGAAAAAAACAATTAATTTAATACTTGTGTGAATCATGGCGATGGAAACTGCCACTACTAGTGCCGGGGAAATGATGAAATATAATATAAAACTGAACAAACATTTGTGGAATTATGATTGAGTGTTTTAATTGGAAAATGAGTGGGAAAATTATAAGAACCTTTGCTAATACCGAATATTGGCCATAGAATTATTTAAGTGACATCAGCTTTGGGTTTTCATAGCACCAACATCATCTACAACTTTAAAATACATTACCCTGCCTCAAAATGGCAGTGCGTGACGCAAGAAAGGTGAAACACCAAGACCAAAGACAAAGGCAATATACCGAGAGAATTGGACGTCTGATCTTCTATGTCTTCTTTAGAAGGTCGTATATTCCTTCCTTAAACTACATTATTTGAACTACTACTAGTTACGGTACCCTAGTTGGAAATATAAGGGACTGTAGAAACGAATGTCCAGAGATTCAAAACTCTATGCACATCTCAGAGTTGTCAAATTTATGTCTGTATTATTTATCAATCATTATCGTTCGCTTTACCGGCGAAGGAAAACATCGTGAGGAAACCTACATATCTGAAAATTCTCCATAGGACTTAGTGGGGTATGCGAAGTCTGCCAACACGAACCAGACAAGCGAGCCCAACAGTAGGACCCTGCACGATACAGGGCTAGTTCTTCCTTCTTTTGCCTTTTCCAACCTTTTTCGTGTAGGTCTCTTTAACATCTTCCATTCACTGCGGCATTGAGCTCTTTTCATCCAGTTCCATCCAGCGACTTTCTTCCCGTTGCCTTTCCAGAGCATTTGTAGTCTCTGTAGGCCTAGTATTATATATTATTAACTACTTATACCTTATTTCCCGTGGCAAGATAAAAAAATCCCACTACCCATTGTATCTTCGAAAACTCCTTGAAATGTCAAACACCGAATCCGAATTTCCGTGAGTTTCATTTTAATCTAGCTGGGTCCTAAATCAGCGGCACAAAGGGCAGAGCCGGCCCTCCTCACATATTACCTCCGAAGTGAACAATAACCTCGGGCGTGCCATTAATTTCTTTGTGCCCGAGTTGTGCGGTGAAAACTCCGCGTATTCTGTTTTTTGTTCACGGTCGTGACGCAAGGAAAGTTTTTGTGGATGTGGTGTGAGGTACGGGCGGTTAGTTTTTTTACAGCGTGTGGGTTAATGGCAGTAGTGTTCAATGCTCAGGATAGGACAAATCTGATTGTGTGTCAAGTAATACAGCATCATTTTCGCAGTCCTAAATTTTAACAGCGATAACCTATAAAGATATTTCGTTAATCAAATAAAAATACTAAGTTAATTATATCACGAAATATTAATTTCCTATGACGTGACGTGGGTTCATGTCGTGAGATTTCTAAGGTATGTGGACAATGTGGACTGGACTAACCTGGTGAAATAACGCCTAGACTTTCTTAGTAGTAGAGGCACCCCATGTAATGATTATAGTAATATAAAGTTTGATAAAATGTTTGGATGTTTGTTAGAAGTAAACGCAAAAACAGTTGAATGGATTTGGAAAAAAATATTCACACAGATAGACCATGTTTCGGATTAACAAATAAGCTAATTTTTTTACCGGCAATATCATATAGGAAATTATAGTTTTTTTTAATAATGTACCTTAAATAAATGGCGCCGGTGTCGTACAGATTTTGTTATGGATCGCTTAAGTGTTTAAAAACTTTTATAGCGAAAAAGGCTTTCCACGCACATAAAGCCGCGAGCAACAACTAGTTATAAAATAAAATACATTAAAGGAAGGACGTATGACGGCAAACTATTCAACTTAACAGTGTGCAAAGATTAGTAATTATAATTTATTCCATGGCAATGGCAAGGTGGAACCGCAATCTCCTATCCCTCAGGCTGCTCTGTAATTTTCCGCCTTACCGATGGGCCTTGCGTTTAAGTTGTCCATTTTATTGGCCAAGTCAGAGCATTGTGCGTGCTCCATTATTACAAATATTACAGTGCCCGACGTCGTTCCCCGAATCATGTATATTATTTATAAACTCACCAACTTGTACGTCGCCATTGTATGTGTTTCGTTTAGTTCCTTTGTTGGGAATAGAATGTTATAAAATAGGTTGTCTTTTATTATTTTCTGGCTTATTTTTATCAATGTATTAAATATAATTTTTGTATGTTTAGTTACAGTATTCTGTTGGTTATATTGTTACGGTACGACTGCAGTGCTTACGTCTTGGGTTTGATTCCCGGACCGGGCAGTAATATTGGGTTTTTCTGCTCAGAGTGTGGAATTGGAGCCCAATATGATGACAGGCTCACTCTCTTCATCATGACGGAATACACAGGGTAGAATGTGGATGCACCAGTTGCACCTCTGGCTACCTCTTCGAGGATAAAAAGCGTGAATGTGTGTGTTTATTTATAAGTTCAGTGATGTATTGTTAAGCAGTACACTCACGAGTCACGGTATAACGAGATATGGCTTTTGAGTAGAAATTATGCGTCATTATAAAAATACCGCGTCTTGTTGCAATTAAATGTTAATTGTTTATAGATCAAGACTTTCCAGTCATAATGGAAATTTACCCGAGACGAACAATACGTTACCACTCCCTCGGTGTGTTACTTGGTTTTCGCAGAAGTTTTGAAGCCACTTGACGTTCAAACTTCGACAAATTTCGTGCTTATGAATTAAAATGTTATTTATGAAATTTTGGTTTATTTACGGAGCGTTGAGGTTTGGTTTGTTTTTTGGCAAATATCCGAATGTCGCTAAAAGTTTTGCTGGCGGTATGTATATTATTTATATCCGCCTGGAAAGCGAACACCGTACACAAGGTGTTAAAACCAGCCATAGTGGTCCACGTAACTGTGTCGCGTTTCGGAATCATGTGTACATCCGGTTCCAACAGGCCGGCATAATTGTGTCGATTGTCGAGGGATAATCATTTTTCGTCAGTCGACATTCTTTTGGATCCCATTCCACTTAATAGTGCTCGTGTAAAAAACAGTTAAGTTTTACTTATCCTGAAAATCGACAAAAGCTATAATATTTTTATGCTGTTACTGCAGACATAAATTTAATAATAATAAATTCATGTATTGCACACATCATACCAAGAATACTTCACAAAAAAACATAAAGAGGAAAATATAACATTTCCCGCGTTGTTAATATAAAAGTCTAAATAATGTAGATAAAACTGCAACAATCTCTCACTGTATACTATTGTATCATCACTACATAGTATAAAACAAAGTCGCTTTCTCTGTCTCTGTGTATGCTTAAATCTTTAAAACTACGCAACGGATTTTGATGCGGTTTTTTTTAATAGATAGAGTGATTCAAGAGAGAGGTTTATATGTATAATAACATCCATTAAATAGTGGAGAAATACTGTTATTTTGTTATGTTATACCCGTGCGAAGCCAGAGCGGGCTGCTATGTTTTTATATACAACGTTCACAGTTTTTTTTGTAGTGTATATAGTATCAGCATTGCACCCGTGCGAAGCCGGGGCGGGTCTCTAGTTAAAGATAAAATCCAGGTTATTGTCTATTTACCAAATTTGAACGAAACCCGTTCTGTGGGTTCGGAGCTCACTTTAAACATTTAAACATCTACATAAACTTTCGTATTTATTATAAAAGTAAAATTATATAACTTTCTCTCATTGTATACACACTCTGATACACGTAGAACGTGTCGGACAATACAATTTAATACAAACATTCACAGAGAATTGTTAAACGCCTTCCCAATGCTTTCAATGCCACAAATCAGTTCTGGCCACCCCTTTCGGACGCATAACAATGGTACTTTTTTAAATGACATCACATCCGTGGGGTGGCTGCGCGGTAGCGGGAGCGGGGCCTCGAGCAATAGCGGGAGCGATTTCGCAGTATAACAATGCAGCGTCATGAAATCTTTTGTGTCCCTCTTTGGTAAGCATTGCTAAGGAGTGTTAAATAAATTTTTCAGCATATTATCTATATTAATAAGATTATAGGATGCCGCTGGTTTGGTGGTTTAAGCTCTTACAATTAAAAAAACAAAAAAAGCTACGTTAGATACTCCTGGGTGTTATCGGTTATTTCAATGCTCGGCATCAGCAGGCGCTAGTAGATGTATTTATTATCCCAATATGGCAAGAACATGCCTTGACTAAGAGTCCAAAAGTAATGCAAAGCAACGAGAGATATTTTGACGGTCGCCAGAATTATGCCGGCATGTCTGAATATACCGGATCATTTCGAAATGCGGTACTATTTACAATACGGGTGTGACGTCACTATAAAATGTACCCAATACTCACAACCAGTAACATACCCACGCCGGGCCATTTTGCACTGGGGTTTCGTATAGCACCCAATTACCTGATTTTATTACTGATATAAATCGCCGGTTAAAAGATAAGGTCTCTTTTTATGGCGGCTCGTATAAACGTGTCATATGAAAGGTACCCTTTATAATTTAGCGCAATTAAAATTTTAATAGGGGAGTGTGGAGCGTTTCATTTGGCATTTTCGTTGGTTTCGCTGGGGAAAGTCGGTCGATATTATAATGGATTTGTGTACATTTCTGTGAATGATAGAATTATAGCATGGTCGACAACCGTCGGTGATGTTGGTATATTGCAAAAACCCTTTAATATTACGAAATTACTTTGTTTATCAATTGCGCTGTATTTGTCGCCTTAATTATTCAATATTACGTCTCATATTTGAAGCAAACACAGTTACGTGATGAACAGACAAAGACCCAGACAGACTGTCGTATACAAGAAATAAAGATTTATTATTGCACACAAACAGTATAATGTGCACATAGTAACAAAAAGAGAACAAATACATAAAATTAGAATAAATAACTAGACTGCCTCGGTGGCGTAGTTGTACTGCATGCGCGGTACGGCAGCGCTCTGAGGTCCTGGGTTCGAATCCCGGGTCGGGCAAAGTGATATTTGGGTTTTTCTGCTCAATATTAGCCCGGAGTCTGGAATTAGTGCCCGATATGGCGATAGGCTCGCCCCCTATCACATCCTGGGACGGAACACACTCGGCGAAAAGTGGGTGCCTTGGTTGCACCTCTGCATACCCCTTCGGGGATAAATGCGTGATGATGTGGGTGTGGAATAAATAAATTATACTATTGTGCCAACAATGGGAAACCTCGTTCTATCTCCCACTTTCCCACATCCTTCTGCAATACTACACACCTTTTCAAGCATATTCGGAGAACGTTTTGCCTTAGTTTTTACAGCCACCTGCTCGACATCTGTCTCTTATGCAAATAAAGCTGGTGATAGATTTGTATGCGCTCGGATAGCGACAACCGCACACAATACTTAAAACCATAGTAGCCCACTATATGTGTCTCTGAGACCAGACCTGTATGCAATGTGTCTAATCATCAACTAACCAGGAGTAACAGTGGCAAAGAGTTTATATAATCCGATTCTTACCTGCTTCCCATGAACTAATCAGGAGTAACACTGGCGCAGGGTCAATATAGCCCGATTCCTGCTTTCCTTTAGTAATTTATGTAAAATCTAATTATCATTAGAATTCTTTGCAGATCGTATTTATGCATATTATTAATACCTATATGTTGTGTCCAGTTTCCTTACAAATAATTTCACCCTTCGCCACTGAGGAGTAATCATCTCTCTACTTACCATCAGGTGCAGAGGTCACTTTGCCGTATTCTAAAAAAAATGGTAGCTCGGATTTTGAAATTATATTAATCCAAATCCTATCCTCTTCAATAGGATTTTCTATTCTATCCTTGGTCAATATACTAATAGAAAAGTAAAAAAAATGGTCGCATAGATACAAAGGCGACAATGCGACGCCGCGACACTTAGCGTTAACAAAAACAATGGCCCTATCGGAACGCAGTTTTGCACGGGGGCTTGCTTATAATGTAACGTTTACTTGCCGAATATGGAAGTTGGGAGATTGTGACGTCAGTGTATGGCTATCGGGGCAGTGAATTCAGTTTTGAATTATAGGTCTCTGGGATGCATCGTTGGTAGGTTAGCGCTAACATATTGTCTATTGCAGCCGATAGGCATTGTGCCTTTACCAGTGTGTACACTGGTACAGGTCTAAATGATAATTGCATATAGTGACTGGGAAATATGAAGCACAGGTTCCAATGCCTTAGGAAGAAGTCGTGCAGAACTATGGAGAAATTTTAAAAGTTCTGAGTGTATCTACTATTGGCAAGCATCATATTCGTTGCATAAAAATATTGGAACCCAACAAAAAATTGCAATACTGTAACTTTTGTTACAAAACCCTATATTGTGACTTAAACCACATACTTTCATGAAAAATAAACTTCCGTAACGAAGATCAATTTTGGATCTTATAAAAAATCACGATTTGTATATGAAAAGAGTTTCTCGTAAAAGTGACAAAATTCTAAGAATAAAATAAAAGAAGGAGGAAAAAGATTTCTATCCAAACGATTTTTGACGAATTTCATCATGGATGACCGAAAAAATACAATGGACTTAAAAAATTCTATATAGGACAATTATTGATATACAATACCTAAAAATATGTACATACAAAATGTTAATTGCAATTTCTTAATAATCACTTAATAATTTAATATATGTGGTTATAATCGTTCAGTTCTTTTAAAGAAAATAAACATACAATTACTTTTACGTATCAGTTGGGTGTTGTAAAACAATGTTTCCACCACTGTTAACCCTCCCACTATCTTCACCATGGTTCTATTTGGTGCATTTTCTAAAGATAATTTAATAAAGATTCCTAATCGCTTCTCGATCGATCACGAAAATAAGTCCAATCAGTATAAAGTTTTTGAAACATTCTCATAGATATTTTGTTCATTCTCGGGATCAGAAGGAAGAGTAAGATTTTGGGTATTTATAGAAATAAGCCATAAAACAACTTTTTCAAAATGGCACGCAAATAATTTCAATCAATAAAACTCGAAACCTTGAAATCACAATTGGTCCAGTAACTACTGTAATTCCCCCCAGGGGTCTAAAGGTTCATTTGGGTGGAACCGAGGGCTATTATTTACATGGTTGTACACATGGCTCGTTTTGGGGCGCGGCGGTCCGGCGTCCTGTTGGCATTGTCTCATGTAATTCTGTTTCTTTGTTCAATTTGATCATGAGAAATGTAATTGTGTTCTTATGGAATTTCAATGATTGAAGGTTTTATCATTGAATTAATGGTCAGTTGTCGCTTTTAAATGTTTCGCCTTCCCAAAAATAAGCGTATACAGTAGGTACTCAGAGTAAGTATACACACATCACGCCTTTTATCCCCGAAGGAGAAGGCAAAGGCGCAACACCGCTTTCTACCTTGTGTATTCCGTCCCATTATGTGATAAGGCAAGACTATCGCTATATCAAGCTCAAATTCCAGACTCCAGATTGATACTGAGTAGAAAAACCCAATATGACTTTACCCAATCCGGAGATGGACCCTGAGATTCAGCACTGGAGTCGTACCGTAATGCAAGTACACTCACAGTCACACTAAGTAACCGACTCTAAGTAACACATTAAATAACGATTGTTCCAATCGTAAAATCTGCAGCTTACTCGAAAAAGGTTTAACCCCACAAGAGTAAAATGAATGTAAGTAGAAGAGAAAAAGTACTTTCACAGCCTAAAACAACCAACGCAAAACGAATTAATGGAGTTACTGTTAAATAAGGATTACGCAAACACATAACCACAACAAACAAAAACACGCAATCATTAACCACAAAGAGGCAAATATTATTTTACAAAAATCCTCTCGCTCGAAATTAACTCGGACCCTTGTGTTAGCCCTTGTGGGTCAGCCCGGGCTAGCTGCAAGGGTTCCCTTTGTCCACGCATAGATACGGCCTTTGTCTGACGTTACTGCCTATTTCATTTGAATATGCAGTTCAAATTGATTATTGTTGGGATTCCTGTTTGGATAAAGTGGAACCGGTGGGACAGAGTGGAGAAATAGTGCGTTGAATCTAAATAATATGTTAATTTTTTACCCGATTTCGAAGCAAGGAAGGGTAATGATTTTAATATCGTGTGTATATCTGCATGTATTTATACATGTATGCATCTATTTTTCGTTCCTCTAGTGCCGCTCTAAGAGGGCCGATTTTGACAAATAAGATGTCTATCGATTTGTCTTTATTGTGTGAATTGAAATTTGGAAAAACAGATAACCTTTGGTTTTTGTTTTTTATTTATATTTTATGCTATTTAAAACATATTTAACAAATTATTTTTTCATTTTTATTTGGCATATTGAACGTACTTTTTCAAATACCAATGATCAAACCTAATAATAAGCTATCACCATCGCTAATGAGACATTAGAGCAATAGATCCAATCGATCCGTTGAATATAATCTTTAGGTAATCCTATTCTGCACCAATAAAATATTGAGATATTAGTAATAGACCTTAGTTAAATAAAAAGATAATTGTAAAAGATGCAAACCAGGATCCAAGACACAGAAACGAGTAACAAAGACTCAAGATCCGGGAATTTAAAACGAGATAAAAAAGAACCATTAGTTGGCGAGATTAATCACAGACGACATTATAGACAAATAGATTATTATTTCTAATAAAAAGTACTCATCAGATAGCTACTCTATAAAGGTATGCTCACACGATACTGAAAACATTAGCGATAAAAGAATGTTAAGATATAACTTCTAAGGTATGGATGTAAACGGTTTGAAAGATGTGAGTGGTAGTTCACGAACAATCATAGCAACTTAATTTACCAGAAGTTGTATTAGTAATTGACTATCAGACGCATGATCAGCTCGTCTTGTCCGTTAAATATATGGAAGGGTGAAAGGCTATTGGTTATGAGCGATATTAAGTATTAGGTATTGCTCATGTCTTGGAGGTTACATATCACGCTACAAATATCCCCAAAACACTGTATGACGCCAGTGCTATCTATTTAAAAACCAGATTCAAAAAACACTACTTTTTACCATGGGAACATATTACACGGATAGTAGCCTATGTGTTAATCCAGGACGTGGTCATACCCGTGTGCCAAATTTCATATAAATCCGTTCAGCTGTTTCTACTTTTAGTTCTAACAATCATTCCAAAATATTCACAAACTTTCGCATTTATAGCATTAGTAATAGTAAGAAGTTAAAAATTTTGAATCTGTATCTTTTTCTGATTCCAAATATGTATACATAAAATATAACTCAATGTCACTTAAACCAATTAGCCTTCACTCATCGAAATATAATATCTCAATAATTATTAATTAGTACAAAATTAGGTACTTATTACAAGCCCTGATCAGTTAGTGTCTATATCATGTGTATTACTCCTAAACTGATGATCATCATCGATACGTAATCAAAGGCATAATGATCGGTCATCGTGTTTATACACAGTGGCTGCTGCTGGTGGAAAACTACAATAATCTACGATTAGATAAACATTATCCGACTTTATCGTTTACGTAACAAAGTCCGATGTAGGTCATACGAAAAACAATATAACGTCAGCTGGTTTACGGCTTAAGACTCCAATATTAGGATTAAAGATAAGAAGCAGTGGGTTGTTGCTAGTTTGTTCATGTAAAGCCACGTTAATTTTGATGGTATTGTTATTCAACATAATGATGTTAATTGCTTGGTATTAATAGCCACAGTATAGCAACCCCACACAGAACTGGGTTTAGAAGAAAACAATTTAAGGAAGAGTATCAGCCACCTTATTTGCAGCACAATGAGGATTGCGCAGACACTACTGTAATAGTTATAATGTGTAATACTGGTAATTTTAATTCAAATCGATATCAAGTGGATATTTGGCTCTACCAGAACCTTCCTTACAATAATCAGCAATGTCATTTACCACCACGATATCTAATTTCTAGTCGAAGAGTTATACTATAAAAATAACTTTCGACCGTACGCTAAATTCAATATAGAATTTAAGTAATAATATAAGAATCAAACGCCCACTTCGTAAAAATTGGAACGGGGTTGCGCCGGAAATTGAAAAAATCCTTGGAACCCCTCGAGTCCGATAATGTATACCTATTCGTAGGTTCTTTTGTCTTTGAAGCATTTTTCGGGTCCTCTCCTAATAGGGAATATCATTATAGAGGTCTACAAAGTCAGTCGTGGGGAAAATTGGACGTTTAGAATTAAATTATAAAATCGTGCCAGTTTTAAATCAAACGAATGACTGACCAATCAATAGATGTAATGCGTGAGTCATCTTCCTGCTACAGTAGACCACAGGAGCAACTTACTTGGCATTTAGAAAAAAATCTAGCACCCTACACACTTTCGAGAACATATAAAACCTGTATCACAGGCGGCCCCAGGCGACGACTTTCTATCAAGATTCAAGTCTAACCTTATTTGCTTTCCATTAAAAATATAATCAAGAAATTCAACACCATTTGATGCCAATCCAGAATCAATTTGGAGGCCGGAGGTGACTCGGAGGGTCTCTCCCTCACAGTTAAAACTTTATTTATGCAAATATTTAGCTCGGTTTAAGTGGATTTGTAAATTTTAGTATTTAATATGATTAATTGTGAATAAATGCAAAAACTGCGTCATTTGTGTGAAAGTAATAACATTTTGTACGTTTTGATAATTTGAATTTATTGTGATGTTGGAAGCGAGGAGTTTATGAACACCATGAGCTTTGTTGTATTTGCTTTGGCACCGTGTTTATTGTTATATTGTTTCTGTATGTGCTGATCACGTATACTCGGTAAGCGTCCGCTTTTAGAGAGGGTCTACATATTATATATATCTATGTGAAAATTCACCGGGATAGATGCCGACGCTTTGTTATTTTAGTAAAATCGTTGATAATGTAATTACTGAACATTATAATACGTTATATCTCTCTTATCGAAATATCTTCGAAAACAACACCTACACAAGGAGCAACTATTTTATAGTTGATCGTAGTTATAACGCACTCCAAGGCGTCTCTTCAACCAGCCTATCTCAGCCCTCCATACTTCAATAGAGCATCGAAAGTGATGTAAGTTCAATGTACATAGAGTATATAGCATATAGAGATACCTCCCCCCTCCGCCCCTGCGCTGGTGTCGCTCCCCGGTTGTCATCTTATTTGCCAGCGCACTCTGAGCTTCAACAAAGTTGTACTCCGCTTTGGACTGATATGCTGTCTACTGGAATTTAAATGGGAGAAAAATGATTATAGGAATATTTTATACTGCCTTGGTTTAATGTATTGTGTATGGCTTGTGTAACTAGTTCTAACTAGCCGGTATAATTGTGTCGACGAATTTTTGCTGGCGGTATGTATATTATTTATATCCGCCTGGAAAGCGAACACCGTACACAAGGTGTTAAAACCAGCCGTAGTGGTCCACGTAACTGTGTCGCGTTCCGGAATCAGCATGTGTACATCGAACAGGCCGGCATAATTGTGTCGACTGTCGAGAAGTAATCATCTGTTGTCAGTCGACGTTATATTGGACCCCACTCTACTTACCATCAGGTCCAGTGGTGTCACTCTGCCGTGGAAATATAAAAAAACCCATAAGGTCCTAAGACAAAAGTTAGGTTCTGGATCCATCTTTGTGATATAATCTAAATAAGTTAATAACCTAGTTTTAGCATCTCTGTACGAATGATAAATACATTATTTTGATGTTTGCAAATCATATATTTGTAAAAATTTAATGATATTAAAATAAACGAAATTAATGTAATCTTATTTATAAATATCCTAATATGTATATCTGATTTATAAAGTATTATGAATAATAATAAATCGCGCCGTGATGTCCACGTGTACACTGTAAGGTGATTAAATTATGTCAAATACAATATTATCACACTATGATACTGTTGATAGTGAAACGATGTACAGGAGTCAATAAGATAGATCTATTGGACATAATATTAAGTATATTTGGGCCTATAAATAGTATGAATAATAAATAGTATGGCATAGTTGTTTTTTTTTCTCTATACATAGATCTTTAAAAACCTATAGAGAATCTATATTATAATATCTTTATAATAACAGAAAGAGCGTAATTAAATATTTCGTAAAAAACGAAATGATTTAAGCTATCCATTTTTTTAAGCGAGAATTTTTAACTTCAATGATGATTTTCTTTCATGTAACAGTCCATAGTTTCAAATACTTCTTTATTCATTGTTTAAATGTCATAAAAAATTACATTTTATATGCTAAAGATTTGAAATACATCAACTACATCTATTTGCAGACGATAATCGACTTATCTGACTTTTTTTTGTTGTAAAAACATTGACATAGAATTTTTTGTCATTTGAAACTAGGTCGTAACATTTGGACCGAAGTGGAACCGACCACTCGGCATGGCAACTACTCCCTCGCCCTTGTAGCGACTGTTTGAACACAATCCTTCTATTTAAGGTATACAGACACTGCAAAAGCGACTCTAAATCAACAATATAAAGCACATAATTCTATGAACAAGAGACCACGAATCTAGATCACAAAATTTTGGACGTTAAAATTATGGAGGTACGTTTTAAAATGCCATGCAGAGGGATCCAAATGCATTTTATTTCAATGCCAAATCCATCTACTTGCTTTTACATAAAAACTGACTCTATATTTTGATGTTAGAGTTCAAATTTCTTTGTGTATGAGAATGCATCATACATGCAGGTACATGTTATATCCCAAACATTGGGGGACAAAAACAGGTGAAGTGTACAGCGAAAAAAACGCTGGGGTTCCGTGGGGACGTCCTTTTGGACACGAGATTAATATTGCAAAATGGTATTTACTGGATGCAGTTTCATTTTGACGATTATTTTGGGAGTGGTGGAATGAAAATGTATTGTGAGTAGAATGCAAATTTTTCATAACTGCTATACCGAGTAACTTGTCGCTTTGATAGTAAATGTCACGATTTTAGACTGTAGCTAAGAGAACACCAAATAACAAATAATTGAATTACATTGTTGCTTGACGGCAGAAATATACAAAATATATAAACGTGATATTTTTTTTTTATAAAATATGGATTAAACCCTAAAAATTAAGTTTGTCATTAAGGGCGAAACTGTAATTTAAAGTTGCCATAAATTCCCTTAAGGCTCAAATTAACACTTATACTGAACCCAAAGATGTAGAGCTAAAAAAAAATCGGGTTAAGTGTGTGTATCTAAAATCACGTAACCCGAGATTTGATGTTTTTGTGCCGCTACCGAGTTCAGCTTTTGTTTGTTTGTTAGATTGATTTACAAGTTTATGGGTTTGTGTCCTGCGATCCACTTGCTTTTACTCTTATTGGGGTAATGGCATTATATTTTTTTGCGGTTCATAGTTGAAATCTATTTAAGTGGGGACCACGTGATTTTTTTGTTGAGAGTTTTAAATCTTTTGATGGATGATGTCATGAGGTCGTTTTATTTTTTATGAAACAAAATGGTAGTGCCCTGCCTGGGACTCCGTCTTTATTGAAATTCGTCCCGAGTCCCAAGATAAGTACCTATTGCACAAATAAATAATGTAGCAATCTATTAATAAAGTCACAAAATAAGTATTAATCATCGTCAACCCGTTGCAGTCCACTGCTGGATATAGGCCTCTCCCAAGGTACGCCACAGAGCCCCGTCTGCTGCTTTATGTATCCAGTCACTGCTCTCTTTTGTAAGTAGTCCTACCATCAGTCCATAGGGCGTCCCAAGCTACGTTTGCCAAGACGCGGTCTCCACTCCAGAACACGCTTACTCCAACGCGACATAAGTGGCTAGCTCATTTACACTTTAACCTATTAAGTTGAACTAACGTATTAATATTATTTGCTATTCTGACAATCGAATTCCGTCACATCTTCATATGCTTAGATATTGTAATTAATTTTCAACATCTACTTGAATGATTTATCCGAATGGAAAGTAAAATGGTGCACCCCAATACTCAGGAATCTTAAAATCAAGAAGAAAAATCAATCAGTTAAATCTAGGATAAAATGATACTCTTTTACGTAAAGGTCCGGCAGCAGTACGTGGTTGAAAATTCGGTCGAACTGCGATTGCATTTATAATGACGGCCGGATCTTCGCGACGTTTTTTGGGTGACGAAGTTTTTAGAAGACAGGCAAATACGGTCTCATGTGAGGGATCCATTATTTATTTTATTTAATTATTTTAGGAAGATTTACAGACATATTACATCAGTAGAGGTTAAACACAGTATATAGTCCTATGCTAATTACAAATCTTCGCCAGTAAATGCCTAGGAATACGCAGCCTCGTCAGTGTATTGTTGAATTTTATTGCAGGCATATGTATTCTGTCCCATGATATGTTTGGGGGCATGGTTATCACCATATCGGATCTGATTCCGAGCTATACCAGTGTATTACCCCGCTCAGCTCTCAGTATCAGAAATACGCATTACTACTAAAGTATTATACAACAAGGGATTGGAACCCGGTATCTCAGAACGGTGGTTGTACCATGCATGAAATACACCTACGTTACTGCTTAATATATTAAACAGAAAGTAATAATGGGTATGTACGTAAAATAATTCATAAAACGCGCAAATTTGGACCAGCGGAGCATTGTATGCATGTAAGCTCTATGCAATAAAGTTGAATAAATATGAATTAAAACTGTCTTACTCATATCAAACTCATAATGGAAGGCCCGACCTTCTCATCTCATTTATATAAAAATATTCATACCTTGACTATTAACTCAAGCTTTAAAGAAACGAACAAAAACAACGTATGAATACGTTTTGTACCCAATGTGCTCGGCCTTAATCCATCCGTCGCTTGGTATTACGCGCTGCACTACTCGGCGAGGTCGCTGCCCTTAATGCGAACAGACAATGCGAGCATGTCGTTACATAAATTAGTCCAATGTTACATGTAAACTGTAACTTCTTTAGTTGACATATAGTTTTCATAGTACTTTTTTAATTTTTATATGATACGAAATTCCTGAACTCTTAGTTGATCAAACGGTAAACACAAATTATACTATTGAAGTAATTTCAAAACGGCTGTATAGATTTTAACGAAACTAACATTAGTAGGGGAGCACTGTTCAGATAATAACCACATCTACATTTTATCTTTAAGAAGCTTTTTAGACAGGCCCCGTCGCGATTAAAAACTAGTTGTGTTATATTTGTGGGTACGAGTTATTGCTGCGCCCACGCACTGCACATACAAAACAAAAACTACATTATTAGAATCACAATTACGCCCACAGTTACTATTCATAGGAACTGTGGATATATTTATGTTTCAAACAGAATAGACTCTGTTTATATAACATCACGCTTGAAGGTTAGAGGGTAGTGCAAGAAGTACGGAAAATTAGTATAGTTTCTGGGACTTTGAGACTTAATATTTATCTCAAGATAATGTAGATATTCATTTGATTACCTTCTATTCGGGAACCTAGATGCTAAATGTCAGTGCTTTTTAGTAGCCATCTTAAATTTTGTAGAATAGCATTAACTAAATTAGTTATAAGTACTAAAACGCTCTTAACACCTCAAATCTCCCACATAATTAGGCAAAGATACATACTTGTTAATCTTAATGTAATGTTATAATAAATCCTTATTTAATATCTTTATAAATTGTAGTTAAATTTCAAACGAAAATCAAAAATCATCCGTACTCTGCCGCCGGCGATCCATAATTTAAAAACATAGTAGGAGAGGCCCTCAGCCATTTATCAGTCCCCATAAAACTTTATGGTATATTCAACCCACGTACCACTGAGACCGGTCAGAGATGATAAATAAATCTGACGTTGCAGGGTTACTTTTTGTCCCTCGACAGCATTCGACTTAATGCTGTGATAACAAATCAATAATTGTTTTCGATTTAGATAATGTAACGAATTAAATAAATAAAAATAAAAGGATAAATACTTTTTGGGTTAGAAAGTTCTGTTGTTTTAATGTATCGGCTATGGAATGTGGTGGCGACACAACACCATTTTTTGTTTATTAGGAACTATTTAGAATTTTTACGATTGCGGATGCTAACTTCTGGAAGATCTAGTTGTAGAGAAATCGTGATAGAAATATCTATAACCGTAGTCCGGCCTGAGAATCAAACTTGAGCTATTCCAAGTCTATATGTGTTTTTATCTGATAAAAGGGCGATGACGTCTTGCAATATAAGATTTACTGGCGAATTCTAAAAAGCATTCATAGAGTACGGCATGGCGACCGTCAAGAGAAGTCGTTGCCTAATCGCCATTATAATTCCAATATTCGACTGAGACAACAAAAAAAAACCGTTCGACATGACATCATTGTACTATAAATTACAATATTTAATGTTCCTTTCCATCTGTCTAGGAAGCAGTTTGTTAAACTTAATGTCCAATTAATAAAACAAAACAAATTTATCTATAAAGTAGATATAAACAATTTTGTTGATCGATAAATCAATGATTATAACTTTTGTATACCTAATATTGGTCGTAGTTCTCTCATATATTAGAGTCCGCCTGGGTAGGTACCACAATGTCTATTTCTGCCGACAAGCAACACTGTGTAGTCGCTGTTATGTTCCGGTTTGAAGGACATTGTAGCTAGTGTAACTACTGGACATAATGAGACTTAACATCTCATGTCTCTGGATGGCGAGCGCAGTGGAATACCAAACAATACTATGTAATTCAAGGTGTTGGATGGTATTTCTACTGTTTATGGGCGGTCATATCGGGTACCATCAAGCGAACGGCAAGCTCGTCTCGAATACCACATATCTATGGAGTTCTGTAAAGATTTTTATTGAAAGATTTTTTAAAAAGCTTCACAAGAGAAAAAATAATTTTTGATCTTTGAAACACAGACCCATCTAAAGCTCTCGTCTAACAAAGAACTTGTCTACAGACGTACGGGACAAAATATTGTACACAAAAAATAAACACATTTTTTTTTATTAAAATTGTTTTGTAAGTTTTATCGCGGATTTTATATTATTTTCTCCCGACGTTTCGAAGACTGCATCCTTCGTGGTCAGGGGGGAGGGGGGGACACAGAGAAAATTATAATATAAAACAAAATCCGCGACAAAATCTGAAAAATAATTTTATTTTAGTGTCATTCGCGTAAACATAAGAAATCATGATTAATTGTTTTGTTTGTTTATCAAATATAATCTCTGAAATAGGCTAATTGAATTCAACACGTCTTTCATTAACAAAAAATGGGACATTTTGTTTATTTCACATACTTGTACCCACGCGAAGCCGCGGCCAAACCTTGTACAAAAATAATAATCCAAACCTAACCCATCGAAATAACAAAGGCGAGCGTTATCTACCAACTCCAGGAGGAACGGGCCCGTCTTAAACATGTCGTGTAATATCATTAATTTTTATTACTCCACGGCTATTACTGTGGTAATAATATAAATCTCGATGCATTATCTCGTTATAAATCCCATTTACGTCGGAGTGAGAGTTATATGTTTTTTTTTTACTGAATGACGGTCGAGTGACTCGCTTGATTAGCGTCATGGCTGTCTATAAACAGTAGATATAGTACATAGAGCCGTCAACATCATCATTATCATCAGCCGCAGGATGTCTACTGCTGGATTTGGGCCGCTCACAAAGATATCCCGATCGACCTATCGGAAGCGGCATGCATCCAGCAAATTCCTGGGAGTTTTTTTAGGTCATCTGTCCATCTCGTTGGTGTCATAGAGTCGTATCTCATTAAAATTATATAAATATGTCTGCAAGATTGTTACTAGTAACTACTGAATAGCTGAACGAATTTGGGTAAAATTTGGCAAACCGACAGACTAGGTCTTGTACAAAATATACAATATACTTTTTATTTTGAAAATTCACAATGGGACTATTATCAAAATCGTACCTATAGAGCCGCTAGAAATACCTAAGGTCTAATAATCGAACCGGGATACAACAGTAGGTATAGACTGCTAGTTAGCAGGAATAATCAACGCGGTGTCGCCTCCTTAGTACTCATGCGCAATATGACAAGAGCCTCATACACAACTGGAATACATTTTACACAATTGGAAAATATTTTAATTGGTATTAGGTTATTCAACGTAATTATGATTGAATGGTTTATATTATATGGCTATATATTTATTCTCTCTTAAATGTACTTCCAATAACGTAATAATATTGTGCGTCATATCGCTTGAGAGGTATACAGACCTACGAATATACAATGGCCCATAAAAATGTATATTATCAGAGCCCGAAAGTTTGACGTTTGATTGAACTGAGGGACACCCTCTGACAATCTCGCTTACCCTCCGAAACGCAGTTTATGTCGGTTTGCTGCGGTACTGTGTTTCATTCTGATCGAGATTAAGTAGACTAAGCTTGATGGTGGGAGAAGCTATTGTTCTATTGTCTATGATGACCGATGAGCTGGTGGTCTACATGATGGTCAGTGGTGACCATCGCTCAGAGATACTGAGTATTCAAATAAAGCTATTTTTAAACCATTTCTGAATACCATTTCTGGAGTAATTCAATTTTATACGTTTCAAATGTTTATTTCGGAAAACTCTGTTAAATAGTAACGGGAAAAAGGACATTATCTCGTTTCAATCTCGCTTCTGCGTTATCTCGTATTGTTTGCGAAATGTTTTTTATAAAACTTTTCCGTATTGACGTAACCGTAGTACATCGAGTTGAGATACCATTTCTGTTTTTACTACAAAAATAACGCAATATTTGTTTACTAGCTGGTACAATGGTACGTGATAGCTGTCGTATGCGATTCTGTGTAATTAATACTTCTTTGTCTATTTCTACACAGAAATGCCCAAACACAACTTAACATTCTATCATTTCGCCCCGTTGTCAAATAAATTGAATGTCAGAACCAGAAAACCTAATTACTTTAGACATCTTAATCGTAAATTATCTTTGTTAGATATTGTCTTTTAACATTTTCCAATCTGGACCTAAAACAAAAGCATAATTGTTATGAAGTTATACTTCTAAATATAACTATTTCATAAATAATGCCGAGCATCGAAAGCCGCCCTGCGACTGCGTGTCCTTCAAATGCATGCACACTCAATTTTAAACGTTAATTCTTCACAATAAGACTCGGAATTACTTTGCGCACACCCCAAGGGTGAGCAAGGTGATCATTACGTCATAATTTAGCCCCTTTTGTAGAAAGGGACGGCAGATGTGCTATCTTTGTCGTTAGGGAAAGGTTTCTTTGTCCGCTCGTGACTTATACGGTAAAAAAAGAGATTTATTAACAGGTAGAAATGGCCCACTTATGGCAGTTTGGCCAAACGTATCCTCAGTTGATTTCTTGCTCTTAAATTATAAATTTTTCACGGTTATTAAGGTGGTTTTTACTTTGCGATTTGATTGTTGTATACAGCCTTGTAGTTACTGATGAGACAACTTGATATGATTGTTGAGCTTGTAATTTATCAAAATTATGGTAGTAATTTGTATTTAGCAACTTCTTATAAGATTTCAATATGTCTATTATATTATCAGGTGTATACTAATGTTTGCATAAATTAATTATACAATTTATTTAAACATGAATACTTGGGGTAAGCAATATTTCTGCTGAGTCATTTTATACTTCTAAATAAACTGTGTTCGGCTTTAAAAGACAATGTAGCCAATGTACAAAAAAAATCTTCATCTCAAGGGAAAAGAGTATTGTACTACCATACAGCATATATATCATTCTATGGGCCTCTGTCACGATGTTTGAACTCTAATCGTCCAATATATTACGATGATCAAATATAAAATTCCAACTCTCAAATAGATTTTAAGAGTGCATTCAGCATTACTACTTATACGTGAACTAGTGGATAATATATTTTAATATTGTGAAATAGGTCCTAAATTGTATGACTACTTGCGGGAATGTATGGAGTTATTGATGGTCATGGAAGACGCTAAAAAAGTGTGCCACAATGAGGCAAAAAGTCTGCCTACCCCCATGGGATGTGATACCATGTATGTATATTATAAATATATTGTTACGTTAGTGAAATACTTTTTATTGCTTTAGACGAGCTTGCCGTTCGCCTGATGGTAAGCGATACGACTGCCCATAAACAGTAGAAACACCATGCAACACCTTAAATTACAAAATATTGTTTGATATTCCACTGCACCCGCCATTCTGAGACATGAGGTGTTAAGTCTTATTATGTCCAGTAACTACTGTACTGTCCTGTGTAACTAACTACACAGGCTACGATGTAGGTACTTCAAACCGGCACACAACAGTGAATACACACTGCTGCTTGGCGGCAATATACATTGCAGCGGTACCTACCCAGGCTGACCCTCACATAGAGACCTACCACCATACCAACATATAAATTTAAAAAATATTCTAACCAGTAAGTTAATAAACTTATCCACTCTTTAACAGAATCGTAAAGATATAACTTTATTATCGATTGATTGTCCTTCAAGAATGAACTGAAAATAATTCACGAGAATATTAACTGAACGGTTCAAGGCAATTTTAGTTAACACAAAGCAGTTTCTCAACTGGAAATTTCCAAGACACCCCCAGGGGTGTGGATTAAGGATTAGGTTTAGGGGGCGTGACCCCCAAGATTAGTTATTACAATTGGAGAACTTTTGTTAGTTCACACAAGACTGTTGTTATTACAGGGATTTATATCTCATGATGAACGCAATTTGCGAATTGAAAGCTTTATAATTCATTTTAATATGCAAAATACTTGCTCATCTCTGCATTCAGTTACATAAAAAGAACTCCAAGTTTTAATATATAAATTGAAAATACGAATTACCATAACAATTATCACAGTAATTATATAAAACATTATTGCGATTTTATGTAAATCACTTATTAAGCATTTGTAAGCAATTGTTTTATTTTTAAACCGTGTCTAGAATAAAAACGCTTGCAATTAACGAATATTTTATCATACCAAATGTGGTTTGTTTTTAAAACCGACTGCTTACCTAATCTCAGTCACTGCTGATATAGTATTAGAAAAATGCACACAAAGCGTTACCAACCCGGGAATCGAACACAGGATATCTCCGTCCACGATCCATATAACATCACTAGACCAATAAGACGAATAAAGGAGGCGTTTTAAACCGACTTCTAAAAAAGGAGGTGGTTCTCTATTCGACGATATTTTGTTTATATCGTACATTTGTTCTTGTATTTATCTAGCTTAACAAGCAATTTTAATTAGTCACCGACTTTAAAATTAATAACCAGTATATAGGTAATGATAAATTATTTTTTGGGGTTTAGTGGTTTTAGAAAGCAGTATAATTTTGTGTTAAAGATTATTTTAAATTTTTATTTTATGACCCCCGTCCCAAAGCCAAGTAGTGCCCTGCCCCGGCTCCCTCGGTTAGCCGTGTTGGAAAATCAAAGGAAAGTTCCGGAAAATTCGCGGGACGTTGTCTTGTCTTTGTTTAAACAAGTGCATATTATATAATATTGAATATATTATAATGTGCAAGGCTGAACACATCGACAATCGGTTAGGTCATGTTTTAAAAATAATAACATTTATTGCCGGTTATTGCTTCATAAACGTTTTGTTTACTGGTATATTTCAAATTTAATACCGGATTTTTACAGGGACTTGTCATTTTCAAAAAAGTACCGAGTATATATATAAAAATGAATCCCTATTTCCCTTGGTCACGCCATCACGCGTGAACGGCTGGACCAATTTCATTATTTTTTTGTTGTGTTTGTTATTGTCAGGAGAAGGTTCTTATGAAAGAAAGAATTCAAAAATTGCGCGGAAAATTAGAAAATTTAAGAAAACTTAACGAAAATATTAATTTTATATAACTGTCAATTATTTGAAATAACTGTCAGCGATTGACAGAACGCGCGCTGCAAATTCATAGTTAAGACGGGACAATGTCTGTCGGGTCAGCTAGTACTACATATATATGTATACTATGTAGTATAATATATATGTAGTATTGTTGTTACTAACCGAGCCACGTTTAAGTGAAGTTCAAATTACATTTCGTGTGTCGCCCACGTAACACTTGGCACGTAAACATCAACCGGTTTCACTCGCTACTGAACCATCGGTACCGCTATACAAACCTTCCGACGCTTCGAGAGAACTAAATTTCATTTTTATGTTTCGTTGAAGAAACGTTTTTCAATAGCTCACATCTTTTTTTGTCATTTTAATTTCTTTGATACATATTTATTTATTGAACCAACAAACTGAACATCATAACAGTCATAAATATATTCCAAATTATACTCGGTAGATACCACCATAATTATAGGTACAAATAACAAGCTAGAACGGACAGCAGCCAAAAAATGAATATAATTGTAACAATATATTTCGCGTATGTCTCAAATTATTTGTTAGTATTTGCGACTTTAAATTCTGTGAAAATTGTTTCACGCAGCGATGCAAAACTGTTCAATATACTTGTAATTAAACTGGGTGGTATTGGTACTATCGCAGTTGTATAAGCCGACGTACATGTCTCCTCATTTAACAGTATAAAAGTTATATCTATTCGGCCACGTTGCGAGTCATTACCACACTTGGTTTGCTATAAATAGCATCTAAATCATGTATACAGCTTCGTGTTACTATTAGAGATAATTTTAGTCAAGCAAAAATAACTAATTTATTATAGATATAAAAGGCATATGAATTTATTTTACTAGCAAAATACCGAAGTATAGGTAAATTTATTAACTGAGCTTGGATTATGTATTATTGTTAGGGACTCGGTCCAATACTCGCTCGGATGATGCTATACTCCCGAGTGTCAATATTGGGCCGTAAGACCGATTGCATTAAGTCCGACTGTATACCATGTGTACAAAATGTAAAATAAAATAAAATAAATATCTATTGTTTTATAGGTTTTAACTGAGTCTTGGAGATGCCCTGTGAGTGACTCTACTTGGACCTATAGAGAATAAATATTGAATACAACTTTAGAAATCGATACTCACTCATTGAATTAAAATATTCTTCTCTCAAGCAAAAAGAAAAAGTCTCTTCGAGACGCAAAGACTCGACCGAAACCTTTCCATGACTTGCAAAAAACAAATCTATTTTATATAAATAAAGTTCTGAATCGTAATATAAACTTAATTCAGTTACTTAATTTTTATATACGATAAATTACGTAAAGTATAACGAGATATATTTAATTATTTATTTATATTGTACTAATATACGAAGTCGAAAAGTTTGTCAGTTTGTTAGAACGCACTAATTTCAAAAACTACTAAACTGATTTTGAAGTTTGCTTTACTAATAGGAAGCCACATTACTCATGAGTGCTATAGGCTATTATCCTGGGAAAATATATAACTGACTGCCTCGGTGGCGTAGTTGTATTGCATGACCGGTACAATAGCGCTCTGAGGTCCTGGGTTCGAATCCCGGGTCGGGCAAAGTGATATTTGGGTTTTTCTGCTCAGTTTCAGCCCGGAGTCTGGAATTTGTGCCCGATATGGCAATAGGCTCGCCCCCTATCACATCATGGGACAGAACATACTTGGCGAAAAGTGGGTGCCCTAGTTGCACCTCTGTATACCCCTTCGGGGATAAATGCGTGATGTTATGTATGTATGTATGTAAAATATAAAACGGGACTTTTGTGCCTTAAAAACTTTTTCACGCAAACGGAGCCGTAAGGTAGAGCTATATATATTTAATACCAATACATTACTATTATCATCATTACATCATAATGACTTTTTTATTAATGAAACCGTTATGTTTTTTTGGCATCGAGCTGTTTTTAATACAGAATTTATACTTGACTTATTATAAGTACATTGTTGAGTTAAAATAATCGAGTAACGTATGCAGAGTTTTTGGACAGTCGCCGCAATTATGCCGGCCTTACTGGATATACCACTTATAATAAAACTAAACAACCGACACATGTGTATTCCCGATGGAGGATTTACTGATTAAGAGTATTATACCCGATTCTCCTACTTCTATATGAAGCCTTTGTCTAACTGAGACTCAACTATTAGTTGGAAACTTTCCCAAACATAATAGAGAAATGACTCAAAGACATTCATGATTTAAAAGGATAGAAATTAGAAATGTCAAATTTATGCTTATATTATATTTGAAGAGATCGATTTATTTAAATACTAGGTTTCTAAATTTAAACCTTGTTCTATCAATTGTCATTTTAAAATCAGTTTGCCACCATGGAGTCTTAAAACTACTTTTTAATATTATAATTTTTACCCCACCTAAAATAGAAAAGAACTTGTAACTAACTACATTTGTAAACAATGAATTGGTCGGTTAGGGGAAAATCAACCTAATTTTCAACATAAAAAAAATATGAAAAGTGAAATTGTCGCAACACAGAAGCGCCCTACAATCACTTTCTAATGAGCTAGAGCACCTAAAAAGACGTAAAACCTATTTAAATGCGTTTAAAGCCTAAAATAGTGCAGTCACAAGCCAAAAATAGAAGTATATGTAGCGCACAGTAGGCAACTTTCACATGGTATAGAATCAATTGGCCGCTCGGGCGACTCCGCCGGCGCTCGGCCCTCTCCGGCACAGCTGACGCGAACTGTTGCTATGTGCACCGACACTGCACTTAAACGGACATTTCACTCGGCGTTGGATCATATTCAAAAATCTATTTTTGAGCTGTTATTCTTGGTAACGAGTGTGTTTGTGAAGAAAAGTTAATGTACAGTTGGAAATGTAAAATTTGAATAAAAGGTTAAACTTGACCCATTTGGCTTAGATTTGTAATATAATGCGTAATACGACGTTTCGTTTACCTTGACATACTAAAATCATTACAAATATACTTAGAAACACGTATAAATGAACGCGAACGTCCGTCCCGAACAAAGAAAGTTGTGCATACGCTCGCAACGTCCTAAAAACTCGCCAACGCACCCCAGTTAAACGAGCCTACGTGACCGAACCAATGTACCGACGCACACTAGCGACATAACCGCTCGTTTACACTGAACGGCACGCACACACGCGCGCGAGCGGTTAACTCAACGCGCGGCTGACAAACGGCGCAACCGACATCGACCTTCACAAAGAAATGTGCACATCCCTCGACCTTATTACCATTACCATAAGGCTTATATTAAAATTTCTTAACTGAAGTCGTTTAGTGCGCTTCTCCGTGGCTGTAGGTAATAGCCCCGTTGCGCTAGTGCATTTATGGCATGCACGAGTTGTCAACATTTTTTTGGTGTTAATTTTTTATGTGGAACTGTTATGTTAGACTGTGATACTCGATATTTTGCTATCGATGCAATTGTAGGTTTGATGTTGAGTTTATGAGGGAATGTTTACAAAGGGATATGATTCATTAAGGTACAAAATACTTATGTTTCCATAACAGAAACAAAGAGTTTAGACTAACTGTGTCATATTTGCGATTTTTTGTTAAATACAATCCATCATTTTTTATGCACATTGGCATTTTTGCAAGATTTTCAAGTTTATTAATATTTAAATAGATATTATAAAGTGCTAATGGCTGAGACACAACTTGCATATATTTGTCATTTAAAATTACAATAACAATAGAATAAAAACCATTTATATGATATACTAGCTTCCGCCCGCAGCTTCGCCCGCGTGGATTTCGGGTTTCAAAAATGGAGGAGGTGCTCAATTTGTCGGGATGTTTTTTTAATTTATGGTGGTATGCAGGTGGTCCGATTGTCCGGTCAGGGTCTGATGATGGGATCCTGGTGAAATCGAAGGAACTTTTAACCATTAAGGTTGCACACGAAATGACGGAAGCTTAAAAAATGGAGTAACTTCTCCCGTTTTCCCAACATTTTCCATCACTGCTATGCTCCTATTAATTGTAGCGTGATGAAAAGTATACTATAACCAGCTCAGGAGTATGAAAAATAATTGTACCAAGTTAAGTTAAAATCCGTCGAGTAGTTTTTGTTTCTATAACGGTTATACAGACAGACAGACAAAAATTTTACTAATTGCATTTTTAGCATCAGTATCGATCCCTAATCACCCCCAGTTATTTTGGAAATATATTTCATGTACAGAATTGACCTCTCTACAGATTTATTATAAGTATAGATATGCAAAAGTAGCTCAAAAATTGTCCATAACGAAAACATGCATTTTAAAGTAAAACAAAAGAAATAATATCCTGAAGCCAACCAAATAACTAATGATATATTAAATTTTGTGACTGTTCAATTTAGTCGGGTCCGCGATATCACTTTTGTTGAGTTTCAGAACGCGACATTACATTATTATATTCTGTGCTCCAACGCACACTGTTTTGATGTTAGGAACACACCTACATTGCTTAGACAACAGTGAACTTTTATACAATAGCAATAAAGCTCAAATTGACTCTACGTATTAGTTAGAAAACGTTTGTATGGGAAATAGAAAAATGCTGTTTTGAGGATTTTCCCGGCAATTATTCGAATTTTTCTCACCTTTTAAATCTTCCCTAGACCTCCACGAATAATTCAAGACCAAGATAAGATAAATCCGTTCAGCCGTTCTCGAGTTTTAGCGAGACTAACGAACAGCAATTCATTTTTATATATATAGATAATGTCAGTGAATTTACATGTTGTTTGTAACAAATATTCAAATAATGACTTAATACATTCGAATTTTATTATGATACTTTAAAATTATATATGTGCATAATATTCTATGTTTATGTTAATATGTAACATTGTACGATGAACTATTTTTAACTTCAGCAAAAAGTAATTTGAAACTAATTAGAATATATTACAAGATCATTATTTTTGGTCTATTTTTTAAAAAGGTTTTAAAAATTTTCCTTCACTTATGTTAAATTCGTATTTATGCAGTTAATTTAGAATAATTACCATAATTCAACAATTAATTATAAATAAATGAATTACAAAATAATAAATGCTACATCCGTCTGTAATCGTTGTGGTATTAATCCCGTGCAATAAATATCATGCCATGAACATTACTATAAACTACCTATTTTCATTGAAATAATAATTCCAATAAGAAATATACAGAGCGCGTTGAGCCAATGAAGTATCACCCAAACCTTTTGTAATTTCAACTAATGGGATAGTAGTGAACCGTATAAATACGAAGAGAAATATAAAATGAATCTAATTCGAACTACAAGAGAAAACAATATTACACAAAGACAAATAAATTAGAAATAAAATATAAGTCGGGGTTCGTTGGAGGTGAAAGTTCTCTCGAGGCCGCCCTACAAAAAGGTTGACGATCCACGCACAGCTCGTCCGTTCGCCGCTTGGCAACAAGAGTTGAAGCCCCAAACAGGCTGAAATACACCCTATTTGTACCGAGATATAGTTGGCTTTAGCCTACAACGAGGTTTTGTTATTGATCGCCAGCTTACGCGAAAAAGTTTCATACAATGCGTAACTATAGGTAATCTAGTGCTTCAATTAACGTTCTGTTAAAATCAATCTCGTGTGAATAATGACGTATCTGCTTTTACATTGGCAAGTTTGAATTTAGAACATTTGAAATTTGAAAATAGAATGCGTTTGACGTTTTGTTATTGGTTGGTTCGGATCTGAGAGATGATTATGTTAGTTTAACCAACGCGTATGAGTTTTAGGAGTCATAAAGTTTGAACATGTCGTGTCGGTTATTGTATACCAGTTCGACTAAGTCTTTCATTTTAACAAAGCGTCGTTGGATGCCACCGCTTTGTCTATTTCTAGCACTATACTTATACTATTTAGTTTGGATTTAAATGACATTATAGCTCGTGTTTACATCTGATGTGAAGTGGCGAGTGCAATAAATACAGGGTTTTGTTATTAAAAGGTTATTGTTTATAGTTATAGTTTACCATCAGGTAATCCGCCTGCGTTCAAAGTTTACATTGTTTTTGCCAAGAGCTTTCAATAACAAAATATATTATGAACTGAAATTTCAAAGAAATACACATAGTAATTTTGTAATATTATGAGAGTTCACTGACCTTTATATCTACATAGACGTTTCATTATGACTATGATGGTATAAACCTAATTTATGTATGCGGTGGCGATTTTCCCAGACCAGGTGAGAAGGTCTAGCTCGTGTTGCTACTGCTAACGGGCATTCGTGTGGCTTACTTAGACGAGCAAATTGCTCGTTCTCATTTAATTACATTTACATTTTCCGGTGATAGGATATATTTTATATCCGCCCGGATAGCGACCACCGTACACAAGGTGTTGAAACCCGCCATAGTGACCTACGTAAGTATGTCGCGTTCCGGCCAGCTTGAGTATATCCGGTTCCAACAGGCCGACATAATTGTGTCGACTGTCGAAGGATAATCAACTCTCGTCAGTTGACATGTTATTGGACCCCACTCTACTTACCATCATCAGTGAGGTCATTTTGCAGTGCATGCAAAAGAAATTGTTTTTAAGATAGACTAATCAGAATGAAATAATAAAAGAATCGTTTTAATCCGAAAACTGGAAAGTTTCTAAGCTTAGGTGTGAATTTTAAAACCATTTAATGCATTTGGATGATATTTACCAAACAGATTCACTATGTCTTAACTTAATGTATGTGTTTTATACTGGAAATATACACAATGGAACCTTGTTGAGGGAGAGACCTTTAAAACGGGCGAAGCTGCAATCACTGCCTAGTAAATAAAATAGTGTTTGTGACAGATTAGACACGAAAATAGGTTATAATTACTTTTGACCATAATTTATAAATACTAGCTTTTGCTCGGAGCCCTACCAACCTGAGAAGGTTTTTCCAGGATAAAAGTACTGCTTTTCATTTTCCCGGGATAATAAGTTGTCTACGTCTTTCCCAGGATCCAGGATCTCTTTACTAAATTTCATCCAATTCGGTTCAGCCGTTACATCGTAACAGACAGACAGAGTTACTTTCGTATTATTAATAGAAGTATGGATTTAGACTTACGAATAACTAGCACGGTCTAGCATGGAATCCTATAACGGGATTCAAACCTGTACTCTAACAGAAGTGGGCGTATGATTTATCTAATCAACTGCCAAACTCCCCCGTCAGCTACAACCCTTTTCGTTTGAACATGTGCAATTAGTGCCCTACTGCGGGGACGCACTGTTTTTAGAGTTGTGGGGACAGAGAGATCATATTAGGGGTCCTTCTGAGTAGATTTTTAACCGAATTTAAAAAGAGGATACTCATTTAGTAGTAATTGATACTATGTGTATATGAATATTATTTTCGAAGCTACTATAGCAGCCCCCCCCCCCGAAACTATGAAGGCTATAAAGTTAAAACGTCGGGAGAAAAATATGATACAAAAAAAAGAATACATACGAAAAATTGTTATATTAGTGTCTAACATTCGCGTAAACATAAGAAATAATTATATAGTATTCTTTTACTCTCTGTAAGGTCGGTGCAAAACACTTTTTTTAAACATGTTGCAGAAATTATGGCTTACCATTTAATATTATCAATAAAATATTTTGTAATGAAGGGGAACAACAAAGTAAGCCTAATGGAGAGTTATCACAACTGGCAATAAGTCAATAAGTAAGTAGACATCAAGACTTGCGCATAATATTTTCGAGAATGAAAAATATTGCGACTTGAAAATATTATAATGGCGTCCATTGTCTTAAGTAAAGTAATGCTTATTCATAAGGACGCAAATTTTATTCGATATTTATCTTAAATTATAAAGTTATAATATGGTACTTGTGAAATGTTAATAATAAATATGTACATAATATGTCTGCATGTACAATACAATACGGTAAATATTTTTACATTCATTTCATTTCGTTTTCTTTTGTTTTTCGTATACTCGTCAGCCTTGTATGAGACAATGAATATTATTTAGTTATAGACTTTCCCAATAATTGAATTACCTTAATATTTTGTTAATTGTAAGGATATTAATGGAATTTTGAAGGTAAATTTACAGTCAATTAAGGTTATGTGCGTTATTAATTATAACGCCATCTTGCGGTATACGTGTTAACTAACAAAATTACAAATCAATCGATATTTTTATAACTATTAAACACCGTGCAGAGTATTTATGCCAATAGTGTTACTGAAAACACCGGCATGGCTGGTATTACAAAATGCTGTACTTGTACTATTTTGCATTCGTAATCCTGTGACCTCAGTGCCTTGCGCACAAAGTAGTCTAAAGATTAATATTGTCCATATAAATTGTCTCTAGACGAAATGACTAAAACTCTTTAAAAAGAAATGTTTTAGACAACGGAAAGTCAATTTAAAAAATCAATCTATTATAAAAATAAAATTCTACTGAACACTGCCACGTCTCTCGCTGGTTTCCCTTCGCGTGCGTGCGTGGGGGTGCCGGTTCGGTTCCCGCTCGTTTATCACGGATTATTGGTGCCGAGCCACTGAATTATGTATTATTCTTTTATCCGCAAAGTTTGTGTAATTGATTGGGTTGTTATGCTAGATACGGCCGTTTGACGCATATCAATAACGTTTTACGCGACTTCTTATATTATTTTTTAGTGGGTTTGGATTGCTTTGTGAGTTCCTTTTATTTATATCACGGGAAAGGAAATAATAACCGCTGAATCCAATAAACAATTCCAAACGCTTTTTCGATCGGTCGTCCAAGTAAGGAATATATATTTTTTCATATACAAATTACATATTTGGATCGGTTTATTTCCGAAATCGGAGTACAGATTGGGATCAGGATCATTTCAGAACCGGCCACAAATTAATCCCTTTAACTAACAATCCAATTTTAAAAATTCTTTACTAACACGAAGTAACGTTCCTGGGTGCTATATTTCTTGGGACGGAGTCGCGAGCAACGCTGGTATTTTCTAATTACAATCTGTTTTTTTCCAAGTGATTCGAGTTGGTGTTGCGTTATCAAAATGGGTGTTAAATTTGGTCTCACATGGGGGGGTGGGGGGGTTCGAGGTCCCGCTATTTGATACGTAACCAATTACAATCATTTTGTACAAGTAGGTCACGATGACATCCAAGAGCACTGCGTACCAAACTCAATCCTTGTTTATCAAAACATTATAACAAGGAAAATGTGTGAAATATAACGAAAAAGCATTTTCGTTGACGTTTAATGGTTTCCTTCCCTCACTTCCCGTTTGGTTTACTTGTTTCGACATTTTTGACAGAATATATTACGTACTTGTATACTTATAGATTTATTTATGCTAACAAAGTACATATTGTTCTCTAACTGTAAGGAATTCCCTCTGATATGAAGAAAGCAGGACAGGGTTCAAAATCGTTTATAATAATTAACTTTCATTGAAAGCAAAGGTATTCTATATTCTTGACCATAATACATGCTTGAAATTCACTGTATTTCGGTATTCGCCCACAATATCAGGGATTGTCTGCAATTCTAAATTAAGTATAACCAATATTATGAACGGAATAAACGTCCGCAGGTTCAAAACACAAGACACACACCTGACTTTTCTAAGTACGAGTATATGTATGTATATATTGTTTATCAATTTTCGCTTTAACAGTGAAGGAAAATATTGTGGGAAAACCTACATATCTAGGAAATCAATAAGCATGGAGAGTCTACCAGCCCGAACTAGCTAACTACCTACTACTCTTATTAGTAAAGGAAGCCCATTCTCAGCAGTGGGATAGTATACATTATCATACTTCCTTAATCATTGATGTCTCATTCTATCCCAATGACCGTGTTGAGCCAAGGCTCGTACCCCGTTAGTAGGTTGTCCTCAGGTTTCTTCATTTCCAGGGTTGCGAGCGCCTAAAGCAATCACCCGAAAGTACTGTATGTATAAGCCGACCCTTGCCAGACTAACAAACATATAGTCAAGGTAAATATATACAGGGTCATTTTGATATCGCGTTTCTAAATTAAACTACATACTTATCTACTTGGAAATAACACTTTACAATAAGTTACTTCAGTCGTAGACGTAAAATAAAAAAGTGTAAGTTTTGAACTAAATAAATATTAATAAAGAGTAATTTTAATTTTACGCACCCTAAAGCCACTACTACTACTCTAAGAGAATTCGTTGCAGTAGCAACATCATACTTTCAGTCAGAAATACACCCACGGGCCACGCACTCGCCATATTCGCATTAAATTACAAAATGATAAAAATATCAGAAAACTAAAACCAGGATTTTTCGCGAAAATATTAGTTATTAATGGATGATTTTTGGCACAATGTTAGCAAAGGTGAAGACGAGTTTGTGGTTCCCTTTAATAACGCAATGTCAAAATGGCCTTGTATAAATGGATATAATTCTTACGAAGACAAACAAAGCGATTCCCAACACTTAAACAAGTATAATCTAAATCAAATCGCTACTAGCAAATAACAATTACACATAAAAATTTAACTGATGGAGGGAAGCCATAAAATATTTGTTTCAATCACCGTGGCTCGTAAAGTTGGGCTGGTGTGGGCCCGAGTCGTAAACCGGCGTGATGGCCGCTCGAAGTTGTACCGTTTGATTGGAGATCATATCGTGTTTTCGAACCTTACGACGTTCTCCGATGACTTTTTTAGTCATACTAATATTAGGTACAGAATTAAGTCGTTTATTTTGTTAAGAATTTTTTCCTTATTATAATTTTTACTGATTATTGTTGTTCTTAGAGTGATAACTTAAATTCTGATGACTTATAACTTCACTGATACATGAGGTAATTTCTCCTGAATTAAATATAATATGAAATCAAATAAATCAATCAAACCAAGTATAGTTAATTTGAAAGTGCAAAAACATTGAAACAATACGGCCTCATTTGAATACACAAACTCGCTCGGATTTATCTTCAGCTGGCATCTGTCATTTTGGACCCCCTGCGAACGCGGAATCCCCGAAAATTTCGCACTTTTTACTGCAGCCGGCGACGCGTAAAAATTCAACTATAAACGACCCGCGGGGGGCCCTGTCTCAGATATTGAGCTCATAAACGGGTACACTGGGGTTCGAATTTGGGGACACTTTTATCCTGACACAGCAAAATTACAGTTGACAGAGTTTAAAAATTGTCAAGAGAAAATTGCTGTAACCGTCGCCAGAATTATGCCGGCCTTCGATTTAGTGGTTTTAATCAACACCAAAAATTTGTTTATTTTTTAATTTTGTACTTTTACCACCTGAAGGATATTAAAAAGGTACCTCCCTTATTTTCATCCTGCAATATAAGAAAACATAAACAATAAGTTTCAAGTGTATTTGTCTTATATGGTAAGTAACGGCATAAAAGCTCTCACCGTAGCTTTTCGCCGTTCTGCAGTATATTGCACGCGAGCTTTATCATTTTACCGCCGTTTCTTTTTATTTGCCTTTGTGTAGCTTTTACAAAGCTTCGCCACTTCCCATAAATTCAGATGGGATGAATAGTTAATTTTATTCTCTGCCTACATGCTTTAAAGTATGGTTTATTTAGTTTATAGATTCTAAAAAAATATTAATGTTGATAGTAGGATATATTTTGTATCCGCCCAGACAGTGATCACCGTACACAAGGTGTTAAAACCCGCCATAGTGGACCACTAGTGTTGCGTTCTGAGATCAGCCTGTGTATATCCGGTATCATCAGGCCGGCATAATTGTGTCGACTGCGAGGGATAATCATCTCTCGTCAGTTGACATTCTATTGTATCCCGCTCTATTTACTTTCATGAACAACGGGGTCACTCTATTGTGGCCGTATAGAAAAAAAACTTTTTTCAACTAAACAATGAACTAAGTAGTCAAATAATACTTTTCATGACCGGTCATAAGACAAAATCTCTTCATAGCAATGCCCTGCTACTCCCTATCCTGGTATAACCTCTTATATACCCAATAATCATAACTATTATACTGCTTTTAATTACCTTTAACCTCAACACATTAGTTGAAAGCTGAAATTGATAAAGTTGCGTAAAAAAAATTATTTATTTTCGGGAAGGCTTACAGAGTAATAACATTAAGTTAGGTAACATCGATGTATAATCAAACTAATAATTACTAGCACTCCACTTTTCAGTATGCAAGTATTGATACTAAAAAAATCGAGAATAAGTACGTATTATCGTTTTTTTTTATTATTACGCAAATGTTTTATGTACTTAAGTACATAGCTATATTGTGGTTGAACCAGAGATGACGAAGGCGATATGGGGCACTGCTTTTGATACGAAGCTCGTTTGATCCCCCTCTCTTGAAAATATTACCTTAGATCTTAGTTTGACGAGTGTTATAGTTTGTATTTTGCATCGATATATATGCACTACGTACTAGATTTGATGTTCCCAACAGTCACGATGTTTAACTAAATTGAACTGCAATCCATTCAAACTGACTTTAGTATGGTCAATATTGACAGCTTGTGGTTGCGTACAGAGTGGCGCTCATGATATAAAAACTCGAGTTTAAGTGTAAATTTGGATTTAAATAAAAAATATTAGTCAAATAAGTAAAATTATTTGCTGTTCAAGTGAATGAATAGATTATAACAGTGACGTTTTGGGTGCCATTTTAGTTCAGATTTTGAACAAATAGTTTATATGGAATATACGTCAATGGTATTTTGTAATTCATACTTTTATTTGATAAATATAGCATCGCAGGGTAAGTTATTCAGGTTTCTAATCTATTCAACAATCTATTAAAAGGACTTACAAATTGGTTATACCGGTAATACAACTATAATAATTCTACATTCATTTTTTGATTCTTAATGTCAGGTTGCGGAAACATTTCATTTTCAAATCACGATCGTGCGTAATCAAAAAAGGATAATTGTTTAAAAATCACCCCTGTAATTGCTTAACAGCTAATCCCTCGCACCCTTCTTTCACCCTTGCTTCCACCTCAAACAAATCTACACTGTATTCCTTTCCTTTAATGTCGGTTTTTGTTTGCCGCAAAATCCACTTATATACTCTACTAATAAAAATCGACTCTATGTTATTCAAGGTAGAGTTGTTATTTGAGTGGATGATACAACCAGCTGATTCCAACATTGATTTTTATTACATTTGAACGTTTTATGGCAACAGCGGCAGTTCGATTCCGGTGGCGGTAATTAACTAGTGAAATTAATGGAAGAGCCATTAACTATTATGTGGATTGATAACGATGTTTTTAAACCGATTTGGTAATATATTAAGGTTTTCATATGAAATCGTAAATAATACTAATAGCGAATTGCTTTTTTGATAAATAATTTTATTATGCAAGCTGTGAGCACCTTTTATGGGGGTTTTAACAGAAAACATCTAACGGTATGTAAGTAATTAGGTTTCACTGGCAGCTCCGCCGGCCGGATAGTGGCCTACCAAATAAAAAAATATTTATGTAATTAATGTTACTAAGGAATAATATAATAATAATATAAAGATTAAATATTCACAATAAGCATCGCCCGACTCAAACTTCGAACCCAAGACCACAGCCTTAACCTTCCAAAGAAGCTAATACACTTACCAAACTTCATACATTTTGGAAATATTAACATATCCTAATCCATGCCCGCACGAGGGGATTCCGTAATTGACATTCGGAGTTCCCGGCCCTCCGGGACTCGATATCGGATACGCGAAAACAAAGCGTAAGTTGACTGTTGATGGCATTCGGATTTATCCAGATATTGTTTTATAGAATGGTGGTTCCACGTCTGGAAATCTTTAAAGAAGATCTAAGTAGTGGACAACATGTCAAAGATGATGATGACGAGACGTGACGTGATAATACGTCATGATAATAATAATAGTAATACAGATAAAATACCTTTAAAATAAAGAGAATTAACACATAGTAATAATATCAGCCCTGTATATATACTATCCTATTGTTGGGCACGAGGCTCCTCTACTACTCAGAGGGATTAGGTCTTGGTCTACCACGCTGGCCTAGTGCGGAATAGTAGACTTCACACACCCTCGATTTTCCCATAGAGAACTTTTCAGGTGTGCAGGTTTCCTCACGATTTTATTTCCTTTGTTTTCCTTCACCGTTAAAGCAAGCGATAATTCACAAAGAATACACATATACATAATTCTTTAGAAAAGTCAAAAGTGTGTGCCTTTGGAATTTGAACCTGCGGACATTCGTCTCGGCAGTCCCTTCCACAACTAACTAATCTATCGCCGCTGATACGTCATGACTTTGTACAAAATTCTTCATGACGATTGACGACTGTTGTAATCTAGACGCATTAGATTTAGTCTTGTAAATTATATTCAAAATAAGAAGCATGTAGCTTTCCTGATGGTACGTCATGACTACAAAATTCTACATGACGCGTAATCCTGACACATCAGGTGTCTTATTATATTCAGTGAAGGAACCCACACGGCTGGAGCCAAAAATTAATATGAAAAATAGCTTTCTCCAACGTTATTCATACTGAAAGGCATCCTAAATCCGCAATTACAGGCCAAAGCTCGGAAACGCGACGTCACCAATTCAACCTTGTCTCCGTCTCTTTAAAAATGTATCCATCACGCTTAATCTATGGTAATCATGAGCTGGTACCACGCCATGGAGATAGCTCGCTCTGTTGAGCCACTTCTTAACACCCCAACACCATACAACCTAAAATACCTTGCGCGCTTCTTCTCAAAGTTTAAAATCCTTTAGCAAGTTCATGCCGAGAGCAAAACCATCTAGAGTTACAATCTTACGCTCAATATCTCCTCGTTATAATGTAGATTGTATGCGAGGGGGACGGAGCGATGCGTGCGACAAGGACAGACGGTTTGATGAAATTCATGAAGTCGGTAAGTTTGGTGTATTTACGTCGTGTCAGAAAATTTGTTGTATGTATATTTTTATGAAGCCTACGCCTTTGTTTTGTGTTCGGTTTACTGATTGATGGTAGAATTCTGTAGCTTGGTTTTTAGTTGACTGGCGTGTTAATATGATAGGTCCTGGTTTTGAATAAAATAGTTACAATAGTGTCCACAATAAGAGATGTGTCAATGATCGGTACAATAATGACATACTGCTTTATTTGATGTATAGCGGCTGAACTCAATTCGCGGATTGTCGAAACGAGCCTTTATGACATACGTGTACCATGAACACTTACGACTCGGGTCAAAATCCATTGAATATGTTTCTACCAGCTATAAATGACTTCTTAACCAAATTAGAAGAGCACGTGGTACGTCTGATGGTAACTCACAAGGCTATGAATTGACATTACCACCCAAATTTTAAATCATAAAAGATTGCACCGCAATGCACTTTGTTTGTCACCCTGAGTTACCTATCACATTGGATAACGGTGCTGCCAGGTTACTGAGACGGATTCTTTGTATTTATAACATGAAAAATTTGTAGGTGGATATACATACATACATACATAACATCACGCATTTATCCTCGAAGGGGTATGCAGAGGCGCAACTAGGGCACCCACTTTTCGCCAAGTATGTTCCGTCCCATGATGTGATAGGGGGCGAGCCTATCGCCATATCGGGCACAAATTCCAGACTCCGGGCTGATACTGAGCAGAAAAACCCAAATATCACTTTGCCCGACCCGGGATTCGAACCCAGGACCTCAGAGCGCTATTGTACCGGACATGCAATACACGCCACCGAGGCAGTAGGTGGATATTCTTTACAGAATTTCTTTTGTGTTCTGAATTGAGGTGGCCAGTCACATGTATTTATTGACAATTTAATACTTTTAGTTCAATGAAAGTTATCTAATCTTAACTCTTATATAAAGCGAAAATCTAGATTTTGCCACGGGAAAACACATTCGATCAATTTAATACCTAAATATAATTCCATCACCTTGACCCAAGGTCCAAAAAATTTTGTTTTCAAATACTATAATTATAATAATTTGATTAAATATCACTTACATTTATTATGCAAAAATAGGCATAATTTCATATGCTAATACTTTTATGGCACTACAGCAAATATGGAAATATTGAAGGTACGGATTATAGCTCCATCGACGCTCTTGTTTTAGGTTCCAGTATTCCTTTTATTGAAATGCTTTTTATTAAGTTACTTTTAATGAAATGAAACTATTTTTCGGATTTTATTGCGGATATTGTAACTTTGACTTTTCGGACGAACGACACCTCATTCCTCCCGTGATGATGATGGCTGCAAAGTCTTAGGAATGTCGGGAAAAAGTAATAATATAAGAATCGCAAAAAATCTGAAAATATATTATATTTGGATGTCTCATATTCGCGTTAACATAAGAAATCATTATTCCTATTTTCGTTTGAAAAAACCTATCTTCTAGTATGAAACCGTAATATATCTAAATAGCCAAAAAAGTATAAATATGTGCATCCATTTCAAATCTGTATAATGTGTTAAACATCTGTACAAATGCAGATAAGTCTGTATACGTAGCAGTATTATCGAGTTTTCTCATGTCTATATATTTGATAGTAAAATTATTTTCTTGTTTCAAATTTAGAGTTTTGGCAAACTGGTATACGGAAATCATAATTTATCAAGCAAGTTATATAGCTAGAAATTTGGCAAAATTCATGGTCGCAAAAACCATTACCAAAGAGCACGGGAATATAGTCATATCTTTAAGGTCTATACACACGTAATAACACCTTATAATCAAAACAAACGCACACACGTCACGGAATCAAACCTGCGCTATCGTGGAATGATGTCCCTCGCGTGTTTAATGTACCCTGCAGTTATTAGTTTAGTAAAGTCAATTTTGTTTTATAGCCCATTAAACCGACCTCATGTCACACTGTAACGAACCATCTATGTGTAGTATCATCTATTAGATTTGTTTTGTAGAGTTTTACTAACATGGGAACAATTTATTTATAATGCATATAACAAAGCTTGAAATTATTGCCTCGATGGCACAATTGTATCACGGTACGAATACCATACTAACGTCTCGTCTAAAGACTCATATCCTAGGATAGGTATACACACAAGTTAGACGCGCTTAATATGCTATGCAATAATACTAGCTTTTGCTTACGTCTTCACCTAAGAATCAGCACAAGTCATAAGAGATAGTATTGCATAGGTTGTCGCATCTAGTGAAATAGCACCGACAAAGTAAAACGGTAATTTATGAGCATTCAGATCACACCAACAAAGGTATTCTTTAAGAAAATTTTTAGACATACTCTTAATAAAACTTTCATGTCATATTATGCCAAAGTTTAAGATAGTCTCTTTACAAAATCTGTAAAGTAAACTTTGTTGATAGTGGGATATATTTTGTATCCGCTCGAATAGCGACTACCGTACACAATGTGTTAAAACTTGCCATAGTGGCCCACATAAATGTCTCACATTCCGCGATTAGTCTATGTATGTCCGGTTTAAACGGGTCAGCATAAAAGTGTTGATTCACAAACGGTAATCATCTTCATCAATCGACATTCTATCTGCATTTACCATCAGGTGTAGTGAGGTCCTCTGTCGTAGCTATATGAAAAAAAAAATCCAGAAACATCGACATTACAGTACGGTGTGAGCCACCGTCATAACATTTCAATCCAGCGCCCGGACGAGGCTCGTCCGCCGGACTCCGGACCCACACTCCATTACGTCTGCCGCTAATGCACTGTTTGCTGCACACTCGTATGTTAACTCGTACAAGCGGTATAACCCTAACAGATCTTTGTGGAACAGTTATGTATAGCCTGATCGGGATGATAAAAACCTTTGTTCTTTTGAAATTTGTTTTTCTTTTTGTACTGACAACATTAATTGTAAAACGAATTATACCGCCTTCAAAAACTACTAAAAACCAAAAAATAATTTAACATTACCTATATATACTGGTTACCAATTTTAGAGTCGGTGCCGAAAAAAATTAAATATTGTTTTCAATGACTACTTACTTACTTTATACTTTAACAATAATGTTAAATTATTAAAATTATATTTATAATATTATGTTAAGGTGTTGTTAAATATTTCTTTTGGCTTTTAGTAGTTTTTGAAAGCGGTATAATTTTAAAAAGATTTTATTTTTTGCTTTTTCTGTTAGTAAAAATCAGTATACGTCGAAAACATTATAGTTGACATCATTTTTATGAGTTTTCTGGTGTATCCCCGAAGTTAAGGGTTCAACAACAATGAAATTTATATGGGACTACACGGGAAGCACCACATTCAAATAAAAAAAGAATCATCAAAATCTGGTTCACTCAAGGTCTGAGGTAACAAACAAACCTCCTCCTTTTTTGAAATTAGTTAAAAAGTAAAAGTGTCACTCGCAAAATAGATTTTTATTTTCTTAGTCAGGCTACACGATGGCGGCTAACGATGGAAGATTTGTACAGTTTTATGTACAAAGACTGACGCAATCAGTGCTATTTTCTCAGGAGAATTGTAAATTGAATCAAGGTGGCTCAGACTAGACAAATTTTCTTCCCACTTTCAAATCCTTCTTGAAGATCGAATACACGCAAATCCTGTAGCGGCGCGGTGGTTAGCAGTGACTTTTCTATCCCTGCGTTACTTTCCAATACAAAAAACAACTACCTCTGAGTTACTTTCCAGCACGAAAAATCTAAACGTACCCAGAACACCCTCTCGCTCAAATAGATTTCATAGGAAAGACTTGCATGTCGGTTTACAGGACGTAATAAAGACTACAAACACCGGAGTCCTTGTTTCAATACGAAACAAAACATGTCGACTAATCGCGCCATCTACCGAATTAGGTACAACTAATTAAGAGCTCATAACTCTTAACCCATATTTAGAAAACCGGTATAATGTATGTAAACAATCGTATCGCTGCGAGGTCTATACGTTACGCATGTACGCGAGAACATAAAATTATGAAAACGACAAACAAGGCCACTAGGATTGTCTAGTATCGCTTGGACTAATTAAATGCTGGATAACCAATTGTCATCACTGCATTGTGGAAGTTAAGCAACTGAGCAATATTTTTTGCAATTATAAACTAAATATTTTAAGGACAGGCAGTTTTTTGTTGTTTCCCGGATAGACAAACGAGACCAGGGTTTGTTTAGGATAACCATCTAGTTACCCTCGAAGCTGGAAGGGAATTACTCCCAGGAAACCAAAAAACGTCTTGATACTTAATCGGTTTACTCCTAATGTCATAAAGATATTGTATTAAATTTATTTGACATAATTTCGCTGAGGGTCATTTAGATTTATGGAGATAGTACTAAATTATCTGTCCTTTCCACGTCCTAAATTGATCGATGTTTAAAGATAAATCAATATATATTATTATTATGACCTCATTGCAGCACACCAACGTAACAAAAACTTAGACAAGAATAGATTTTTTTTAGTTTTTAAAATTGGGTATGGAGAGTGTAAAAACAATATAGAATATTATTATGACCTCATTGCAGCACACCGAGGTAACAATAACTAAGACACTGAAAGTTTTTTTTTGTTTTTAAAATCATTTATGGAAAATAATTAGATACATTGCTCTGTTCTCGTGTTTATTTTGAAAAAAGGTCTTTATTTCCGTGCAATAGAGAAGCTGGATAAACTTTGTCTTTATAAATGCTGTGAAATTGTAACTATGGGACAGGTCGATGTACCCCTAATGATAGTGTATTTATAATGTAGTGAAAAAATTCAATACAAGTAGGATCTAAAAAACAAAGATTACACATAATTTATAATGCTTATCGCCGTATCAATGATCGTTGCCGTCTATGAGGTGATAGCAGTGTTTTTATTAGTTTGTTTGTCTTGCTTTTATATACTTATCTATGTTTATCATTATATAGTGGAGACTCTGTCTGTAAATTGTTGTTTTTGGAAAATTTTGTTAATATTAAAAAAACGTATGCCAGGCCTTTTATCATCTTTTTTTAGACGAAAAAATATTAAAATTAATTTCAGGAATTTCCATTCCTTATTACAGCTATAGAATTTTGACTTTATTTACAATTGGAGCGAAATTATTAAAGTCAAAACCATCCAACCTTTTTATTATACACCTTAGTTTAGAATAAAAAGTTTATGAAGGGCAAAAAAAATCTTTACCAAAAAATATTTATACAAAAAAATTAAAAACACGCCTAACATTTGAAACATTGCCAATCCAGTGCTGCGTACTCCGGCTACTACAACTAAAGCGACCTTGTTAAACCGGTCCTATATCTTTTTTTTTTTTGTCTAAAAATATCCGTTTTTATACCACATAATAGAACCGAAGCGAGTAAAAACTTTAAATTGCCGTAACACACCGACAGTTATATACGAGAGATACGTGTCCAAAATAAATTCTAAGTAAATAAAAGGAGTTTAAACCGATTATAATAGATTCAGAGATGTCACAAACTAACTAATCGACTCGCTTAGCCATGCTGTTTTCCGTCCCATGATTGTGATGCGAGTTTCTGGTATTTCGTACAATTACGACCGCTAGTAACTAAAGTGATTCTTCTTATATAAAAAACAGGAGCGATAATTGATTGACTTAAAACCGAACCTATAAATTCACTGAAGTAACTAGACCAGTCACTTTAAAAATATAAATAGATATGAAAAAGTATTTACGAATTACAGATTAATGAAATTATCATAAATTATCCAAATTTAATAACCTCTAATAAAAGCCTCTATGAAAAAGATTTGAACAAAGTCCGTCATAAAACTATTTCGAATATAACAATATATAAGTTTATAGCCAATTCTCCCACGGGCCAACACCTTCTATTCAAGCAGCCGTAATACGCGCTCTGGAACTATGAAACTTTTGTACCAAAAAACTAACAAAGGATCACCTTTACATACGTAAATTACATTACATGGTGTTATAAAACTCATGGCGATACCATAAAACAAGCTTCTGAGCCGGAAGCTGTCTCTCTCTAACGCGAAACAAATGAAAGAGACGCAAGACATCGGTCGTACAAATTATGGTCTACACAAAAGATTTTATGCCCTCATCCATTTTATTTGTGGTGTATTTTATGCTCTGACGTTTAATTTGTTCCCGTTTTAATTGTTTTAATGAAAAAAGTTAATGTAATAGGGGTGGGTGATGTTAAACCAGTAATGGCTTTTTAACGCGTAAAGCATAGTCGTTAAATTTCAAGGAAGTCATCTTTACTGATACCGCTTTGGATATATTTATTACTAATAAGCTTTACTATTATATAGACACAACAGTGTTTGCATATTGCTCAACTTAAATACACAGTAGTGGCATTTTAAAATAGACTAGCATAGGAAAGACTTAAAACTTGTTTTTTAATTTAGGTGTTAAATATTAATTAGATTAAACATTAACTTTAAAAACACACAAACAAGGTTGAAAGTACGTTCAATCGTCCCTTTCTGTTGATAATGATAAGCGCCTAGCAACTGGTTGTTATTGATATGCCGCATATTGCAGCAAGTGACATCATGTTCAATAAAATATCGACCAGTGATAGTATACATTGCCATCGATCGGCTCGCCAGAAGTTGGTCACGAATGCTATTTATTTTCCACGCTATACAGCAAAAGAAAGTATTAAGGGTACTTGCCAGTCACAAGACTGACGATGGTTGTAAACAAAGTCTGATTACTTCTATAAACTCTGAACAAAAGAAACGAAATAATAGGACGGAATAACGTATTGAAAGATGTCGGTTGGACCCATAATGTTAACCTATATCTATATTAATATTATAAATAAGTAGTTCTATTGTGTACATAATATAAGAGCCTATCTCTGAAACCAGTAGTTTATCTATACATATTATAAAACAAAGACCTCTTTTCTGTCTGTCTGTATGTTATCGATTCTCTAAAAATCTACAAAACGGATTTTTATGAAATTTATTATGGAGATACTTTAAGACCCTGGAGAGGTTAAAGGCTACATTCTATCCCGGGAAACCTATAGGGAACAATAGCGGGAGTTTTATCCCGGAAAACTCCTTCACGCGGACGAATCCGCGAGCAAAAGCTAGTTTATTAATAATTTCGGAATAGAAACCTACATTATTCTTAAATGTAAACCGCTTCTTATTTTGTATCTTACGTAGGTGGAGGCGTGACTGAATGATAGCTACTACATCATTCGGCAAGGGTGAAGGAACGCATCCTTGTCCTTACATTATGATAACGATCGCGATAAACGCCTAGCAACTGATTTTCATTGGTATACAATGTGGGATAATCACCTCGGTCACTGACAGTCCGCGTGGCCACTGCCGATGTAGGGAAAACGTCACTATACCCGACACTAGTAGTATAGTCAGTAGATTATTCTGGTAAAAAATAAAAGCTACTGGGTAAAAATTATCCAATCGCAGTTCGGAGTCAGGAAGTTGACTTTGTGATACCCCTGTGCCTCGGAAACCATGTAAAGACATTGGCCCGAATTATCGTGTCAGCGGAATATGAAGAGACTGAAGGAACAGAGAGTGCACCTGTGTATTGCGCACATAATTGTGCGCTATAATATCTGCGTACCTGGCTGATCTCCGTTACGATTGGCTGCCTTGGCCGAAATTCGGCTAGAAGGGATTTAGTCAGTTTACTCCGCCGCACGAATGAAAACTCTTGTAGAAAGTTCACGTGAAGTAATAAAGGTAACTGATATGTTTAGTAGACCGACAAACGACCAAAGTGTCATCTAATTTTAAATATCCAATCAAAATAAACACAATAAATTACATTATCGAAAGAATTATGGGTCCCTTTGTCACCATTAAGAGAAAATGATAGGAATTAGGAGAAAGGGTATTTCATCTCTCATGGATAAAGAAAAGAATTGTATCCTAAAGTGCAGCTAAACTTTACAGTCTAGATATCTGGAAATCTAATGAACAAGCTATTTTTTATATTACCTTAGTACGCAAACGAGCAAGCGGTACGCCTAGCCTGATGGAAAGCATCATCCTCTGCCTATACACTTAAGCAATGCCATAGGGACAGTCAAGCCTTTGCCTACCGAGATGGTGATGATAAATGGTTACCACTCTACCTCTAGTGAGTAAATAATATAGGAATTAATTCCACATGAGTTTATATTAAAATCTGGTTAATTGCAGTGCCGAAAACAGTCGCCTTTACCCTCCATATCACTTATCATTAAAAACAAGTTAATCCATCAACGTTATCTCGTGATAATATCGTTGTACTTCATTTTAAACTTTCTCACCATTGTTTAAAGTGGTAATTTGTGTACACCAATATTATCAGTTTGAAATAATAAAGTTATACAAACTGGTTGTATGCAGTTTAATATTATTTTCTCAATGATATAATTACACCGTTTGATAAGTCTCTAAGCCAATAATAATTAATTGCTTCGACTAACATTTGTTTACAATGTACGATTTTTAATGAAAATTGCAGTCTTTTTTATTTTGGAATATAGTCGCTTTTTGCCTATTTTTACTGTTCTAGTATAGCTGAAACTACGGAAAATCCCTTTTACTACATGCGTAAAAAAGGAATTGACTCCAACTCCTGATTGGATTAGGTTAGGCCAAGCAGAAGAGTGCAAGAAGCATTCGACGTCTGTCGGTGTCGGACGTAGTACCTTAATATGCATATCATAATAGGCCTGTATCCACTACTGAGAAAGTTGAGGTCTTCGTTCATCACGCTGCCCTGGAGCGGATTGGCAGACTTTATACAGGTATTGGGTACCTTCGAAATTCTTACAGTAATTTCTTAGGAATCATACCTAAGAAACCTACATAAGGTTTCTTAACAAACAATAAACACGTACTTCGAAAAGTCAGATGTCTGTGCCTTCGGTTTTGAACCTACACATCGTCGTTTCGGCAGTTTATTCCATTTTTGTGCACGTTGTAATGTAGCTATAAATTATGTAAGAGTCCCGAATGTCAGAACTTTGTCACCAATAATGTTTTTTTCTTAAATCTAGAACCTAACAACTTAAACAGTTTAAGTAAGCTGCCTGATGGCAACATAGCAATACGTTACATCTAATCTTAGAAGTAAGTAAAGCTACGGCTTAATTTAATCTATTTGTACACTTTAATATCCTTGAAAGGATTATTAAAAGGGAAAGCGGAGGTGCAACTAGGGCATTCACTTTTCGCCTGTGTGTTCCATCCTATGATGTGATAGGGGTCGAACCTATCGCCATATCGGCCGTAAATTCTGAACTACGGGTCATACTGAAGGCAAACCCAATACCACTTTACCCAACACGGAATTCGAACCTAGGACCTCACAGCGGTGTTGTACCGCATACAATACAACTACGATACCAAGGCATACAAACCTAACCTGGTAACAAATTGACTAGTACAGTAACCACGCAGTACTTTAAAACCCAAAACTCTATTGGTATTACTTATGAGGCGTGGTTGTCAATCGCCTTACCGGTCTCATACAAAGAAGAAACATAACCCTAATAAATCAAGGGGCAGTAATTAAATTAAAACGGACGCCTCCCGCGACAAAACGCGACTTCGCAATTCATCATCATTATAGCGGGCGACAGAGTTCATTTTAGTTATATGAACATTAATTGACAAGGTCTAAAAGCCTTTTTGATGTAAGGCTTCTGGGTTGATTAAGACTCGGTTTGTTCAAAACATTTTGAATGTTAAATGGGTCACTAGATGGTTGAAATTATGGTTACCAAGGAAAGATGTATCAACGAAATCTATTCTAGAATCTTCTATATTATTGTCTCCAGGTAGTGAATAAATAAATAAAAAGACATTTACCCGCTTTGAGATTTCTATATATTCAGAATAAATTTGTGTTCATGTTTTTTATTTCCCGTAATTTGATATAGCACGTAGTTAATTTATCGTTAACTCAAATAATAAACAGTTAAATTTTTGAATAGTAACTCATTATTACGCGGTTAGGTGACACAAAATAAACTTAGTGAACAGTTTCTGAGTGGATGAGTTTTTGTAAAAATATCATTCGTCTTCTTGATAGGCCTTTTTTATCTGAAATATTTGAACAGCCAAAAACGAACTTAAAACACTTAACAATAAAGCTTAGACTCACTCACCATAACCACAAAGATCTAATTTCGTTTTAATTAATGCCCACACTTAATATCATGCACTTGTCTCTTAAATCTATAAAAAGATTTCCCGGGCAATAGAATATCAACTCTATATAAGGCAAATAGAGTATATTGTCGTATGATAAAATAATCCCCCTGGGTTTCTCTCCATATACAATAAAAAAGGAATCTTAACTGTTAACAGTAAGATATATTATTGTGTGAAGTAAGTAGCCCCAATGGTCCAAGTACCTAAACACGTGTTGGTAATGAACAATGTAATGTTCCCGGGTTTGCTCGTTTACAAGTGTACTAGATATAACTTATCTGTGTCGAACATAAAGTGTGTTACAATGTAGCGATGAATTATTACTTGTAAGTGTCCTGAATGCGAGTCTGAACGAACCAACGCTTTGTCTATTTCTGACAAAATTGCGGTCATATTTTTTACGCTTAAATAAAAACCTTAGTTATTTCTATCTCATTTGAGCATGAATATGAAACGACATTGTTTCTAATTTAAAAGAAGAAGCCAGTGTAATTACTAAGCATTATGAGACTTAACTTCTAATGACTAATGACTCAGGGTGCGAACCAGAATGCAATCACGCAATTCTTCAGTAAATCAGGAGAATATCATTTAATGAACATAAAGACAAGGAGAGAAATGATTGAACCGAACAAAGTAAAAGTTAATTATAGTGACACGTCTCACGGATTGGACACTGTGGGGGAAAAATTCCTAGATGAAGTTGGTTTAATATTGATTAAAGAGCATTCATAATAGCAAATTGACGAATCTAGTACAATTGTGAATGCAAGTCTGTAGGGATCGACAACATCAAAGCATACAAACCTTAGACATTCGAAAGAAAAACTAGGACAAGAATACAAACAAATAGAAATGTAGGAGATGCAGCGAAAGTAACATGTAAAGATCAGGCAAATGACAATACATATATAACTGTTAAGGCTTATGTTGATAGAATATCAATGTAGTCTGTATGATTGTTTGTCTTTCATATGTAGTCCGCCTGGATAGGTACCACCGCAAAGTCTATTTCTGCCACCAAACAGCAGTGTGTAGTCACTGTTGTGTTCCGGTTTGAAGGACATTATAGCCGGTATAATCACTGGACATAATAAGACTAACATCTCATGTCAAGATGGAGAACGTAGGGGATTACCGAACAATACTTGTGATTCAAAGTGTTGAATTGTGTTTCTACTGTTAATGGGCGGTCGTATCGCTTACCATCAGGCGAACGGCAAGCTCGTCTCATCATTTAAGCAATAAAAAAAACTTGATAAATTCTGCACTTATATAACAAAGAACTTCATTTAAAACATGAACATTAAATCCTACCAACGTAAACTCATAGTTCCTCTCTCGTAGACGAATTAACACAAATTATAATACTGTAACAACATTCAAAATTACAGCGCAAATGGACGACCACAACTCGGGAAAAAATAAATAACAGTCATTGTCTAATGACTGTGGGGTGAGTGTGCCGAACAGTAAGTAAATAATTGTGTTTGTGATTCCGAACACCCTGGCGATGGCGTGTAAAGCTCTTAATGTGTTCGTATGGTTTTATTAACTCGTTTAGATGTAGAAAGTTGTGCTGTGTTTCTAAGTAGCTTTGTGACTCTTTTCTTCCTCTGTCTGTCCTTATTCAATGCGGTATTTATTTTCAAATAATATAAGTAGAAATTAAATACAAAATATATATGCTAATGACATTTTTTTACAAAGAATATCATATAAATTTGATAATCAAATAAACTTGCTTTTGATGTCTGTCAACAAGACAATTTTCAATATATTTATAGTTCATAATTTTATTTTGATCATTTTGTGATAGTTGGTAAAATCAATAAAATTTTGTTTCCATTCCGCCTTTCTATTCAAATCTCAACTTATAAATTGAGAATCTATTACATCATAGACTCGAAATACTCGATACGTCATAATTCAGAGTAAACCACATCAGTCATAACTGACAAGCCAACATCAGTTCTAGCAAATAGTGTGAGATGTTTGCTTTATCATGTTATCAGTTTATCAACATATTTGTCTGTTTATCAGGTTGGTCAGTGACCTCACGCCATAAAATTATATCAGAACTTGCGCAATCAGCTAAAATAGTTACTGTTTGTATTAGCTCACTGATCTGTGGTCATATGAGCCGAGAAACAATGAGAATTATCTGCATTTCAATCACAAACGTGATAAGATTTGTTTTATATACAATTACAAGGTAAGCAAGCTGAAACCGAAACATGACAACTGGTCGTAGGTCTCTCATATGTGAGAGTCCGCTTGGGAAGGTATCACCGCAATGTCTATTTCTGCCGCCAAGCAACAGTGTGAAGTAACTATTGTGTTCCGGTTTAAAGGATATTGCAGCCAGTGTAACTATTGGACATAATAAAACTTAACATCTCATGTCTCAGGATGATGAGCGCAGTGGAATACCAAACAATACTTTGTAATTCAAGGTGTTGGATGGTGTTCCTACTGTTTATGGGCGGTCGTATAGCATGTCTTCTGCTTTTTAAAGTCGACATTTGCAGAATTGTCGTAAGTACGATACAGCCTATTACAACAAATTTGCATTTGAATTATCATCATGAATGACTATGACTGGCAGCTAATTATCTACAAAAAAAAAAACTAAATTCTAGATATGCACCTCATTTGACGAATCAATGAATTTACTAGATCCTGCACCAAAGAGTGTACCACGAGTTAGAACTTGTAACCCATCGTTTCCTGAAAGCTTATCACTGCACCCAGACGGTGTCAAACTTGAATAATAATAATACTTTTTAATTTAATGATGTCGGTATTCTTTGTAAATTATCGCTTATTTTAACGGTGAAGGAAAACATCCTGATGAAACCATACCTGAGAAATTCTCTATAGGAATTCTGAGGGTGTGAGAAGTCTACCGATTCGCACTAGGCCAGCGTGGTGGACTAAGGCCTAATCCCTCTCAGTAGTAAAAGAGGCCCGTACCCAGCAGTGGAACAGTATAAATACAGGGTTGATATTATTATTACTTACATTACAAATATTGTATTACGAAGTATCTTGCTACTCACAATTATTTCCAGTTAACTTCTTAAAATAGCTTTAACGTTATCATTATTATAACTAAAATTCTCATTTCCAAGTAGTGATAACCGCGCGGAGGAAAATGATTCTGAGTTACTAGATAAAAAGTAAATTTCTCGTGAGCCTTGGTGGGTATCATCTTTGTTTATATTATTAAGCATGCAGTGCAGGAAACATGTGAATATATTCTTCTTTTGTGGTGCTGGCACTGTTGATTTAGATTTAAAATAGTTTGTAATAGGCATTCTAATGGTTCCGGAAGTCTCAGGGCGATGATCAAAGTTCCTTGAAATCTTTCTTCCTGCTGATAAATGTGAAAGATTGCCAAGATGTATGTTATCAAAAATTTAATATACCAAATAAGTCCTAGGACTATATAAGATACTTACTATACGGAATAAGGCTCAGTGACATTATTATTACAGGTACGTTGTTGGTGGACGGATTTTTGTGCTGCCCACCACCGTACACAAGGTGTAAAACCCGTTATAGTGGCTATAGTTTTTCGCCGTGATCACCCTGTGTCCATCCGGTTTCAAACAGAACGGCATAATTGCTTTGACTGGCGAAGTGTGATCATCTCACTCCACTTCTCTAACTGATGTAATGGGGTCACTATCGAGTTCGTATAAAAGTCTTATAGAGAAGGAAGCAAATCTAGTACGTCTTACTGTTTCTTTACTATCAGTTTTCCTTCTTCATCACGTCCTCACCAATATCTCATTTCCAGAAACCGATAAATAAAGGAAAACCGAAATTGATTACCATGATCTGAGTTCATCGAAATAATGAGCTGTTTTGAACCTAGTTCCCGTTATCTTATCACGCTTAATGCAGTGGGATGCACGCCGCGTCACGTACACGTCCCGTCTCTTATCACGTAATTAGGGGCTTGTTGCTATGGAGTACATTGGGTAGAGGATTCTGGTAATCTAGGAGGTTGAAAAATGATGTTGTATTGCCTTGAATATTTCTGTCGAAGCTATACAAGCTGTTATAACTAGTGTAAGTTTTGCATTTTATGATTTACTCTCCAATGTTCGAGAACAACCCGAGGGTTTTAATGTTTTTCTATGAAACGGTATAATTCGGGATCATTAATAGTTTTGCTACTGTTTTGTGTGTTACTGAACAAAGCGATCATGTTTGGGATTAATATCAACCACCAAATGACATCGCACCAAGTACAAGTATTACTATTTAGAATTCCACCTCAGTCCATGTTGAACCCGTTTTTGCGATTTTCCTAAATGATTACCACTTAGGACCTTTAAGAAAAGAGTCTATATCTTGATGGCCGATATTGCATTAATGATTGCCATACTTCGCGCGTATTTATGGCAAATAATCCCCTATCAAGCATATCAGTTGCTTTTTCCTTAATTTAAGCTGAAAAACTATTTTTAACATTACAAATTACGTATTTATGGCCATTATTAAATACCACATTAATTCTCTGATAATTCTAAGTTGCCAAGCACCGAAATGCCACAAATTCACTATCAACAATGCAGTGTTGATATCAACATCCGCATTTATTGTGATTAATCATAGGTACATACGTGTAAAATCACTCGTCAGCGGAATATCTTTATTAACAAACGAGATCGGCATGCGGACGTCATATTGATAGTATCTATATCCTTTCTCTTCTCCAAGAAAATACCTTTTGCCCTCAAACCCTTTTGTTATCACACTAAAAGTCCACATAATTGTATTGTAGTAAATAGTATTTATTGTAGTGATGCTATAATCAAATATTTGACTTGTTCCTGTAGGATTTAATGTGGAGAAAATAAGTCAGCTGGTCGTACAAATAAGCTAAATATTGTTTGCAACATGATGTTGTGCCGCCATCAGTGCCGAAGGATCCATATAATCTGATTCTTGCCGACTTCCCTTTAGTGATTTATGTCATATCTAATTGTAAGAAGGATATGTAGATGACATTTATGTATTTTAGTACCTAGATCATGTACCGGGTTTCCATATGGAGAATATTATCCTTCACTACTGGCCGACATACAGTAAGAACAAATGGAAATATAGATCGTAGTTCTAACATAGCAGCTGTTTCGGAGATTGTTCAAAGTTTCCCAACTTGTAAAAACTGCTTCAAATCGTAAACTGCTGTAAATTTATTGCGAGATTAAAATATAACGTACATAATTTCTGTACAAGGACACAATAAGGGGTTACACCCCAAATTTATACCGACAGCGATTTTTCTATAGCTATTTAACATCCCATTTTGTCTCCAACGGTCGCTGGCGCGAGGTATAATTTTAGCCCGTCGAGTTTAAATCAGTGATTTTGTCCGGCCCATAAACCGTGACATAAACTCGACACCGTCGTAAACCACCTGAGACATAAAGTATGGATAAAAGATTCTAATGCGACCCGACACCTGGACGTATGGGATAGTTAAAAGTTCGTCAAAGGGTGCGGGATAGTAAGTTAAATTGGGATTGTAAGAGATAATTAAGTTAGCAACAGAGGCAAAATGGATGGCACCGTAAGACACAGTTTATAGAGACTAAAATGAAAATTTTAATTGAACATACCAATGCTTCTAAAATGCATTTAAAGTTTATTGTTTTCTGAATTAATCAAATTCTATTTTCACGCCTCAAGTATTAAAAATAGACAAGGGATTTGTCTTAGCAAGAAATGGATTTAGAATTTGTATTTTATAACAGGGAATTTAATTTGGTATATTATTTGATCTGTTATAATATATAAAACAAATATCAGTCACCTGCCTTCCCCTATTCCTAGTGCATCACATCCGCTCACCAGGAAATTTTATCTAAATATCATATGCATCATAAAACTGAATCGTAAAAGTACAAAACGCCAGATATTTTATGTCTGTTTAATAAAATTTACAATGTATAGGTTTTATGGTGTTTTTACGCGTTGCCGATGATGGCCATGTGTGAATGGACTGCGTTACCTTTGATCTTGATTTATTTCTTTCTATGAAGGTTTAGTTCTTATTTATCGCTTTTGTGGCCTGACAAAATATTCTGAATCCCGATAGCTTACTAAATCTTGTGACAATGGCAAGACGAATACCTTCTTTGTCATTTATTTTACAAAATATATGTGTCAAACATCATGTGTACGTGGTAAATGATCGGCGATGTCTATAAGTACAAAATAATAAAAATTGCGTTTTGGACCTTTAAGAAGGAAATTTGGAAGACAAAGGAGCTTTGTAAAACGGGGAAAAAATATGTCGTAATTACCATAGATTTAAAGACTCTATAAAATAAAAATGAGCGACATAACGTTGTTTAGCTTTCATTAACCTAATTAAACATTTCATTTTACTTAAAAATTCCTTTGACTTCCTGGTCCTTGAAAATAAGAGCACTTATTAACGATTTAATAATTTAACGGGTCCATAAAGAGCCATCCAAGAGATTGTAAACTGAAAGAACATCGCTATGTTAAACTGAAGCAGTTTCATCTCTCGGAAAATCTTTTTGTTTTAGTAAAGTACTCCCTATAAACGTTACTGCTATGTGTATTATTGTTAAGCATCTGCAATCATTATTGTGTTGTGTATAGAAGTAATGAAAATTATATCTGTTTGTGATAGTTAACTTTTATTTTCTATAGATGAGCTCAATTGAAGAACTTTGTAGTGCAAAGTTTATTGTTCAAATCCAGTATAAAATAAAGGTAATCTAATTTATAAATACGTGCAATCGTCCGCAAGTAGCTAAAGGAATTCAAGACTTCAAATAGCCTATATTTTTGTATTACCACTTTTTCTTCTCAAAAATTAAAGAAAAGGGTTTCACTTTACACAAACGAAAAAATTCAATTATCCTTAACGCTCAGCAGTAACTGAACGCTAAAAGTATGTGTGGTTTATTTCTAGGCACTATAATCTAAACGGCTAGCTAGAAATCCGTTTTCCAATACTCTAAAAATAATGTGCTGGCCGGCGATAAGTGTGCTTCTACCATAACGCGAAGAAATTAATGACGCAAGAAAATACAGAATTAATCCGAAACGATGTCTGAAAAAGCGCAATCATTCCCCGGACGCGGCTTAATTAAGGCATAAAAATGCAAATGTCGCCCGGCGTAATGCCGGCATACGACCCTCGGCCATGCGGGCGGCCGGTGTCAAAACTGAAAAAGAATCTTAATTCTACACTGGTAGGGGCGGCTGACTTTGTCTGGATATTAAAAACGTCTAGTGTTAAGGAGTCGAGTATAATATAAAAATAACAAATTAGTATTAGGATATACGAGCCCAGAATAATATGGCTTTAATGAAGTTTTGTGTGAGTACAAATTAAGTTTAAGCTGCCCGTGATTGTAATCTATGTCTGATATGGAACAAACTTTGCCTCCAACTGTAGATGTATTACATTTACAACGCTGCTTATCCTTTCGAAATAACGTCGTTAATTTATGTATGATTAAAATAATTTTAATCCAAATACATTTGGCAACAATACGTACCAACCCTCACTATAGATACTCTGAGCTCAATTTAAAAGCGAAATAGAAAATTTTCGATCCGCGCCACGTCTTTGAAATGGAAAATTGTTTTTTTTTTCTCCGCGGGGATCATTTTGTTAGTATTTTATTATTATTCAAGTGGGAAACTCGGGCGCTATCGCGATGACTTCCCCTTTTAACTTGGTGTAGGGCGAGAGCATACTGTCGGTTAAATTAACTTTTTTCGGAGTGAGATTTCAATTTCCGAGCTTGAGTTTAGTGCGTGAAAGACTAATAAAAAGCCACACATAAAATTAAAATTACTAATATATTTTCGTTTATAATATAATGATTAGACGAGCAAATAACTCGACATATGAAAAGCGCTACGACTGCTCGTAAGCAGTATCAACGTCATATCAAAATTTTAATTACAAAGCACTGCATGGCATTGTACCTTGAAAATTTGGTGATGTCTCATGATGCCTGCTTAATAATTCGAAATAAAGTATACCTTGAAAAAAATATTTTTTGAGATTTTATCGCGGTGTTTTATACGTAACGTTTGCATTAACTTAGGAAATCATCATAAAGTATTCCTCTTATAATAACAGATTTGTTATTATTTTGTAAATTACTTTTCGATCAAATGTATTCATTAAAATATTTTTAGCTTTCCTTTCAATGATTTTTGTTGAAAAAGTCGTATTTTTTTAGTTACCTCTTAAGAGGAAATTCGATAAAATCCGAAAGAGGGTTAAACATTTTAACAGTTTATAAGAACGGCTAAAAATATCAATTAAGGGTCCCCAGGGGTCCAAATATTAAACGTTACGAATAAGATGTTGAAATATTTGACTTCAAATTATTCGAAAGCGTTTACGCTTAGAAAATATATTTAGGGCTAATTTTCTCATTGCCGGATAAAAGTAATCCATCATATGAGTTATAACCTGAATAAATATACAAGTAAGACACATTGAAAAGTTTATTACACACAAATATAATTTTTAAATTGTTTGTGTTGTACTTGGTTATACCAATAATAACTTGTATGTGATAATTGTAAAATCAGCCTTTAGAGATATATTCTTGGTTTAAAATTAAATATATTAAGATTTATATTGCGTTTGTCGTCTTTATGAAATGGATAACGTATTTTTGAGGATCTGAATACATGTCGCGAAGTCAAATGTGTTGTCCTTTACTAGACTATATCTGAGCTATTCACAAGCATCTCTAATCACCAGCAGAACAGCTATGTCAAGTCTATTTTGTAGTTAATTGCAGGACCTAAAGCTGGCCTACTGGATACCAGATTCTGAAAACTACTTCAAAACTGAAATTGTGAGTAAAGATAGTAAGACGTGTTTGTTAACTTTAAACAAACTTTATATATTATAAGATGATATCTAAACTACTTCGTGTGATGTTTTGGTTGCGTTAACCAAGGCTGTGGCTATGGTAACAGAGATAGCAGCTGAAGCGATAGCGAGAGAGAGCATTATTTAACTAGCTTTAGTATCGTAGGTTACAAATCAAATCTGCAATAAAAAAACTTGAATTGCTCTCCACTCTGACAAATATGTTATCCAGATATATTAAATGTACAAAAATGAGACCTATAAACATATTTTTTGCAGCACTGCTTATGGATGATGACACTTGCCGAGCTTCTCCAGTCAGTGTCATAAAATTAGTGCCACTGTTGACCCTGGCTTACAGGAGTTCTAGTGTTGATGTGTGGGCAAAAGTCTCTGATGATGATACAAGATAATTCTCTATGGGTTGTAAATAATGTTACTTATTAAACTTGGGATAATGACTCAGTGTAACTACTGGATATAATAAGACTTAACATCTCATGTCTCAGGATGGCGAGCGCAGTAGAATACCTAACAATACTTTATAATTAAAGATATGGATGGTACTTCTATTGTTTATGGGCGGTCATGTCGCTTACCATCAGGCGAAGGGCAAGCTCATCTCATCATTTAAATGAAAATACTTAACAATAAATGATCTAGAACCAATTTGAAAAAAATTGGCTGGAGTAGCAACCGCTCTGGTGTCTCGCATCCCGCTCTCCGCTATTCTTAAAAATAAGCCCTAAGCTGTAATTTAAAGGAGGTAGACAAATATTTTGATGCTCTACATTTGATCGATCGTCTTTAAAAATGACGTCAAGCTATTAATGACGTCACGTTATGTTGCTGTTTTGATTTCCTCAAACGTCGACTCTAGTCATTTAGGAAGTCATTTCATTTTCCGCCTTATTTACGTCAAACGTTGTATCCTTTGTAAATATATTGCCTTGTTGGTCTAGTGTGTAGTTAGATGGTGGAACCGGTTCTGTCCTATATTCTATTTCCAAATCAAGAATTTTAATGTGTGTTTTGTAATTATACCACACTTAATTTGCAAGGACTTGCAATTATGTATAATTTTGTGAGAGGCTCACAATATTATGGTATGGGCATATTATCAGTAGTGGAGTTTGTTCGAAAATAGGTTTTACATACATTTTCCAGTCAAAAGTTTAAGCTACTATAAAAATAAAGGAATGGCTGGTAAACGAAATATCTACCACATTGTACCCACAAAAGTAGTTGAGTAATTTCAAAACTTTAAAAGGCGTCTACATAATATTAACTTCAATCGAAGTATTCTTTTTTCTTTATCCAAAATAAAGTTAGCCCTTTGAAGTTTATTTTACTAAACAAAATACGATTATTATTAAGGACACAAAAGTTAAAATGGCAGTTTGAAAGTTTTTTTTTTTCAGCTAATTTTGTTGACTGTACGTCTAAACAGGGAGATAACTATATTTCAAGAAATGTCTACACACTTTTCTAAATATATCAGTATTTTACGTATTAATTTTCAAAAGTACCGCCTATCCAAATTCATGCATGTTGCTAAAAGGATGTGGTTTCGTTTCCACAACCCACTGTGCTTCACCTCAGACGCCTTTGAAGAAAACCCGTCCTGAAATAGGTACTAGTTATGCCTGCAGGTTCGTCAGAATTGGGAATTTAATCCAAGAATCCTAAGTTACGTTTTGTAAGAATTGGGAATCGTATCCAGAACCCTAATCCACAGCTGATTCACCTACCACTAAACCCAACCCTCTGCCAGATAAATTGATCACTCCGTATTCATTACATTTAACAGCTTCTGAAAAAATTTATCATATATTTAGTTACTTCCATAAATATAATACAATAACGAATCTTGTTTACACCAAGCCCATATATTTGCACGGCCTTGAGATACGCACAGAGCATGGCGTGTATCACCGGAGCCCCACGCCCAGCACACTGTATTATCATTGTGCACACATGTTTGCAAACTACGATAGTCCACAGTTGCTCGCGAATTTATTGTCACACGCATGATAGGAACAGTATCGCATGTTCAAAGAATTTGGATGGTATTATCAAAATATTTATAAAAGGAATTATTTTGATGTAGATTTTTAGAACTAAATGGAATAATACCGTATTTGTCTACAAAATTCAGAGGTGTTAACCCGACCTACCTAACATATCTTTTAAAACTCTTGTATTTAATGGAAGGTGCTAAAAGTTAGGTCATATAATTAAAATACATTTGGTATTGTGCAAATTGGTAGCATATTAAACTATGGAGTTAATTTTGATTGTTGACTCGTAATATCAAAAGGAAAAGCGCTAACTATCTTGTTTTTTACCATGTTGGCACCGAAAAACAAGTTTAATGATGTTAATTTGATTATTTGCACTGACGAAAATATAATAAATATTTCAACAAAAATAGTTGACAATGTCTTTAAAGTTTTTGATAATATCTCAACAAATATTTACGAAGCGGACGTTTTTATGATAATTTATAATAATTGTGATAACAATCCCAACCTACACGTTATAGCATTATTGACTATAATAACTCATACAAGCACCACAAACAAACAGCTGTTGTCTTAAAATATTAGATTGTATTACATGCTCGTAGTATTTTGATTGCTTAATTTAAAATATGATAATTTTCATAAAAATATTGCGTTTCCATCACATTAAAAACCTAAATTTGTCTTTTTGAATGGTATATTGTTGTGAAATTATACAATAGAGTTAAGCACGGAACAAATCCGATAATACAACTTGTAGCATTTTATAAGCAGGCAACGCAGAAAAGATATCTTCCTCTATAAATAAAATCAAAGAATCTAAATCTATTTCCTTACCGTATCTCCGTATACGAGTCGATGGACGCACGCGCAGGCCACGCATCGCGCCACCCAGTCTCCGCGTGCTCTCGCATTAATATTCTTTAGACTATTGGCCAGCTCAAATGCTTCAGTTTCAGCGACCGTTTACAGCGATCATGTTTGTATTCCATTATTGCTTTTTAATGATTTGTGGGGTCTTTTTTCTAAATATATATTTTTGTCCTTAAGTAATGAAACGAGCAAATTATCTGGCGACCAGCGCCAAGCCCCAGAACAATAGAATACTACGAATCTTACAATTACAAAGTATTCAATGAATCTATACTGTATTCGCCATGTACACCCTAAATATTAAGGTCTTATATGAGGTAGATCTCGAGATAATTATGTCTTTAAATTAAAACACAGTGTTACTACCTGCATAATTTCAAAACCATAGAATAAACCATAATAATTTTAGTCCTTCTATTTAATATAATTATAATCACGCAATTACGTAACCGATTTGTGTGGTAGGATCTCATTGAGTTAAACGTGTCGCGAGATAATGAGGGCTGTCAATACGCGACAAGTGGACACACATGCACTACTGTGCATTCGCGCTGTGGTGATAATGGGATGAGATGGTATTATCGAAGCTTTCTCGAGTTATAGTTAAGACTGGGATCGTTCAGTTCAATAATGCTAAGTTTTTTTCCCATTACAAATAAATTAATGAAACCCCCATATCAGAATTTCTGCCATGGCGGCCAATTTCAACGGAGATCAGACATGCAGAAGATATTATAGTGCAGGAGTGCGTGCGATTCCTATTTCAAATAAATATAGCCTTTATAACATTATATAGGTGTTCTATAATTTGTACTATTCCAATGATGGACGCGAACCTGCTCTATCAATAAATGATAGTCACTGAAATGTCTATGCCACCAAGCAATAATGTGCAAACACTGTTGTATTCCCATTGGAAAAACATTGCAGTCACAGTAGGTAATTAGTTCATATTATGAGTATTAACGTCTCATGTTTAAGGATTTGCAATGCTAGTACACGTTTTATACATTATCGTTCGGTGTTGCTACCTTAGTTGTGCTGCTAACAATCAAGCAAGCGGCTAGCTCATCTCGTCAAACATTTAAACAATAATTAACAATATACGGAGTATAACATTTCCATGTCTAGTAAATTTTCCCTGCCAAAAATATTCAAACATGTCAATAACAAGTATATAGGCCATTTGTCGAGTGTACACACGGCACACCCAGCAATTTGCAGGCGACAAATAGACTAGTGCAAACAGTATAATCCTTCCGGGTTTGCTCAGATAGCTGCAAGGACGTGACACTGTCTGTTAGTTTGTACGTGCAAGAATTTTCACATAGGAATATTTTTATTCATATTTAATGTTCGAGGCGGCTTATACTTACCACAACATGGAGAATATTTTTATCAACAATGAAGATAATATTAAATGATCAAATTTATTGTTCCTCTTTTTTACTCCACTTAGAATTTATCATTACTTTACACAATATGCCACTGAATCTTGCTTTCACACTTTGCATTTGATATTGCATCCCGCAACTTTCAGTAATTTTGAAAACAATTTCCTTGAAGAAATGCTGTCTCTGCTTACCCTTATAAAAAAATTATGAGCTTATTGTATATTTTTATATAAGTTAATGACGAAATTATCAAACGGATCGCCTGTTCTTTAAACTAGAAAACAATGCAATTAACAGTGCGCGCATACTGTTGCTTAACCCAATAACTAGACCCAGCGGTGATACCAGACCAACGCTCCGAGGCAACTCTTGTGCGCTTGGTCTCCACACCGAATGCAAGTCCATGCACGGGGAGACATTTGTCGTGGCCCTGGGCACACCAGTGTGTATACCTCATGGTTGTAACTACACATTGAGGCCTTCTGAACATTTCTGCTCCTTTTCCTTATCGCCAATCCGAAAGAGGTTCCCATGCCAAAGGATGAGAATTAGGCAAAACTGTGTTGAATTGAGATAATTTAGGTAAATTCAATTCCCTCCCCACTCTACTCGGGGCCCTGCTGTTACTAAGCCGGGGGTTCCAGTATCCTGTTCACAGGTCTCTCCTGGTATAGACTGTAGGAACGTCTACTCTAGAAAAACAAACAGATCCTTGCATACGAGAGACCCAGCACAGAGGAAATAATTTATTACATGATATTGCAGCGGCTATTACATGATATTACAGTCGCTATTTACCAGTATCTTTAAGAGTACTCATGATAATTCCTCAAGGGCCATTCTCGACCACATCTTAAGCAGCGTCGAGGGCTAGGCTTAAAGCAGTCTAGACTGTACTGATACGTTATCTCCTCGAATGTTCCATATATAAATATAAGTTGATAAGCTGCGCATGTCTTCCATTTAATGTATACTTAAAATAACTTGCTAAAGTAATTAGTAATACGTAATCTATATACAAACTTATTGCCGGAACAGTTTAGAAGTTTTGTTAGCGAAATGGTGAATTATAAGTGAAATGTTAGTCAATAACTAATTTTTTTTTTTAAAGTACATTTTTTTATTAATCTTCGCTGAATTTTATTGTATTTGTATTGGTTGAAAAAAAAACAAGCTTCATAATTAGCTGGGAACAACAAGGAAAATTACATTTTTCAAAACATCTTCTAATATATTTTCGTGTCCTGAATGTTTTCGGCAAAGAGCCTTCTACTTGCTACTTAGTAAACGGTCAATATTATGTGTGTATATAAATTATTCTAAATATCGCTAACTCGCGATACTTCACTGTTTACACCCACAGCTCCCCTATCGTAATGTACACGAAACTACATGTTCTTTAATCATTACACAAATATTTACCCTAAAAAATAAACACGTGACAAAGTCGCACAGCTGTCCATAAACGTTATGTAATACATTATCAGTTACTTTGCTAATCAATATTTATATTTAGGAAGGCTTATCTAGGTCTAGCTTTGTCTATTGCGAAGTCATTGTTCCCAGTCTACGATATCAGTTTGGTCAGTCAATTATGCGATACACATAATATGTCGCTAGATGCAGGCTGCTGGAAATCTTTGGGTGAGGACCATGTTCAGCAGTAGACATCCTGCGGCTGATGATGATGACATAACTTCTAATCATATTATCATTCTTATTTTCGATATATCTGCGAAGTCTACTTAAAGCCTGTTTTATGATATCTGAATAAACGCTAATTGTCGTATAGGGCGACCAAAGACAAAAGTCATGCTCTCAAATATATTATATACAAAAGTGTACTACCTACATATTAACTATCATATACATTAGTTGGGGATAAAAACTAAAACGTTATGAAACAGGCTAAATCAGCACTATCAATACCGCTTGATGAGATCAAGTCAATAAACAAACTATATTCCATGCTCTATAATATGGAATAATGTGTGTATAGCGTGTTTCCATGGAACAGTAGTTCGTTAGCGCTTGTTAGCACAATTGATATGAGATCGTTAGTCGACTCTATTACCAGCTGTACGGACAAACATCGCGTATATAGATTTATATAAATATGAACTCGCGAGTGATATCTTATAAATCGCACTCTTAATAAAATAATGTCCCATTCCAAAATTGACAATTTGTGGGAATCGTCAAACAACCAATTTCTGTTTGCGACCTTTTAGTTTTTTCCCTTTTTTCATGCTATAGGTTTAATTTTTTACCTATCTTTAATAAGCTCAATTATATAGCAAGTTAGTAGCATACAAAAAATATTTTTCCGACGACTGCCACAAATTAACAATTTTGAAATAGGTCATTATTTTATTGAGCGCGAAATGTAGAGTTGAAGTCGATAATGTCACCAGTGGCGTAGGGTCTCTATAACCCGATCCTTGCCGACTTCCCTTTATGTAGAACTAGCGACCCGCCCCGGCTTCGCACGGGCGCAATGCTGATACTAAAATACACTACAGAAAACTGTGAACGTTGTATATAAAAACATAGCAGCCCACTCTGGCTTCGCACGGATATAACATAACAAAATAACAGTATTTCTCCACTATTTAATGGGTGTTATTATTATACATATAAACCTTCCTCTTGAATCACTCTATCTATTATAAAAAAAACCGCATCAAAATCCGTTGCGTAGTTTTAAAGATTTAAGCACACATAGGGACAGAGAAAGCGACTTTGTTTTATACTATGTAGTGATGTAATTATCATTAGAACGATTTACGGACCGCATTCATGCATTAGTACCTATTATATTTTTAAGTAGCATGCATGCCTATGATCTGTATGTTTACATTGTACCGTGACATTGTAATGTCACTATAGAAACTGAAAAATTAATATAAATAAGTTGTTGGTATGCTGAAAAACAAAAATATGTTGTGTCGGGTTCCCGTTGGAAAATTTTACCTTTCGCCACTGATACGCACATTATATTTGTTCCAAATACAGATAATATCGCCATTTGAATTTACGACTTTATAACAATACAATGGAATATAAATTACCTTGTATAAAATGTGTGTTTTCCACCCCATCGGCAATAAAAGTGTTGTCGTTTTTAGGGTTTGTAATCAAACATCTCAAAACGTAATTAAAGACTTTAATTATTAAAAAACATCCACTTCGAATCTGTTTTCTTCACGACCTCTAAAAATGAACATTAAAAGCTCCTTTTTGTACTTAATTAAAATTCTTTTAATTCATCTAAAAAATTTGAATATTCATTGAAATATTAAAACGTTGGAATTATTATGCAAATTAAAACTATTAAAATGTTAAGAGCTATTTTTAAATTGTCGACTACAATATTATTTTAATTGTATAATAAATGAAATAATTATTTTTTCATTTGCTAACCCACACTCATAAATCGAAAGAGCTAGATGATATCTCTAAAGACTAATATTATGAAGATTTTTATCCAAATTCCATAATATGTGCAATCTGAGAATTCATAACTTTTCTGAATTTCTAAATATTACTTATCTATGAGAGTAAATCTCACAATCGCAATGATTTTTTTACTAAACCACGAGAACAAAAGGGCGATAATTTAAAACTTTCTTATGAATAGTCAGATTACTAAAAAATGAGTAAACACAGCTGTACCCTCGCATTAGAAACAAAAAACTTGTCGATGATAGTCAAGGGTGCTCGACCGGTCCGAGTCGCCCACGCCCACCGAGTGGGCGACAGGTACCATGTGATGTAATCTGGGCTTAGACCTTGCTCATGTTAGATTTGAGAATCGGATTGTAAGGTTTCTTACAGTAACACATTTGCATGTCAAATAAACGCGTTTTCAATTCAGCCAATCTTAATCTCAGTCCATTTCGCGAAACCTAATTAATCATAATTGAACCCAATCCATGGTTTCTGTTTGATCGCAAAATGGAGCAATTAGAATAAAGTTTGAATATCCTCATGAATTACTTATTTTGATTGCTTTATTCTTGAGATCGATCTGAAGATATAGGTAAAGATCGTTTAATTATCGAACATTTTTAGTCAAGAAAAAACAATAGATATAGGCTGGATTCAAGAAAGTCATTTTATAAAATAATATTCAATAAGTAAATATTAAAACTAATATTTCTCTTCCAAGAATTTGTTTTCAAGGAATATTTTCTTAGAACAATCCCTTTGAAATTATAAATTCAAGAATATTATTATAATAGTTATAGCTATAACTTGAACCGATGAAAATTGAATCAATTATTATTATTTCGTCAATTATTATCAAATGCGTCAATGTTTATTATTTTAGAAACTCGTGCTGGCTGAAATAACTGATTAAAGAAGAGGAATGAAGTAAGTAAGCGGCAATGTTGGACGACAAATTTCATTTTGAAGAAAAACTAGGTTACATTTTTTTTTGTCAGTTTGGATAGAAATTACTATCGCTTTGCGAGGAATTTGACGATTACAATAGAAAATCAAATAGACTTCCGAATATCATCAGCAACTCAAGCCTAACCCAACATTTCTATAGAAAAATCTCTACGTATATAGAATCTAACGTGATATTACAAGAGGAAACACAAAACCTGTATCAATATACTTTTATAATGTCTATACCACTTTTTAAGCTTCAATTGTGAAAACTGGCTCTGACAGCTGTTTTGAAAGAGATAGATGTATGTACTTATTACGTGTTAGAGAGGGATGGGGAGACATCAAACTTACAGGCTAGTCTAAATAGACATATTATAAAAAACTTGACAAACGAAATACAGTTATATTTCGTACGTGTAAGGTCGGTTTTCCAATGGCATATTTATGGATATAAGTCCTACAGTAAATCCGTATAGCGCCTAACAAACTGGTGGAACCGGTCGAGCGGAGGCTTGTCTCCTGTCCAGGGTCGTCAAAAGCGAGAAAAAAACTAATTTTAATGATTATGAAATTGCGCATTCATTTTTTACTGGCAATTTTGTCCTCGCTTCCTCGTCTTGTAGGCCCATTCACACCTCGATAATCGATTGGAAGAAAAACACCTTAAAATCGATTTCAAGTTACATTAGTTTAGTATGGTTATAGCATAACAAATATTGATTGAGTGGTTATAAGTGAGATAAGACGCTGCGCTCTTATGTTTTTTTTTTTATTTCAAGCATTTAAGAAAAAATATTTAGTATGATAGCTTTAATAATATGTAGTAATAAAACTTTTGAAAATTCCTTACTTACTGATAGTTAAGACTATTAGTAGACTTATCAGGGAACAAATTTTTACCCCGCGAACGGACAAGGAACAAAAACTATTATTCTAGAAAGGCAGAATTATATTAATATACCTTTTAGTATAAACAAGTTATTTTGACTAATAAATTTCACATACCAATCAAATTTTGTGAGGTAGGCACATGGCAGCCCTGCACAGTTTGCTACTGGTTTACGCTACTTTTTCTGTACGTGGCAGGCGCTCGTATCCAACGCGCTATATGTTAGCAGTTTATAAACATTGGCTCTACGGGACTCTTCGACTCACAAGTTACCTATCTATTCAGGTGGACCAAAATTTTACTAGTAGGATATGTTATTTCCAACCGTAAAGCGACTACCGTACACAAGTTGTTAAAACCATAGTGGCGCACGTACGTGTGTCGTGTTCCGGGATCAGCCTGTGTACTCGGTTTCAACAGGCCGGCAAAATAGTGTCGACTGCCGAGGGGTAATCATCCCTCGTCGACATTCTATTGGACTCCAATCTACTTACCATCCGATGTAGTGGGGTTACTATCCCATGCACGTCTAAAAAATATATATATGGCTTAAGGTATACACGAGACTTGGTGCCAGGTATACCAATTGGTAAGTCGTATGAGAGATTTCATTCCAGAGCCTTTATTCTGTATGATAGTGTAAACGCGTAACGCGGCCGTGTCATGTTATCTTCGAGAAATGGGCGTGGAATGGTATTCTGTAAGCCAAATTTCTATAGTCCTAAACATGATGCGTTGTGTTACGTGCTTGTTACGCACTGTCAAAATAACGTGCGGGATAGAGAATAAGGCCCCTGGAGACCATATCAATGTCTACTTTTGGCGCCTAGCAACATGCTATGCGTCTAAGCCCTGTTGTTTGGTCTGTAGTCTGTGATAGGACTTTTATATTCTAGTATCCGTCTTTGGATATCATCGTAATGTCGATTTTTATCGTCAGGCACCGTTTATACCTTTGTGAACTTTGTCGAAAAGTAATAGACATAGTAATCACTGGACATTATGAGGCTTAAAAAACGATGCTAGATTAGTTGGGAATCGAACAGACTGGCGAATCAACAGCCGCAGATTCTTAACTCAACCGCTGGTTTTTCGAAGTTACGTGTATATTGATTGTTAACTATCACTCGTTTTAACAGTGAAGAAAAACAACACGAGAAAACCTGCAAACCTGAGAATGCTCCATAAGAATTTCGAAGGCATATGAAGTATGCCGAGCTGCACTAGTCCAGCGTAGTGGACATAGGCCTAAAACCTCTCATTAGTAGAGGAAACCCTTGCTCTCCAGTGGGTAGTATAATAATACAGAGCCGGTATTATTATTGAAATAAAGCTTAACATCTAGTGTCTCAGTCCAGTGTCACATCATCATCATCATCAGCCCGTTACAGTCTACTGCTGGACATAGTTCTCTCCCAAGATACGCCATAGATCCCGCTCTGCTGCGTACATACGTACTGCTTTGTAATTTACAATTCTAGGTGATGATTAAAAGAAATTGTGGCACATACCATCAGACAAACGGCTTGCACGTCTTATCACAAAAAATGAACATTTTATGATTGTTATGTTAAATGTTTTATTATTTTTATTCCAGTAAAACGTTGTGAAAGTATTATCTTTACAAGATCAATTAAATCAGTTTCTCAACGAGCTCCATATTCGTCTATAGTAATGTGTTGGAGCAATTTGGGCCAACATTTTGGGCATATCATGATCATTTTTATTTTATTTATGCCTTTTAACACTTTAAGGGTCTGTTTCACAAGTTTCAAGTAAATTTTATTTGACAGTTATCGTATTAAACGGCTTATGTAGATAGTGCTTATTTTATTACCATTCATTTGGGAGCATAGATTAGAGCATGACTTTTGTATTTGGTCGGATTTTACTTTAACGAGTATTTACTCAGAAATTATGAAACAGGCCCTTTGTGATATAGATTTGGTGACAATTAAGGTCTATAATTTAATTTTTAAAAACTGGACACACTTACTTGTTCCAATATTGTACCCATTAATTATCTGGTTGCACTCAACGTTATCGAAATTATTAGACAACAGAAATAACTACCTCTGTGGCATAGGTCTTGGGTTCGAATCCCGGGTCAAAATGGTATTGGGTTTTTCTTCTGTCTCCGCACGGAGTCTGGAATTTATTCCCGATATGACTTTAGGCTCGCCTCTTATATCATGGACTGAATACACATGGCGAAAAGTAGGTGCACTAGTTTTGCCTCTATCTACCCTATCGCGGAAAAAAGGCATGAGTGTGTCTGTATAGAAAAAAACACTCGAATGGTAGCCCTAGGGTCCTAGCTTCGATTTCCAGGAATTATTTACAAACATAAGTATTTTATAAGGTTATGAGAAAGAAAAAAAATGTGCACGTCCTAATTATAGCAGAAGCACCACTGCCTACCCCTTCTAGGACACCAAATATACAACCGTGAATATATGTATAGATAAAAATACAAGTCATTCTATTTGAACGTGGGAGGAGGTGTGGATGTCAATCAAAAGGATTTAACAAAGACATAATTGTAGCCTTTTTTTAATACTTCGATGAGTCATATTGAGTTATTCTGCTAAGAATATGTCTAGAGAGGGCACACCTTTAGCCGGCCCAAATAGAAGTGGGCACACCTTTTTACGTAGTATACTTTCCATACGATTGTGATATAATATCAGCCCCGTATTATATACTGTCCTACTGTTGGGCACGGGCCTCCTGTACTACTGAGAGGGATTAGGCCTTCACGCTGGTCCACCACGGTGGCCCAGTGCGGATTGGTAGACTTCACACATCCTCGAAAATTCCTATAGAGAATTTCTCAGGTATGCAGGTTTCCATACGATGTTTTCATTCACCGTTGTAATATACCTCTGCTTATCCCTAAATAACATAGCATTGTGTTATTTAGATCTGATCAGTTTCAGTAACCATAGTCATAGAAACCAAAGTTTAAAAATTAACCCAAACATAATATTCACGCTATTGAACAGCGATTTGCAGTTTAAAGTAAAATCAACTTTCGGATTCGTAGAGATTTTGAATGACGTAACAATGGTCATTATAGTTTATATAATAACCGTTTTGTTAGTTTTGTCTTAGAAATCTTTTACATAATAGTTATGTGCAAATCATGGGTTAAAGTATGTCTTATTATTATGCCGTTGGTAAATTTTAAACGATGACAGAGATCAGATTAGATTTTCAAAAAATATTATTGTTCTACTGGATTTTTTGACTTAAACGTCAAACTAAGTTTATATCCAGCCGATGAAGAATGAAAACGCGCTTTTAGTTTAAAATCAAACCTGGGACCGAAAGAAATATAATGAATCTGAAATAATTGTTTTTTATATATAATTTAAAATCTAGATAGATATTGTTTCTATAAATCATAACCACAGACCTAACATAGATTCGAAACCCATGTTTCATTCGTCAAGTAATGTTAAACGTATCATAGGATTGGACGAGCGCCCAGCACCTTTGCCTCGTTGTGAATTCGCTTGCAATTCCCGATAAGAGCCCTAACTTTACCTGATCACGTATGAAACAACGCAGTCTAAATTATCATCTTATCTACCTATTTTGCCTACCTCTAATGATACAGTCGCGAGCCTACACAATGTACAAAAAAAATTAAACAACGCCGGTCCAAGATGACGATAGAAGAATTATTTTAATAGAGGCCTACCCACACGTTTAATATATAAAAACCGAGGTCAGGTTTTTCGGCCCGGGGCCGTCGATGTAGAGTCGAATAATAGGTAGAGTTAAGTGGCTCCTCTTTGGGGCAAAGGAACTAACTACAAAGGGTCGAGAGGTGTTCAGGAATCGTGTTCGGGGTAAGTTTCTTTGATGGGGATTGTATGTGAACATGGAGGCTCGTAATAGGATTTTCATGTGGACCGGAAAAACAATATTTTTAAGGAGAAACGTGTGTGGATTTCGTTGGAGTTTTTATTTATGGACGTGCTTAAGGTACGTGTATATTTAAAGCGAAGTAAATATGATTGACATGAAAAAAATAAACTTAAATTTTATTACGTATTATTGAAGTATTGATACGACTCAGTAGTTTGGTATACGTGGTGGCAGATTATTCGAATGTAAGCCACCTGTACAAATACCGTCATATTCTTGGCTTATGAATCGAAATTATTAAATGATTGTGTATAAATAACTTCATTCAGACATCCGTTTGACTATGATAACAAACCGACATCGAAAATATATCTCTGATATGTAATGATATTTACATCATCAAATGCTAAACTACTCATGATTCCTGAGAGGGTTGTGCACTCATATAAAATTTCAATTAATTTATTCCTTATTTTACGAGCATATAATTGAACTGCTCTAAACAACAATAAAAAACTAATTGTATTTTTTTTTTCTCCTCTCCTTATCATGTATTGTAGCCTTTACCTTAAACTGATTTTGAAAAGAGCAACACCAGAGTTTCTTGCCCGTTCTGCTCTGGTGAGAACTGCTTTCCGAACTGGGGTAGAGTTAATATTAACAGAATCTAAATAATGTATAACATTTTACGGATTCAAATAAATCATTTCATTACTGCTCAATTCCCAAACACTATCTGTACCCGTGATCCCAAGACGCAATTATAATTTCATTGCTCGAATAAAGCCTAATAGTTGCAAATAGCCCGTAACTTGTGGCCGTGCGGGGAGCGTGGGGGAGAGGGGGGAGGATCTATTTCGGTGAATGTCGCTAAGTTTCCACGAGTCATCTTAGTTGTCAAGTTAAAGGGCCTAAGTTAGTAATATGCCGTTGGGAACGCGTTTCGCGATCGCTTGAGTTTCGGGATCTGTCAAGTGATAGGACAGTGGGATGAAATGGATATTTAACTAACTTTTGAATGTGGCTTGGCCTGTGTTATAGACTTCCAAAATATAGTATCACTTTGACATTTTTCGGGATGAAAGTAGCCTATTAAATCATGTAATTAGTTAGGACTGCCTTGGTGGCGTAGTTGTTTTTCGTACGCCGTACGACGCCGCTCTATGGTTTTAGGTTCGAATACCTGGTTATGTAAAAGGGATGTTATATTCTTCTGCTCAGTATCAGCCTGGAGTTTGGAATTTGTGCCCGCTATGGCGATGGGCTCACTCCATATCACATCATGGGACAGAACACCAATGAATTGCTGCTCTGGTTACACTTCTGCCTACCCTTTCGGGGATAAAGGTATGATGTCTGTTTTGTTTGTTTTTATATTATTCATACATATTAGATAGTATATTCAAATCTGTTCAGCAGCTTTGTGCAAACACCTAAAAATCCATATAACAACATTTTCCAATTTTAATAGTAGTACGATTAGTAAAATAAATAATATAAAGGACAGACAATTGATATTTCCAATATGCCTATTCTACAACAAATCATGTCCCTGTCAACCCACATTCGCACGTGGCGTTGTTTCCAAATCAACATAAAAGCCTGTAATGCCTCCTTACAAAATAATATAAATAAAACCGAGGCTTGTCCGAAACTCTCGTATTGGAGGAACATCGTCGCCGAATATTACCGAATGATTCGGCTCGGTTCGGCTCTCATTATTTTTTGTTTAACATTTTGTTGATAATTGACGTACTAATAATAGTTTTGTTTTAATCAGTCTTTTTTGGTTTTTCGTTTGGACAATTTTTTTTCTACAAATATATGAACTAATAGATATTGCATAAGCTTTCTGACAACTGATAACATAAAACATTATAATAATAATATAATTTGATATGTAACAGTAATAATATTTCGCCCTGTTCCTTTGCTAAGGAAAAATGTCCTATTTCAGCGTAACGCTATTACGAAAATATTTAAAAATTCATTGAAAACGATTTCGCGTATAATTTTTTATGCCTAGATCTTATCATCTCAATATATTTATAAACTCGCGTAACCCGCTGTAACTAATATAGAAAAACTTGTTTTACATTCGCTGTGAACATTCAGAACCGTCGGCGACTGTGTAAATCCGTCACAATACAAAAAACAAAGAGCCTAATCTCCTACAGGACTCGTCGGACCACTCCCTATTGCCGTCTCAGTCACACCAAACCCATTAGAAAGAGACAACAGATAGGCAGTTCAAACCAGTTAAGGGATGTGGGTGATATTTAGGACGTCAGTTTTGGTAAAAATAAAAGGGTGTAACACCAAATTAATGTATCTGTGGAAGGGATAATGGCCGGTGTGGTGGGGAAATGTCTTTGTGTACTCGGATCTCCGTTAAGTGCTTTTGTAATTTCTCGTATATCAACGTAGCTTAGGGTTTTATTTCGAACGGTACACCCACAGTAATTGCCTGATAGAATTGCTTTGGGATCTCGTCCTCATATTGGTGTTTGAGCCATAAAAATACACACGCGTCGAATTAAAAATCTCTTTTCCAAACATCGGGTAAATATATATTATATACTTTGTCCCATTCCCGCACAGGTCTCTAATACGAAGCGGGTTGGAGCCATATTAGTTTACTATCATATGTAAGGCTATTGGTATCTGCTTTCTAAGCAGTTTGCAAGCTGGTATAGCATGAGACCTAACATTTAATATCTCAGAGCGTTAAGCGACGTGTAGTAACATATAGGCACGTATTTTTGTTTGTATTTATGATCTATCATGCCCTCAGAAGTTCTCATCTTGTCATTCAGTACCACTAAACTAATTTTTCTTGCATACAAAGATACATTAATGTCCAATGTTTCTAGAAATCCGCATTCAGCACTTTCGGCGTTGTCGTAGCTTTAAAGCGTTTCATTTCACTTCAAATGTATTTCTAATGTTCTCCAAGAGTTGTTTTGGCATCTCCGCTGGAGATATCTAAGTTAAGATTATGGTAATCCAGACTTTTGATATTTGAAAGATGAAGAGTAGAATGGCTTGGAACTAAAATCGATTTATTTGTTACCTGACAACAATATTATGTCATTTTTTTTAAATTTAAAAATACATTTCGTAGGCTCCTCGTAGTTTTCGATTTCATTGTTATTTAAAAAATCTTGCAAAGAAGTGAATATTTTATTACTTACACAGAAATTCATCTTAACAAATGATAATACACAATGTATAATAGATCAAAGAGTAGTAGGAAGAGCAAATACACCATACTTCAGCCAACTTTCCATTCTCCGATAAAGGTTGAGTTTTTTTCCAAACCTTAAACTACCAGAACAACTAACGGATTATCCTACCCAAATTGATTTTAAAAATCGAACCGACACTACCGGTCTCTCATTCTGAGCATTCTTCCTCTATTACAAAACATACCAAAACGAGTTAGAAATAAATATTTATGAGCAGCGTGGGTCGTGACATAGAGCCTTCGTCGAGTAAATATGCGCCCATAACCGTGCCGCGTCCACTCTGGCAGTAATCGTAAACCATAGACAAAGCCTGGTGAGGATCGCATGTACACGCTACAACCTCCTTTGTGATCGGTATTGAGTCTTCTTTCTATTTAACAGAATTGTATTTCCTCGCTGTAGTACTTAAAAAGTCTTAAAAATATACCTGTCCAGTTTCTACAGTCGCCGTGGCCGAAATCGGCTAGGAAGACATCATCAACATCATCAACTTAAAAAGTGTTCAATCCTTCCTACAGTTTGGGGTCCTTCAAATGGAGCGTGAAGAAGCAATTAAGCAGGCCGGCATAATTGTGCCTTCTTGCAGGTCGACATGTTTTTGAGAATCCCTTCAATTACCATCAGTGCAGTGAGGCCTCTTAGCCGAGAACCCGATTAAAAAAAGAAAAAAATATGACAACAACGCCATCCAGAACTTTAAGATCCAATGGTCACTGTTATCTACACCTTAAAATAAACCATGTAAACCACGCCATTCAGGCTTACAAAACTGTCTACAGAACGGTCCCACGTATACCTACACGACTGTCTACGACTGGCTTCTTATATCTTAACGCCACAGAAACTGACGATTTCCAGATTTCAATATCTCATTAGCCAAATGTATGAAAACACAACACAACCCGTCCATCTCCGTTGCGATATCGGAGGCAGTTCTCAAACTTTTTCCAGTGACGTCTGATCGATGGACGGGGGCAAAAAACGTCCCCTTTTCAGGTGGGAGATTGATCGACTTGCCTTTATTCTGTTTAATACTTATGAATGCTGGAATTAACTTTTTTATAATGGTGAAGACGTATGGAAGTCTCGCCTGCGGGAATTAATTATAAGAGGCGGTTGGAAATATTAATAAATAACTATGGGTCGCTTAAATGTTAAAAGTAACAGCCGTAATACGATGTTGATAATCTAAATATTAATACTGTACATACTGACATAGCTGTTGATTAACTACAAATTACGTGTTTTACTAATTTTACATAATTTATTTTTACTGGTGTCATTTTTTTCACGGTAGATGAAGTGGTCCCACTATACCTGATATGGGGAATTGGGTTCAGATAGAATTTATATTGATGAGAGATGATTACCACTCGAAAGTTGACACAATTCTGCCGGCCTCTTAGAGCCGGATATACACAGACTCTTCCCGGAACGCCAAGCACTTACTTGACGCACTATGCCGGTTTTAACTCCTTGTGTATCGTAGTCGCTGTCCGGGTATAATATATATCTACCACCAGCTATTGAGTAGAATATGACAGTCCGTCACACTACTGTTTGCCGGGAACACTAACATGATACACCCAACCACGTACCCAGATGAACTCTTATATATGAGAGATTCATTTAATATTATAAAATGCTAAAGTTTGGAAGTTTTCGTATCCATAAAGAAAGGTAATCTATAAAACTGTTTCATTGATATAAAGCCACACTATCCCGTGGTAATCATATTCTGTTATTACTTCAATCCGGAAGACTTCCATTAGAGTGGAGTCACGTATAAAATTATTATATAAATAGTATACAAAACATTTACATATTCAGATATTTATATGGAAATGAGAGCTACAAAACGCAACATAAACAGTATGAGTGATCAGGCCGGCGAGCGGGATGCGCGGGCGCCGGTAGCAAACCGGTCCCTCTGGTTTCTCTCGACTTGTTTTTTCTTTATCTTAAACTTTTTGTTTTTTAACTTTTCCCGCTGAATTAATAGCCGTGGCTTTATCGTTTATCTTTTTCGGTAAGGGTGGGGACATGGCGAGGTTGTGGCGGGTTTTTTGGTTCGAAGTGGGATTAGGTAATAATAATTGATATAACGTTTTGTTGTGAATATCTATTACGAGTTGAAAATAACTTTTATGTACGATATAAAATCCTTTAGCTTTGTTTTCTCGCTTACACGTAATGATACACTTGACTATGACGGTAAAGAAGATACACGCTAGAATTATATCAACTTATAAATTTTTCCTCCATTGACTGATCATTATAAATATAACTCAATAATTTTAATACTTATTTTTTATATAAACAAAATCAAACACGTATTTCTTGTATTAAGTACCTAAATAACGGAAGACCCTCTAGATTTTTTTACACCCACGAGCACATTACAGCTTGGCTTTTTAAAGCGTCTACATTAACGATGAAGCGCGGTCAACAATAAGTGTCAAGTGACGTGTCCGGTGTCATGTGTATAGAGCTTTACACGCGCAGCTTCGTATTCTGTTGGGCCCATTTCGTAAGCTCGTTTTTAGGGTACTGTCGATGGACTTGTAAAAAGCTTTCATTACAGATTCGTTTATGTTTAAGCGTATATGTTTTTAACATAGTTAAATAAGGAAATTTCCCAATTGAGTTTTTATAAGGTATAAGGGTATGTTTACCCAACTGTGGTACATTTACGGTTTAAAAAAAACACATTCGTGGTAAGGAGAGACGCCAATTTTTTGCCGTGTGTATTCCGTCCCATGTGACGGGGGGCGAGCCTGTCTCCATATGAGACACAAATTCTAGATTCCGGGCTGATACTGACTACTCGGGTATCGAACCCGAGACCTCAACAATGCAGTCATTCAGTAATACAACGTCACCGAGACATTCAGGGATAATAAAAATTGCAGCGTCTACATCACATCATTACATCCAAACATTTAGTTAGATTAACTAGTAAATTGCAAACCAAAATCTCAAAACTTACCAGCCAAACCTACAGAACTCAGTTCTAGGCAGGTGACAAAACGCAACCGAGCTGCGTATCGGGCTATCTATCATGGCAATTATTCCGAAACGTTGCAAGACGGGTATCACTCAGATCTCGTTACATTGTACGGGTAATGGGATAGATTGACGCCTATAGAAGGTCAAGCTAGTGGGTTATCTGGTAGTGGTCACTGTATTACACTGGGTCTTATCCCACTTCAATGTAGAATCCACGCATTCTAGAATGTAGAACGAATTTAGCTTGATATTAACGACATGTTAATTGTGTCTATACGTCTTGTTTCTTTGTGACTTATCGCTTGCTTTAACGGTGAAGGAAACCTGCATACCTGAGAAGTTCTCTATAGGAATTCTAAGGGCGAGTGAAGTCTACCAATCCGACTAGGCCAGCGTGGTGGACTAAAGTCTAATCCCTCTCAGTTGTAGAGGAGGCCCAAGCCCAATAGTGGAGTAGTAGATAATACGGAGCTGATATTATTATTTCTATTTTATTATATCATCTTTTTGCAATTGAATGAGACGAGGATGCCGCTCGCCTGATAGTAAGCGATACGACCGCCCATAAACAATAGCAAGCCCATACAGAACTTTGAATTATGAAGTACCGCGTGGCACTACACTGCGCTCGTCATCCTGAAACATAGGATGTTAAGTCTCACAATGCCCAGTAATTACGCTGGCTACAATGTCCTTTAAGCCCGAACACAACAGTAAACGCAAACTACTGCTTATCGGTAGAAATAGACATTGCGATGGTATCGAGACGGCCCCACGTACACGAGATCTACCATAAGTAAATCACGATAGATTTCACCACCATATAAATATAATTAAACACTGTTAGTTAATGTATTCCAAAACCCATCAGTTCACAATATCACCACTAAAACATGGCGCATCCACGACACGCTAAGATATTAACACTCTATCACAGCTAGTCTAGTTCCTACATAAATACATACAAACACGAAATTAACGAAATCTGTGTAGGTAACGCGGTGGCAAGCGGAGATATCCGTAATTATACAAACACTTAGCAGTAATCCTGAGACATCCAGTGTAATCCCGGAGAGCCTTCGTTTGCTCTTGTGAGATAAGGGTTGCTAGGGAAGGGAAATTTCCGATGATTCCGTATTTAAAAAAAAATAATATCACAATTATAATTATTTATCAGCATGAGTTTACAAATGGAATTGTAGTAGACAACATAGAAGAAAAAAACTTAAATCGATGAAAATGTTATTATTCTTAAAACTTAGAAGGAATCAAATCTTTAATAAGAAGTTACATAAATTCATTGTTAAGAGGACAATTACAAATATTTGTTCCATATGATAAGGTTGAAGTATGAGAACGTGCGCAAGGTGATCTTTAGGCCTTATTTTCTCGCTAGAATAGTTCTAGTCCAGCAATGGAACAGTATGATCTACGAGGCTCATGTTTTGGTCATCGTCACCACCACCCTATTTACCGTGTTAATCGAGGAAAGTATCCTCATTCATCAAACTCTCAATATTTATCGCCAAGTCTGGTAACCCCGCTCTAGATTTATTTATTTATTTATTTATTTATTTTAAGGACAAACAGTGGTAATTACATTAAAACAACTGAATCTTACAAACAACTAACAATATTTTAAATGCATTACCTTTAGTTGCCACGGCATGCATTGATATGTTGGAAAAAACAATTATAAAATATAAAATAAGTAACGTTAACAATCATAAAATTAAGGAACAAAAATTAAACTGTATTTAATGTTAATAGCTTATATTAAATAGGAACATAATGACCTTTACCTTCTATTTTGTAAATGATAAATTAGTTATATAGATAAAGCGGTAATCTGCCTCCAACCGGAATTATCCGTACAGAGTTCGTCAAATGATGCCCTCGGGATATCTCGGTCCCGCTCCCACGCGTTGCGTGCGAGTGAGACGGATGTAATTGAGATGAGCGTGTATTGGGCTTAATGTTGATAATGTTGGGTAAGTGTTACCAGGTTTGATGGAGTTTTGAGATTTCGGGTCTGGTGTTTAGGTTACATTTGATGTTGGGATTTAATGTTTGTACTCCATAAGTTTAATGAATCTATATTTAAGTGGATCCGAGATCTTTCTCACGCTGAACATCGGTTTATCAATGTTACTGCAACAACAAACCTTTAAAATGATTGAACGTCATCCAATGGCGGATTAAATACAATTTGATTTTAGAGACTCGCTTCACTTCTCAATGTCTAAAAATATGTTCTGTCACTTTTTATATAGGAAATTGAGTCTTCAGGTTTTTTTTTTGAGAGAATTGCAGTTATCGCATTCCTATTCATCGTGTACTGACGATTGACGACTCCTTGATCGTGCAACTGCAACGGCTCTAGAGAAGAAAGAATGCGAAAGAGAGAAGAAGGATTTTGGTAGCTTCTTGAAACAGCTATATGAGAATATACATATTAACACAATGTTGCTATGTCAATGTTGGCCAAACATGAATCCGTAAACGACAAATACTCGTAAAGCACTTCTTACTGAGGGAGAAAGCTTGCTGCACAAGTAATTATAATTTATTTATGTACAAATCATGGCACTTTCATAATATCGATTAATACAACGGAATTTGGAGGCACTAAGTTAATTGTATCGCGCATTATTTGGTATGATAGCTAGTCTTATAAAAACAAGATCTTAAAATCCAATTAAAATTGCAATTATGACACAAAGGAGCACGACTGCTTTATCGCATATAATTTAATCAACTAAACTGGGGTCAACACTCGCAATTGAATTAATAACAGACACGCCCTCCCGACAATATTACATAAATATAAACAAACATTTGCATGTTAGACTATCGCAATAACAGTCGTAAATATGCTTTAAACGAGTTGTCGACACACGCACGACCTTTAGTTGAACAACAGTTGTTTGCATCGATATTTAGTGATTGTATTTTGATATAACGATTTTTCTTCTCGTATTAATAGTTGTTTAGATATTAAAAACTCTATATAGTTATAAATATAATTCATAATCTTATGGACCCCCAAATCTATTAAAAGAAATTACCTGTTGATGTTTCTTGTTTCTTCTTTGTTATATTTTATTTGAAGATTTACTTTAATAGTTACAGAATATACATATTATAACCATTTTAATATTCTGAAATAAATAATATAAATATCTATAAATAATATTAATTAACATGCGCACCCCACTTTCTAAGCTCTGGTATTATATTACCTACAATAACTAGTTGGCAAGTAACCATAACGAAGTATTAAGTGTGCAAATGTCTGTAATTAGAATCAACTATTTCAACTTTAGAAAAATGAATACTTTACCAAAGAAGTGTATGATTCAAACCTTTATGCAAGATATTAGCTTTTCCCTACAATGAAAACTAGTAAAGCGTTGAAAAAGATTTTGATATTATGGATACTTAGCGGCAGCAATTACTTATCATCAATTGACACACTACTACTTCCCTTTGGTGCAAAAATCACAACAGAAACACAAACATAGTAATTTCTTATATTTACGCGAATGTGAGACTTTGAAATAAAACTATTTTGCGGATAGTATCGCAGTTTCTATATTATCATTTTTCCCGATGTTTCGAAGACTTTGCAGCCTTTGTGGTTTCATGAGTCCGCCCAGTGACCAAGCTGCAAAGTTTTTGGAACGTCGGGAGAAAATCAAAATATAAAAACTGCAATAAAACCCGCAAAATAGATTTAATTCAAACACAATCATGTCATACGACTGAAAGTACTCCGACTAATAGTCGCCTGCGTGTCGGAGGCCTTATCGATGTAATTTATGATACATTCCTTGAACCCACGTAATCAGATTCGACCAACAAATCTCAGATGACGTGCTATTAAAACATAAAATTTAAATTGCTTTGACAAATATACTATTGTAGAGATAAAAGATTAAAAAATTATGTTTTTACTATAAAACTAATGCTGAAAAGTCTCACCCAACTTCCCACAGTGAATCCTTAATATAATATCAACCCTGTATTATATACTACCCCACTGCTAAGCACGGGCCTTCTCTGCTACTGAAAGGGATTAGACCTTAGTTCACCACGCTGGCCTAGTGCGGATTAGTAGACTTCACATACCCTTAAAATTCCTATAGAGAACTTCTCAGGTATTCAGGTTTCCGCACGATATTTCCTTTACCGTGATGTTTCCTTCAACAATGAATCCTTACATAAACAATAGTTGAGATGTCGCCATAGCATTGTCTATTAGGGTGCGTTTATGTCGAAGTCAGTTGAGTTCTACAGATATTGGAAACCCACATAATACATAGAATAAGTAATCTCAAGTTAGTCCGCACGGCCCATTCAAGGCCGGCCCAGCTTTGGAAACTGACATGAAACAGCTCCACTGATGTAAATATTTCATAAAGATTGTCGGACATACAATATATCATTTTAAGTGTTTAAGGGCAATCATCTTTACTTACTGTTGCCATTCTACCTGCCTATAGTGATATGCCAATATTTTTATACAACAAAATTCTCAGTAAGACGTGTAAACATGTTTTTTTAGTAAACAATATAATAACTATATATAATAATGTAGTAAACATCGTGCGGTAACAAGGAAACCGATTGATTACATTTAATTATTCCGTTTAGTAATGGCTATAAATAAAAATGTTTATAAATTAATGTTCAGATATGTTTTAAACTACCTAAAAAAAGCAAGTATGACCGCTATTTTCTCAAAAACTACTAAACCGATTTGGATGGAATTGCTCTATGTAATTATATATTTTTCAGGGAAGGTTTGCATGTTTGTATTTTCTATTTCAAATGCAAATACAAAAGTTTATCAACCCTGTATTTTTAAATGTTATTTTTTTTTAATTTAATATATTACTTCACATGAATTTCACGATTTTTTACCACATCACATTTGTGAAAAACTCTTGGTGTGTAGTTACATATTTTGCATTTTTTCCAACCAGAACTGAATAGAGGTTCCGAAATTCGGGATTACTATTTTTTTTTAAATTAGGCACCTATTCGAAACGAATATTCAATGTGCATATAAATAAACATAAAAACACTAAGATGACATTGCAATAAACCTCTTAGCAAAAGGACTAGCCTATCATATCTGATACAAACTCCAAACACCGGGTTAATACTGAGCAGAAAAAAAAAATATCTACCCAAATCGGGGATCAAACTTGAGACTTCATAATGTCAATCGAACTGCAACGCAATTATAGTACCAAATAAAGTTTTATATTAATATTATATTAAAACCCTTGCAGTCCTTCCCACATGTTATAACTCGAGTATAATATTGAAATGAATCTACTTAACGGATTTGTTCGCTATATATTTTTTTTAATATTTACTCCTGACATTTTGAGGACTTTTTCGATCCGCGAGATTGACCATGCAGACCTACAAAGTCTTCAAAGCGTTCGAAGTAAAAACGAAACAAATTTGTCGCAAAACACCAGTAGCATTACTTTAATGTCGAATTTACACGTACGCATAAAAAATCCTTATCCAAGACATTAATATAAAAAAAATATGTTACAGAGGGCAACGCTCTTATTTTAATTGTGTCAATTATTATTAATATAATAATCTTTTGTTCTTTGTATGGACTAATTAATGCCGCGAATGGTCTAGAACAATACGATATAGCGGTATTAGGTATACAATTAAATTGTTTTTGAAGTGCACTTTTGATAAGGTATATAAACAATTGTTTGTGGTAGTCGGAGTACTACTGCCACGTGTAAAATGGCATTTTCTTTACCTTTTATAACCTATAAAAGATTTACGTCAACCGTAACGTTTTTTAAACGAATTGTGAAGTGCCTTTTTGTGTTGTCTATGCATCTCCAGTTGTTACTTTTGTATTAAAGTACAGTCTCATTTCGTCGCGTTATCTGCATCGTTTACTTCAGTTTGAAGCATGCCATTAACTGAATTGAAAATGCCAAAAGCGTTCCTCAAAGACTAGCCTCTGAGATTTAAAAGAATTCTTCCTTTTTTCTCAAGCTTTGGCAACATATCCTCTGTAGAATATACAGCGAAAATTACTTAATACTGATAATCCACTTACTGATTTACTCAAATCTCAGCAAATATTTCTCTCTTGAAATAATAAAACGATAATTTATCAACTTATTACATCTCTGCCTACCTCAATATACACGAGGTTATAAATATTGTCACTAGAACGATTCAAATACAGCATTACTTTTGAAACCGCGACAGTTGTGTAAAGTGGACCTCTCCGGGAGTGTAGAGGCCCTCGAGTGGAGAGCGACCCTTTGTGCCTTCATTTAACTCGCTTCTAGCTCGGCTATATTTAGCCTGAGGTCTATGCACAGCTATTACTAGATACTTTTGTGTGCAAATACGTCTGTATTAATCGCCGTTTTGTCTATTCTTCCAGTATGCAGGGCTAGTTGTGTTTTGATTTGAATATGGTAATATTCAGCGTAGGTATTGGCAATAAGTCAAGTAATAGTAAAGATTTTCTACGTTACGAAGTCCTTTTTTATAAAGCGCATAAAATAATCCTAGGTGTTGTTATATAACGGCTTTAAAAACTCATAAATAAATCGAAGTTTCCTTTAAATCTCTATTTGCGGTGAGTCATGCTGGTAATGTCAGTAAATTATTTAATTTTTTGCTCTGAATTTGCTACTTATTTATTTTAAATAATTAAATGAACGGATGTGATTTAGACGCAAATATATTAGTTTTTTTTAGTTAGTCTTAATTTTAGACAGTGCATCTCTTAGTTTTAATAAAATAATAATTATATTAATGTATAATAAATGTTTCTTTCTTTCTTATTATTTGCCAGTTTCCTAAGTGCCATCGACGGACTGTTAAGCCTCGGATTCGGTTCCAAGGAAAATATAAATTATGACAACAACTAATACTTGTATGTAGGACAATAATCACATACATGCAAATTGTATTAATAAAACACGTGTACAAAGTAATGTCCGAACTGGAATTCAACCCCTAGTTTCCCAGCTCACAGTCTACACACTACTGGATCGACACACATACTTAGCTTACGTTCCCTAATTAACACTGGACAAATCCGGCACGTAACTAATCTGCCATAATTGATGTCATAACGTAATCGGATAGTGAAGACTTTCGAAGGTCGGGGGGTATCGCCCCCAGTACAATTGGTTACATACACCACCTCCGCAAAGTCAAGAGTTCAGCGCTCTGACCAAATATTGATCCTGATTGCAGTCGTGGGAAGTGTCACTTCAAATTACTGCAGCGAAATATAAACTGTATAAATTGTGCTGGTGACAGGATACTTGTGTCCTGGATAGCGACCACTGTACCAAAGTAAAACCCGCCATAGTGACCAACGTGTTTCGCGTTCCAGAGTTAGCCCTTATACGTTCGGTTTCAAACAAGTAAGCATAACTGTGGAGACTGGCGAGAGATAAACTTCCCTCGTCAGTTGACACTCTATTGGGCCTCACTTCACTTCATAACGTGCAGTGGGGTCACTTTGACCGTATAAGACATATACCTATATGAAAATGAATGACGAGACGAGCAAGTCGCTCACCTGATGGTTACGTCTGTCCACAAATAGTAGTAATACCAAGACAGTACACAGAGTTTTGATATACAAAGCACTGGTTGATAATGCACCCTCGTCAGCCTTAAACATTAGATTAAAAATTTTGGCCTTTCTTTTTATTTCAACTCCACGATTACCAATGATTAGGCCATACGAAAGACCAACTACCCGCCATATCACAATGTCTCTTGGCGACAATGCTTCAGTTCATTGTAATGCATGATTCTGTTATTGCTATTTCAGGCAGATATGGCCACCATCAAACATCTTCATGAATTTGTTAAATTCCTTGAACGGCATCAGAACCGTTGTATCTTCGTCAAAGTTCTTCATTAGACGGTACCGAGAAGTCCACATTAGTTCCTCACGCTCTAACGAGTCACCGCCTTATTTCAATGATAATGACGATGATGTAACTGGTAATGACTTCGCGGAACAACTAATTGAACGCTACTCGCTCGACCAGTTACCGTTGACCCCTCTATTGAAAACTGTTGCTAAGTCTTCTATTAATGCACGTTTTGTTGTCTCCCGTCTATGGAAGGTCATTATCTTAGAACAATTAGGGCTTATACAGACATTCAAGTGGTTTGTTATTATAGTTGTATGTTATCGAGAAGTTGACGCAGATTTGGAATGTGTGAGCAATTGAATTCGGGGGGTTCTCGTCTCCAAAATACGTGTGAATTGCCTAGAAGGGGAAATTGGGCGTGATATTGAAATAGCTCTTAAATGTATCATATTAGAGACAGCTGATACAGCCTTAGGGATCAATTGGGGCATTAATTCCATCCCGATGTCCTCTTTTATGATAGGTATGAACTTTGAACTTTAACTACGCTACACATTGTTAATTGATGATATTTTTTTTAAACATTTGAGCAATCGCAACCAATTTGAATTGGAAAAAATTGACAAAAGAAATGATCATGGCAAATAGTAAGGACTCATAAATCATAGTTGCAATATCGGCTAACAATGTAGCTAGATAACATATGAATATGCTGGCAAACGCGGGTGCAAGTACAACTGACAACTGCTGGAAATGACAGGTTAAGGTGATGATGGCAATGGGGGTCCAAGGTAAAAGGATCCTGCGATGATTTTTAGTGATGGAAATTCGCATTCGATTCCGCGAATGTTACATTTTCAAACACAACTAGCTTTAGGTATTTGCGAATATTCGTTGCCCATAATCTCCTTCGTCATATTACGTAATTATAATTATTATTAACTATACAAAAATATATCATAAATATCTGTATTCAATGACCCATGGTTCCATAAATTTGATTGTTTAACCTTTAAAAATAGTCCTATACTTACGAACAAAGGATCTCACATTCGCAAAATTTGTATTTGTAAAAAAAAAACATTATGCATTCACATTAATATGTGACTGTGGAAAATCAAATATAATGTTATATCACTAGGTTTAATTAATTCAAAGCAATATTTTCATACTTCATGGAATTTTATTGTAGTAAATTAATAATATAAGAATTAACGGCTGAAAGGGGAAAGAAGTATCAAAGGAGAAATGCATCATCAATTGTATGTGCATCGTAAAGTTTTCGTTAATAAATATTTTATTACATCTTCACAGTTAATAGAAATTTACGGCTTGCAGAATTGAATAACAAACTGTCTAATTCATTATATTCCTACACATTACACATTTTACGCGCACAAGGTTAAACAATTTGTCCCGAGTAAGGACAGGATAACCTTGCCACATGTCGATATCTTAGATTTCAAACTAACCACAATAAACCGCTTCGAGTTTGTACTATGAATATATTTGAACAATAAAGCAGTAATGCCTACTCAGACTATGAAACCCGGGCGGTACGGGACTCAATTTTCAGATTGGAAGACCAAATATACGAGGTGCTCATTGCAAGTGTCTAACAGCGATTTCTCCAATTAACACCTTTTAAGATTTTTAGCTTCATTCTTTAATCGGGCGATTGTAAACAAATACATAATTCATCAATAAAAGCACACAATGGATTCAAACCTCAACCTCAGTCTCTGTAATGTTCTATTTTGCTAGCTAAAAAGCCTTGGCGCAAATACAATTATGGTATTATATTCCCACTTATCTGTAATTAGATGGCGGATGGTGATTGATGGTAGCCCGCAGGTCACCACCGGAGCGATGAACTGGTGAACTTGACACGCGGCGAGATGACGCAAGCCGCTCATTGTGACAGACAGCGGGTAATGAAGCCCACACGTGGGGTTAGAATGAACGGACGGTAATGATAATCGTCAAAGTAAACGACAAAATTATTTTGCCGATTTGTTTAGAGGTAAAAGTGACTAAATAGGTTTTGATGAAGGAACTGCAGTAAATATTAGAGCACAATGATAAATATAATAAAAATATGGTTGAAATCATTGCTTGAAAACACCGTAATGTCCAGAGTATAGTGTAGTTAACTCTAAGTATTCCATCAGTGCTAAACAAATAACTCAATTAATTTAGATTACATGTTATATTCCACTAATACAAATAATTATAAGATTTGTGTCATGTGTTCTGGTTCAACAAAATAGCTTTATATTTTTAATATTTAGGGTCAAGCCGACCCATAACACAAACGCGATGGCGAAAACCAACTTTCAAATTGAAATTAATGTGTAATAATTCACAAACTTTAGAATTTTAGGTTACATTTTACGTTTATGGACACGAAAAGCTTTTTAAACGGAGAAAAAACAATACATTTTTAAGCATTAGTATAAAAAATCGCACAATCTATTATCGAACATTTTAAATACAGATATCTTGTTTCACAAATTTTCATAATGCTTTGAAAAAGGTATGATGGTTGTATAATTATACAAATTAATAGTGAATTGAGAATGAAATAAAAATATCATAATTATTCAAATAATACTTTATTATACTATAGAGAAGATACGATATGAAAGGATCTGGAAAAGTCTGGAATTTGTGCACGATATGTCGATGAGCTTGCTCCCTATTACATCACGAATACACATGGCAAAAAGTGGGTAAACTAAATGCGCCTGTGCCTACACCTTCGGAGGTAAAGAGCGTAGGTGTGTGTTCAAATTGGGTTCGAACAATCTGTCCGTAAGGAAGTTTATTGAATAGAAAATGGAAATAGACAATGCGAAAGCCCCCGCTTAGCTCGTTTCTCTAACGAGAGGCTAAGGGCCTATTGCAAATAAATTTTATTTCAGTTACAGTGAGTTATCATATTAAACAAGTAATGTTGATATTACACATTTTTTTACAATTTATATTTGATACAAATTACAGTGTGACTTTTGTATTTGGTCGGCTTGTACATTCATGTCACGAGTAGCATTTACTCAGAAGTTGTGAAGAAGACTTAAGGGGACACATTAGAGATTTAATGTAAGACCGTGCGTGCTGTTTTGCAATGCTGTTAAATACGTACTGAAGCCGTCTTTGCGTCACAGCAATAATGCAGTCCGTGCGCGCACTCACACACGCTATCAACGAGGTAACAATCCCGCCGACAGCCATTTCCCCGCCCGTGCGCGCTTATACTTTATCCGAAACACGAACGTGTACTTCTCGTTCATTCTAACCCCGTTATTCTCGCTCCGAAGTACTCGTTGGCCGGTTTTGTTCCGTTGTTAGTTGTCAACGTAATGAACCATGGTTTGTATAATTTCGCCCGGTCTATTCTACGAAATGATTATAATGCTATTAGCTCGTATTATGATTGATGGTGGAATTGGCAGGAAACCACTCCTCGTGCGCATCCTTGCTAACCGGCCTGTATTGTGAGGTAAAATAGGGAATTGAAAACTCAATTATGGTACTATAACTTACTTATATTGTGAAAATTCTGGTATATTCAGGCGTGAAGCAACGGTCTGGTATGTTTGGAATAAATGTAGTTCATAACAGTTATAGAGGTTACTTTTTATTGCTCTTCTGCTTACCCACTTGGAGATTTAAGGCGTGTTTTTAAGTGGACTTTTTTGGTGCACAAACAACCTTTCAACAAAAACATTGTGATATTATGTTCCAAACATCTGTCATTAAATGAATTAATGAAATACATATTTAAAGATAAAAATAAAAACGTGACATCATCTAATTTGTTAAATGTTAAAGTTAATTTATTAATCACTTTTAATTAAGAGATCTTTGTGATGTTTTATAATATTTGTTCGCGCAAAAACTCCTCAGCAACTGTATTTTAATATCGCTATTAAAGATTTTAAAACATATTTCCTGCTTAAAATCATTGCGTACTTTATCTCAACTAACTCGGTAGCACAGATGTTGGTGAGGTCTGGACTTTGATCATAATATTATAGCTGGTGAAATATAAGCGTGATACAGCGATAGTCGCTACAACTGTGCAATGCACTGCGTTTTAAGAAAGAATACGTGTGCTGATAAACAAGTCCACAGCTTTGTCAAGCAATGTTAGACTATTTTTACACTCATTGATCTGACTAACAGGAGTTTTGGTATCAATTTGGGATATTTTTAAATAATACGGCTTTTCCCCCAAAAGGGTTTTCGTTATACATAAAAACTGTAATATTACAGTAGCAAATATGATACAACGTTCTATTTTAATTCGCCACGTCCGCGCGCAAAAACTTGCCCGCCCGGACCTCGAACACCTGTCGGGACAAAAAGTCGTGCAAAAACTACGTCATGGTGTACACATGGACACTGCATGGCGAACTGTTGCTGGGTGAACACTTGATTGCGTACTGTGAACGCTGAAGGATAGGCAGTAAATATATATTTTGTGTCGAGCCAGGAATAAAACCCTCGCTGATTCTATTGACTTAGCAAGAGACCAATGCTCAGAAAAATGTTTTACACATGGCCCATAATCTCTAAATCCATGCAAATCACTTCGATTCTTTGTTTCGTAAAATGACAAACTAACAAACACATTCAAATTAATAATGGTAATGATTACTTAAGAAGAATTGTTAGTACCTAGATTAAATAAACTGGAATTAACTTAATATCTTAATTATTCAAGCTTGGGCCGTTAAAAGTTGGATTAAAATATTAAACTGCATTAACAACGCGATTATAACACATAATCTAATGGATAAATGTCCAAAAATATAATTGATTTAAGAAATTTGATTATCTTAATTGTTATTTTAATCTTTCGTTTATTACAAAAGCAATCAATATTACAATTATATTCATTGCAGACACTTTAATGAATTATGTCGTCGGCAACATAATATATCAGCGTGCATCATATTGTATCATGAGGTGTTTCGTTTTATCGGACAACACTACAAGCTAACCATCAAACAATTCTAAATAATATTGCAACTACTAGAATAAGCTAAACTTGCATTATTACACATTATGTTCCAACCTAAACACTATTACACAAAACCAAGATCTGACCTTCACAATACAATAAATAGACCATTTCATCTCATAATACTGTTCGTAATTTCCAAACCAAATTACTTGTAAGGTAATTTACAGTTACTTCCCGACGCCAACAAAAACAAATATGAAAGGAAACTGCAAACGGAGCGGTGGTAAAACCTTGACTTTTTGTTATCTCCCGCTCGTCTGTCAAACTTGGCATTTCACGAGATGGCGTTTTCTAGTTTTGCTATAACATTTACGTTTTTGATGAATTTACAAGGAACTAGGCTATCGTTGTTGTCAAGGTTCAGAAATCCGAATGAGTACGTCGCCCCGGCTGAGATGGTGTTCCCAGAAGATATGAGTGATAAAGTATACAAGGATTTGGTTGAAGAAGTGCCTGATCTGCTTTATGAGCGTAGAAATAAAGTCCAATCTCCTGTGCACAGAATGAATCAGACTGAAATGCCGTATTTAATTTACTTGAAAACGCAGGACCCTGATATAGTAGAGCCGTATTATCCACAAGACGACGATAAACCAGAAGAAGAATTGCTACGAAGTATCCCAGAAGTTATAAGTGAAGCGACAATAACAGAAAGTACAACTGAAGCTACGAAGACTATGACTACGAACGCTACTACTGTAATCACACCGAGGAGACCACCCTGGTATACAGGTCCTCACATGGCTACATGCTACACCTGCGGACTAAATGCCAGCTTCATCCCCCGCAGCGATATCTGCCACGAAGCTTTTGAATCTGACGACTTCAACATCAGGTCTATGGCCAGATACTTCAGAACTAAATGCTATAGAAACGATGAGTATTGGGCGCAGAGAATAGAAGACTTTTGGTTCCGAGGCCGGCACTTTAAATTCGATTTAGGCTTAAAGAGGGGGTTGTATGGGCCCTATATGGGAGGATGTTTCAAACGATTCATGGATGTAGGGACGGTGTATACCCAAAGAGGTTGTAGGACTTGGTGGCCAGAGTACCGTCATTTTAAAACATTTGCGAGTCATAGATACACGAGACTTGAGGCTTTGTTAAAGCATGAGAAGAATGCTTGTGTGGTGAGTCCGCATGCGTCCCTAACTCCCTTCAGCAGGGGCATATCGTTGTTCGTGAGGTACCACGTGTGCGTGTGTGAAGGCAAATATTGCAATACCGCAGGCAATAGTTTTCATGATAACATATTTTTAATTATTTTAATATACGTAGTTGTCTAGATCTCTCTTTTACGTATTGCACATCTTTCATAAACCCACATACCCCATGGTGCGCGTTGATACCATAGACGGTATGACGTCACTAACCAAACTGCACTCATTAGGCGTTGTAGGCCTATAAAAAGTTTTAAGTCAGCAAAATAATTATTATTCTGTGCGTGATGGTAAGTCTAATACAACTTGAACTAAATGTACCACTGACCATACCTGGTTACCGTTAAGTCAAATTATAAAGGCAAAATACACAAGTGTAAAGCAGAGTCGATATTTTTTGCGCAATAACTATGGTTAATTACGTTAAAAAAATCTAACTGCGTTAAAAAAATTATATCTTGTCTATTTAATTACTAACAAAAAAAATCTACTTCACAGTCAATTTACCTAAAGAAATAAAGCATGATACAATCAAAACCTTAAAACGCCAGTAGCCAGTCCTGAAGACTCAATTAAAACAACAATCATTTAAATGGTGACCGCTTTTTGCCGTGTTTTTTCTACCATGACATCAGCACCAAGAGTATGCATATTCACAACACAGCAAAAAACCTGATGGGTGATAGCGGCAGAACCGAGTGGCAAAAAAATCGAATCACATTATAAGTACGCGGCAGGAATCGAAACAGTATGCGTGAGTGTTTTAAGTGATTAGTGTTTTGATTGTAACCAAGTTCCAGAAATGGACGAGGTTTATGATTGAATATGATAGTTGTTGATGGTCGTCAATACCTCGCTAGTCAGTAGAATACATCATGATTTGGTAAGATTAGCTTGCTTGTGGAAAGAATAGGAGTGATAGATGTTGATTCGTCCATGGGAATTGAGAGTAAAAATCTAGCTCCCATACTCGTTGAGACTTTTTCAAATCTAAGAATAATATTTGGATTGCGGCGTGATGACCTAGTTAGAATTACATATCTGCTTAGCAACTCCTGAGATCTACATGGGCTGCACAAGCCACTGCGGAGTTGATATTTTGCATTGACACTCTGACTAAACGTCTTTGATAAAATAAGTGCATCGAAAGATCAAGAATTCTGAACTAACAATACCCATACTATTGAGGCTAGTTAAGGTGTAAAGATTTTAACTTTTCACTGCGAAAATTGTCTGAAAACTATTATGATATCATTGATGAAGAGTATGCTTTTCAATATTGAATCGTTATTGTGCACAGAGTAATCTAAATATAATCAGAAATGTCACCAACTTTCTCATCCAGATACAATGATCTATTTGACATTGTATGACAATCCATAAAATGACTTACATAAGCCCGTAAACAAAGTAACTATTATTAGTAGTGTACAAACACACAGTATCACGTTACCCAACAGCCTTGGACGGCATGAGTCATGCAAGCCAACAGACCACTCGTCGCCTGCACGACTTTGTTGCTACGCTTATCGTTTGAAATATGATAACCGATATCTCTGTTGGTTTTGCATTTTCATTTCATATTATCTTGTCTGCAGTTTACATTTCAATGCAAACTTCTTGCCGTAGACATCCTTGAGACTTCTCACATTTTAAGTGTTTGGTCTCTTGTTATGGTAACTTAGGTATCATCTTCTGTATTTCTTCCTTCAATCAGTGCTTAAGCGCTGTTATGTTGGTTAGAAGGATATGGTAGTCAAGAAATGACTTGGTATCACGCTATTTATTTTCCATAACTCAAAATTCTCCTGGCTACTAAATTATTTATAGGTTCTCGTGTTTTTATGTATGTTACGTCGCCAATTTATAATATACAATAGAAACATACTAACAATCTGCTAAGTTACTCGTGTAAGTGTATACATATGCCTATATTTTACTATTTAAACCATTTAAACCATTTATTTCTCTACACACACATAAATACAACAAAAAAGTATAAAAGAAAAAAAAAACAAACACACACACACAGTTAACAATACCAGGCACAAAACTGATTGCTTGCACTATGTGTGGTAGAAGGGATACCAGCTCAGTATACGCTGCAAAACAGCACTGATTTTCAGCTGAACCCCACTGTTATTATAGCACAACAAATCTTTTTGAGTGTACGGTCAGCTACAGCATACAAAGAGATTATACATATATTGGGAATAGTGCAACATTAATAATTATGGGTACAACAGATAATCACATACAGAACACGTATTTACATGACATTGAAACAGTTTTTTTCGATTAATAAAGAATCATATAACCCGTTGAGTCACTACATTGGGCAAGGTAGTTTTTGAATCTTTAAAAATTCCCTCCGAAGATGTTCTTTCAGAGTATGCAGAGACATCCTTTTGCGAAGAGGTGGAGGAAGGTCGTTCCAGATCTTAGAAGCCGCATACTTGAAACTACCTTTATAGCCTGCTGTCTTGTGTCGTGGAATCACCATATCGTTTGCTTCTCTACTCCGTGTATTCCTCTCGTGGATATCTTGCAACCATCCTAGCTTGTTAAACAAGTATTTGGGATCTCTGCTTTGTACAATTTTATGAACAAAACAAGTTAAATGTAATTTACGACGAGCTTCCATTTTTAAAATATTTTTTTCATTAAGAAACGGTGTTACATGAGTCCTTGTTGGTATATTAAAGCAATATCGTGCACAAGCATTTTGAACACGTTGTATTGCCTTTTTAGTAATGCTTTGAAGTCTGGATCCATACACGATGTCACAATAGTTGAACTGTGAAAGAACGATTGATTCTACGAGTGTTCTTCTGACTTTCTCCGAAATGTACTTTCTTATACTATAAAGAGTTTTCAAACGGAAAAAGGCATTACGAATCTTTATGTTGATGTGTTCATTATAGCGAAGCTGACTATCCATCAATAAGCCCAGATTGTTAGCTTTTTGTACTCTAACCAGTTCTTGGCCTTCAATTTTGATGCATGGAGATTTTAATGCAATTTTATTACACTGTAATTTAGTACCCAGTAACATGTACTTAGACTTAGAGGCGTTTAAGACTAGAGTATTCTCACTGGCCCAACCAGATACCAAATCAAGATCTTCGTTAATCCTCTTCACTGACTATGCACTATAAGTCATTAGAGTCTTCTACAAAACAAACATGAGGCTCATTATGAATGCAGGTTCGACATTTATTACCTGCACTGTCATATATCTTAACTTTGAGATAATATATATGTCCAAGAGACACGAGGCAATATATTTTACACAAATATTGACACACGCTCGTTTAATTTGCCATTAATCACGTATTACAAGTACATTACGACATATAACATATGTATTAGTTATCTTGTATGATACTTTATATATTTATTTGTACATTTAATACGAAATAAAATGATTATTCGACTTAACGGGGGTTTGAAAAAACCTTATTTTTCATGTTATACTGTTTATCAAATTAAAAGTATTTATTTTACGGTATTTCACACAAATTTTAATTCCGACCTACTGCATTATTAAAGTGTCTTCAAATCGAAAAACTTACACGAACTATTTTATTTTCTCCTGGAAATCGAAGCCTTACGATTCGTAGTCTAAATACGTCTACGAGAGACCATTCAGGAATAACGGCTGGTACCGCGTCCGAAATGCCTTCAACCAGTTTTAATCAGTCCTGAAAGTTTCAGGTCCACTAGTAATAATATTCTATTAAGGTACCCAGGCTCAAAGTCTCTAATTACCTTATTTTATAAATTATCCCCTAATCGCGGCTCTCTTTGCGTTATAGTATGTTTCCAAGAGTAAAAATAACATAACACGACACTTAGTGATAATATAGCTTATTATTAATGTCGAGTTTTTAGAATCGGAATAACATTTCCTGATACTAACGCATTCAAACACTCTTTAGTTATATTATTAGCATGTATTAAAATATTTCAATAAAAAATGCATTTTCCGATGTAATTTCATTCATATAATTCGTAATATAGTCATTTTCCGTGTTGCTAACTGAATTGTTTCCTCAGTATTCAGATAATTCTTAATATTATATTATGTCATAAAACGCAATTATTATTGTATAGCCATGATTCACATGTTTGTAACACTCGATGTAAACAGGAGAATTAACGAATTGATTTCATTTTCCTATTAGACCATATGTTTCCAACGCGATAAGAACAAATATATGTAATTAAAGGAACAGATATAGCCAATAGGTTGTTTTTTTAAGATTAGTTATTAAACAGTGATCCGACAGCAACTGATATCTGTACTAATTTAAATGATTGAAGATTTTGTTTGTTTTTTTTGAAGGCGCCAGTTTCTGGAACCTCCTGTGTGGTTCTGAAAATTGTTTCTTTTATCTACTTTCACGCTACGAAAGCAATAAGGAAAAATTAATGTTTTTTAGCTTAAGGATAAATTCAGTTGCATTTTGTTCACATCTCATTTTATAGCACTTTTTTTTAAATCCTAAAATGAAATATACTTATACTTAACTTAAAAGAATATCGTATTAAACGGTGTTCTACTTATCGAGGCTCGACCTTAAACATTAAAGTCGAAGAAGGTTCTAGTAACATTAGTCATTACCATAACAGTAGCAGCTGTATCTGGGTCTAGACTAGACCGCAAGCGACCGCTGTAAGTAGACCTATGCAATTAGTTTCGCCGTTTGACATAATGACGACAATGGTGGCGCGTGCGAGTCAGATTATATCGGACGTTAAATAAACTCTATGAAACTTGATATAGAAACAATGAAATGTAATTAAAGCCTTGACTTCTGTCGTATTCAATTCAAATGTATGGAAAATGTTCGTGTAATTGATTTTTATTGGTGCTGTTGGTTTGTTGTCAACTTTTTTATAATGTGAAGTAATTTTTCCAATTTTAATATATCAAGGTTAAATAAGTACATTAAATTACCTAAAAGATGTGATGATAATTCCATATAATATTTAATCATTCAAACATTTACCCATCTTTTTTAAGGGGTAGGCAGAGGCGCAACCCTTGCACCCACTTTTCAAGAGTCTTCCATCCCATGTTATGATTTGGGCGAACCTATCGCAATATCAGACACAAATTCCAAACTCCTGGCTAATATTGAGTAGAAATCCCAATATCATTTGACCCGCCCGGGATTCAAACCCGAGACCTCAGCGCGTTAGTAATATTTCGTAAGTACAAAATAAATAATATGCTTTATATTTTACAAATCGTTCATATTACTTCACATTTAGAATTGATTCAGAAGTTCTAGAAATGTCTCCATACGAAGTCATACATTTCGCACAGATTCGTGTTCATTTAATTCCATCCACGTGTCACTCGCGGTCGTGTCAATAGTTATTGTGTTTCTATTAGCTACAATTTCTTTCGCCGGCTCGAGTGTGCGGTCACTTATATCTTACATCTGACAATTCATACAGAATAATAAGTGTCTTCAGTTGTATAGTTTGTTTATTTTAGAATTATGTATTCTACCCGTACTTCGCGATCTTATCCTGCATTGATCAATACAAAGTATGAGACGTATAATAATATACCTATTTGTTTTAAAAGTTTAAAAGTAAAACCTCAGTTAGACGGAGCATTTATTGCTAGCAATTCTCTTCTTGCGTCGTTCTCCTCAGTTCTGAGGGTCATGACCACCTCTCACCAGCTTCCGCCATATGATGATACGCAATCGATCCCGACAATTGATTGCTAGCAATAAACATATGCAATTATTGCTAGTAATCATTGTTTTTTGAATATCTGTCAAAACTCAAACGACTCGTTATACGTCAACGCATACGAGAATTACCTCGCCATCTTAAGACGAATAACTTTTTAAACAATAATTATTGCGTATGGGTAGTGCTAGCGGCGATAGCCTAGTTGGGTGTGGAACGGACTGCCAAGACGAATGTCCGCAGGTTCAAATCCCATGAGCACACCTATAACATTTCAAAAATTATGTGTGTATTCTTTGTGAAGTATCGCTTGTTTTAGCGGTGAAGAAAAACATCGTAAGGAGACCTACGTACTCGAGAAGTTCTCTATGGAAATTTTGAGGGTATGTTAAGTCTACCAATCCGCATTAAACCAGCGTGGTGAATTAATACCTAATCCCTCTCAGGAGACTATTGTCTACCGAGAGGGAAGGCCTGTGCCCAACAATGGTATAGTATGTGATACAGGGATGATATTGTTTGTTGTATTGCTAGCGATAATTAATTCTAAATGAGGTTTAAGCTACAGAGATACAAAGATTTTATATTTCATATGATCTTACTCTCTGATCGCTATTTGGTTCACTGATTATGAACCAAATAGCGGTTAACACAAATATTTTTTTCATGTCCTCATATTACATAAAACCATAATTCCTTGCAATACGCGAACTCTGCACAAGTTCTCCACCGGATGTTCCAGATAATCTAATGGACAGTTACACCGAAGCTTGCACCAACAGCGTTATTACCGACTTTTACTACAATTAAGAGAATATTAACAGCATTTCCTGTGAAGTTAACAACGTAATTGCGCCCAACGCTCGGTACTCACGTCCTGTTTATAACTCATTTAACCACATTTCACTACAATTCCATTTTAATTGGACCTTGTAAATTAAACGTGTTTGGATTTGAATGGAGTCTCTTCAGTTAATGAAGGGCGAATTTATAAATATAGTTTTCGATAACAGGGAATGCTGTTCCTTATGAAACGATTTTATTTTTTCTTCTAACTCAAGAGGCACTCACGGTCATGGTCAAAAAAATATCGAAGCTTGAACATTATTACTAATAAAATACTAAGAAAATTAAATAAATTGCTTATATATCAAGATATTATGTCCTTTTAATAAGTACATTATGAAATCAACACACTCGAAAACATCCAACTTTATCATATCTGCATTCATTCATTCTATTTATACTTTAAATCAGTACCAAGCCTGTAGGTACTCGGAGTTGTAAACACTTTACCCCGTGCTGTGTGTATTATTAGACTTAAAATGTAATGATAACGAGCGCAGTACTATGCCTTATATGTGATTCAATGTTCTGGGTGGTGTTAATACTATTTATGGGTAGGTAATATCGCTTATCTTCATACGAGCTACAATCTCGTCTCGCCAAACATTGATGTCAATATTTTTAACAGATATTTAGAATTAAACACACATCACGCATTTATCTCCGAAGGGGTATGCAGAGTTGTAACCAGTGCACCTACTTTGCGCGTGTGTGTTCCGGTCCCATGATGTGATAGCGATCCTATCGCCGTATCGGGCACAAATTCCAGACTTCGGGTTAATACTCCAAAAAAAAAACAATATCACTTTGCCCCACCCAAGTTATTTGGAACGAGTATCTGATTTTTCATAAGCTCCAATTATAGGACATATAAACTCCAAGTGTAGGTCCGATTTCGCTTCTGTCTAATTATGAGCGTGAATGTGTTGACATCTCGCGCGTCCCTTCCGCAGTCCAAACGCTCTGGAACCGTATGTATAATACAGGACAAACAGACGGCAACAAGTGACACGGTAAACAGCGCCGAGCGAAGCTATGCTTGGAATCCGAAGTCACACACTAGCTGTAGGATACTAAACAATTATATAGGACATTTGATTTAGATTGTAAACTATGTCCAACATAGTTTTTTTTCTATTGCTTTGAATGACGAGTCGAGCTTGCCGTTCGTCTGATGATGAGTGATACGACCGCCCATAAATAGTACAAACACTATCTAACACCTTGAATTACTAAGTATTGTTTGGTATTCCACTTCGCTCATCATTCTGAGATAAGAGATGTTAAGTCTCATTATGTCCAGTGTATAGTAGGGATACCGCCGTATTAGGTACACTTTTTTCATATAAATACGGAATCCATTCAAATGCCGATATATTTCTTGGAATATCAAACCGCTACTGTGCACAAGAGTTTAAATAAATTTTGAAATTCTAATCATTGGAAAGTCTAACCTTTTTGGTTCAAAATAGAGAGCAAGGGTTTTGAAGTACCCAGCCCACTCAAATTACAGTCGGTAAACAAACTCAATATAATATAGAGGCCGCGTTAGCTGAGTACTTCGAGCACATACACGTGTCTACAAACGCCTTGTTTATTCTGTAATCTTGCATCAAGTTGTCTATAGTACACCATGTCATAACGTCCATGCATCTCACACTCAACTTTACACCTTCACTCCCCCACTTACAGTCTAATTTCAATCGCTATGTTCGTGTATTTGCATGCTTCCGTACTGATGCAGAGGGTAGTCCATCTATTTGCCTCAAGCATACGAGTCAGATTTTATTACAGTCAGCTTTTGGTCTGTCGATGTGTGTTTTATGGGTTGATGAATCCGCCGTTTATGGCGCTGTTTATTTTGTTACGTAATTACGCTTCCTGCGCCAGTGGGAAAGGCGAGCTACTGGCATCGTGTCAGTGTTAGTATTCTTTTGTATGTTATAACTAACGTCTCAGTCTGAGAGGCAGAGTGAGGCGCAACTACTTCACGTAACAGCCCTCCGAGCTCAAAATAATGTAAGAAAAGATTTTAATTAAGAAACCGGAGAAGATTGTGCAAAATCCTCTTTTGCGAGTATATCAATTAAGTGTCTAAACAAAATTTTTAAATTCTCTGTATCATGCACTATAAAGTTTATACTTTTAAACTTATTTTGAAAAGAGCAACACTAGAGTTGCGTGCCCGTTCTTATCTAGTAAGAACTGCATTTCGAACTGGTGGTAGAGTTAATGTTGACGGAATCTTAATAATGTACACTATTGAACAATTTCAGAATAATTAATCTTATTTCATTTCATTGAGAAAGGAGGCTTATCATCATATTGGTGATTTGCAACCACGGAAACATCACGTAACAATGTTTTCAATTGAAGTCGAAAATATCATAAAATTCATTTCATGATTAAACAGTCGAACCTCCATAATTTTAACATCATAAGTATTATGAAATGTCTCAAGAGGATATTTGTATCTTAACAAGAGCATTAAATAATAATTTTATTATATCCTTGAGTTATGCACGCATCGAAGTCGCTTCCCACAATAAATATCCAATAATAATTGTAAGTTATTTTTGCTGAATACAATATTCGGGGAAAATCTTGCTTTAAAATTACCATCATCAGCCACAGTCCACTGCTAGACACTGTAAGCAGAAAAGTACCAATTCTATATTTTAGCTCACAACAATTGTGTACAATTTCATCCAAATACGTTCAAAAATAACTGAGTTAACAATGCAGGTAAAATCTTCACAATAATATCGCATGTATAATATTAGTGGGATATGATAATTTGCAACAAAGTCCGTCATTCTCTAAGTATTCTACGCTTGCGTAGTGAGGTTACTAAGGATGTCGCGTTTAGACCAACGGCTTCCTCATCACATAAAACAATATTAAGCATACATAATTCCCGCTGTGGATACACTAAGTTTGTTGCGTGGTAGCCTAACATTGTATACCATAGTAATCTTTTCCATTTAGTAGCTTTGAGTAGAGTTGTTGAATATTTTTCATTGAAAGATGTTGGAGACAATTAATTCTGCTGATGGTAACCATAAATTTCTATAAACAGTAACATTTAGAAACTCAACTATGTCCAATATACTGACTATAATGTCCTTCAAAGCACGAACTATTGTACTTGCACCTGATATAAAAATAGTCCACCACTGACTCCTGTATGCAAAAACCCTGTCTTTTAGAAATCTGCTATAACTTCATTCTCAGTAAATCAACAAGCCATTAAATATATAAGGTAAGACCTGATCAGTGTATAGAGCTTCCCGCCATGCATCACATCTCCGACATCCTGCGGACTTCCTCGCCGAGAGTCAATATGGATTATAAATATTAAATGCGAGATGACGCCGCGTGACTTTAATACTGATATGGTGTATTTATATGTATTATAATGTAATTTTTCCTCGGACTGTAAGTAGATCCTAATCCACTTTTATTAATCTCCTCATGCGCTTTACACAGGCCGGTTAAGTGGTTATCATCGGTCGGCGATGAATCTTTATGTTGTCATATAAGATTCCTCGAGCATTGAAGATGTTTCGCCTCAGGGTGAACTGATAGTGTTTCAATTATCCCCTATAAAAAAATCTAGCATATTTAAAATTCGAAAGTTTGTGAAGAATCCAATAGTATAAACTCATACACACAAATCACGTCGTTATCTCTTCTCTCTCTTAGCCACTTTTCGCCTGAGTGTTTCGTCCGATTATGTGGGAGCCAGCGTATCGCCATGACGAGCATAAATTCAAGACTGCTGATACTGAGAATAAAATAACAGATCACTTTGTCCGACCTGGGATTCGAACATGGGACCTCAAAGTGGTGTCGTTCTGCGCACCCATTACAACTATGCCACTGAGGCGCTCGGCATTAACACATAGGTCAGCTTATACCCTGGAAAAATGTTCAGTGGTGTTTTTTGCGAAATACAGATCTTATGTACACGAAACCACAAGAAAAACTTGTTTCACCGAATAATTATCTCGTGGTCATCATTTACACTCAAGTGCAGTGTTCATAAATTATAGAACACAGAAAAATAATAGAAATATTCATGTTGTTTTTCGAGGTTTAGACCAAATGTTGGCGAGTTTATAAATAATTTATTATGCATTTGTGAACCATGCATCCTTTTTTCTACAAAATTTGAAGTCAAAATGTGGAAACAAACAACGGAAAAATAATAGAAACATCTCGTTGTTTTAATTTTAATTTATTCATTTAATAATACCGCGATTTAAAAATAAAGTGTTGGCTACATTAAAAATATGTTTTCGTCATTTCTAATTATATGCTAAACTAGTATGCAGGTTTCGAAAAAAGAGCAGAAAAACATCTTGTTTTGAACACATAAAGTTTAAGCAAATAAGTTTTCTAGATGAAGCATTATACAGTGTGTGAAACAACCATCAGCTTCGGATCCTATTTCCTAAATCCACCACCTAACTGCATTTGAAAATAAAACAACAGCTCTGAATTCGATGCTGTCATGATCTATCACTTCGGAACAGTTCGGATAGAAATTTTTACTATAAAAAAAGAAACTTTACCGTTACTCTTTTCAAAACTAGTTTAGATACAATAGCTACAATGTCATTTTTTAATGTCGAATTTTATAATGAAACTATTCTCTCTGTATCTCTTCTTCGAGCCTTGGACTTTTCACAAACCTCCTGTTACTAAGCCGCAAGAAAGTTTAATATTGCGTACCGTCGCCAGCGGCCTGTTGCCATGGTTACAGTTTTTGCACGCAGTGATTCGGCAAGAGCCTTGACTCGCCAAGTTTTTTGCACCATTATGTCATGGGTCCGGTGCCTACACTCAGTTAAACAACTATTATTATCTGCTAAATAATTTTTACTAGGTTTCAAACTTATCTGCCATTCAACACTGAACTCTAAGTTCGATACAACAAGGTGCAAATTCTAAAACGGATTGTTTTTCTAAACCACTTTTTGTGATATACAAAAAGCATTGCGAATATTTCTCTTCGTAAAGGATGGAGTAATGATGGAACATTTCCTTTGATGATCATGTTTTGTTTTTATTCTGTGTAATTTGGTGTTGCTATACATCCTGTTTGAGTGAAATTATAGAGGCGCGATGATATTTATGAATATTGAACGGTTTGTTGTAACAGTAATGAATTAACAAGTTTATAATCGTTATAAGATTTCATCATTCCATGGTTATTTAAATAAAGCCCACTGAACTTAACGATCCAAAGTAAAGATAGTCATTAGAACAAACATTGATAGAAGACTAGTGAAGAAGTAAGTTAAATACTTGATGACGATGGTTACCAACTAACAAAATAAGTTTAGGCTGTTTTCCTGAACTTTAAAGGGTTGGATGCTTTGCTTGGACCCCGTACTGACAAAATAGTCAACAAAGCTACCATTCCAATTATCAAACTCGTACCATCCAAAGTAACCATCCAATCAATTCAATACAATGTAGTCAAGCCTGCCCAAAAACAAGACATTACCACCGATCACTTCTTGTAAAGAATATTGTTTATATTCATCTCCTACAGAAGTTTGAGGGGAAATATTTACATAAGGTGAGTATGTATGTGCCACATTCACTATTAATCTTGCAACATTTAGCGACAATGCGCGTCTCCTTGGAACGAGCGGAATTCTAATGAGCAACACTATTTATGACGTTAGGTGGCGATCACACGTACCACTGAGCCTCGAATTGTGAGGCCGAGCGCTAAAATCGTCATTAGCATAATAACACTATTAAAGCTGCAAATGAACAAATAAAAGTCGTGGTAGAAGGCAAAGTTGTAGAGACATACGGCCTTGGTCTGATTATTTGGTTAATAAAAAACCTGCCATAACCTTCAGAGAAGATGGCTAATAAACGTAAAGGCATTTGCGAAAAAGAGCGATTTAAAAAAATATATATTGAAGAAAATGTAGTGACAATATTGAGAATTTGATGCATCGGTAATTTGTTGATAATGAATGGCAAGTGACGAAGGAAAATACAGCAAAACTGAGTGGATTATTAACGAAGACGTTCTTTGACAAAATATTAACGGTAATTTTTGAAACTGGGTTCCAAAGAGAAGTTTGACCGAAGATCTTGGTACTTTATAAACTCGTTCTATTCAAATAGGAAGTAGACATAAAATTATTTATAAATATTTATTGGAATTCATAATTACGATAGCTCAAATTAAAAAAAAAAATTACGTCATTTCCATTTCCTCGACTATTTGCGAAACACAAAGCAATATTAAATTTTGTTAAGTAATACTACTTCAAAGTACGTATGCCTGGTATTTAAAATACAATTTGCGAAGCCACGGAATCTTGAAAGTTACTTAGAGTTATTTTGTCGCGTTCACAGTTAAATATAAGTGGTTAAGTTCTATGTTCAGTTAGTGGCAGTTGCAATAGTCCTCGTCGTTGCATTGTTAACTTTTGTAGAGGGCAATTCTCGAAAGTGTTTCTATTTTCTACCGTTTACAATATTCACATTTATTTCAGCTTGATAAACTCAAGTAACTATAAAGTTTGTTCACTAAGTATTTGCTCGTCAAATTGTTAACATGCTATTTAAAATACGTACAAAGGTAGGTCTCTTGTATAGATAGTCTGTTTCAGTAGGTATTACAGCTTTGTCGATTCCAGCCACCAAAAAATGAGCTTAGACCTGTTTGAAAAAATTTAAGACATTATAATTATTGGCCATAATGAATCTAAGGGTTTTACTTTTAATGACAAGTGCAAAACAGTCCCTTGTAGTACTTACTTTATCATCTTTTTTAGAATCATAATCGACAGTGAAAAAAACATCTTAAGGGATAGCGTGTAGGGTACCCTCTAGTGCTCTTACCATTCATAATTTATTTTGGAAGTTTTCTTTTAAATTACAAATACTATTCCAATAGGAACCAGACCTTACCAGAGCGTCGCATTGTGTTCATAGATCAATATCGTTAGTTTGGAACTGATTGCCGACTGATACGCCGATAGCTTTCAATGGAACAATGGAGCAACTATGAGCAACATTATTTGAATATGTTTGTTGCCAAGCTGTTTTTAGCCTTGACGAAAATGGTAACGAACTTTTAGTTTATAGGGATTCTAACTTTAAAGTCTTTAGCTAACAATTAAGATCGATAGATCTTATGCCCTTTACGAAGGACTTTTGTGAATGGTAACACCAAACTCTAATAATCTGTTAACATAAATAGATCAGTTCGGTGGGTTAATTCGATAAAAACGCCGTAAATATGCTTTACATATATTTCCTATAAACAAAATATGGCTTGAGATTCAATCCTCTTTTCATTATGACCTTCTCTGTATAATGTTTTTGTAAAAACCGTGAATTTATCCGAGAATATTGTTATTCTCGGATAATGTTATTGTTACCGCTACCCCAAAAACCTGTCTCTATATATCCTTTGCTACATCCTAAATACTCAAAGTTCTGCATTTGATATTAAACAAGAATAAAAAATCCGACCAACGGATTGATTTATCCGAAAATCGATTCCATCACCTCACGTATCATTTAACAAGTACTATTGCACTAAGAGTGAGGACATCCTCTTACTTGGAGGAGGTAATTAGTATTCCTAGAATGCGTGGTTATCTAATCTCACCATTTCTTTTGTTAAGAAGCTGTTTATGGCTATCTTATGTAACTATTGAATGCAAATGAGTTTTTTATCTTCTTTCGAGGAATTTGCATCGTGTGTGCAATTGCAATAATGGCCACACAAAACGATATTGGCAAATATTCAAAGGCGATTGATGACGGTCAAGCAGCCGTTAAAACTAATGCAAATAGATTCAATGGTGTTGGACAAAGCCAGGTGGAAGAAAGAGAATGAGATTAGCAAATTACCTTTTGATAATTCCTTCGATTGCCCATAAATAGTAGCAACACCACGCAAAAAGTAAAACACAGTACAACACTACTGTTATTCTAAAACATTTCATAATCGGGTATTTGACTTATTTTTATTTATAACTTTTACAAAATATGTGCATCGTATAAATTCTAAAATAAAAGAAATCAAGCGAAAAATTTACAAGTTATAAGCCATTTCAATTAGGTAGTAGGGGTGAGTGTCAAAAAACAGAAAAGGAACGAAATACTTGCATGTGACATCAGCAGGCATTGGGCTGTTTGCGAAAGAAAGAGATGGAGCGATATCCCCACTCCACGCCCACTCCTACACGAAGCAATATTTGAAATTTGAGTTACTGCCTCATTTCTTATCGAATTTTAATGCTGTTTTCACACAAGGATTCATTTTTTAAACTGATTGCCGTTACATATTAAAAATACACAATCTCAGACCTTGCCAAATACCCTATAAGACTCATATCACAATACCCATACATCTCATAATGTTTAAACTTGCATACAGCTTGGTAGAAATAGACAAAACCTTGCCACCAACGGACTCAGTCTCGCCTAACAACAATATTAATACGTGAGAACAGTCACGTACAAAGTTGATATCATAAAAAATGCAACTGACGTTGATATGTGTTCAGACAGCGACCGTCGTAACAAGCAAAAAATAATGAGCCGTAGATGACGTCAAATTCATCATACCCATAATGAATACTAAGGATACGTTAAGCTAATAGGGTCAAAGAATTATAATTGTGTCTAGAAATGTTATAGTATTCGCCAGAGTCAAGAGTTACAGCAATGTTTGCTTTTAAGGTGCAATTTAAATTAACATAATTCAGTTAAAATACCTTTGTTATGGGATTTTAAAGGAAGTCAGCATTTTTTTTGCCAAACGAATGAGAGTGTTGTTGGTAAAGCAGTCATTGCCAGTAAACTTCGTTAATGCCAGAGGATTAGTCGTCATAACAGCTACTAAGGGAAGTATGTAATAAGGATTTCGAGACAATTTGACTTATTACAATCTCTTTAACTACACAAAACATACTTATTCCTTAATACTCATAGCATCACGCCTTTTTCCTTTTCAGGGTAAGTATCACATCCACGTTTTTCCAACTATGCTAGGTTCCACATTATAGGGGACAAGCCTTTGCTGTACCGGCACAATTCCACGCTGGTACTAAGCAGAAAACTACCTCCCTTCAGGCGTAGCAAGTTATGAAAAGCTCAATAAATATAATGTGAGAAACGAAGCAATCAACGTCAAGTGTTAATTAAAAAATGTAACATTTTTCAACAAACTCATCCCGCGGTGTGACGTCTCCCCTACCATCATTACTCGAACGGAACCCGACACCGGCGCGGCCGCTCGATCGAGATACTCACTAATTGAAACACGACACTACACGGAACGAACAAAGATGCCTTTATAAATGTGGTTTTAATAAAGTATGAGTTTATTTGGGAATTTCGTGCTCAGTTTACGTTTATTTTGGATCAAATTTAGAGACAAATAAGAATGGATGTGAAGAAATGTTTAGTGTTGTTGGATTGTTATAAGACGTGTTCTTTACAAAATAACTATTCCTCTATCATTATTTTCCAATGTGGAGTGTGCGTTTTCTAATTATGTGTTGACTGACTAACTGACATAACATTTTCATTGATATGCCTGGAGCTAACCATAAAATATGTGAAAAAACTCCCAATTCCTATCATTAACTAAAATATAGGACTCTATAGCTGATATATGCTGTCATCAGCCCAAGAAAGCGATTCATTCAACAGCATAACATAAAATCATAACCCAAAGAAACTGATAACAGACAATAGACATTCGTCTTTGTCCAAACGAAAGAATCACGAACTCCAAAAACAATAGTCTTAAAAAACTCGTACAAAACCTCTGACCCATCACCTTCCATTTATTTGAACCATGTGATTCACAAACAAACGATATAGTCAGCGGAGCGTGAACAATAAATTTAAACCATACTCGTTTAGATTTCGGACGTAATGACGAGCTTGGGCACGGCGAGATCTCCGCTGATAAACGAGCTAACGCAGTTGGGTTTGGTAGAATATTATATCACGTACGCGAATATGATGTTGGCTTGAAACAATGTGGGTTTTAAAATAGCCTGTTCTATAAACAAACATACAGTTGATACAATTGTAGTTTTAGTTGTTATGTTGTATGTATTGGCACTTAATAATTTTAAGTTCCAGGAAGTGTTCCTAGTTTTTATGGACTGTTGTAGTGCTGGTCAAGAAACCTGCTCGTCATTCAATCATACAAAAATTGAAATAGGAATGTAGTGAATTGAATAACTGTAATCAAAGTGAATACCAATTTCTTCGTCAACATGCGCTCTACCGTTGACAAAGATGAAAAAACCTGAATTTGAAAAATGATTCCACTTCTCTTTTTTTACTAACGTGATAAAATGGATATAAAAAATGCTCAGAGATCACTGTAGTGGCTATAAATAGGGCGAGTAACGCAGGCGCAATTCAAAATTTTTTGCACCTCCAAAAACCATTTTTTTACACTTCCAAAAACGAATAAATATCAAATGGAAAATCCTTAGAATATTTAAGGCTTTAGATTAGTTCATACTGGATCCGTGGAAACCTTTCTATATCTTTCTATAATTACCCTGGATATCTAATTGTCGAAAATGTGTTATATTAAACAATGTTAAGACTGACGTAGCTGCAAAAATAGATATTTTAAATAAGTACAAATATTTTCAGACAAGCTAGCTATTAGATATGATGACATAATAAATATTATAATAAATGGCGTGACATACTATTCTTAAATGTACTAAAGAGTTGGCCAAACATTTGACAGACAATTTATATTAATTATTACCAAAAAAAAAGATACGACAAATATTACATTGGACTCCTAAATGCTACTAGATCACGTATTTGGTAACAATATGGTAAAATAAGATTTTGATCTTGCAGTAACAATACATTAAATATTTTCAAATTGCCCTATATTTAATATGAACATCACGTCATCAGACAATAGCAGCCCTTTAAATACTAGAATTACGTAAAGTAAAACAATAGGTGTGGTGGAAGTTGACGCCGCGCTTCGTGGAGCGGGCGAAATGTCAGCCGATAGCGGCTCCAAGGTCGAGGGTACACCTGCAGTGCACCGATACTGACGTCATGCCTTTAGTCTCGGATCCAGTTGCTGCAGGACTGGGGGATGTGGGTGACATCAGCGCCCTGTTTACCTTTTAAACTGTCTTTTTGTATGTTTGAATTAAAAAATTGTAAACAGTAGATTTAAAATTATGCAAATAATATTACTAATAAAACCAATGAAAATTTAAATACTACGCTAGAATTATTTTAATTTAGATCGATCCTTTTCAGTTGATTATATGTAGATATATTTATTATATTTTTTTTTGAGAACCCTTTCTCAGACATTCCAAATATTTTAATTAAATAGGTAACGAATATGAGTGTTTTATGTACCGCGAACCATTTATGTAATTTCGTAGAAGACAGGAAGGTAAATGCAGAAAGACTTGTTGAAACCTATTTGTATCCAAAAACAAAGAAGCGAGTGCATTATTAGGTCATACAGTTACTCAATAAAATACTTTATAAACTGGTTATAAGGTATAATTCAGTTTGGAGCCGGCTACTCTCGATTGTTCCCATAAAGACAATGGGCCGTAGTTTTCCAGTGTAATTGACGACGCATCAGTTTGCGGGAATGTGTGCGCCGTTTTTTGTCTCCCCATTGTTACCAGTTTCATTTATTTGTTATCGATTTCACAGAATTGTATTTTTAACACGGAACGTTATATTTGTACGATTTTTTTCCATTAAAATCAATTGTAGCTTCTATGATGTGACATTTCAATAGCAAAAGACATTTTTGTACAATTGTTGGATTTCGATTAAAAAGATAACAATTTTCTGTTCGTATTGATGTTTTTTGGCACTCAACTTGATGGAGAGAAACGTATCATTATTGTCTAGAACTGTGATGTAAGTCCAATGTGATCTTAAAAATGATAATATTATCTTATTTTATTTTTCTAAAAATATTGAAGTCTAACCCCAAAGGAATACGCTAATAAAAGAATAAATAGAAAAATCATTTACAAAAAACATAAGACGGAATAATATTCTGGTTCAACACCCAACCAAGACAGGGCTCAATTTAGGAATAACATTTTTTTTTATCTGAATTGGGCTTGGCCTGCATGGAAGCCACAATCTAAGAAATAACTTTATAGTGGTAAGTGTAAGCAGTGGCAACAAAAATTATGTAGGTACTTATATTGAATTAGATGAATATAAGTACATAATTTTTGTTAGTTAGTACCTTTTATGGAACTAATAATAAATTCAATAAAATATTCAGAAAAAACTATAAATCACCTAATAGAAGTAAGTTTAAATATTCTCGTATGAATCTTCTGGCCACGTCTCGGATATTATTATGTTACTTTTGCCTTATGAAATTCGTGTGATGGCAACTCTTATGGCTGTTACTTTAGCTTTTAATTTCACGAAGAAATTAACTGTTAGTCATTTGTTTAATGAAATAGTCAATACAGAGCCGACATTCGTAAGCCCTCGTCCCCAGCACGACGAATCGCATTTGTAAAGGAGCGGATTATTCTCGGCGGTGCAGTAATTGTATCACGTAGTACGCGCTTGCCGATTCAGTTCCTATACTGACCAGTTTTTATATCGATTATCACTTAAACTATAATTTATTACGATATACACGTTTTGTAGGGTAGGTTAGTCAGTCTAAGATTTCTAGATTTTCAGCGTAATGGACGATTCTTGCGCAAATTTATATTTCTGCAGAAGTAGTTTTTAGTTTTTTAGTAGTGAATACTCATATAATTCCGGGTCTTCAACAAAAACTGTCAAATCCTTATTGGTTTATTATCATACATCAGAGGTACTGGTTATATAACTGTAGAACGAATTATTATTACATAGATACAAAAGGTATTGTCTTGATTTAATATACATAATAAACTACCACATTAGCAGAGCAGTTGTATTATAGAATCAGCCACTTTAATTATAGTAATAGATAGGACGACACAATTTCTCCCTCTGAAGACAGCATCTCCAATTCATTATGCTAGCCCAGAGCCTTGAGTTGTAAACCACTATCCCAAGTAAAAACCACGTGGTACAAAATGTTGATCTATAATCCATGTTTCCTATAGATTGATTCCTTCCGAACCGAATTTCGGCCACGATGACCAATCAAAATGGAGGTCAGCCAGGTACGCAGGAGATATTATAGTGCACAAGAGTTTGCGCAATACTTAGGTGCACTCTCTGTTCCTTCACTCTCATAGTCCGGTGAAACGGACGACATGACCGGAGAGAGATCAGGTGCAGGACAAACGGCTTTACGTGCTTTTCAAGTCACGGGGGTATCACACCACCAACTCCCTCCGAGCTGCGGCTGAGTAATTTTTTACGATGACAAAACCCAGCTACCTTTTACTTTGCTAGACAAGGGATTCGAACGTCAGCGCGGTAGTCTTACTCGTACCGTGTATAATTACAACTACGCCACTGAGGCAGTCGATGTTTCCTACACTGTTACTAGCCAGCTAAAATCCTTGATTCCACTTAGCAACAGCCGCCGGAGCGGCCGTGTCTTGTTCCGGCCTTACCGGTAATTGTCCGGTTCCACCGCTATGAAGGTTAGCAGCGAACGTGTCGCATGTCAGGCATAGCACCTGTCTCATACCCTTTCTTGGTCTAGGCTGATGTGTAACAGTCTTTACTATGCATGAATAGCACAAGTCTTTTTAATTTCAGAAATAAGGATTCGATACGTGGTGACATAGGGTCTAGAATAAAAAAGCTCTTGCCCAAAGAAGCCTTGCTCTTTCTTGCCCTTGTTCCAAGTTTTTTGCTTAACAGCAACACACACTCACGCCTTATATCCCGAAACAGGTAAGCAGAGGCGCTCGTTAAGTTCCTAGTTGTTTACGAAGTTTATTTTTCGCCCCGTGATATACCAAAGCAGCACGTCGCGTCCTATTCTAATCCCAGAGAGCACAACTGTGCTTTTTGGAATATAATAATTCGTACAAATTTTCTTTGCTATAGATGATCTTAGCCATATACCCAGGATCATCCGGCTCACAGCCCATATTCACTGTTATAACAATAAGGAGGTGACCTCGCCTGAAAATAAAGATAATTGACATCCTAAAAGTATTAAGCCGAAATATCTTCAATATAATATTACTTGTGTATGAGGCCGGTGCTATTACAAATTACAGTGCTTATATATTATAATACTTAAATACACACATAACATCAGGGCAGTATGCAATAGTTTGGACAGGAAAATGGATCACCACTACACCTGTTCATAATACAATTTATATCATTTTTGCTTCATCCACTTTCATTTATCTCAGTCATAATATCCTCATCAGTTTAAGATACCCTTTCCCTGCCTTTTCTTAAAATGGCAATGACTCTTAACATTTCGGTGCAGTCACCCGTACCAACTCTTTATGATAAAGTCATATAATCGTTTGCATAATGAAATCATAACAAACCAATCTTTCTTTACACCATGACACAATGTCTCTGTCCTGGCCGACCTCAGCGCAGTTCAATATCAGACGTGAGCTCATTTCCGCGAGCATTAAACAAAAACTGCACGCTGGTGACTCAGCACTGCGCCGGTTAGTGCAGCCAGCCTGGTGACTTGCACTCTCAAAAAACATGACGTTTTTATACTGATCAATTACTTGTGTGTAACAAAAACTTCCAAACAAGTTCTTAATGTTGCGTGCATAAAATGGATTTTTCCATGACTTTATGAAGAAACTGACTTCGAAGTAACATGTCTATTGTTCATCAGTTCTAATCGTTCGCTATAACGGCGAGGAAGTCTAAATACCTGTGAAATGATAAGAATTTTGAAGGTATATGAAGCCAGCCTGCACTAGGCCAGCGTGCTGGACAAAGGCCTAAAACCATTTTATTAGTTGACAAGGCCCGTGCCCAGCTATGGTACAATATAATGTAGGGCTGGAATTGAATGCTGATACGTAAAGAAGAAAATCTTGTACCCTTTTTTAAGCACGCACTGACGCACGGAGGTGTGTGAGATTTGGTAAAATTAAAGTCCGTATAAAGGCAGTGCAGAAAAATAAAATATATGTATAATATTAAGTATTACAAATATATATAACTCGACGGTAAAATTTTGACCATTGAACGACCACTATTTATAATTATTTACGAAGAGAGCAATGGTTCGATAATGACAATGAATCAGTGAAGTGAGACATTGTGTAGTAACACAGCCTATATAGTCGCCCTCTATTGGAGGCCATAACACGCGGCGCCTCCAATAGTGTTATAGGATCGACTCTGTAGAACAAGAAATATATGTCGTTGGTTTCAGATCCAAGTTGACGCACTACAAAAAGTTTCAGAATACTATATTCATTTAAATTCAGTCTTATAAGTTCATTTTTGAAATCATTTTTAAATGCTACTTTCCCAGAAATAATATTGACCAACAAATTAGCTTACCGATATTATAAATTCGAACATATTTTGTTAAATTTTTGGATGTTTATTAGAGGTAACGCAGTAAGATCACCGGATTTGGACGAAATTTGCCATCCAAATAGAAATAAATCGACGATTGCCACACCAGTGGCAATATGTATCAGAGAAAATATATGTAAAATAAGTAATGCAAATGTAGCAACATGCGCGATCAAGCGGCGCACGCGCACAATAGTAGGTACGGCGCAAGGTTGATCGAATTTAGAGGTGACCCTACCGATACTTGTCTTTACGAATACGACACGACTGCGACATGACGTCGGGATAGATTCCATTAGTACGTTGAATCACAGATAATTAGTTTTTATGGAAGACTGCAGAAGATTCCATCTAAATTACAGAATGTTATTATTAATGGCTATTTAACGGCTGTTTAGAAGACCGTATATTTAACGCCATTCGGTTCCCTAAACCCTAGTATGTGGTACTACCTATTGGTCTATTGTATTCCGATTTACATAAAATTGTATACAATCAAAGTATGACATAATTCTAAACTCTTAGAACGACGATTCTGATACATCGCGGTGTTATATGTCGTTGGATTCATTACTTAATCCTTCAAACTATTGCAACCACCTATCATAATATCATTCCACACATTATGTTGTATACTTTTTTATTTATTTATCAAGTACAACCATTTTTGAGATAACTGAGAGATTTCTACTGTAATTTTCGAGTGTCGAGTGTCGTGTGTTGTAAACGCGATGGTATCGTGCGCATGCGCTGCACGTATATACACATGTCCTAACCCGCCGCGGTTCACTTTTTATACGCGTTTTTTCTGTTTATTTTTTACTTCTACCCCGCTATGGTGACGATCTGTCAACGACACTTTTTGCGATACTGTTTGTGTATATCGTCTGTTTGTACGTTTGTTACAAACTTTGTAATAATTAAGAAATTACTATTTCATTTAACAGATATTTGTAAATATAATTTATGATGAAAACGAGCAAATTATTGTACCTATAGTTATAGATCTAAAACATCAGGAGATAATTCTGATAACATTCACCTTTAAGGGCCACAATGTCTAAAAAACCTTTGAATAAACGACGCTATTTTCCAAAACAGTAAATATTTTGCGGGCGAGGAACCAAACACAGCATAAAGGATTGTCACTTGCATTTTTAAGTAATCGTCTGCATCGGGACCTAACCAACTATCCACAATCGTTAAATAAATCAATAAAAACGTTTTAAATATAATGCCTTCAAGCGGACCCGCGTACAAAAGCTACAAAGTAATATACACATGTTTTTGTCCCGCACTAGAATAAAGCAAATTACTGTCTTAACATGTTTAATTGCCAACGGACGGAAAACTTATGTTGCTTGAATGTATCACGTGACAAGTTGTTATAGACGTTGTGTTCTTTTAAAAAGAAATCATTATTTACTGTCAGAGGTATCTGAATGAGAATAGTTAGGAATAGATTTTCTAAGTATTTACATTTCAAGGTCTGGGTGTTAGTGACCTGTAAAATGTGAATTTGAGTATAATTTTTGTTTTGTTTTTAAACAATCGAAATATACTTCCGAATGCTGATTCCTTTTATTTTCTTTTCATTAACCTCATTGTTTTGGATAAAAATGGCCTCCTTGAGCCTGGTTGATTGCAAATATCTAGATTTTTTATTGTTTTTTTTTTTAACATTATTATTGTTCTTTAATTGATATAAACTTTTTGAATACACTTACATTACTAACGAAGACTTTCATTTTCATTATTTTATTGTATTATAATATTTTAATTAAACTTTTCATCGTAAAAATACTAAAAAAAAATTGTATTCTTTAGAAACTTTATATTGAAGTTCTCCATGTAACCAATGAAAACAATGAACGCCATCTATGGACAAGAGAGTGTACTTGTCTTCATATACTTTTAAATGAAAGTTATAAAGCTTATATTTAATCATCATATACAGGTACACTGCTAAATGTATATTTCAATGATTTAATAACACTACTTTTGCAAAGATCGCTGCAAAACGGACTTTCCCGCTGGCGAAGTTGACGGCAAACGCTAGTTTTTTTACATGTATATTTAAATTCTTGCCATAAACTACATTATTATGATTAAGGTTCTGAGGTCAGCGAACATAAATCATACTTTAAGTCTTGAATTTTCTATGCTATTAACAACCAAGGCGACATAGTGAATGACCTGTTAATCGAGAGACTAAAAGATCGTTATCCACAGACCCCACAGGGCCACTTTAATATTAGCGTTACTTGGATGGTTAAATCGAGCGTTATGAAATCGAAAGACTCTGTAGTATCTGAAACGAAAAAGCCAAGTCTATGTGAGTGACTATGTAGGCGGCGGGTACATCAAGACAAGGGAAGTTGGCGCTAATTTTGAAAGGCCTACATTCAGCAAAAGCCGGCAACAGACTGATTGATGGATGGAACTGACTATTATTTTAATGCTCCATTTAATAACTTTTCAACACTCATCAAAAACCATGAATACACGATTTGAACAGAGACCTTCCATATTCGAATAAATTGTTTCCAATGAATCATTACGTATTGACACCTGAAGCCCGTCGTGTTGCGATCGACAACACAACACCATGTTGTTAAACATCGCTACCAAACAGAACGGAAACTTCCTCGAATCACACGCCGATTCTCAGAATTCGCCTAAGTGACGTGTCACGATGTCGAGCGGTGTAAGTCACGTTTGTGTAATTTGTTTTAATCTGTTAAGTTTACTCATGTAAGGATAGCGATTAACACACTATATAAGACCATGCCGATAGCGCCAGTGGCGTTAGTAAACTAATATAGCTCGGCGAATTATTACTATCCCAGTAGCAATAATGGCTTTGAACCATTTGTGACACTTTTTCCAATTAAAATCCACCTAACTGTTAATTACCCTATCCAGAACAGTAATGAAAGTCTAAATGAAATAGGTACCCACCTAGTTATATAGCCTATACCAAGTTTGCATAAAAAAACAACAAGTGTTGGTAATATCTATAGAACTTTGATATACAAATCAATGTATTGTACTTCTCATATTCATGAATTAAATGTCTCATAATGTGAAATACTTAATTTCTTATACTGTCTCAATATTATCTTTATTCCATCAAATAGTTACATGATTAGTATCAGCGTTAAACATAACAATATGACGGAAAAAATCCAGTACATTTGTCCTTCGCAAAAACAAACAATTTTCCATTCATTTATCAACATCGAGTGTTCTAGAAAGATATTATCACTGTTATCAAAAAAATAACAAAAATAAACGTGACGCAAATTATGTCATATCTGAGTTAGACACGTTTGTCTTCAGCGGCCGAGTCATGGCTCGCCGCGTCGCTGTGGCGACAGACTGTCTAGCGACGTCCGAGACAAGGACGGAAATACTATCCCCCTGTAAGATGGACAAGAACGGCACTATATAGCAACAGTGCGTCACAGATCGTACTTTCTCACTCTCACTTACGAAAAATAATGTGGAGGAGGGAGATGGGGCCAAGGCGTCCTTCAAACGGCTTCAGTTTTGTGTAATTATATGTAATTGTTACCACGCTGCACCGAGGGCGCGAGGGCGTGATTGCACACACGTCCGCACTGCATGCAAACGCGATTGCATATCGATTATAATGTTATCGATTATCAACAAAAATATTAAGCATTACTAAAAGGGTAGTGAAGTCATTCAAATAAGTGTTCCTAAAATGCAATAATTTAAGGTTGAGTCACAACGATGGTTTGTAACCTTTTAATGGACGCCTTGGTGTCTAGCTATTGTTGAATTTAATTTGCTTGAATTTATAACTTTTTTTGTAATGAATTCAAATTTGTGCGAGGATTTAGAGTTGGCTGTGAAAATCTTAATTGTAAGAACACTCGCTATTCTATAAGGTACTAATGATTGATTGATCTATATAATCACATAATGTACTAAAATGTGGCATATTATTTCTAGGATAAAGACTACAATCAAATATTGAGATCACCTGATAATAGTTCATCACAATAAAACTTTGATTGATCTTTTCATATACTTAGATGATGTAACAGCGTTAACTCTTGGAGGTTGTTTTGGGACATTTTCTTTGATGGCTGTAAGACCTACGCGAGGTGGAAACATCCGGCCACACGACATGCAGACATTATTATTATAGTTCGCCCTGGATGAGAAGGAGTTGCTAGCACGTGTCGTTTTATATTTAAACTTAGGCATGCGATTGGAGCGTAGATACTAAGGGGCTTAAGAAAAAATAAATTTCAAAAGAGTACGTGTCCCTAAAAAAATCTAAGTGAATCACATTCCAAAATCAAATGGTTTTAACCAGAAACTAGTCACCATAATTCTGACATCTTCTCCGCTAAATTAAAAATGCTGTTTTTATGTGTTCTGACCCCAGGTTAACTGGGCATAGCAAATCAAACTGCAAGTGAGCAGTTTAATCATGTCGTATGTATGCATGTACGTAAATTAAATACTATTATACAAACCGTAATACTGTCCTGTACATCTGTCAAGAAACCAACCAACCTGTCGAGGGTTGATTATAGCTATTATCCCATATAAAGCATAAATGTATTATGGATGACATATCGCATGTAGCTAGACGATGTTCTAATATACCATAGATTACCTCATACTTTTTGCCATGGAGATGTTTGCTTTCACGGGGGCGGAGCAGCGAGCAAGAACTAGTTTGATATATTGGCCCCTTATTGTGCCAGAATACCTAATAGTATAATGTAGTTGACTGATCATCGAACTAGCAATAATTTCTCAGAGCGGTCAAGCCGTCCTAAAGGACGTCCTAAAGGCCGTAAATAGGTGGAAATATAAGTCGAGGAATCATTAGTTGCTCTTCACTTTAATTATTAAACAGAACTTCGTAAGAAATGGAACCTGATATTGTTATTAATGATCGTAATAAAATCTTGAATACGTTGACGTCACCATTGAAGATAAACTGTGCAAAAAACAAGACAAGAATGTATGCACTTGAAGATTAAGATAAAAACTATGAGACAGCAAGATGTATTACAACAACACAATTATGAGCTAAATTTAGACTCTTAAGTAATATGGAATATTCTATTGCATTCAGAGCTGTATTTACTTTAATATCTAGGTTGGAAATAAATTTCCTAAGAGATACTGAAGATGCATGAGGTATAATTCAAACAAATTAAATTTGCATGTAGGTTGTAACTTATTACACTTATGTAAACAATTTATGTCAATGTTATTTAAAAGTCCCACATACATTTATATTATAACCATAACCCAAGTATTTTTTAAGATATTTCTTTTTTCAAGCTCTTTAAAAGCATAAATTCCAAAATCGGGCTTTGGCGTTTTCATTTTTTTTTTAACTACTGCAGACATAATTTATTCATCGACTGGAAATCGAACCCGCCTCACTCATCAATAACATTATTCAATTACACTGTCCATAAACAATATTCTAAAAAAATTAAAATCGAAACTTGTTTACTTCAATAGGTTTAACAAAAAAGCTGATTGAATAAGAGCGCGACAAAGCCGAGCTGCTCGTCGATCACGGCCGGCGATTCGTCTCGGTGGTGCAGAGGACCCCGCCCTTCCACCACCAGAGCATGAAAACAAACAAGCAACCAGACCGTTATCTTAGCACAATTTTAACATATCAATGTTGATTCTCTATTGAAACTAACATTTTGGACGTCGAAGCAAGTAATTAGAAAAAATATTGAGGAGCAAGTGAGTCTAAGGAGCGAATGCATACTTATTGCGACTTCCACACAATTTTCAAAGTAATTGAAGCACCTATACCAATCAACATTAGGATAGAATGAGGGACAAAAAGCCTGACTCTTTCTCCTAATAAAGTTGTCTTTCCATCTACTAATATTATAAATACAAGAATTTATGAAGATCTGAGGATGTTTTTTAGAAGTTAACGCAGCAACCGCTAACGGGTATCCTAGATTGCCATACAGGCTACTTTTTATCCCGGAAATAATAATTTCTCTTTTGTGAACATCTTTCACATTGTTGCTGCGCGAAACACCTAGTAACAGCATAAATCCAAATCCGTTAGTTTCAATATAAAAAATAAATCCAGATTTTACAAATCGATTTCTCTTCGCTTTATTCAATTCAATATAATACATGATTCATGTTATTTCAGTAGCAATTAACGATCGTTTGTTGCAACCAGTCGTATAATTAATAGTATAACTGGATCCCAGTGGAGAAACCGGTCCAAATCAATTGAGTAGCGAGAAGCTTCAAAACGTTCACATTCATTATCTTTGTATCGGAACGGCGCTATAACAAATGCTTTATCAGATCGAATAGGTAGATCTATTTGTTGCATGCGTGAGTCTGTCTGTGGAACCACTGAGTACCACTGCTTTGCCTATTTGTGTCAAGCAAGGTAGACATTATGACGTGTCAATTTGAAGAATGCTAATGCCACCATATGATCCGCAATAGTATACATACATATACTAATATCTCAGAGCAAGCATAATGCGCTTTCCAATTCGAGGTCTTGGCTTTAAATTGGAACATCCACATCAATACACAGCTACAATTTGTCCTAATCCAAAGTATTATTCATAATGCCCTTTTATGCTATAACGGACTTCAATTCGCCCCTATCCACCTCCTATAAAAAGCGGTACCTGCAAATATCGCCACGTATCAGGAAAAAAAATGGATGAGCCACCTGCTCATGGCTAATTCTATTGTGGGGCAGGTTACCCGTGCTAACGGCTTTAACTACTTGCAAACATAGTTTTGCTGTTTGCGAAACGGACGATCCCGAGGGAGTCCGAAATCGGGATTTGACGCCTTTTTCATGGGACCGCTGTTTCAATGGATTTGTAGAAAAACAGTTTTTGTTTTGATCTAAAAGGATCTTTAAATATACAAAAGTTTGTTTGTGGGTAATAAAATAGTGTGAAATAAAATTCTAGAATAGAAATAAAGAATTTAAAAATGTATCAGCAAAAGTAAATTTGTTTTTGTAAGATTTTAAAATTTTAATTCGCAGGTAACAATACACCTTATGGGCACCATAACGATGTTCCTCAACACACAACTGAATATCCAACTTACTCTATTAAAAATAAAGTCCAAATTACTTCAACTAAATTTGTCTTTATCCAAACACAATGCTCCTCGATGTCACGAATTTGGATCCTGTTTCATAGAAGAGAGGGTTATTATTTCGATGTCTCTTTCATCCAAAGAGTAAGGTAGGCTTTTTTTAGTGCCACGTTCGTCGATATATCAAGTTCGTGACCGCCGCCATCGACATGGGAATTTATTAATTTTTTTTCACCGCAAGCCGAGGCACAATAGATCAATCCATATTCATCTGATTCTATAGGAGTTTTTCGAGCGCGGTCACGATTTTGAATCTTGTACTTCCTTGTGTTGTATGTTAAGTTTTTATAAATACATAGTTACTGAGATTCTGTTCAACAGTTTCCTATACTTACAATAACAAAACTTAAACGACAAAACAGCCACACTTTTTGTTCTTATTTTGTATTATAACAAGCCTTTTGTTAAGGGCATAGTAGTAAGTACCATCGGCACAAGTGATCATTCAAAATATTATATAGCTTAGTCATTATTTGAATAGCAAATCCAGAATTAACTTGTACATATTAAATTAATTATTAACACGCGTTAGCTTCATTATCCCCAAGGACCTTATGAGAATATGCCCTTTTGAGGAGGCTCCGATGACAGAAGGATCAAAAATCTCATTTGCAGTATCACGTCTAAAAACGAATCCCGGGAGTCGAATCAAGTCGTATAGCAAAAGTAAAAAATACAATAGAAATAAGGAACAAACATAGTACAAATGGCGGTCTTATTAGTCCGGGATTTCTGCCAACCTTCGAATGTATTTAAATACTTAAGAACCAAACGAGCGGTCAGTCAATATCGACTAATATTTTCACATTAACATTAACAGTTCTGATACATCACTAAACTGAGAAGACATCCAATTTCAAACAACAGATAAAAGCAGAGTAAAACCTCACCCGAGCGCGATACTAAACAGACGCGTTCCGTTCTCTTCGCGGCGCTCTGCCGTTATCATACCAACGTTTCCGACTCTATTTTAAACCAGAGGGAGTTTTTCCAGAAACTCTATTTTCGTTTCATAACATCTGAAGATTAATTGAGTTCAATTATAGCTACGTTTCTTCAAAGGTTTGAACATTGTACTCATCTGAAATATTATACAAAGGTTAAAGAATAACATTACAGTTTCTTGTCCGTTCTTTTGTTGTTGACATTGTGTTCAAGGTTGGTCGATTAAATAACGTATTTATATGGAATTTAAGTCCATCATTGCACTTATACATGATATTCTACATTTTAAGCCTTATAATTGCCGCTGGTGTCAAAATAAAACACAAAACAACTAATACTAAAATTGACTAAGCCTTGTCACCTATCGAAATATCACTTAAAATGATTCCTACGATACATCAAAAGAAATTGGTGACTACCCAAATACCACATTCGTTCACTACCTTAAAATAATATAAACGAATAAAAATCTTTCATCTCTTTGTTCCATATTCCGTCGCGTTGACAACTTCGCTCTTTATTTCCATATCTAACATCTCATTACATACGCACAATTACAAAACACATCTAAGATTATCCGTGTTCAGTTTATTCTCGTACAGAGACAGCTATACTAAAACTGCAAGTGTGAAAGAGACACTAGATGTGCGCGCACGCATGTTTTTTTAGGTCACGAGTTCAGTGATCGCGAAATGCCGTGCACATGTGATGAGATGTGTTTATATTAATGGCTTCCATGCTTTCATGTTGCAGAAACACCGGAGGGCAGTCGTGAAGTCCTTACGATTGACTAATGCATTGCGAATGCACAAATAAATATAATGAAACGTAAGTACAGTCCAATTTCTAACACTTGTCTGTGAGCTAGTATGGGCTAGTTTGGTGCAAACCAGGAAAGGAAATAAATTGTTTATTAATTACGATACTTGTGACAAAGAATTGCATGAAGAAACTATTATCAAAACTGATATCCGACTCAAAAAAGAAAAGAACTAAGACAATAACGTAGGTACCTTATATTTATGAAGGGAATGTATTACTAACACCTAAATAGATTAACGAAGTTTATTAAACGACATTTCGTTTAATAAACTTCGCATTATGTAAAATAATAATTATCACAAAAGGATCATGCCGCTAACCACAAGTCGTTTCCTTAAAGAACCCCCAATGCAAAAAGAAGCAATAACGCATAGCAATCAACGATTGACACTGTGTCCTAAACAATTTTGCACAGTAGGGTATCTCATACAGAATTTAAAGTAACGCGTCTGGAAGCGGCTCACTCCGGATGTATGCATTGAGACCGTAAACTTGTTAGAACCTGTTGGAGCGTGCAAGTACCGGTCGTATAGAATAGAGTTAACAAATTGTCGCACTTCCTACCAATAGCACTATTGATTACAAGATACGACCGGTTTGCGCGCCCTTTGTCCGGGTACCAACGATTGTCAGTAGTCAGTATATTTTTAAAATGTTACAGCTTAGACTACAAAATAATACCATAGTTTCACAAAAAAACACGAAATTACTTCTGTTGCGTTTCGTATTGTCAGCCACAAACAACCCTCACTTCTTAACCCCTAATCTTTTCTTTTAAAACTGGCAGCGTGTTCATCACGTGAGAGTTTTAGACAATGAGATCTCTATAAGTTCACTATTTGCTACTATATCCATCCATACTATAGAAATATCATTTATACTCTCTCCACGTGGTACAAGAACATAGACACGATCTCTGCTAACTCTACACATAGTGTAAAACACCCGTGTTGCAATAATCCCAGTCCTTAAATATGTTTACGAGGCCGGAGCATGTTGTACCCAGGCTCACATGTGCGCCGCTCCTGGGAACGCCGACGCTGGCGCGGAGTGATTTATTCACGTGTTTATTTCTCCAATGCATTTAATCTTATAATGCATATTATCATAATAAATTGTTTAAAAATTCTCATGGAAGAGTGTTGGAAGGTTTTAAACACGACTACTTGGTTATATATTCTTATACATATTTTATAAAAGAGGAGACAATGGAGCAGTAGTGCGACCAGCAGCCTATATTAACTATTGTATACTGCCGAAAATCGTAATATCAATATTTATTAATATCGATATTTCTTTATGAATACCATAGCCATCCATGATGCTATAATTCTTAAATACTATAGAATTATTTTGTAGTGGGACCTCAATGCTAATAGTCTAGTACAATTGAGTCGCAGATATACCAGTTGCTACATCATCTGTGGTTTCTACCATCCATAGAATACAATAAAAAAGCCATTGCCTAGCGTGAGGTGAGCACTTTTTAACTTTAAAGGGCAGATGATAGAAATGTGAACAGCATTATAAATAGATCTTTTAAAATGTTAGGTTTTGTCTGGCGTAATTGTAAACATTTCAAAAATCTATTAGCATTAAAGCTTTTATACACTGCACTCGTCCGTAGCATATTAGATTACGGGTCTAGCATTTGGAATCCGTTTTATCAAAATCATATTGATAGAATCGAAAAAGTCCAAAAACGCTTTGTATACTTTCTTACCATTCACCAAAAGAAAAAAGACCAGCTGAAATCGTACCCAGATCGCTTATCTTATTTTCATTTGTCAAGTTTGGAAAATCGTCGTTGGATGACGGATCAAATTTTTTTGTTTAAAATTTTTAATGGCTTATTAGATTGTCCCGAACTCGTCTCAAGATTTTCTTTTACTGTTCCTCGTAAAGGTGCTAGAATAGTTAACTTTTGTCCTTTTACTACCAGGAGATTTCGAACAAATGTTGGGTCTCACAGTCTAATCGCAAGAATAAGCCGAGAATACAACATATTGTATAAATCTGTGCAGGTTGACTTGGTAAATTGCTCGTTGCTTAGCTTCAAAAATTTGATGTTTAAGTTCAAAAATCAAATTTAAATATGAATGAACCTCTGTTGGAATTTTGCTTATTCTTGGCTACAGCTTGCACAGTTTTTAGTTTTTAGCTTCTTTTTTGTGAGTTACTTTTCTATTTTTTTTTTTTTATATTTGTTTTAATTTTTCTATAGGATTTATATAGTCTGGCATATTTTAACATACTGCGTGAACGTCTCCAAATTATATTTTGCTTGATTCGCTGCGCTTAAGTCACTTTTAGTTTAAATTATGTGCATGTTGAGTTTTCCTAACTTGGGCTTACATTATAGCTATAAGTTATAATATTTAAAATATTGTTATCGTAGTGTTAAGTCTGCTGGAAAACCTAATAAATAAATAAATCATTCTAAAGTACAAAAGTAATATGTAATTATTTTTAGATCGAAGATGTGTTGACTCTTTATAGTCATCAGCAGATCTCGCGAAGATCTGGGGCACAGTCCACAACTACTGGCAGACCGCCCATTAAATGGACTTAGCCTATACGCCCTTTCACAATATCTGAGAGGAGAAAATCTGATATTCATAGTTTATGTTTTTTTATACAAATGAGAAATGGTTACCTCTTACTGGTAACTATTATGCCGGCCTGTTTGTAGATATACACAGGCTGTTCTCAAAACGCACCACTCTTACAAGATTTTGCATCTTGTGTACGATGTCACCTGTCCGGACGGATACATTAATAGATTTAATAAAGGAGTGTCTTTCGCCGCTTATTCATAACTAAAACATGCTCAAGCAATGCCTTGACAATTTAAAATTCTACAATATTCTAAAGTCTTTTATAGGTTCTATTATATATCGTTCGATAGTGCTAAACACTTTATTTTTTTCTCGGGTACAGCAAATGCCGCTACTGATGTACACGCTAAAAGAAAATACATCATACCTCGATCTAGTGCTGTATTTCAAAATTATAATATAAGTCGTTACAATTGAGCGACCCAACATCACAATATCTCGTTAATCTACTAATCTTAACTTCACCTGACACCTCCCAGTCGTTCCTCGCCACTTCCCTTTAATATCTATTCTCCCACTAAGCTCAACTCTCAATAGGTCGCTTTCCAAAAAAAAAGTATATTCCCGTAGGTCAATACATTAGAAATGTATAGTTAAACAATTGTATGCTCAGTGCTCGTTGCTCGGTAGCAACGCGTCGGCGTCGCAAACAGTTCGACCTCACCTTGCCAGGTCACCTAGCTCTGGTCATGTCTAAACACCAACTTGCGCTCAATTTACTGGCTCCATTCTATTGAAGTAAATAGATGTTAAGGCAAGGATTGTGAATCAATTCTTCGTTATTTATCATTATTATTTTGAGTAAAAAGTAAAATTTTCGAAATTGTTACACAATTTTCTTGAGCCGAGATTTCTGAGAGTTCAGAGTAACAGATGGCCAGTTAGAAAAACTAAGACATACCCTTTCCGCAAGTACCACATATAATAAATTCGCTAACCATACATTTGAGTGCGCAAATATATGACTAGTTATCATTATTTCGTATATTTGAAAGAAAGACCTAAGCCAACAGTCAGGTTGCATTAGTTCGGTTTGGTGAACTGTTGGATCAACGCCTTTAAATAATTTTGGAGACCAGAACCAAGTGTTAGGACAGAGGGATAGAAATGTAAGCACACTAGATGAGCCTCTATCTACCCCCAAAGATTTTAAGAGACGTTAAACAAACACATATAAGCCTTTTATAGCGCAAAAGGTAGGCAGAGGTGGAACTAGTACACTAACTTTTCATCATGTGTTTTCCGTCCCATAATCTGATGAAAGCGAGCACAACACCATATCGGACGATAAAAAAGCATAAGTATGTGTATTTTCTGAGAATATAATACACTGGTATCCATGTATTATTTAACAACTGGCTACTAGCTCTCCGCCTTAACTGTTGCGCAAGCCCCGAGTCAGTGTTTGCATGGAGTTGTTTTTCACTCACATTTTAGTTAATAAACTTTTATGTATTCGCGAGTATTCGAATACATTTACACTCGTTAATGCCGTACTGTTTCACCGTTTATTGTTTTTTTACGATTTTGTGCAATGATATAAGCAGTATATTGCATCCTGGTTACTGGAACATTTATGCTTGATATTGTTATCTATCTTGATATTGTAACTATCAAGGGACGGATATAAGTTCGTCGAACACGATAACGTTACACCTCTACTTACCCTTTTCATATCACAGGCGTGGACTAATGTAATGTCGATCAGTAACATTGTAAAATACTTAGACACTTCGAAGATAATGAAAAATAACAATCGCTTTATATAAATTTACTGAAATACCTTGGAATTCTATGAAGAACTGCCAGGTGTGCAGGTTTCCCCACCACTTCTGCAAACCAAGTGACAAAAACGAAAAATATTAATATAAAGAATTTTACTAAAATACTATCTGTCATCTCGATGAGAATTGCCATTTTCATTATTTTAGTAAAAATTTAAGTGGTATACCAGTTAGGAAAAAAATAAGTGGTATATTTATAAAAATACTTTCCCAGTACTCATCTACCATCTGTTTTTATTATTTTAACTTCCTATACCCAACTGCTGCTGAGCCTTATATTTAAGTTAGTATGAAGAATACTAAATATTCGTAATTTACTTGCGTCTTACTCTCACTCCGTTTTGTGTTCCTTGTCTACATAAATGTTTATTTATTTCCTTTCAAATCTAGAATAGAAAGAAATATAAAACAAAACCTTAACATTAAAATTGTAATCACGTTCGTCATCTTACTTTTTAACCTATTTATTTTCATACATATACTTACACTAAAATAAATAAATATAGTTGCTGTACTAATGGATATATGGGCACGTCTCATATTTGGAGAATCCGCCACATTACCTATTTTTACTAAACAGCATTATTGTGTTCAATAAAAGGACTCGGAACCAGTGTAGTTATTTACTAACCATAATACCTAACTACATAACTTATGTTCACAAACCACCAGTGACTTGGGGACTTAGGGACCATCGGAGAAGGATTTATTTATTTATTTAAGGACCTCCAACGAAGGATACACGGCATATAATAAATACAATGTCGTAGCATTTGTACAATTAGCAATGTGACGTGCCTCTTCAAGTATAGAAGATCACAGATCACACCAGGTTCATTTTTATAGGCATTAATGTGTTTTAAATATAATTGGAAATGTTAAAAATAACTTTCTAAATAAAGATAATAACACTAAGATAAGATAAGGGTGATAAGCCCAATGTATCATGCAATGATTTATATTACAAAGTTTTGATCTTATTAGTTTTATGGGCGGGTAAGATGCGTCTCAAATGGGCTGCCTGATCGCCAGTCGCCATTCAGTTTTACATAACATACATTATAATAAATAATTACTAATACTCTAGTACTGATCACATTATTATGCAAATGGAATGAAAAATAAAAAAATACCCATAAAATAGAAAGATTATATTTTTAAATGTTCATTTACTTACCAAAATGTCACAAAATCAAAGACGTATAACTTGCTAATAAAACACTTGCTTTTTGTTCTTTTGATACGTTAAAAAGCAATTAAATTTATTATGTTCATTTTATAACATAAATACAATTGATACTAATAAGCGCGTGGGTAGATACTTAATAAAATGACCACGGAAAATAATTTAACCACTACCTACCTCTTATACCGACTAATACAATTTTTGCATCGACTAACCCCATCTAGTGGCGTTTATTGGAACTAAACTGTATAATCGATTTAAAGTTTTTATAACTCTTTTATTGGTTTTATGGGTGTCGTAATGTTTACAAAAAATTAATAGGTTGTAAGATAAATAATCTTATACTGTTATACCACCTACTTGTAAAGTGTTGTCAATAAAATCGCCGGACTACGACTTGGAAGGTTTTCAGTATTTCATATTACGAAGATTATAGCACAGAAAAAAGGTATATTTTTAAAGCCTTCAACAAGTAAGTAAGAACCTTTGTTCAAATCATTTGTTAATATTGAATAAATAGGCACCGTATTAAAATTTAAAAAAATAGGCACCGTATAATGGGGCGAATAGGGACAACTATGATGTTAAATTGTTAACATTACTCTCATTGATAAACAAATACTTATCTGTAAAACAAATACTTATCTGTAAAATTTTAGCTAACTTTGAATTAAGTTTTAAATAACGAATCGGTTGATCTTAAAAAAATATTACAAGTCAGTTTCATCCGTCACCCTTGGATATCTATTCACCTCATGTTACCATATCTTTTTTTTTACGATAAAATGTTCGATATGCTAAAGAAAAGTATGTCAACCCTCAAACATACGCTAATTAAATCCAACTATAGATAATAGAGTAGAGAGATAAGTAAGTATATAAATCTTGTGATTTGTATGCCTATTCTCTAGCCTTTGAAGTTGACTGTATATAGTTTTATGAATACCATGGATGTGCAGCTCAATTTCAAAATCGAGCCCAATACGTAGATAATATATGTAAGTGCCTACCTCAATACTCGAGTCTGTTACTTCAGAAATAATTAATATAATACCTACCAAAATAAAATGCATTGAATACCGATAAGTATCTTATAAACAAGTGGTATAAATGTATGTAAATCAACATATTAATTGTTTTTGTCGTCGATAGAATTGTGTCGTGGGCTGCGGCTGCTCGCGGCGGCCGGCGGCGCGCACTGAGCTGGCAACGTCGCCCGCCGTCACACCACATCGCTCGCCACAGAGTTGTGAGCGCAGACAGTGCTGTCGGTAGGGTTTGCACTTATAAACGGCGGTATGCCTGTCTGAAGTAATAAAGCTGTAATTAATAAATTCAAGACAATTGATAATAATGATGATAAGTATTTAGTAATCAAATGTTTTATTTTTTTATTCAATATGAAGACTGATATTTTTTAGAAGAGATAATTTCTCAAATGTTCCTTTTTCAGACTATTTATACCGGCTGCAAACTTATAATATAATTTCTACAGTTTTGGTATATTATATCTCAATTACAATAATTTGTCAAAGATATTCAGATGTGGGACTTATGGATTCTTGGGTTAAGCTACAACAGATGTTAAGGACAAGCACTTTTACTAACAAAATTATCAAATATGGCAATCCTATATATTTGTTAATAAATTTGAGTGGAGTTTTAAATTTCAATAAAATACAAAGCGGTCTTACAAATTAATCGACAATTTTTTAATTTTTTGTATGCATTGATGACTTCACACTAATATAACTTGGGTAAATATATGATAAGACCTGTTTACCACCCTTTATACTTCTTTAAAGGAAACTTTTCTAAGAGATTTTTTTATATTCGTAATGCCTACAAAATAACATCCACACCTTTTCTATTGAAATGAAACAAAAATGATACCTAACGCCAAATCTTAATTAATGATAGTGTAAGTGTATCAGTCAGGGTGTAGTCGTTTGTATAAAAAATAATATGTACAAAGATTAACGCGCTATATTTATACCTACATACCTATCTTTTCCAACCAAAGCCGAAACATCTATGCTTAACCATGCGGTACACCGAGTGCGCTGCGCGATGCCCCTCTAGCGCGACGGGAGCGGCAACACATCGCTCGCACTCGCTCAGTATCGCTCACGCGTCGCGGCGGGAGGTTGCGTCGCGATGAACTCCAGCTCTCGGCAGTACCGCGAACGACTCATTGACGAGGTGAAGAAATATCCAGTGCTCTATGACACGAGGCACGAGAACCATCGAGACATCGATGTAAGGGATCGATGCTGGTTGGAGATATCCGAGCGGCTTGGAGTAAACAGTGAGTACACGCCCTTATTATGTTGGTATTAATGTAGCCGCGATGCTGCCGTGCTGACGTACTAGGTTCGATTCCTAGGACGATAAATTGAGTTACCAAGCGTTAGTATTATGAAACATCGAACATCTCATGCCGGGGACTTACAACGCCTAATCGCATTGATTATTGCATTATTCGGGAAAAGGCGTCGGTGTAACGATTTTTATTGCGATTTGACAGCGGCTTTCATTGTGGAACGTGGGCTATGGCGTTAGGTTTTGACAATTGATTTTATTTTTACTCCTTAGTTATTGTGATAATGGCATTAATATGAATCTAAGTGCGGCCCCAGCGTCACGCAGTGCTTTCTAAATGCAATTGCTGGTGACATTTACTGTCTAGAGGCAATTTTGGTATTTAGGATTGAGCCTGGTTAGTCTCGTGAATCTATTATGTCTATGTAAACAAAATACATTCGCGAATTACATTTTGTTTTGTGGTCAAACCCACGGCCGTGAGTACCACGACCGTCTCACAACCGCTGCGCCACGATGACCAAGTCCGTACATTTCCATTGTTTATCTCCAGTAGATATAAATTATTAGATTCCGTTGAAATTTATGTTCCGTTTTACGTAAATGTATAAATCAGAGAAAAGTACGCCGGATTAATGGACGCTTTTATATTGTTTGCAACTATGTTATAAAATTATTATGGTAATAAAACAACTTGTTAAATATTTGTTTGAATAAACGAAAGGAACAAATCGCTCGCCAGATTAGTCCGTATTTTTAAACAGTAGTTAAACAACAAAAACTTACGACCTGTTAGGGCCTATATTTACTGACAATTTTTTTTACTACTTTGAACGACGAGACGAACTTGCCGTTCGCCTGGGCGTCTACTCGCGAAATCGATATATCGTGACATTTGTTGTGTCGAAGCCTACTCTCAATAACATCGTTTCTAGTATCGTAACGATCATCGAACGAACGATAGATATTCGACATTGTTGAATTTAAACCTACTCTTAATGGTAACTGTCAGTGATGAAGATTTACATTTCACATCGTCGCATCTGTCATATTTACAATAATCACAACGAGAACTCTTACGCCGTCGTCGGCATTATCGTAGCGTATTGTATTTAAGATTGTGGAATTGATAACTGGTAATTGGGTATTTACGATCAGTTCTAATGCAATTGCGAGGTTTCTATTCACCTTAGAAGCCCACCGGGACGAAAATATGGTCCGTCGCAGAAGGAAGCAGCAAATACGAGAAAATTTCAATTACATTATTTAAATATTAGATTTAAGTGGTTCTTTGCTATTGATGTAGTATCCAATTGTCATTTATGAAAATAAGAACAACAAACAAATAAAATAACAATAAGATGATATTTTTATTAATATTTTCATATTAAACTAAAAACAAAACAAAAACAATTTATACTTATTTTCTAGCATTGATTTGGAACAAACATGGACATAGGAATGGCTTCTATAAACCTATTCCACTTATCATTATAATAATTAAAACATATTATAGCCATTAGTTACTTACCTATCAGTTAAAAACAAAATAAACATATAATTTATTTTTATAGTAACTTCAAAGAAAAATAATTAAATTATTTACCAACATTGATTTGATATACCTATAATTGTTGGGAATAGAAAGAGCACAAATCCAGCTAGCTTGTTGGATTTGTTTTATAATAAATGTACTAATTCTAGTAATGTTTTCTTTATTCCCGACAACCGTAACTCAATATTATTCCGTAAGTATTTTTTTCTTGTTCCATCTGTACAACCGTTCGGTTATGTTACTCCTTTGCGTTGGCTGCATTTAGAGTTGGGTAGGACATGACATAAAAAAGAGTTTGTAAGAGTAGCCTCTTTTAAGCATTGAGCCGGTACAACGTCCTACTTCAAATGAGGCGAGGCGTAGTGAGGCTCGGCGCTTCAATGCGTATCTTACAGTATTTTGTAATGTTAACCCTCAAAATATTTCCCTCTCGCTCGCGACTCGAAACGCAGTAATGTAATGTCCATTGTAAAATAACGTCCTACTGTAATTTGTAGCATGCGGTTCTCTACCTCACTGTCCTCGTCCTACAGTTTACCAGAGACGGAGAATAAGTAACGCGACTGCCGCGTCATAAAATTTGAAGTAGTACAATATATAATTTTGAGCCACTCTTACATTTTGACGTCATGTCCCGGACAAATGTACCGCCTCTTGTATGTCCTACTCAACATTAGCTGCATTCTCGTCAGTCGCGGGGAGGACCTCAACAAAGAATCATAACTTTAATTTCTTTAAATTATAAACACACTCTCATACATTTGAGTTATCATCAAAATTCCAGTTATGGGTGACTTAAGTGTATAGTATAATTTGTACAAATGTAATTTTGTTAGCTGGTTCACACTACACGGTTCAAACATACTTAGTCTAAAAATATGAAATACTTAAAACATAATTTTATACTCGTACTACCAGATATAATTTGTAAACATACTTATTGTTTCTCGTTTTATAAACACATTTATCAAGTTTCCTCAGAAAGTTTTCTTCTTTTAATTTTGCCCATGTCAAGTAATAATAGTATATGCAAACAATAAATTAAAATTCTTATAAATAAAAAGTTTTTTTTTTCTTTTCTTTTTTTTTTTTTAATTTGGCAATTGTACATTATGCCAATTTCAAGTTAGGAATAAAAGGTTTTAAAATTTGAATTATCAAGCTGTCTACCAATTTATGACACTTGTAATGTCTTGTCACAACGACTCCATAGAGAATATTTGTTTATTTTTATGAATTTAGCACTTATCATTCACTCCTCAGAACAATGACAAGATAGAAGTAACACTATGACATTTGAGTGTTCTATGTCTTAAACAGCAAGAAATTTAATTGTGTTGCGATCCCTTCTGACATCTTATCGATATCGATAGATGCTTTGTCTATCGGCTATGGTAAATTCACGGACCTGCTAAAATAAACATTTTTCGGTCAGTCAACTACAAACCGTTGCAAATTGCTATTTTAGATAAAGGTTTAAAAAAAAAGATATCAAAACCCTAAATTGGTATTTAAGTACCAAATGAGGTCTGGGTATATAAAAGCACAATTTAAGAAGCTGTTAAATTACAATAAACTATAGAACTACCGGCTTTCTTCGAACAAAATTTTGTCCGATTTTCATTTGCTATTTACAGCAGTTTCCAGGCCTTCCGAAATGTCATTCACACAAAAATGGTTTAGCATTTAGATTATTAAATTAAGAAAATGTTAGAAATTTCAGGAGGAATGGAAACCGCTGTAAGTAGCAAACAAAAATCGGCCGGAATTTCGTCTACGAGAAAGTCAATACGCCTTCTGTTCTTTTCTGACTTTCTTAGGAATTAAAACAGATACCCAAGAGGTGTGGTTTAATAGAAGCTACTAAAATGCGACAGTAAAATTAAAACACAGCGGTATCATTCATGTCACATATGTTTGATAACTTATTTCAATGTTAATGAAATAGTCTTTGTCGAAATGCTTAGAGCAAACACAGTGCTATTTTTTCCAATGCCAATTGGGACGAGCTATGGCAACAATCCATTTTCGCCTCATAGCATCATCTGTGGGCAATCTGCAATGAAAGACATTGTATGAAACACACTATCAGATAGTTTCCTCGACGCCAACCTTCGCGCACGGTTTCCAAGTGGCTTTTACCACTACACCACCGTATATTGAAAGTAAAAGGCAATTTATGTAAAATAGTAAACTACAATATACTAACATAAATGTTATCGATAGAATATGCAGTACAACACTATTGAACACGACTACGTAAATTGGTAAAAATGAAAAATACTTAATAATGACTGTATCGAATGGCCAACAGCAGATTATAATATGACTACAGCATAATAAAGTATAATTAATAACACTTTTTGCACTTATGTACAGGGTTTTAGCAAATATATTAGGTTTTTTGTTTACTCACCGATGGAAGCTGATGATTTCAGTTTCATTTTCTTTACGAGAAGAATGAGATTTACATCCCACAATAACGCAGGCCATTGTTTGTTTGTAGGGCTATATTTTACTTAAAATAGCATTGTATATTTATTATATCAACAACAAAAATATTACACAACATGTGGCCAATTTTGAAAACCACGCGCTGAAGTATAACGTAACTAAATTGTGTGGGCGCGTTTGTGACATTGTTCTAAGGTTGGCAAGTTGGAACATTTGACATTTTATTTGCTTTTTAATTCGGCATCGTAATGAGACCAAAGGTACCCATCTGATGATTGTAAAGTGTACGCAAGCCTACCTTAGCAACATAATATTTGTCTCGTTCTTTTCAACGGTTTTGGCCTATTTGAAAAAATAGGATAAGTATATGAGGGTAATTTAGATTCCTTCTATGCTTGTTCTTGTTCTGAAATTCACTCCGAACAACGAAATATAAATATGAACTTAGTCTTTGGTTACAATAAACGATAATGAATCTGAACATTTGTTAGAGTAGGGTGTTTGCGATACTTTCGGAGCAATATCGTGTCGTTTCCGATATATCGTTGTCAATTTTGGGAGTAGACGTCCTATCAAGATGATAAGCGATACGACCGCCCATAAACAGTAAAGCTGCACTGCGCTCGCCATCCTGAGACATGAGGTGTTAAGTCTCATTATGTCCAGTAGTTACACTGGCTACGATGTCCTTCAAACCGGAACACAACAGTGACTACACACTGCTGCTTGGCGGCAGATATAGACATTGCGGTGGTACCTACCCAGGCGGACTCTCACATATGAAAGAACTACCACCAATAAAATATCTAAAATATCGTTTAAATACGAAACTAAATAACACCACACTTTACTGCTAATATTATGATATCCACCCAGACAAAATTCTCATTAGATATACCATCTCAATCACCTCCTCTTTCCCAGGTGAGGTGCTAAAACGGGAATGGAAGATCCTGCGGGACTCGATGCGCCAGGCGCTGAAGAGGAGCAAGAAAGGTTCCAAGTCCGGGAACCCCTGTAAGAAATGGCAATACCAAAGCCGGATGGCGTTCGTGTTGCCTTACATGACCATGAGGAGGTAAGTAAGTGGGATAAACACCGTATTGCACGTCATTAGTTGAATGATGCTGGTGGTTTTTATATTTGGTTTTAAACAAACCGGCATAATTCTGTCGACTAGCGAGGGGTTATCATGTCTCATTTATCGACTATCAACTGACGCGACACTACACTCTATTTCGATTAGGATCAGATGCATTGAGTATGCATCACATGATATAAAATATCTAGTAAAAATATAATGTTAAGAGCGTTTACGTATGTCTCAAAAACAGTACTTTTCGAACGAGATAATATCCATCAAAACATTATTTTAAAAACATATGAATCAGTAATCATTATAGAAAATTGTGTCGTCTAAATATTTAGTAGAGAAAATTTATAGATTTATTGAGTATTTGTGAATTCTTTAAAGATTACTGAACCGAGCTTTTCTTATTTGCGCTTCGAACGTCTATTTCGAAGGTCAAATATCTTAATTCACTAAAGAATATAACAATATGTTATTTTTATCTAACTAAAAAGATCCTGAGGAAAAAAAGTTGGTAGAGAAAAAATATCTTTTTATGTTTAATTCATGAGAAATAAAAATTCAAAGAATTCGAAAATTTCAGAAATGTTGGTCATTTAAATGATTTTTTTTTTTTATCACTCTATCTTACTTAATTGAATATAATATTGGATTACTTTAATAGAAGAACATCTCCTTAAAATATACAATTTAAAAATTCAACAAAATTAGTTCTATTATTTTTCAATAAATATTTTAATACCATTATAAAACGCAACGCGCAAATCGTTTCAAATTAGTCCGCCTTGAGGCTTTCTAGAGAGAGGACGTATCGCTCGTCGCTCCGGCCTTACTACAGTTGACCTTTGCTGTGCGTAGAAAAAATAGTAACGTGTATACTGCGATTGCCACATCTTAATACTTAAGTAAGTAAAATATATATTTTTTTAATGACTGACAATAATTTTACTAGTTACTATAAATTAATATTATATTATTATGTTTTAGATACAATGGGAAATAAAGCAAAGCTATTTCTAGGCAAGAAAAGGAAACGCCACAACGCTGAAACTTTGGCTAAAGCAAGAGCTATAAGGTTGGTGTACTAATGTTATAACATGCGTCTGTAGTTAAGTTTGTTGCTTTTTTTACTCATTAACCACTTGAGCAACAGGTACTCAAAGGAAAAAAATGGAACTCTTACGCAACTCACAAATCGGTCTTTACCCGCGCCCGCCGCGATTGCGGGCCCACAATTCCTAAAGCAAGCAAATATATGTCAAAAATCAATGCACATTTCACAATTCATTTTACGCCTGCGGCGTGCGCGATGTGCGCGGTACCCGCTGTATTGGCGGCTAACTAGTAGAATCGCGCGTGCCACGTTAGCGCCCGTGCGCTCTGCGATTAGTAGGTGGGCGACTGCAGTAGTCAGTAGGGGAGGGGGGTTACAGAAATCCGACGCCATTTTCCTCCATCGTTATCGTTTCTGATATGTGTCCATGGCGTTCTGGAACTCAACTGACCGTTAACTGCCCGTCTTGCAACCGCCCGCCTTGCGATAATCGCCCGCCAAGTTTGCGGGACATAGTCGAAACCGCGACGGTTGCAAATCGCACAGATCTCCGGTCGTCATGAGTTTGGCAATAAAACAGCAGTTTCTTAACCGCGGCGGGCGCACTTAAAAACCGCTTCGTGAGTTCTTAGCCTTATAGGATCACTTTGTTGTCCTTTTGTCAAAACTTTTTCAACTCGTCAAATTACTCAGTGTGCGAGTCCCACTCGCACTTGGCTGGTTTTTTTGCATAATGTATAGTGTTGGCGACGCGCCGACCCCGTCAGCTGCATGCCGGCCCCTCCGATGTGAAAAATAGTGACAAGTGCGCGTATGTGACGTGTCTACCCTCCTTCGATGATAGGGACATCATACGGACGATATAACTCAGTGAACAGTGTTAGTAAGTAAGGTAATTTGTAAATATTTTGTCTTATTGTTGTCATAACATATCGTAGATTCGGTGTATAGCAAATATTATTATGTTTTTAGATAGTGCTCATTGTGCCCTTTTAATTGATATATAACATGTACCTGTGTGATTTATATTTAATTAAATAATCCCCAAAAATGGCAAATGCTATAGTGAAAATAGTGTAAAAATTGGGTCAATAGATCGCGGCTCTCTCTACGGTATAGCCGCGACCCAGGTAAGCTAAATCGTATAACGGGATTGTTATGGGTTCAAGAATTCACCTCAAGAAAGCGAAGAAAACTGAAAACTGAAGACTCCTGAAAACTGAAGACTACTGAAAATTGAAGACTCCTCGAGACGGAAGCATACCCGAGAAGAGTCATAGGGACGGGGTAGTTTAGGGACCATAGGATGGCACTTGGCAAGGCATTACGATCTATAAATTATTGTTTCTTATTTGCCACCTCCCTATATTACACTGCACCTGCCGCTGTTCAGGTGTTACGTGCACGCACACACCTACACCTACATACGCACAGTTACATGCCTTTAAGAGACATCACAGCGACGTGGGAAGAAACAACGGGCTGGGTACCGGCGGCTGAGTTTCTCAACTCTGTTACACGCCCAGCAGCCGCGAGTACCTGAAGGTCTCCCGGCACCCCAACACATAGGTACGCTTACTTTCAAATAACAAGGGTTATGTGCTCACTGGTGCGCACTGTTAAGAAAATTCAAGTGACGAAAGACGAAATCCTACATCTTTCTCCTCTTTTGAACCTTAGAAACATGGGATTTGGTAATTTAAGTAGCTAGTGAATAAAACTACTAGTAGTAGTTAATACTATCTTCTTAACTATTTGGGCTAGTTTAGGTTTACATACTCATATTTATTTTACATATTACTTTATCCTGACGTTTCGAGCCCTGTGCAGGTTTCGGCGTCATTATACCTGAATAAATTAAACGCGTCTAGATCCACATGGAGTTTTATTTAAGTATGTAGTGTTTGCGTAAACTTCTATAACAATAATAGTATGTCCTTTATATATATTTTTTTTAATTTTTAGGTAATCGAGCCTGAAACTACACTCAAAATAAATGAGGTTATTAAAGGCCGCAGAATTATAGATTTCCAATATTTCTTGGATCAAATTAAAATACTCTATAACTACAACAGAGCAACAGGTTGTAGTATTGAAAATTTACAACTATTGAAAGAGAATAAAGTGTGCTTGCAGTCAACATTTTTAATTAAGTGTAATATGTGCAATATGGAATTTAAGCTATTTACCTCTAAGAGATATACTGATAGTATTGATGGATATCGTGGAACTGTGACTGGAACTATGATGACTGGATTTGGTAGATCAAATTTAAACGAACAGTTAGCTTCCATAGATTTACCAATATTAACGCAAAATGTTTACACGACATGTCACGACGAGTTAGCTAAATGGTTGAAATCAGCTGCAGACGATAGGATGCAAGGGGCCGCTAGGGAAGAAACTGATAAAGCTGTTGCCTGTGGCGATGATGGAGATGGTATTCCCATGCTTAGTCATAGCTGACTGCTGTTGGTCGAAAATAATGTACAAAACCAACTATTTTGCTTCGTCGAGTGTCGCAAATATTATGCAAAACTATGGTTGCAAAACTGGTAAAGTTTTATACATGGATGTACGATCGATCAATTGATGATCAATGCCACTGAGAAGAACTACCTATTAAAAAAATATAACCAACTTTCGAAAGAAGAAGTCTTTTGTTTCTCACTTTTTAGTTACACACCTAAAAATGACATGTCATTATATACACTTTCTGACTCAAAATATAATATAATATAATATAATATATATGTGTGTGTGTGTGTAATTTCTATGATTAAATCAAAACTTTCAATAGGCTAAATTTATTAAAAACTGCAGATCTATGGAGTAATTATGTGGTCCATTATAAACATCGTAGCACAGTACATTTCATTGTCTTTTTTTAATAATAATTCTACCATGGTAATTTTCCTGATTTATTGTCTTATTACGGAGTTCTGGTGCCTGTCTTTCGGCTTCATGATGAGATCCACTTTACTAAATGGTACTTTCCAAGTGCAAATGCTTAGTTTTTTTTTTATGAAAGTAACAGAATTTGTGAAATTGTCGTTAAAATTTGTTATAAATGTTAATTTTTTTTTTATAAAAACAAAATGATACTTGTAAACTATTTCATGAACAATTCTATTATATTTAATAATAGAATTCATCATTGATCGTAAATTCATAAATCATAAGTTACATTCCAATTAGATATTTAAAGCGATAGGATCAAAGTTGGTTGGTCTGACTATAAAGATAGCCGACGCGCTAAATCTACGCACACAGCTACGCACGGTTCTGTGTGAGTGAATTTTGCGAAGAATTACCTATAGTTGACATTACGCGCTGCACGTAAACGCCTTTAAAGTTCTTATTCTGAGTTTAAAATAGCCAGAATTTTGCCAAGATATAAATTACTGTATGTCGACTAACTGACATTAGGAATCAAGTTACACCTCGCCAGTCAAAATATGCGTGAATTTTCGCTTATTAATGTCATAAAAAAAAGCGGCGATAGCCTAGTTGGTTGTGGAACGGACTGCCGAGACGAATGTCCGCAGGTTCAAATCCCAAGGGCACACACCTCTGATTTTTCTAAAAATTATGTGTGCATTCTTTGTGAATTATCGCTAACTTTAACGGTGAAGGAAAACATCGTGAGGAAACCTGCATACCTGAGAAGTTCTCTATAGAAATTTCGAGGGTGTGTGAAGTCTACCAATCCGCACTGGGCCAGCGTGGTGGACTAAGGCCTAATCCCTCTCAGTAGTAGAGGAGGCCTGTGCCCAACAGTGTATAATACAGGGCTGATATGATTATTATTATATTATTAATGTCATCTTATCAATCAATATGTCTTCCTTTCCAGAAATCAAAGACATCCAATCCGCGAAAACATAAAAGCAGACGAGACAGAAACGCAATCAGACCAAGAGCCCGAAGTCTGGGACCCTGGTAACGTAGACCAGGATTCCCTGGACCTGTTCTTCGCCAGCGTCTGCCAGAGCACCAAGCGCCTCCCGAAAAAGTACCAGGGAATGATAAAACGGCAGGTTTTGGACGTACTGCTACGAGTCGAGGATGAGTATGACAACGAACATGATGAGAACAAAGATGGCGTCACTAAAAACTTCGATTGAGGACTGACGTTTAGGTTAAGATATTAAGGTTAAGACGGGAATGATTAAAATTTAAAACAATCTTGTATTGGATTTTAATAGAGATTTTTATTGTTGGAGGTCCAAATCCCGTTTCTAAATATCACAATGCCTGACTGGCATTTTGGATATTCAAGGGAGGTAATTAACTACCACCAGGTCCACTAATATCTGCATATGATTTTACAATGTATACACTGCTCAGTGTTATTACCGAACATTATAAGACTTAATTTCTGACACAGAGCCGCTGCAATAAAGAATCAAGTATTCTGTTATCCGAAGTTGTTATGCGTAAGTGATTAACTCTAGAAAATCCAGTATCCATACATATTTTTTAGAATTCCTTCCTTTTTCCAAATTATTCTTAAATTGCAAGTTAACGTACGAAACATTCCAGGAATTGCTTAAAAACAATCAGTTTTTCTTTCTGACAGTATGAAGTGCTCTGAAGAGTTTTTCCTCCCCCCGCTAGGGTTGATCAGGCAAGACTCACCTCCAACATTGATTGATGAACTGACGGATAGGAATTCCGCGCAGTCGGCTCCGTCGCTGTTCTTTCTACAATTTAGAAAATGTAACCACGTTTAGGTATTGAGTTGGAATTATCGGTTTTTATTTTAATTTTATAATAACTGTAATAACATTTATAAGAATTGTAAATGGAAAGTTGCGTCATTACGGTTAAAAAATATGTTGATCTGTCTTACTGATTGTATATCAAGTATTCTTCACGATGGCTAATGTCTATGTTATGATATGAATGAATGTACTTTTGCTAATCAGTACAATTACAATATTTTTCGTATCAGTTTTATTTTGAAAGTCTTTCAACTATACGTATTTACGATCAATATATAGTTGCAATTGTTTTTATATTTGCCATTTGTTTAGATCGCAAAGCTAGTGCACATTTCCGTATAGCAACCAATCACAATAAATATGTCCTTGATTAAGCTTCGTACATTCTGGTACTAAGCTCACCAGAATCATAATTGTTCAAAACAATCTAAACTTTAAGTTATGTGTAGACCCAAACAATCCCTTATCCATCCGTATTCCCAATTCATAGTATTTCTTTCCTTAAGCAGGCAGAGCCTACGATTCTTTTCAATTGTGGGTATTTTGGCTGATGGAGATTATGAGATGACCCACCTTATCGACTTTGGACTAAAAAGTATCTACGATAACTTCTCAACATAAGTTTTATAAAGCCGATGATTACACTGAGTAATGGCTACAATGTCCTACATCGGGACATGAGAGTATGCGCACTGCTGCTTAGCTCCAGAAAGAAGCAGCAGAACCTGTCTAGACTCCGTATACGAAAGACTAAACACCAAGTTATGTTAAAAATATATATATATATATATATATAAAGCTTTGAATGACGAGACGAGCTTACCGTTCGCCTGATGGTAAGCGATACGATCGCCCATAAACAGTAGAAACACCATCCAACACCTTGAATTATAAAGTATTGTTTGGTACTCCACTGCGCTCGCCATATACATAAGATTGTATATGTCCAGTAGTTACACTGGTTACAATATTTTTAAAACCGAAATATAACTGACTACACGCTGCTGCTTCGCGGCAGAAATAGACCTTGCGGTGGTACCTACCCAAGCGAATTCTCACATATGAGAGACTAACCACCTTATGTGCTTATTGTAATATCGCGTGCGAGTCGGGTAGGATTAATAAAACTATACAAATTGATAACGATTGATGATTACGCATAAATAGAAACGATTATTTTATGATTTACTTTATATAAATGTATTTACTTTATAATTTACTCCATTCACGTCTGTAAAGATAAGCCAGTAGGTGTGTTGACAATAATTTCACCGTGTAAATGGTTATCATCTTTAGCCTATAGATACATAAAGTGGCTTAACTAACCTTCTCTACGCGCAGTGCGAGCTTCTATGTATAACCGCGGTTTTGCATGATCCAAAACTTGTTCGTAGTCTAGGCATTTCTGCGCCCTGTGCCTGGAGACCGCTGGCACCGCCCTAATTACAGCACTAAGTGAGCACTATATACAAGAAACGATTGTTTTTATAATATTTTTTTTTTATTACAAATAACCGTATTTGTTTACAAAATCAATGATTACAAGCTTATTATGAAAAACAAAAAATAACATAGTTGCCAGGGGTTCTCAAACTAGGCTAGGCCTGTACTTTGAGATACCATAAACAAATTAAATATATAACCTAATTTGGTTTTCTATAATTTGTTTGCTAGGTGAGCAGTAACAGTAAATCAAATTAAATACGTAAATAAAATCAAATATCAACGCAGTTTTCACTTATCTCTATTGTATACTGTGTAATTGAAACATTTTAGTAAGATATGTATTTAAAAAGAATAATTGTTTATTTTTTATTTCTCCGACCTTCAATATGGTATTGTAATACTATTATCATAGTATTATAGGGAATTTCACCAGAATTTACAACGAAACACACAAACTATCACAGGGTATGACAATTTCATACAGAGCTAATACATCATAAATAACAGTTTAGTGGTCGTCTAATGGAGTCCTTTAGTGTCGCGCGTTGCAGCCCTCATCTCGACCAGCTCCGAGCGAATGTCATAGTTTATGTACCGTGAAATAAAATGTACAAGATGATTACTTTGTTTTATTGTCGCGTCAGGGATACGGGAGGGAAACAAGGCCGATCAATTGCAATTTTCATGGAAGAAAGGATGGAAGTCTTACTAAACGTATACGAAGATGTTTGGATGTTTGTTAGAACGAAACGAAAAAGCTGAATTTGTATGAAATGTGCAAGACCATGTCCTCGATTAATCTAGATGCTATTTTTTATCACAGAAAAGTATATCGTGAGACTTATATGTATACCGGAACAGATCCTTTAGAGCGATGGGCAAACCCACGAGCCTACTCTGGATTCAGTCTGTTTACTTATTCATAGTTTTCATCTAACAAAACGTGATGGAAAATGATGATAGCCTTTACTTATTGTAGTATACTCCACACATTTGTATATTATTTGCCAAACAAATTTACCTATGTCTTTTTGTAATAAAGAGCCGAATGGGGTTCAGAGTGTCGACTAATGAGAGATGAATATCCCTTGCTAGTCAACGCAATATGTCGACCTAATATACAGAGTGATCCCGGATCGCGGCAGACTTCTAAGGCCACTATGGCTGGTTTTAACACCTTGCGTACGGTGGTTGCTATAAAATATATCCTACCACCTGTGTCCGCATAATCAAGATATGAAATCAATTCCAGTACTTGTGCACACTCTGTTCTGCTCGTCATCATGACCGTCTACGCCGTCCTGCGCCGGACGGGGGTAGAAACTATTTATCAAGCAATATGACTAGTCACGGAATTCAGTTTATTATTTACAGGCGTTTGCCTTTTTGTAATGTAAAAAGGCTTCTGAAATTTATTAAGAATATCGTTTAAGACTGCGGCCGTGTGAATGATCTATTCTAAATTCAAAGTGCCATTGTGTTTCTAATCCCGGATTTGGTACTTATATCTACACTCTAAGCATTCTAATCCATTCAGAAGTTTATGCGTTTAGTTCTGAAAGAAATCAAAATCTTTATTGTTTTCAAATATAAGTTCCTACCACTTATATTAAAAATCCTTTAAACCGAAATTTCAAATTACTTAATGCTCACCAGTAAACATATTTAGTAGTGATACCGACTAATAAAGATTTTAAACTCTTATTGGAAAAAGCGCTCAACACAATTGTAAATCTTAGTAACATATTTAAAGACTTAACATAACCACTAAACTATAGTCTAAATCAATTTTCTATAACATGACCCCACGAAGTTCCGGGAATCGATCCTACGTCCCACCAGCTGTCTGTTCTCACGGAACCCCCCACATTAATGTACCCTGACTTCCCACTATTTAAGTTCGGAAAGTTTCCACCTAATATTGAGGGTTATGAGCTTTTAAACTTACGGAAGTATTGAAGTCTGTGGATGTTTTCTAGCAAGAAAGCGGTTTCTTTTCTACAATCAGGAAGTATATGATTTATGGTCATAGATCAAGTCTAATAGGAGACATAAGTTGAGAAATATGTCGGTTGGTTAGTAAAATTTACCTGCTTTAATCATTACAATTTTTAAGTGTCATTACACAATTTCTTCATGACTTGAAATTGGCGATACCTGATAGAAGCTTGTAAATCCATTAAAACGAACATAACATCGTCTCGCGGGAATCTCATTAGTTTGCCGCAGGGAGGTAAGCAGAAATCAATGAGAGTAGGCGGCGGCCGTCAGCCGCACTCCTCTTGCACATCGCGTGTAATTACACTAAACAATGGGTGCCGAGGGTCGCCTGATCGCATAACGACGCGTCCCTTCATTATATTAACGTATTAGAACGACGCTTCATTTGCTATTGGATACTGCAAATATTTGTATTGTATTTAATAGTTCAATTGGGTGGTACGAAACCGCTCTGACCTCCGATAGTTTTAGGTCTTAGGTGGGGAACTGATTTAAGATTTTTCTACGCAGTATCAGCCCGGAGTTCAAAATTTATACCCGATATGGCGCTAACCTCACCTTGTATCAGACCATGGAACGGAGCATACATTTTGAAATAAAGGTGCCCTGATTGAACCTCTGCCTACCCCGTCCAGGAAAAAGGCGCGATGTGTTTTATTTAAATTTTCATAAATATACGCTTACCATCACATAAAATGGTGTTATCAATTGTATAAAAACAGAACAGAACTCAGTGCAAGTTGCATATTCCAATCAATATTAGATCAGATACGTTATCAACTGTAACAAGGTAATCAATAGTGACCCAGATAATGAGCCGGTTATCGCGATCTCGGGTCATCGAACCCTCGTCACGCGTAAGCAGAACTCTCCAGACTTCATCAAGTTTTAACCCCGATATTACCATTTTATATTGCCATATTTTTACGGGCTCCTGGATATATTTTGGAAACAGTACATTAGATATAAGTCCTTAAAACATGCTATCGGAACTCTTTTATCACTACACTGTCTCACGACTACTGCCTTTTTTTTATTGCCTCCAAAAGCACCTAATATGTATCTTCACCATCCTAGGTTGATCCGTAAAGAGTGCCTTCGACATTGAGTCTGCCTTTACGTATAAGAAGTGCAAATAAATTGATAATGCAGGCGAGCTAATGCCTCCTCTGATATTAATTGGTCACCATCGCCCAAATACCAGGGTAACAGCCAATCCGCTGCCGATCGCAAAAAAACTTTGAGAGGAAGTTCTTTTCAGAGTGCAATGAAGCTTCCTTCCTTATTAGTAGGCTGAAAATCCCAAAATATGGATTATTTGTGTTGCTGACAAAATAAATAAAGATCTTTTGCATGTGATTTAAATATTGAACCAATCTCTTCAAAACGTTTGACCCATACTTTAATTAAATTATCACGCGGAGCTTCATTAATTCGTCGTAGTCCATATTCATAACAATTCAGAACAATAAAGAAACAATTTGGGTCTCTTCAAATTGCGAGTGAATTGACTTTTGGGCATACGTGCTTTACCATAGCGCACATCATCACTTAACATCAGGCGAATACGATAAAACGAGAGACATTTTAGGTTAAAAAAAAGTATTGTTGACTGCTTGACGGCAGAAATCGGCGACGCAATATTATCTACCCAAGCGGACGTACATTTATTAACCACGGGCCGATCATAAAAAACCAATACCACTATCAACTTCAAATAATTACCAACTAACTACCCAATTTGAAATAAAACATAACGATAGCGAAGTAACAAAATATCACAATGTACAGAAAGTGTTCGATAATAACATTTCAAATATAACTCGCTAGAAAACTCATAAAAACAAGTGTAAAAACGTTATTTCGTTCCGCAGCACTTTATTAGACGCTGTTTTATTACGATGTTCTTGGAAACATTAAAGTATATATGTCTAGATGCCGAGTAGTTTTGTGATAGATCTCTTATATAAGAGAGTGTACGTGTTTCGTTTAACAGCAGCAAGTATGCAATCTAAGGTGTATTTTGATTTAAAAAAACATGACTCCACATATTATATGTCAGTTGACAGCCACATTATAATACATAACAGAGATTATGTATACGAAATCCTACGTGTCTAAAATTAGAGAATATGTGATTTCTTACGACATATAGGACCTTATAGACTATAACACTTACCTTAGACTAACAAAAGAATATTAGAAATATAGAATAACTAGCTTTTGCCCGCGGCTCCGCCCGCGTTATAAAGTTTTTCGGGCTAAAGTTTTCCGTTATAAAAGTCACGCTATATATTTTCCCGGGAGCCTATGGTCTTCCCAGGGTCTCAAACTGTCTCCATACCAAATTTTATCCTAATACGTTGGGTAGTTTTTGAGTTTAACACGTTCGGGAAGACCGATGCAGTGGGGACTTTGTTTTATGATATATTTTTGTAGAACTTTTTAAGAGGAACAATCCCGTCATACATTATTGTTGCATAACTTTAACCGTTTACGCAGCGCACGCAACAGAAGCTCTCAAAACTAATAAATTGTCCCCGTTTTTGCATCATGTTTCATTACTGCTCCGCTCCTATTGGTCATAGCGTGACGATATATATAGCCTATAGCATTCCAGGAACAAAGGGCTGTCCAACACAAAAAGAATTATTCAGTTCAAACTCCTAGTTTCTGAGATTAGCCATTACTGCTCTGCTCCTATTAGTCATAGCGTGATGATATATAGCCTATAGCACTTCACGAACAAAGGGCTATCTAATACAAAATGATTTTTTTTAGTTCGAACCGGTAGTTCCTGAGATTAGCCATTACTGCTCTGCTCCTATTGGGTATAGCGTGATGATATATAGCCTATAGCACTCCACGAACAGAAGGCTATCCAACGCAAAAAGAATTTTTCAGTTTGGACCGGTAGTTCCTGAGATTAGCCATTACTGCTCCGCTCCTATTGGGTATAGCGTGATGATATATAGCCTATAGCACTCCACGAACAAAGAGCTATCCAACGCAAAAAGAATTTTTCAGTTCGGACCGGTAGTTCCTGAGATCAGGCATTACTGCTCCGCTCCTATTGGGTATAGCGTGATGATATATAGCCTATAGCACTCCACGAACAAAGAGCTATCCAACGCAAAAAGAATTTTTCAGTTTGGACCGGTAGTTCCTGAGATTAGCGCGTTCAAACAAACAAACAAACAAACAAACAAACAAACAAACTCTTCAGCTTTATATAATAGTATAGATAATACAAACACGGCGTCCATTATGCTTTGCTATTTTTAGCGTGGTCTATCTAGACGTGTATATAATAAATTTCTTAGAATTACGATGGAGAGCAATACTATTTAGTTATGAAAGTAATTAATATACCGTCTCTTTCCAGCAACACATTTTGTGATTGCTTCATCTCTCTTCAAATTATTGACAAAATGTTTTGTACTTAGACGATTTTTCACAGAACCACATGACACTGTTAGAAAGAATATTGTTTTTTATGACAAAAAGTAGATAAACAAGTCACGTGGTGGTAGCGTTCATTATCAACATCCACTAAAGAAAAGGAATTTCGGAGGAAGGAGGTGATGATTCTGGAATTGGGTTGCTCAGATTTTCTTTAACTTAAAGATAATAAATAATTATACCAACAAAAAGATGATCAAGACTTAATACTGGTCTTATTTTTTTCCTAATGAATGCTGCGACACCTTAGAATGTTGTGCATTTAAGTCTATTATTACTGTTATATATTATTGAAGCTAGTTATAATGTAACAACTACTAGTTCTCCTGATTATAAATAAATAAATAAGACATTTCAATCCTTCTCCTCAGACTTGATTGATGTGTAGATCTCGTTATGTATCCGTATAATTTCTTCCACAGTGTAAGTGATATCAATGTTCCTGCGCAACATGTGCGCGTAGTAGAGAAGGTGCTTGTACACCCTGAACTGACGTGCCTTCGGACCGCTATAGTACACCCGCGTTCGCCACACCACCGTCCAGATGCTCTTCATGTTGTGGAGCCACTCTTCCAGTTTGCCGAACATGTAGCCGACGCGGAACTTCTCCTCATTGATGTACTTTACCAAAATCTTGTCTAACACATCCAACCGGAACTGGGTTGCGTAGATCGCTTGCCTTATCATGTCGAGGATCTTGAAATTGATGTGATATTCCTTTGGATCGTTGAAGATATTCTGTCTTCGCAGGGATCTATTCAGATATATCTGTTCATCCATAATGAGGTAGTCAGGTAGGTCAGTTTTGTTGTAATCGTCATTTCCCTTGAAGTACGCGTGATTGTCTTTGTCAGAGCCCAGTCTTCGTGCAAGCTCGGCTTTAATTTTCGGGTCTTCTCCCACAAATACATGGTCTTTGATGGCTATCATGTGGACTGGTTTTGGTTTGTATCTGATGGCTGTTGCTGAATAGATAACTGTAATAAAGTTTTTGATTAATTATTAAGACGCTTCTTTGGGACCAAATTAGTCTTATACTAAGAGACAGAATAACAATCAATCATCGCGATTAGCGCACCTTCGTCACTACACCACCTATACCTTTCCAAGTATGCCAGCAAAGCAATGCTTGCGTTACAATAACGATATTCGCCCCAAATAACAAAAACCTTAAGTCCCTCGGTGACACTATCAACTGTTGTACCAGAAACACGGCACAAAATGACGGTAACGAGAGACAACTGAATATGTCTTATGCAACTGCGTTCCTAAGTAAATAATATGAGACTCTTAGTTTTGAACTTCTGACCAGCAATGCACCTGAATATTATGAACATAAAACTCACATAAGAAAAGTATGCAAGGTCGCAGCATGTCAGTTGTTGCTCGCTCCAGCGTCTGCTCGCCAGTTTATCAGCTATTATAATAATTTTATGGTGTAATTATACGGTGTGCGTTATTGATAACATTGTGTTTCTATTTTCACTCTAAAATATTAGTATTTTTACTGGTAGAAAAAGTTTTAGTCAACATAGCGAGGATTTCTACACGTCTGATAATTCTCCCTATGCGGAGGTATGCGAAGTCTACCTACTTATACCAGACCAGCGTGGTATGCTAAACCCTTTCAGAAGTCGACGGGCCTCGTGCGATCTGTGGGCGTATGTAATACTAGGCTGATATTAGAGTCTTATTTTATAGAATAGTAACGAAACCAACTGTGCATTTCAGGAATTTAGAGTTTTTCTAGCCCTGTTTATACATACGATTTTAGTGTATGAGATAAAATTCATCATTATCCCATTTCAATGCAAATAGTAGTCTTTTAATCTGCCTAGCGTTAACCTATTCTGAAGAATACAATCTCCGACATTGTAATTATTGAATGACATATAAATGATATGACTTCTTTCTCTAACATATCTAGTGAGTTAACAAAGAAAATGCTCATAACATCAAAGTTATTTCACGTTTAGAGTAAAACAGGTTACCTATTATATTGTAAACTCATATCTAAAGGTTAAGCACCGTATGAACTTTAACCTAAATGAAATATATAGCCCCGGGAAACAATTCGACGAACAGCACAATCGTGAAATATAACGTTCTTTTTTAGCTTTTATGAAAAATAAACGAGATATTTATTTGTCAAATGGGCAACCAGTAAATACTCAACCTAGATTTTTTTGATTATGAGAAGAGGTCGCTTACCTGATGGTAAATGCCACACCTAGCTGAAGGAGTAACATTATCATGAACTGGGATATTTTGAGGTTATTGCATTGTACCATGTGATAATTTGTTAATTCTTATAATGTTTTTTCTTGCACGAGACGAGCGTGCCGTTCGTCTGCAAGCGATATGACCGCCATAAACAACAGCAATACCATACCGAACTTTAATCATAAAACACTGCGTAGCACTCCACTGCGCTCGTCATCCTGAAACATAAGATGTTAAGCCTCATAATGTCCCCAGTAATTACGCTAACATTCAAGTGGGGACACACAAATTCTCTCATAATGTTGAACAGCTGCGGAAATAGACACAGCACTTGGTACAAGGCCCGCATAGGTGCGTCATGTCAGTTGCAAGAGTACGATATTTTTAAAAACCCTATCCAAAATAATTCCGTTTAATTATTTTGCCAATTATAGCTTAAAAAGTCAATTCATGTGGCGCCTAGTTTTTGCGTGACATGCACTGCCCGCCTAAAAAATATATTACTAACTGTAAAGCGAGTGTATTTCTAGAACATTTTTTGCAGTTTACTTTTTAATTAAACAGTACGTTACTGCAAATTAGATTGGCGCCAGTTTGATACGGTTTTTTTATTACCTAGTAACTGTTTCTATGGAGTCTGGTGTACATTATTATAGCATTAGGTTGATTTTATAGTGGGTAGCTGGTTCAACCAGTAATGACTAGTAAAATAACCTCCAGTAGTACAGGATCCTCTGAGTTCTTTCGAATTTCAGATACGTTGCCGATTTACATTGTAAACGAATACAGTATTAAACACTATACCTAGAAGATGCAACAACTAAACTGGCTCTTCACGCTAGTCTTAACGGAGTCTGATACCATATCAGTTAAATTATTCCAATCGGCATATTTTCGACTTCGAAAAAATAAAAAAAAAACAACGTTAGTGTTTAATGTAATATATTAACAGTTTAATAATGCAGAGTTTATGTATGGGAAATAAAGGATTCTAAAAGTAATTTAACAAAATCCTATCCAGTTAAGCGTAATCATCGAATCATAGTGGTTGATCACATTTTGGCGAAGACTCTTTGCCTAAGCACTGAGGAGATTTCCCGTCGAATATTTTCTTGTATAACATTTATTGTTTTCGAGAAATCAGTATATACCCTAAAATAGAGTAAATCACACAAAAAAGTCTCAACTAGGTAAATCTGTTAATATTTGCGACTAGTACATCTGAATACAGGAAAAAATGAATAAATAATGAATAATGTTAAAAATGAAGCAGCTACTAGCAAATATTTTTTTCAGGAATTAAATATAATCTTATTTCTATTTACTTGTTAGTATTATCTATATTAAGATTGTGTGTAATTTAGTAGTAAGTAGAAACTATTAATTAGCCTTCTTTGAGCGTATCCATTACTTGGAATTGTGTTAGCTGTAAATTTCCCAATGATACTTAAATTAAAATAAATAAATCGACATGCGAATAAAAAATATCCCATTAGCGACAAAATCAGTAAAGCCGTAAAAACAATTGTTATAAGCAGAACGTTTCGCAATCGGTCGCCGGTTCGGAAGGATTGTGAAACGGTCACGTGTGCCGCACGACTGTGTTCACTTTGTTGCTAAGGGAGTTGTTACTAAGTTTGAAAAGTATGACAAGTTTAGCCTACTTAGGGGTTTCATATAGTCGCCTTTCGGTGTAATGACGTAGCCAAGTTACTGGCAGCTTGGGACCTGGCACTATTTATATCCACCTGACTTGCTCATACCTTTGTCCAGTATACGGTCGCGTAACCATACTGATTTTTAATGTTACGAGGGACCTCATTCGATTAATTAGCCACAGGGTCTCTATTCCACTGCTCGTATATTAAGTTAAAGTGCAACTAGTGCTTTACTCTTTGCAAACGTTGTGGCTTTCCCATGGTTATATATATTGAAGCGAACTTGTTGAGAATAACTAACGAGCCAATCGATTGTTCACCTGGTGATAGTGGCACCTGAACCTCAAATTAATATAGCATTTATTTTTTATAAGTCCGCGGCAATCTGTCTATACTACACCTGATGGTAAGTAGAGTGGGATCAAATAGATTGTCAACTGACGAGAGATGACCGCTCGACAACGTCGACACAATTATGCCGGCCTGTTGGAACTGGATACACACAGGCTGAACCCGGAACCCGACACACATATGTGGGCCACTATGGCGGGTTTTGACACCTACTGTATGGCGGTCACTATCCGTGCGGATATAAAATATGTCCTACCACCAGGAAATAACATCGCGCTGATCATCCTGAGACACAGTGTCAAATCTTGTAATTATCATTAATTTTATATCCACAATACTTCAAAACTGATTATGAGAATATTATTACTTAGTATGAATATATAAAGACCGGCTTAGGACTCTCTCACAAAAGACTTACCTAGTGTACTATACCGATCGAAATAAAAAACGCCCTGTCTCTCCCAAATATCCGTCAACGCTAGCAACATAGCAAAAATTAAAAATAAATCTCCTTCCTTTCACATTGGGAGGGTGTCTCCCCCCCCCCCCTGGCTCCTCCGCGCGCGCCCCTCTCTCCCCACTTTCCCCCAGTCAGGTGGCATCGATCGAACGCCGCCCGGCAACTATCTAGTGCCCTCTATGCGAGCGCACGGATGGGGCACGTACTAATATTTTTACCTATATTGATTCATATTTTATGTTTGAAAATGGTATTTCTCTCTGCCTCCCCGCACCACCTCCTCCTGGAGGTGTAACGCCATTTTATTGTCAAACACCTTTGGTTTTTATATTGTGTCAGTAGTACATGTTGGAAGCTTTGAGAATGTGTTTTAACAATAATGATTGATAGTAGATTTAGTATTGCATATAGTAAGTAGTTAGATATCTTATATACAAGGGTTTGTTTCTCAACTTTGTGTTTAACTGAGCGGAGTTCACTGATATGTGATGGTTTCTCGTTGCAACAAACTTGAAGAACTGACCAGGATATAGCATGAGTTATGCAAGCTAGCTAGTGATTTAATTGATCATAGTTTAACATCTCCATCGATCAGTACCCACATTGACAGAGAAATTGTAAATCGTAGCCAACTCACGATTCCTTAAAATAAAAATCTCCCGATGTGGAAAACGGGTCCTGAACCTCATTGCTCAAACCCAAATACACGTCCATACCGATGAAGCTAATTCACAATAACATAAATTACAAAAGCTATGCCCTTCATCCCTACACTGTATAACAGTGTGGATCCCTCCCTCGGCCCGCTGAGGTCTGAGAAGGGTCTCTAAACCACTGTGCATAATCACTGCCAAATGTCTTAAAGGGTATTTTAGTTTACAGACCAGATTAATTAACGGCTTAGAACAATTTAGATCATGATAGAGAGATAGCGGATTTGGGTTATTACGGAACATAATTCAGTATATTCTCAATTAGGGAATCGCTAAAAAATATCAAGTGTAAGAAATACATTTTGTTTGTTTGCTTATGCATCGGGCTTATGCTTATGCACCAGGCACGCGACACAAAACAATATTTCCATTTCATACAATTACTATTTACTACAATTGCCAATTAGGTCAAATGGCTAAACTAATTAAGTAATTTGAACAATTGTCAACTTACCAACTGTTGGTAAGTTACATTAGTATACCAAAGGTTATTATGGACTAAGCTTACTACAAAGTTTAAAACATTTTTTAAAAACTGGATAATGAGTACAATAAAATTTATATTCATTCATCGTCACGCGGGTATTTCTAGTTTTATTCAGTCCGCTGGGTTGTACCGGCGACTCATTGAGTACGCTCCGCCCCATTCATACAAACTCCGTTATATGAAACAGCTTAAGAGATTTCGATGTATAAACTCTAAACTTAGTTTATAGTTTTGTTTGGAATATCGAGATGCAGGTCCACAACATAATGGCGTACCTATCTACAAACAGCATCTAGCAATGCCAACTTTATAATACTTAGCAATTTTTTTGAGATGTGATGTGTCATATTGTCTTGTTATACTGCCACAATAAAGTCCTTCGAACCGGATTACAACAACTATGGACACAATGGTGAGTTAGGTATTTTTTACCCAATTTTCTTCGATAAACGAGTTTGGCTGAACTTATTTGAAACTGAATTATTGTCAAGATATTTATCATGCGAATTGACTATTGGGAAAGAAGCCAGTCACCCGAAAAAGGGCTTTATTGCTTAGCAAATCAGGTGCGGCGAGGGTCGGCATGTCACGAGATAAGGTGACCGCAGCTGACGTCATCACTGCACACCATACTTCGCTAGATACCTATTAAATTAGCTCAAAATAGAGTTATAATGTTTATTGTAGCCAACACATTCATGTTCAACGGTAATAAAATGAGTGAGCGACTTGATCGTAAGCCTGTATCTATGCACAGCAAAGATCCAAAAGCACCAATGGCATTATGGAAAAAAGAACATAAGGGCCTCATTGATAATTTCACATATCTCTATGTCGTAATTTTATTAATTTCCGATATTTTCTTAAAGAACTGCTCAAGTAGATATATCCCTTTGAATCATTGAAAAAAGATGCAATAAACCTGACAGATATTTGACGTATTTTTTTGTATTTTTGAACCAATAAATAAAATCACAACAAGTAATCGCGTAATGCCATGAGGTACTAATGTGACCTCCTAAAGAGCACCCGATTAGACCTTACCCCTTGCTCCGAAACGCGGCGCTCCTTCGCATCTAATGCTCCCGAGGGTCTCCTTATGCTACCTGATCGTCATTTGCAAATGTTAATGTCGATAATATTAGCTGCTAAGTATGTTTTTGATTTTATACATTACAATGAAATATATTTGTTGTGTAATGGATAGCGACTACATAATCCGCCATAGTGACTCGTTATGAAGACTCACTATCAGTGGTCAGTCGGTCTACATCAGGTGATACAGTTATAGTTCTAGTGATCGTAACACCTTCATGCCTCAACATTGCATTGGGAGTGAACTCTTATTAAAAGTGTACGTTAAAATGTCCCCACTGCACCTGATGGTAAGTGGAGTGGGGTCCAATAGAATGTCGACTGACGACAGATGATTATCTCTAAGCAGTCGACACAATCATGCCGGCCTGTTGAAACCAAATATCCACAGGCTGATCCCAGAACGCGACACACTTACGTGGACCACTATGGCGTGTTTTAACACCTCGTGCATAGTGTTCGCTATTCTGATCAATATAAAATATATCCTATCCCTAGCACTTTTTTTATCTAATCATAGATTGCATTTGCAGTCCACATCATCGTAGTGCAGTCACAAAGAACTATCAAAATAATAAAGAAGGTGAAATGAATAACTAGCGCACACACGATTTGACAGGTGTATTATTGGCTACCTATATAATAACAAAGACAGCTTATGCGTGTTTTTCGCGATACAAATTAATGTCACTGCGTATTTAAATGCGCAACCAAACAAATGACTCAATCTTTGCAACTTAATCTCGCTTTAAACAAGTCACTCTCGCCCATTATACTCCAAATAAGTGCGAGGAAGACATAAATATTTCCAGGGAAGCGAACAGCCGCGCCGTGCGAAAATAAATTGATGTATGTGCAGGAAGCCGGCCGCGCATAAACTTCCCTGCATCCTGCGCCCTGCGCCCTGGGGGAGGGGAGTGATTTACAACTACCTGTAACCCGTGGCTATGCACATAATGGCGCCGTGAAGTGACCGAAACTGATGCGTAGTTTTTTATCGTTGGAGAGCGAGGTGCTTTTATTTCTACGCCGTTCTTCAAATGACAATAAGTAGTATAGTCTTCTATCTGCACTTATCCTACTCTAAGAATAATATCAACGTCTCTTAGGCCTCTGAAACCATGCAAATAGTCTTAGTAAAACCTAAAAAAAGTTTAACCTTATTTGGCTTTCGAACCCACGACAATTGGATACCAGAGAAGGAACATTACGATTGTTTTGTATTTCCGTCTTCTCAGTACAGCCGCTAGCAGCTGTCCAAGGGGTCAGGTATATACAAATCAGTGATATACCTATAACTAAACAAAAAATCTATCACTTAATATTTTTGTGCCTTACACACACCAAGAACAATGATATTTAGCAATAATGAAGTATTCTAATATATTAATAATAATACCAGCCCTGCATTATAATACTGCCTACTGCTGATCATGGGATTTGCTGCTTCTTCTAATGGAGTGTTACTGGAACAAAAGTAGGTAACTAACACAAACGAAAAAAATATTAGAAGGTAAAGTTTGTTACAAATTCTAGTTATTTTGTGAACAATAGCCTATTCCAACCACAAGGTATAGTAAATACTTTTTACGTTTCATGACGTCACGATTATGTATAGAAGGGTTGGCAGCCATTACAGTTCATTATAAATGTGAAACCACTAACTAAAAATACACTTTGTATGAAACATCGAGACAATATAAAAATAGACTATAATTTATAATGAATTTTTCCCGTTAATTTTTTATTTTGTATCTTTAAGTTTTGTAACCATAGGTAAGCACAAACACAACGAGTGCAAGTCATGATATCTTTAAAAAAGAGAGTTCATCCTGGCAGTGTGGCATGGCAATGTGTTCAACCTTTCATCTCCGAAGCAGTATGTACTATGTAGAAGTGTATAGTTTTGTCTACTATATGTTTTTTCCATAGGAATGAGTGGACGAGCAAACCTCTCGCCTGGTATTAAGCGTCACAACCGCCAACAAGGGCGTCGCCACGGTTAGTTTTAGGGAGGTGCATTTGCACCTACGCGCCATACTACATGTTTTATGTTGAGGGGCTCCTTTTTCCACACTTAGCCCGTTAATAATATCATATTACATAAAATCATTAAGTATTTAGTTTTCAAATTCAAATCGCCCGGGTTTTTGAAAATACTTTAAAATACCTCTGTGGTCGATAGTGCCCATTGTTGCAGATTTATTCACTGACATATTATTTGTGATTTATTTCTGGGCAGGCAGGGTACCTATTTGCACCCCCCTCACGGCACCCATGGTCACAACTGAATATAAATAATGCAACACCAATTGAAGTAATATTTCGTCATCATCATCAGCCACAGGAAGTCCACCGCTGAACACAGGCCTCCCCCAAGGATCTCCACGTCGACCTGTTGGAAGCGGCCTGCAACCAGCGACTTCCTGCGACCTTAGCCAGGTCGTCCGTCCACCTTGTAGGCGGGCGTCCAACATTTCTCTTGCCTGTACGTGGCCTCCACTCTAGAACCTTTCGACCCCAACGGCCATCGGTTCTTCGAGCTATGTGCCCGGCCCACTTCCACTTCAACTTGCTAATCCTATGGGCTATGTCGGTAACCTTTGTTCTCCTACGGATCTCCTCATTTCTGATTCGATCTCTCGATTCTGAAGTAATATTTACTTATAAAGAAAACAAATATTACTTCTAAAGCTTTGCGTGCCGAGCCTATTGCCATATCAGGCACAATAAGTACCAAGACAAACAAAATATAAATATTATTGAAAACAAAGTCTACTTAAACTGCCCACTTAATTTAATGTGTACGTTAAATACGCGGCACAAGAACAAAACGAAACCGGCAAAATAAGTACTACTGACCTAAACTATAATGGTCTCCACAATGATAGCAACTGTTGCATATGTACTATGTATGAATATATTAATACCATGCATGTATACGGCTTTATACTTTAAAAAAATATAGGTCATAAGTGGCTACTATCAGGTTGTATCAACTTTCGCTTATTTTATAGATTTGCCAGCATTTTTCCCTCCCTCATCACACTCGCTGCGCTACGGAGGCTGTAATAAAACGGACCTATGTACTTAAAATGTAATAAAAATTTACGATCAAATTAAAAGTTTGAGTGGGAGCTCGCGAGCGACACCATTCCGCACTATGGCCACAACAAAATTACTTTTGTACAATAAATTCTCACGATAATTGAATGCGACGGCATCATCGCGTTGAAAAAAACTAAATTGCCACCCTCGCCGCCCCTAAACACTTGCAGCGACCCCCCTGTAGTCCCTCCCCTGTCCCCTGCGCCCTGCGCCGACTCACTCCGGCCCTGTGAGATATAAATAGTCGTCCTCTCTCACTGCCAAGGTCGCTGCCGATCGATACAGCCGGTGGGGCGCGGGCCGTTGCCGGGGGGTCGGCGGGGGGTCGCGTGGGGGGTCCCGGGGGGCGGGGCTGCCGTGCCGCTCGGATACAAGCTCCTGTCTTTGTGAATAGATATTTATAACAGTGTTTCCTCGATGTTCAGTTTTGAATTATTTATTACGAGTTTTAATGAGTTTCATATCAAACGTTTTTGGTAGTTCATTAAACGAAATGTAAGTATTGGTAATGTAATGGTATCGTACGTAATGATAGTAGATGAAAAAGAGGGTGAAAATTGAGTTTTTAAAATTGTACTACACGAGCAGTGGAAAAGATATATTATGATCAATAATAACCATCGAAAGATTTAAGTATTGTATCATACTGTTTGAAATTCAAATTGACACAACTTACCATCCGTGTTCCGATGTAGGTTCGATTACCGTTCTCGTTCCTACATACTATACACCAGATAATTAAACAAATGGCTTCACAGACTATAGAAGTCATTATGCCATCGTCCAGGTCTACTTTATGGAAAATCGAAATGAAATGGCAAGGCTGTCGCGTGCTATACCTACAGTTAGTGAAGGTGACAGATGCCCACATTCAGGGACTATATTAGATGGGGCAACCACCCAGGACCTTAAAGTTGCAAGGGTCACAAAAAATCCTTATCCTGGGTACTCCAGAAACCGCTCTTTCTTTTTGTCAGTATCATCGCCATAATTAAGTTTCCACTGGTATTGCGAACATTCATACTGAATAATCATTACCATCAGATAATAATCGTTGTTTTTATAAACACTCCTTGTTTATGGCAGCCCACCTTTTGCTATAAAAATATGATATTAAGGTCCAGATTCTATTAGGAGTAAACTTTTGGGACAATGCTTATGACAAGTAACGTTATTCAATACTTCTCATAGTTACATCAGTCATTAATAGTTTTAGGCTATAATCAGCTTATTGTAAGCTGTTTATTTATTACGTTTTACTAAGAGTTACTTTCTGCGAGGTGATTAGACTTAAGTATGTTATGCTATGTCACTAATGGATTCACATAACAGTTGAAATAATACTAAGTCACAGTTGGATAACTGAACCAGTTAGTCGTATCAGTGGTAGTAAGTGACACTTCTGTTCACAGTAGCAATGTTATCAGGACTTTAATACTGAATGGCACTGCGCTGCCGACCGGCCGTTACCTTGATGCTTCAGACGTAGTACCATGCAAGTTAATGAGAACCATCAGGCTTTTTCACATCATCATTTACATTTGGTACTTTTTTAAATTGGATCTCAACTATAATATACGACTGCTTATTGCCAGCGTATGGACGTTATACAATCAAAAGAACTGTAGTGTACTAGCGATCTACCACCTATAGACTTAACAAAATTATGTCATTCATAAACCTTCAATAGCTCACATTTATTTTTATATAACATATCGCTTTCGTATAAAACTTTCATTCCATCAGTGACAGCGTGGAAAAGGTTATTACCGCACTTCTCAACGCCCTCTGCGCTTCGATATAGATCATATAGGTTTCAAAATGAATTACCATGCGCCCTCCCCTCACCCGAGCGATCCGCCGACCGGTCTGTTTATCGGTCTAGGTTTGTCTAGGTCTTATGTTTATGTCGTATGCGTTTATGTTTTAGTGATCTGTTACTGCGGCATTATTTTGTTTCTATGCTCAGTGCGTTTTTAAAATTAACCTCTCAGCGTTATGTTGGGAAGATCGGTGCTGTCTATAGTATCTACTGTGTAGACCCTACACCCAGACGATCGATGCACATCCTAAAATAATATGCCCTTTCGTGATCATGAAGGCTGCAAAGTCTTCGAAACGTCGGGAATAAAAATGAAACAAATTATCACAAAAACCCGTTAAAAGTAGTGTTATTTCAATTTCAAACATTCGCGTAAACAGGAAAATTAATTATAGATAAATATAATTTATTGTTAAGATAAAATGTTATACATTATTTGGATTTCGAGTTAAGTTTTATTCAACCTTCCTTTCGAAAGCTGTTTCCACCAGACAACAACCGACATGCAGTTGTTATTAGACTTTTTCAAACAACATACAGAAATATGCAATTCGACTCAATTTACAGTAGCTTATTTGCTTCTATTTCGTTTTTGATTAGATTCGAATCCCAGCTGAGCCTGACCAGGGACATAAAAATCTCGCCATGTTGTAGTAAAATGTGGAACTAATTTCTTGTAGTAGCAACGTTAACTTTAAAACGAAATAGACAAAATGGCGTCCCCAAAGCAGGTTTTTGTTTTCGTTGTCGGCTGTAGACACCATTTACAAGACTATTTCTGCTTTTGCTTGAATTTTGTATTTTCTTCAAAGCTCATTCTTTTGGTGTGAAAACGTTTCTAATATCTCGTCTTCACATAAATTGTGTTAACGGATGGAGACGCCGGGTCCGAATAAATCCTCAGCGACCGATGACCCTAGCTTTTCACAGCTGCAGCTTGAACCTTACATAATTCTGCAAAAGCTGTACCAGTACCTAATATTTCAAGTATTGGGAATAGCTTATATCTTAAACTATCATTTAAAAATATTGTTCTTTGCTAAATAGACGCTCCTCCATTCTGCTTAAGTTATATTAAAACCGCTACTAAACTAAAAATTCTCGTTTTACAGCCGCATCGTAGGATGTGAAAATTATTTCCGTAGTGTTATTAAAAAAAACTCTTATGTCTATGTTTTGATGTCCTCATTTCATTCATAGCCCATGCAAGTAAATTTCCCATTGATGAACAAAGACTTTTAACAGTTAATTCTCTACGCTTGGTCCCTGTAAGCTATTGGCGAGTCAGAGGTACTTAGTGTCTACTAGATCAGAATAGAATAGTACTCGTATAATCACGAAAATTTTTAAAAAGTAATAATAATAACGATGAATTTTTCGTAATGGAAATGACGCAAAATGAAAGCCGTTTTTAACATCAAAGCGAAGTTTAAAAAAGAGGCACATCTAAAAATATCCCGAAGTGCATTGTGCAGGGGAATAATAGCTTATCAGCTGTTGCTAGGGCGACCGACCGCCCTACAGATCGGCCGACCGGTCCGCGCACTGCGCATGATCGCTGTATCGACTCGCCACCAAGCACCATTCATAAATAAAATTGTGCTTTAAAACATTTGAATTAAAGTTCAAAATTGCGTAATAAATCAGTTTCGTAAGTGTAATTAACCGGAACAAGCGAATATCGACCCTATATGTACCGGGTGGGACATCCTAATTACTTGCTGATCCTCCAGTTAATTATCTGCGGATGAGCGATAAGCGATGTATCCACGCTTGTTGCGAACTGATGGAGTAAGTAATCATGGGGGGCATGCTTATAGAGAAGACCCCCGACTTCTCCTTTGCCGTTATCATAAGGAATTATTTATTTCAATTATCTCCTTGTCATTAGGCATCGCGTGCTCTAATCATGATTTATAAAGTAAGTATCTTGTTTGGGAGTCTGCACTGGTGTCATCGCCTTGTCTATTTTGCTAAGCAGTATGTAATCACTCCGGTGTTACAACTAAAAGGACATTGTAAGCTGTAACTTCTTACCGCTCGGCCACAAGCGACGGTGCGGGTAGTGGGAAAAACAATTGTATAAATATTATTCTTACCACCCGCGCCGCTTGTAGCCGAGTGGTTAGTCAGTCCTTAGAACTGCTTGAATAGCCTGATGTTTCGTATGAACTACGAACGCAATGCGGTTCCAATAGGTTCAAGTAATTATACCTCAATATTCTGGCGCTATTTATGGACGGTCGCTTGCCATAAAGTTTACCACTGCGGTAGTGGTACCACCGCAATGTTTATTTCTGCCGCCAAGCAGCAGTGTGTAGTCACTGTTGTGTTCCGGTTTGAAGGACAGTATAGCCAGTGTAAGTACTGAACATCAAAAGAATTAACACCTCATGTCTCAGGATGATGAGCGCAATGAAATATCAAACAATACTTTGTAATTTAAGGTGTTGGGTGGTGTTTGTACTGTTTATGGGCGGTCGTATCGCTTACCATCAGGCGAACGGCAAGCTCGTCTCGTCATTGAAAGCAATAAAAAAAAAGGTAAACGACGAGAATCTATTGACTCAAAACACAAAACGTCTAAAAATTTATATGAACGAGAAGAGTAATAATAATAGATTTCAGTCCATGCAGAACACCCGTGCATGCACGCGAAGCTCACTTGCAAACAAAAGGGGGCTCGTCCAATCGCATAAAAATCGCGACGTTTCCCGAGTCACAACAAACAGCTGTCGGCGGGAATTAATGACGTATCCCGCGTTCCCGAATTGTCCAATTGTTATAAACAGATTGTGTTTAGAGTTGCATTTTGGTTAATGGAGTTTAAAATTGTGAATTTAGTTTTATCGAAGTTACGAAGTAGAAAGGAGTGCTGAACGAACATTGCTCGTAGTTTTTATATATCTATATGAGTATTTATGTCGCCTGTTGGTAAGTGATACCTACTCGTAAATGGAATACCACTTAGAACTTTTAATTACAAAGCAACCCAGTATTCGTACATGCACAGCGAGAGATCGTGCAAAATCTTCGAATACTTCTCTATCCTGTAATTTCGCTGACGCAGGAAGAGTCGAGATGGCTGTGAATCTCAAACTTATGACGCAAGAGATTCCAAATCTTAAAGTAACAAAATTAACTTTAAGACATAAGTTTGTTACATACCATTATAATGCATGTATCCTCAAAAAAAATGGTAAGATGAATTCAGACACCCCGAAGATCACCGAACTTATTTCTGTCCTATAATGTAATAGAGAGAGTCATTCGCGAAATCGTGCACTAATTCAAATAACTACGGAACCATTTTCGTATTTTACAAATCAAATAATCACAAACTTTTTATTTCTGGAGCTGGGCATGGGTTCCCAAACAATGTAACGAAAGTGATAACTACCTATTCTATCAAAAAACTATATTTGCACCTACATTCCATAAAATAATCAAATTCTGATTCCGATTCCACGAAGAGCTACATTATCGTGTTAAAAGTACAGCCATTAGCCCAATAAGCGAGTACCATTTCATAATAAATATATCGCGCGCACGCCGCGAACCTTTTCAACTGAACTATGGCCGACAGTTACATGTCATCGCGTTGCAAATATTAGCTAATACAAACTGCTATGAATTATCTAACATTCTACATTACACCAAACACGCCAACATTGTTGCCGGGCGCCAAACAACATAAACTGAACCTTGTCTGGTACAAACTTAAGTCGATAATAATTCGGCTTTATCGTCATACGAAGTGTCCAATCAAACATAAGGAATTGCAACCTTATATCGAATCGATAGAGAATACATTGCGATAGAAGAGATATTAATAATAATGTTAAAGTGACAAATAACATTTCATGCCGCCCGCCACCACCCGTGCTGTCATGACATGTGACAGGTGACGGGTGACAGGGCACACGCGGGCGGCGCATGCGCACGATCGCCACCACGTAATTAAATTACGTTTTACAGACGTAAATATTAGCTTTTATTACATTGTATGGACGCGGCCGACATTTTGTTAATTTAATAAAATCTGGATGATTTTAGAAGCCTGTTATATAAGATTCGTCCAACATTAGATCCGAACCACATTAGTACTCTAAGTCTACGAATAATATTATAGTAAAAAATAGACACTGTTTCAAGAGATATACATTGTCTATAAACAATTAACACATAGGCTATTTATATTCTGGTTAAATATTCGATGTTGATGGCAATGGCATGGTTATTCGGAGAAAAGACTTCACCGTGAGCAAAGCCGCGGGCACTTATCTAACAAAAATAGGCAAAAGCAATAGTTTTGTGCGGCGCTTGGGGGGGAAGTGGCGGTAGGAGAGGGGAGAGACGGCGCAGCACTACAATAAATAGCCTTTAAAAATTAATATACACAGCAGACACCAGCGCTGCAATTTCTGATGAATTATGATACAGTTTTATCTTGTCTTTTATGTTCGCCACTTGCTTCATAAGCGAGCGGAAGTACACTTTGTGTTCACAGCCCGCAAATAGAACCAATAGGTAATGATAATTCATCACTACTGCCAAAGTACATTTGAAAAGTGCTACGCTTCTGAGAATCCTAGTGATCATAAAAGGCAAAACGGACGCATTGACTTAGATATGCACTACAAAAAAGTACATATTAAGTGTAATGGTTCCTAATTTTCTCTAACAGTAACTACTGCTTGTTCCACCATGAAAATTTATAAAAACCTCTACAGCGCAGAAAATCAAGCTCCAGAAGCAGGCGCCTTTCTAATTAACTCCTCATTTCCATTTAACCCTCAAGTCTCCATGAATGATGATGTACAGCCCTGTTCAGGAAGCCAGCGGTTGCGCGCTGTCTTCATCAGAAACCCTATTACTGCGTTAATTAAATTCGCAGATTTATACCCAACGCTTTGTCGAAATTATAATTAAGGATTGCCCTTATTTATTATGTCATATTAATCACGGCGTGTATTAGAAGGGGGAGTGGTAACGTCTTGTAATGCAAAGTAATTCTGTGGAGATGAAATCTCACTGATATTTGGTTAGGAATTGCTGAAATTTTGGCTGCGAGAGATCTTCTTCTCTTCGTGTTTCTAACTTCAATGCCGCTTGTGATAAGACTCTGTATTCTATAAGGAATAATAATAAAACTACCTAACCTTTAACTATCACAATATATTATAAAAATCTTGCCATTGTTTTCTTTGCAAATTAGATAAATCTGCTCTATATTACCCGCTACCGCTCGCGCACCGAGAGCAGCATAAAATTTTTACTGCCAAGTTTATAGATGTAAGATAAAACAGTTGAAACATTAGCGAATCATTTGATTATCACGTTGCATCATATGTTAATGTGGTCCACTATTATAGCGCACGCCTGTCAACAGCTGCAACACATATTAAAGACAAGTAGCAATTTATGTATGTTCTATCAAGCAAATTACTAAAGAAATATGAAAGCAAGCAGCAAATATTACATTTCAATCCTAGGTTTTTATGGCTTGTTGTATACATTTTCTCCGTGCCATAAGATTTAACAATTTATATGTGAATATGACGAGAATAGTGCACTTTCATAATGTGCTTTGTAATTCAAAGTTCAGGTGGTGTTACTGATGTTTATGAGCGGTATTGAGGTTACTGCGACAGGAGGCTAAGGCTGTCTCGTCTCGTCATCCAGAAATATAAATTATACAATCGTACCATCTCATCGCACCATAGGATCTAGCACCTTACTATGAAACATTGTTCAAAAAGTCACGATGAAATCAGATCAGTAAATTAATTAGAGATAATTAAAACAATCTGGTCAGCCGTAAATCATTAATGAGGCAACAAAAACGGGCAGCTCGCGTGCCAACTTTAAAACCAAAGTCAAGGGGAGTGACGTCACGCTCGGCCGTGAACCTGTCACAGCGTGTCAGTGTCAGCTGTCAGCGGCGGTCCCATCCTCCCGCCGTGTTAAAGTATGGTTACGTCAGCCGCGGGGCAGTTGCCAACTCGTTCTAAGGAAAGTTATTTTTTTAATCAGCGCGACCGTGGATGCAAGTTACGTCATTTTTGATTTATGATTTTGAGTACCGACCAGAATTTAAAAGGCATCTCATATAAGTTGTACAAAAACAGTATATTAATGTTCTCGTACCAAACTAAAATATAGGTTAATTAAGTCGAATAACTCAGTTGCAAATTGCAATTAAGAACCTTATAGATTGACCAGTAAAGTTACGAATCATTCGACTAGGATAGTATTAAATTGAAGAAACTACAATGAAACATTGTGGTGTAAGATCGTTGTAGTGTCGCACTTTAGTCTATAACGACGTGCGAATGATCTGCCCTTAGTTAATGCACGGACAGACGGCGACGTGACAACTAATGTACCTACCTCACTGTTTCCACGAAACACCAGTCCTATTTCCATCCTGTTTGAAGGTGGGACAAAAACCGAGCGGTTAGAAATTAACATTCTTGGCAGCACGAGCGAGTACCTGGCGTAAGGTGTAATTACTATCTCGTACTAGGATACCGTGCTATTTGCACTGGTAAGGCAGTGGTGATGGATAAAAGTTTCCAAAAGGGAACCCCGACACGATAAAGGTACTTACTAATAACATGCATAAATACGGTTTGGAAATCATTCTAATGATAATTAGATGTTACATAAAATACAAAAGGGAAGCCGCCAGGAATCGGGTTTTATGTTATTTTATTTGTAATAATAATAAACTATTCATTAAATTGGTTTATTATTAAAATCCGACCTTCTCTGCAAGAAAATAATAAGCATCTTGTCCACCACGCTGCCGTTATGCAGATAGGGGCTGTCGACAGCATGGACAGTATTCCTAACGAATTTTCCTTTAGACCGAAAGCCAGCGATATTCAACCTCGGCTTTTAAACACAACATACCTGTACCTATACGTTAAACTATTTAACAGAACAAAAGAGAGGGCTTTACATTCCTAAATTCCAATTTAATAGATGCAGGAAAACTATCTCTCTGTGGATATAAATTTAAGCTGGTACATAGTTAAAGCGGCGCTCGTCGCGTACAATTTATCGCTGCCGAGCGCGCCATAACTCAGCCATCCTCCGGGCGCTACACTTGGAAATTTTATACGTTTGAACCTAAGACTTTAGAGATTAAGACTCGAAGAGCATACACTAAAGTTCTCATTATGAGTCTTACTTAAAATTATGTTAATTGACTGATAAATATAGCCAGTCTCACCTCTTTTACTCACAAAGAATTCGACAAGGTAAAAAGTATAAACAATAATAAAACCTGAATAATAACATTAATTATTTTTAAGAAGAAATTCATTTAAAACTATCCTTTTGTGAACTAAATAAGTATAAAGTTTTCTTGCCATTAAGGACGTAAGGTAATAATTCAAAATTATATCATTAGCAATACCTTCTTAGTCATTAATAGCAACAGTATTCAGATTTGCTCATGGGCTGCAATGGCGCTCATCATCGGGTAAACGAATTACTCGTCTTTATATGTAATTGTGTAATAAAATGAACCTGCAAAATATCTTTAAGTATTATTCCAACAAATATCAAATATCTAGACTTTTGGAAACAATGGTTTAGTTACATTTACCAGTGCTCGTGCAGCAGCTGCACACATCCATGCACATGATGCTGTGCCAAAAACAAAGACTTTTATTTCAGTATGCAGTTGAAATAAAATACAGAAACAAAGCCACAGATACAAAGAAACTCGACTTAATGAAACCCATGGCCAATAAAGTCCAATTGTTATTTGGTATCACATTGAAGGTGCAGGTTCAATTCCAGCGAGACAAAGCGGCGATAATAATATCGCTGAGAGGTTGGCTCGGTGCCACACGTGGCCTACATTGTTGCTAACTATCGGCCGTAACCACTTCCATTTTAGTTTCGTGTATACTAGTTTATATGGAACTCATTTCTATTTATTTAATATTATATTATCACTTTATTGCTAGTGTTTAACATTTTACCCATAGACTTGAAGTTTAAAGTTCTTTAACACTAAATTAAACAAGCTTGTAATATATAAGCCCTGTAACCGCTGTCATTAATATCACGCATCTAAAATTTAATATTTTTGGACGGTATAATGCACACGAAAAAATATCATACTTTATAGATGCACCTGCAATAGTAGCAACGCTCCGTACAACCAATTAGAAGCTACAGATTTAGCTAACAATATGTATCCAACATAAATAATTATTTTATGTTAAAATAAATATATTCGGCCTTCAAACAACATTTGAAATGAATAAAACCATGCCAAATATTCATTATTAACCCAAACATGTTCCTTATCGATAAAATAATCAAATAATCGATACTAAACATTTGTATTTTTAACATGCTCCCAACTCCACTTTACTTTGAAAGCTGTCAAAGAGCTCATCTTAAATTTTACAAAGTAGAGTGAGTGATTATGTTGATGTCATCACTACCACAAATGGCCGGATTTCGAGGAAATGAGAGATTTGCATTATTTTGGGTATTTTTTTCTGACGTGACATGATTACCCCTCGCGGCCTGTAGGAACCGGATATACACAGGCTGATCCCGGAACAAGACACACTTACGTGGCACACTATGGCAAGTTTGAATACCTTGTGTACCGTGGTCGCTATCCGGGCGGATATGAAATAAGTCCTACCGCCAGCGAATACCATATTATTTTATGGTATTATATTATTTTCTCAACTTTAGTTCACTATCGTTCATTGGTCTATTCAATTAATTCCCCCTACAATAAACTTGTAGTATCGACAATCTGGACAATCGACAAACGGTGAAGGAAAACATCGTGAGGAAACCTGCACATCTGAGAAATTCTCTATAGGAATTTCGAAGGCGTGTGAAGTCTACTAATCCGCACTAGGCCCGCGTGGTGGACTCAGGCCTAATCCCTCTCAGTAGTAGAGGAGGCCCGTGCTCAGCAGTGGGCAAGTATATAATACAGGGCTGATATTATTATTATATCGACAATCTTAGATTTCCTACACAAGATATTATGTTTTAAATATAATTTGCTCTTAGCCTTTGGGTTACACTTATAAGAAACGCGTGGGCAGAAATATGTGACAGTTTCACGGTTTTTTTTGTGACGAGCCAATGTCAGTGTCAACATCAATGTCAATGTCAATGCTTGTCACAATTACTTCTTCAGTAATATTCAGTAATGTACGGATATTGTAATCGAGGTATAGTCTCTCTAGATTCATCAATCGTTAGTAATTTGTCGGCCTGTCTATACCATTACGCAAATACATCATTCTACAGTAAATCCCATAAATATAATTGAAATCTCAACACGCTCATTCGCTTACAAAGTAAGAGTGAAGCGCGAAGCCCGTCAGATAACAGATTGCTCAGCCATTTTATTGGTTTCCACGTGAAATGGCTAGTGCTGTGGAGCGGACGGGTGCGTTGCGGGGTGTTGCAAGCGGAGGGAGGAGGCGGGGTCGGTGTAGGTATCGGTCGGTGCCAGATCTTACCGAGTTTATCTGATACTGGCAGTTTCACTCACGGCTTACTGAAATGTTCGCCGTTTAAAAACAGATCGGTGTGTTTGGCAAACTGATTCTTTTTATGATTTTTTATTTTTATTTTAAAATGTTTTAGGTAATAAAATATATTTTTTGTGCGTAACTTAGACTTCTACACTACTTTTTGTGGCATTCAGAAACCGTTGCGTTTCTTTTTATGCTATGTACGAAGCTCAGTTTCCGATCGAAGGTTTACTCATTTTGCAATCATATACTTAAGTGTATATGTGCACCATTAAGCCATTATTTTCTTTACAATAGCGCGATAAACCAAATTAACTTAAAATATTACTCTCTACATCCACATTTTTTAGTTTGATTACTTACGTCTTATTTTGTTTTGTGTCCGCTATCACTGACGTCATTACTTACCCCACACCTTGCTCCGAACTGTCAGTAACAATAAATAGTCATATTTCCTGTCAAAAACATTGCTAAATTAGAAATTTACCTGATCACCTACAGGTTGTTTCATATTGTTCTACTAGTTCTTTTCTTCTGATTTGCACTTAAAGCCGTTTTTATGTTATGGATCTCAACACGTCCGTCAGACCAAAAGTAAAGCATGCAAACCAAATGTCCATTGTCAAACATTAATCACATTTTAAAAATAAAATCTGATTAATATTTGCGGAGGCGCATGCAAACACGGAGCGTATGCGAATTGGAAATTCGAATTGTTCGAGTGCGACGTGCTGTCACATCACAGCGCTTCATTAAGTTCCGTTCCTGCCAAATGAATTTGGATTTTTCCGTTTTTGATTGAGTATTTTGTCGGGTTGTCAGGGTTCGTTCGAGTGAAAATGACAAGCAATGTGTATTTCAAGTTTTATTTTGTGATACCTCTTATTCGTCGGTTTTGTTTAAGTACTTTCATAAGGGCTAGGTTAGTCGTACGACGTAGTAGATTAATCGTATACTTAAACAAGTGTCGTTTTAATTGTTGACACTGTTAATCTGTTTCTAATGTGGAATTAGGTGTATTGGCAAGTCAATGTGTATATTTATTACTTAGTACATATATGTCTAGAAAGCAGTAACATTGGTAACAAAGCTTAATTTAATTATTCCACAAAGGAACAGCGAAAAATCTATCAGAAGTACGACACACCTATTTCAGTTGTAAAAAGCTCCTAAACCAACTCCGTTGAAAAAAAATACATTTTAATTCTCGGAAATCCCCAATAACGAACCGACAGGGTTCGCCGGAGGCGGGTGTCGCGGGTCCAATATCGCGAGCAGTTTTCATAATGTAGCCCGCAAATTGTGAGCCCGGCGCCGACGCCTCGCCGCCGCGCGCATTGTTCCAACTTTTCATTTCACAGAGTGTCCGCCGTAATGAATGACCGAATTTAGATCACCGCCCGCCCAGGAGGCGCACAACTCATCCAACACGATGCCTTACTGACAGTTTTAGTAGAATTGTAAATGTGACCAACGCCAAAAAAGAGATAACCATCGAATTATTTCTTGATATTCAGGTGCTAATTAAAAGAACCAGTCCTAAAGTAACATAGACTATATTTTGATTTCATTTGATATTTTTTATTAGAGTAAAAATCTCGCCCTTTGTTTACGTCACTCAAATAACCTTGGCTGATTGTCATGCACAAATTATCACAGTTATTAAAAACCTATTTTCACAAAGTGTAAATACCTAACAAAATAAGCAATATTTATTTTGTTATCGACTCGGTATGTAGTAAACAAATTTAATTGACTTGTTGTGTTCGAGTCAAATATTGCGATAAAGTATAATTTATTGTCAAGTAAATAGCTCTATGGCAACAACACGATCAAAAAGTGTGCAGCTGTCACGCAAATATTAAGTAATGGCAGGGCGAGAGTGTTATTATGCAAATTTGGACCTTAATTCCTGCGCTGTAGATACACTGGGCTGTAACGAGAAGTCGCGGACGCTGGGTGGCAACTGACAAAGGTCATGTGCGTTGCATACTTGCGTCTTTTAGTTGTACTGTGGTATGAGAAAAAGTCGTGTAACAATAAAATAAAAAAGGGTGTCAATGTTCAATGGATTGATTTTACTCGGTGGATTATTTGACATAAAAGAATTAAGTTTGTGCTCATACAATACGAATACAAATTCTAGAGGGGTAAGTGGAATATATGCTCATGACTATTTGTTTAAAAGTTAAATAATAATACGGTTCTGAAGCTAATCATATGCAATGTGATCCTGCATCTGAGAATTTACTAAATTCGAAATTTCTTAATACCTACAATATAAATAATAAAATATGTTCTAGGAAAATAAACAAAGTTAAATTCTGATCCTTTATACACTGCATTTGTAGAATAAAATAAAATTGTATACAATATCCGAGAAATGAACTTAACAACAAACAGTTAAGATGCATTTATAAATGGAAGCAAACAATTTGAACCATTTATGACGACTAAAAGTCGTTAGTGCGCGCATCTCCGTTGATTGTCAGTAATAAAAGTGGGATATAAAACAGAACTCGGACCCTTGTGTCGAGTTAATTATAGAGTTCAAAGCAGTCACCTTGACTAGGCCAACACGACTGCAGCTCCCGTGTTCCGTACATACAACTACGTCACTCGTATTCATGTTTTTTATTCTATTCTCGGCGCAGATTAGTGGATTTAGTCGGCTAGATTCTGAGCAAACAACGGATTAAGGTAATTAATTATTGTAAAGCTGAAGATTCGGGCGAACAAATCACTTGATTAGTGACACCGACCGCACAATGTCAGTGGAGGCATATTGAACTACAAATTATCGTAAATTTGAAATTTTGAGAGCAATTTTCTATATTGATCATAGTAAACAAGGGATTAGCAATATACAAATTAAAAAAAAGTTATTGCTAGGGCGGGGCTTAAATTACTTAATAATAAAAAAAGATTAAGAATTTATTTTTATATCTCGAGCAGGGTATACGAGAGAGGCATCTGATGGTTAGTAAAGGTAAAGTAATCGAAACTACGTTTCCATCTTTAAAGAGTATGTAGGGAAAAAGTATAGGCGGTAGGCAGAAATCTCTAGTTAAACTCTAGTTGACCAAATTACATGGGCATAAAACTTTCAATCATGTACATTTTCTGAAATGTTTATCCACCTAACAATTGTCAAAATTGGAAACCGATTCATGCTCGACATATAAAAAAATACACCAACTTTTACAGGAGAGTGTTTCCATAAATCCGCATCATCTCTGACGTGACAGCGACACGCTGCTGTCTGCCCACCACGTCCACATACTTGGCATCCTCGACGTACCATTTCCACGGTAAAGGTATTCATATAATAATTTATGTAATGTCTTCCCCCTCAGTGGGGGAGGGGAGGGTAGGCCACGTGCCGCTCGCCATGAACTCTGCGTGAGCGGCAAGTGGATTCGCGCCAGCGCCGCCTTGTCTGCCTAGCTCCGCGACCTACGCACGGGGCTGTTTTATACACATCTAACAGTATCACGAGGAGTTTAACTCTATATGTAATGTTAAATAACCGGTGAAACGACTTAATAACAAATATTACATCGAATAACATTAATCTTGATTTTGTTTTAAGTTGACAGCGTATTTCTTGGAATCTTCTTTAGTACCGACGAGAAATTTTGAAGCGAAGTATTTTTATTTTTCTTCATAAATTGATCGGTACAAAATAAACAACTTTGTTATTTAAAAGCGTAATCGAATCTCTTTTCCTACAAAATATAAACGATTTCTAACCCTAAAAACTCTTAAATTGTCCCATAGGGATTTTTAATCCTTATGACCTCAGAATAAAAACTAATAGCTTGTACCTTGAGCGACAATGAAGTCGAATGACAGGATTTTGTGTAAAACGTCACTTTTATTGTTTACAAGATTTTTCCAAAATCTTTGAATTCAGACGTTATATATAAAAATGATCGACAGAGTCCTAACAAAGCTTTCTTGTAACCACAGCTGCCCTCACTACCCCGTTTATGAAACCCACCTGTATGTAAAAGCTAAAGCATATAAGGCGATCGAAGTACATAAGGTAGCCGAAGTATATAAGGTGGCTCAGGTACATGTACAGAACAAAAGAAACCGCCTGTTTATTTCGTCCAAGACGTCACAAATAAACTTTTTAACGTTACATGAACGTTAAACTTGTGTTCGACTTGCAATAAATGATCTATACTGTACTATATACGTGAAGAAAAAAAATGTACTTCTTTTAATGCACAATGCGCGCATGGACTATTTGAGATTTCACATAATTTTAAAATCCATATACAAGAGGAATCTTGAAAAATAAAAATTATAATACACGTTAAAAATAGACTAAATTCCACAGTCGAATTTCGACCACTAGTAGTCATTGATGATGGTTCCTGTACCTCAGATCATAAAGTCCACTTTCTGTTGGATTTTCGTGCTAATTTAATTAAGTGCGGTTGCGAGTGTGCGATAGACATTGCGTCTTCTATGGACTTTTGTGTGGTAGATATTACGATATTATTTCAACAAGTTTTCTTAAAACATTTTAATCACTGTTTGGCTTTTTACAAAATCAAATTTATTTTTTCTTAAACGTACGTCACTGTAAATCGAAAGGTGAGAGATGATTATATCACAGCTTTAAATTGAAATAAAAATTAAATGTTCCTAGCCGAATTTTCGATCACGGCGGCTAATCTCACCAGCGATCAGCCAGGTACGCAGGACATATTGCACATAATGCACAAGTGTGTGCGCAATACTCAGGTGCACTTTCTGTTCCTTCACTCTCATAGTCCGGTGAGACGGCAATCCGACATGACCGGAGAGGGATCAGGCGCAGGACCAATAACTTTACGTGCTTTCCGAGGCACGGGGGTATCACACCGCTAACTTCCTGACTCCAAGCTGCGACTGAGTAATGTTTTTAAGATGGGAAAACCCAGTGACAATTATTTTGGCCCGAATCGGGATTCGAACCCAGGACCTCAACGCAGTAGTCGTACTCGTACCGTGTATAATTACAACTACGCCACCAAGGCAGTGAATATATATAGGCTATAGATGATAAAGTAGGTATCACCGCGTAGTTGCCTACATATTCGTCCACGATCCACATTTCTCTCACCCACTTCCACAAACATGTCACTAGCACGTACAGTACGCGAACTCACGGCTCCGGCCATTTCTCAACACATCCACAAATATTTGCGAGCGTAAAATAGCCGCACATTCCAAATCCGTATGCAATTTTCGTAATAACAGCTTTCAGAATATTCTGGCGATGTTTTACGAGTCAGCTGGCAGCCGCGACTTGGCAAAACATGTTGTATGCAGGGGCGGAAGCGGTAGCGATAGTGGGGTTCAACCCTCTGAATGTGAATAAAACATCAACGATATTGCCGTGATGTCACGAGAAGAGTAGTAAATATATAAAAAATTATAATATTTATCTATTGATGTAATTGTTATGTAACAATCGGTAAAGAGACGAAGGCATTCAATGGCAAAACATTTTTTGAAATACAGCATCTTTCTTTTTATATGTGAAGAGGTTTTCCTTTCCTTCACACGATCTATAAACTGGTCATATTATGTCTAAATTAAGATAAAGAACCTACAGACAATGGTATCACTAAGATGTCGAAACTAACAAAATACATTCCCCTTACAACAGTTTTTGTCCCCCAATTATTCTGAAGATGCGCCAACACCGGCCCTGGGGACAAGGATTAACCTCCGTTTAACGTCTCATAATATTAAATCTCGATGTTTGGCCACCACTTTACTTCGCTGTATCTCTTTTGGATATATTAACTAAAAGCAAGGATATACACCGTCAAATTAGCCTGTCATGCAAGACTGATGGAGCACTTAAAATAACAAGGTTATTGTCATCGCATCATTTATAATTGTCTTGATTTGAAGCCGTGAAGAAAAATGCTTGTCCCGAATCTTTTACATTGTAAAGAGACGATGTTAATCCGTAGAAATTGTTTCAACATTAGAAAATGTTTGCACAAATTGATCAGCTACACAGTCAATTTGCTTGTGTCGTAATACGCACCACGATTGCCGTTTCAGTACCAACCAAATACTTTAAAAGATATAATACTAAATAATGATGATTTAAGTATATAGAGGTGTGTATTTATTATCTAAATAGAAACTAAATGTAAATTAAGATCATATACCTATTGTAGTAAAATTAGACTCTAAGAACAATTATGCTTGGAATGTTATAAATTTTACAGAAATACACTTTGATTATAGGAGGACATTAATCATTTTACCGCTTGACGTGCTCTAAATTGAACGAAAAATTATATATTAAAAACAAATTTTATAGGTACACACTACACAACTAATTGGGTATTTGACAAATTTTCGTAAAGTACTTTAAAATGTTCTATAGTCACTAAAGATACGCTTGACAATTGTTTTTTTTATATTTAGAGCCATTTTAATAGCTAAAAGACAGTTTTAATAATTACATTTTGTGTTTCCCACTAAAACGCTAAGTCACGTGACAAATAAGGGGCGTGACGTCATGATGTAATACTCTTAATATAAACAATACGTGAGATTCGTTTATTATTCAAGATTATAAAAGGCCAATACAATAAAATACCTTATAAGTAGCACACCTGATGGTATTATTAACTACATTTCTCCTGGTTATGGTGGCAGGATTAGCGATGTATGTTTGGTTGAAAATTGCAACTTTTAGATCATTGGGAACCTGGTGCGATTATACTAGCTGATAGAGGATTCAAGCATATTGAGCAACTGTTATTACAAAAGGGATGCAGTTTAGTGAGACCGCCAAGTGTATCAGTTAAGTCTAATTAAACCAAAGTTGAAGCTCCAAAACTAAGAAGATAGCAAGTTTACTGATACACATTGAAAGAGTCATCCGACATCTAAGGGAGTTCTCAATGTTTTGATAATAAGTTTGTAATTTGTAACCTTTGAAATTGTAAACAAATTCGGTTATTTACAATAAAAAAATATTATTATTATTAATGTTAAAACCGCATTCAGTTGTCAATACAAATTTAATTAAGTTTTTGGACGATTGCATTGTTATTGCACATGCCTTAATTAATTTACTAGGCTCCTTAATTAAAACATTTGACGAATAAAAACAAAATTTAGAATATAATGTTTTATTTTCCTATATTAAGTTATAAAAATAAGTTTTACAATAGATTGTAAACATTATTCTTCCAAAACTTTACAACTTTAGATAAAATATCATTTACTTTGATCTCATCATACTCTATTGGTATTACATGGACTTTATTATTTTTTTCAAATTCCCAATCTGCCACACAAAATAAACCTTTTGTTAAATTACTCACATACATTTGCAAAAGAACTTAGACTGCAAACTTTTCTGTGATTGTGTTGTTACATATATAGTATATAAAACTTTTTTGGCTTGTTGGACATTTAATTTCAATAACTGTGTCACCCTCTAAAATACCATCTGGCGATGCAGCTACCATTGGGAATTTTGGCTAATAATAAAACCACATTCTGCAATCCTGTCATATTTTTTTCCAACTCCTTTCTTACTACTTCTTCCAATGATTTTCCTCTTTTCATGGTTGGAGTATCTGGTACTTTAGCTCCCATTATTAAGGCAACCAAGGATCCAACAGTTATTTTGCATCGTGAAACATCAAATGCTTTTGATGCTTTTATTCCTGAAAAGAAAATTCATTTTTTTTTAAATGTTAAACTAGTGACTATCTGGTGGCCACATATACATTTATATCCCCACTAGGATGCCCTGTAGAATGGGTGCCCAACACATGTGAACACAAACATCAAAGACTAGTAAAGCTACAAGACTAATTTACATTTTGAGATTGCATCTCACATGGAAACATATAATTCCAATATATATTGATCTAAGACAGCATTTTCCAAACTTTCTTAGCTGTGGACCACTAAATGAGCAAAGATGATCACCACAGACCTCCTTAAATCACAATAAAATGCTTCTCTTAAGCACAACCTGAAACTTCATATAGCTTTAACATTGAAATCAGCCAACTCTAGATATGTCCACAGACCCCAGGTTGGGAATTTTGCTCTAGAACATTGATTTTAAATATCTTATTAGTTCAATCCTTACAGTATCAAATTACATTTAAAAAGGCAACATCACATTTAAAATGCAATCAAATACCTATAAATAAATAATACCTTAACTCATGCCATGCTTGAATTTCGTGTTGTGCTCGAGTCAGACTTTCCACAAAATTTATATTTTCTTGTGTAAAAACACCATTAATTTTGGCTAAAAACGTTTCACAGTCACTTCCTTTCTTATGCTTGATGCTCTAATAATGCATCGAGAACTGAAGAATGTCGGGCACTTTGTAATCAGCTTGATGTTTTAGGATTTGAGTTAGCATATGAATTAGCATCATCACCATACAACTGTCTTGATGATCTGTAAAAATAGAAATAAAGCATCACAGATAGCCACAATACGAGCAACTTTTCGTTGAAAAGATTTTACACAAATAACAGGTACCTAACCAGAGTAAGATTCTTATAAGTTATGATTTTATTGGTAACGTAATAAATGTATTATTTGTATTTATAGTCTACAAAGTAAACATGTACCTATCATATACATGACACGAAGGTTATTTTATAGCAAAACAAAATAAGGCTAAGTACATAAATCAAACTGTAATCTATTGTGAATTGAACAAAATATCAGAAAAGGATAGTTTTGTACTTACAATGAAGTTTTCACGTTCCTCAATTCTGCAGAACAAAAGTCCGAGTTTGAGGCAAAGAAATTTGCGATCATAAAAGACACAATTTTTGGCAAATTTGCACTGTCCGCTTGAATAAAACCAATTTCCATGTTTGTTTTTCGGTGAAGTGCACTTTGGACACGAAATAATCAAATAAATATTAATGAAACCTGCGAAACGCGCCAAAATCTTTTCGGAATTACAAGACCAATAGACAAGACATTACATATAATACATCGTGACGTCACGTTCTCTAGTCTTGCTCGCTTGAGACGTTTCTTGTAAATGATGCACAGATTCAAAAACTCTTATTTTTATTTAGGAAAATAAAATATTAAATAATTTTTATTTGTAATTTAAGTCAAATATTCTTAATTAACACCTTAAATTATATAATGTTCAATACCAAATTTATTTATTTCTTTACTATGTCAAATACCCAATTCAATGGTCTACTAATAAGTATTGCATAAAACAAAATAGATATTTCGTAAACATGACATCACTTTCAATTTTAAATTGTTTCAACATTAGTTCTTTTTCTGCTTTTTTCTTAACTTAGCTATGATTTTATATTTGTTATCTGAGGTGTAAAGCATACCAAGATATGTTTGTCTATAATTTTCATTTGAAAAATCAAATTCCGTTTGGATCATCCCTACGCTTTCTTCTCTTAATATCGTCAAATTGAATCAGTCAAAACTAATCGTGTAAACCATGTCTAATGTTCACGGTGCGACCTCTTGTTTCCACGACGTCCTTAAATCTGTAACATGTTGCACATCATGCGACAGCGTCCCTGTCGACAGTTTTACGACGCGTGCCTGCAAATTAATGGCAAGCAGCAATAAAGGGAGCGTGTCGGAGGCCGAAGTTTCGGGGTAATGCACCGGTTTATTTGCGAACGCGGTCACACAATTTGTGCAACAAATTTGGTACGACTGACAAGCACTGTCTGCTGCAGGCGACAGATCTTTGTCTCGTAAATGTAAGGAGGTCATAGTATACCTAAATATTGGGCTAATTCCAATCCATTTCAGCTCATAAACAATACAAGACAGTTTGAGGTTAGTACTGGGTCTTTTATATACGGGCATCCACCTGGTAGAGTAGATATTTAACTGTTTAATTATTTCTGCGGAGCACCCATCTACAAACACTATGGTGTTATTGTGATACTTTAGAAGGTTATTATTACTGAGCAGTACAGAATGATAAATCTAGTGCATTGTGTTTAACGCATTGTGGCTTAAAATATGCCTTATCCATCATTAAAAAATATAGGAGTTTTGAACTTTTAAACCAACGTCAGTGGAGCACAATGATCCTACGAAATAATTAACTACCAGCTAAACTAAAACAAAAGAAATGTTAATAAAAAAACAACCTTCCTAAACATTTTGAACATCAATCAAGGGGAACAAAACAAAGCGATGTGGAAAATGTGCTGACGTCACACCGAGCGCGCGAGTGCCGTCACCGCTCCATTAGAATACAAACAGTGGAGTGCATTCACCAACCTTCTACTAAAAATGGAAACAAATATCTACCGATTTTTTAATTCCTTTTCGAACCTATAAAATTTGCTTTCATAAGTGAAACAACTACAACTATACATATAAATAGTACTGAATAAAATTTACTATTTTTATAGAATGACATCAAATATAGAGAGTATAGCCATGCCGTGCACATTTCCGCAATATGAATGGATTACCTTAACCACAAGACTCACAAAGAACAATCGTAAAGTAGAGTAATTACTGTAACAATTCATACATTGGATGACTTTACCAGGAGTCCAATAAATCGCCACTAGTTTCCCTATACTCGTTCTTCATCGTAAAGTTCGGGATCGTTGCAATAACTCCTTTAGCGTCAAGTTAGTTCACCATCATTTGTGTTCCCCTCTGAGCATAAGACCTAACTATTCGCTTATCTATCGTTACGTAAAAATATTATTACGGTATTGGCACTTTTATATTACTACTGGATATTAAAAACGTTAGAGTTCGTGAAGATGTTTGGATATAAAGTTTGATATAAATAGATCTCTGTGCTTCATTAACATTACACTTTTTATAAATAACACACCCAAGACCATGCGAGTGAAACCGCGGAAGAAGGTAATATCGTCTAAAACGTCTCATCGCCCGCTGTGTCACCTTATTGCTCATTTAATATCAAAGCCGAATGTTCATAAACAATATTTAATTTTATGACAAGCTCCAATATAACATTCGCACTATTAAATTTGTTTATTTTTTGAATTTCTATTTTGGATAAGATCAACTCAAACGTTTAGCTGTTTAACGAGTATTAGATGCATCTCGGGTCACCTCTGCAGGTCAAATCTTTAAGAATAGCTGTCAGTCACAAAACATGTCGACTTGTTCCAGACTCTTCCACACAAACAACTAATTTAGAATAAGCTTCACGCGTCACCTCATTAGTTTCTTTACTTTTGAGGTAAATGTTTGATGATCTTACAATCAAAGTGTTCTAAAAATAAATTAATATAATTGTAATTGAGATTGGTAATTTTGTTCATTTTAGTGGACGGCCGACCCTATTTACAATATAATCGTAAGATAATGACAGAATTGTGTCTTGCACCAGCAGAAACCAATTCCCTCATCTGGTAGAATGAGTAAGTGCCACTTCTAACAAACTACACCACATAAAAAACTGAACTAAGCTCGTCACCCTGAGACGCAGGCATTGATTACCATACCTATCGATTCGAGACAAGCATAAATAAAGCGAAACCAAACGGACTCTCGTACCAAAGAGCAATTATTCTAGAGCAGTACGTTTCCCGCGTATGAAGTCCCCTCTGACTGCAATTGAGCAGTCCCGGTGCGGCTGATGAGATAATGCTGCAGACCTCGGCACGTGGCTGCCCTGAGCCACGTCGCCCACTGCCCGTCCCTGAACTCAGCTATTTATACCTGCAAAGTGACGGCTGTTTCTGTGAATATTCCACATCCCGGCCCCGGGATGGCAATGTATTTAAATGATCTGTTTGTTACGTAAAGAATTATTGTTACGAAAGAAAAATCCTTTGTTATTATTATTTTTGTAACATACCCATACGATGTTACAATTAGTGAGCCCGTTAAAACTAAGTCATTCATATCTTCAACAATTCACATATTTATAACTCGGAAAATATTGCAAGCAAATGCTGACTTCACATACATACCGCTAAAGATGTATGCTTCTCAAGTAAATAACACGATTATCCGTCAGTCATAATTTGTCTGGTAAATGAGTGTAGGCAAAGTTTTTGTGTTGTTTCGCTATTTATAGAAACTGCGAGCATGCGCTGAAAGATGTTTGAAAGTCAATTGGAAGTTATATGCAAAGTCTTCGTATGTTCCATTTAGTATACAATTAGAGCATTTTGCAAAGTTACACCAGGTGGTGACGTCTAACACTTTTATATTATTTTAGTTGTGAACTCTTTTGATATTAACAAAGTAACTTTTTGATAAAAATATGATTTGGTAATATCAGTGTAGCTCATATTCTTAAGAACGGTAAGAACGTAAAAAAGTTACAATTTCAGAAAATTTGATTTTTTGATTCTGTGATAATTCCAATATGAAATCTGTGTTCTATTTTCAAATTCAATCTTTTGTTGTTAATTATTGGCTTGTTTTCAACGATTGATTGGCTGCCTCAAAAGTTTCAAGTATTTGACCATAACTGTATGCCGTATGAAGCATAGACTAAAGTGTGACTTTTGTATTTGGTCAGCTTATATGTTTATCTGACGAGTAGCCTTTACTCATAAGTTTTGAAACAGGTCCTAAACATTTTCTTTAGGATAATATGGACATGACGCATTTGTGGCTAGTAAGTTTCTACATGCAAGCATCTATCTGAAAATATTATTGCCAGTATAATCATTATTGCGCGTTACAACTCTTATGTTACAAGATGTGACGAGTGCAATCAGTGCAGAAAATCAGAATTATAAATAACATAACCACTGTTTGAATTATCTTCAGGCAAATTATCTGTTTTACGTGCTAAATAGATTCATATTAAATATACAACTTAACATTTCTACTACAATCTTGTCGCCTGGATAGCGTAATGTTCGTCGGACAGTTGAGCAAGGTATCAGCTCTGGTTGCTAAGCAGTTGCTCGTTGGAGAGGTGCCTTTTACGTCAATGGGCGCGCGTCGGCCGGGCCCGCACGTACGCGCCGACCTGTCTGCCCATACTAATTGGAACCGGTTCAAAGCTTAGAATATGCATGATAGATAGATGGGGAGTAGTTTTCTTTAATTAAAACTCCTAGTGATTTTAATATTTTCGTTAATTAAATCAAAAACCACAAAAGTCGGCCATGTTTTGCATTTTACTGGAGTGGTGAATGAAAGTGCCTCGACTTACTTTAGATATATAAGAGTTTTAAAGAAAATATAAGACTTGTCAGTTAAACCTACTACTAATACAGTTGATCTATAAAACACAACCTAATTTAAATAGCTGTAAACTTGTGTAACACAATTTCGTAAAAGTTACTTTATCAGAGACTAAATATATTTTTAATAATAAAAAGTTGACCTACCTTTTAAATGTGTAAACAATTCATACAAAAGCCTTCGCCCTAGTTCCAGAGTTTTAAGGTTTCTTAGAAAGCCAATCTATTCAAGACGCTTGTTTTGTTTAAAGAACTAAATTAGGGCAGAAGTAGGCGTGACACTCTAAACTCTATAGAAAATCGTCGCAAGATAAACTCTATATGAAAGAAAAAACTCTCTGGAAAAATAGGAGTGGAGTGTGAGCCTCGTTACATTTCATAACATCTATGAGATTGCTTGAGGCCTTCTACACCCATCCACCCATCTCCTATAGAATATCTTTCCTGGTGGAGATTATTAATAAAAGCTTTGATATTCCCAAGAGTGTTGTTAGTGATCGGTGGACACTTAACACGACGCATTTGCTGCCAGTTCTTTAAATGCCACGCGAACTGAATTGTAGGTTATGATAATGACGTGACAAAAAATCAATTACATAGACATGTGGGAGATATTCTTTTTCGGGCAAATATGCATATTTTTTTATTACATATAAAAATATGGCGACAAAAATTAACTTTTTTACGCCTTCTTTGTCTTCACCTATAAAAAAAACACATAAAACTGTTTAATGACAAGTCCCCCATATTGGCACGGGTGGAAGAAATGTCACATCTGTTCCATTTGCTAACCTTTAGCACTACAGTGACGTCATTGCACACCATTCTGAATTAGACTGTGGGTGTATCGCTGTAGAGTTTATATTCGGGTTGAACGTTGTATCGCGTGTTCCCATACCGTGAATAAATAATAACACAAGCCAACAATTTAAGGATGCCGGTAATTCAATATTTTAACATAATTTGGAAATGTCTTCCGTTTAGAATGGCGAGCAATTTGTGTGAAAGCGCTGTTTGGTCCCACTCCGGGAGCCCGCTGTACGAACGGTTTATGACGCAATATTGTTGTCCAAAGTGAAGACAAATCAGTTACTCTTGTTATTGGTGACGGTTGAGGAATTGGTTAAAGCTTCGAATACGGACTAATAATTAAAACATATTTAACGGCGTAAAGGTTGCCGCCACTTACACCGCCACACATATAATTAAAAAGTTATATTCACCGACATTGATGTCAAAATGTCGGTATAATAACAACAATGAGAATCATTATTGCGAGCTATCGCTAGTAGATTTAATAAATATATAATTCAAAACGCTGAAGATATGATATTGAGCAAGTAATGTCTAGGCGCAGTCGATCCACGGAGCAGATAGGTGCTGTAGTACATACATTTTTCTGATTCAGTAAGTAATGTCGAACACGAGTCCCCAAGTATGTCGGGCGCAGGGCTGGCAGCCTCGCCGCGCCCATCACCCGCCGCGCTAAATAAGAGCTGTCGAGGCGATTGAGAGCGCGCCAACTGTCGCCAGGAAATGATTGCGATGCCCGCGCCGATGATACATACAATGCGAACGCGAAGCCGCTGACGGTGAAAACAAAAATACTGAACTAATTAACTCTATTCAATTATGTGGCTTGGTATATTGGTGCCGCGTGCGTAAGACTGCAACCAGGAAAGGGCTTTGAAACTATCAAATAATCTCGATAAATTGTGGGTGTATTCTGTGATCTTCCCTCAAGTGGCAAAGGCGTGCCCTTATTCATGTTATGCAACGTCGATCTTAAGCGCTAAATATAGGCTGTCATCGAAATCCGTTTAGCTGTTCTACGTCATGCACGTGTGCAGTGACTCTACGGTTTACTATTTCAGTATATCATGACGTAATATAGATTATGATATGGTATTAACGAATGTTAGTATTTATATTTGAGTATTATTCACATATCGATATACTGGCATTGCAATAAGCTAGCGGGAAGCGATAGAATTAGCTATAGAGCCCCAAGCGCGGGATCTGTGCGATACACTCTATAGCTGCTCATATAACTCCACTCTACAGACACCATATTCTATACAATATGTTATATATACTATCCTGTATAGTTTCTCAAGGAAATTTCTTTCAATATCGTATACAGTAGCTCATACTCCCAGAGCATCGAGCGAGACTATGTTCTAAATGATTCCTGAGCAAACAGATGAAAACCTCTCAATATTAAAGTGAAATATTTACGGTGGATCAATATGAGTGCGATCGGGATGTCCGGGCCCTTCAGCTAATCTAGGATTAGCCCTCGATCGGCGTAATCCCGGGTATATTGCCGGGATGAATGGGCAGGTGCGTCCCGCGGGAGCGCGGCGCGGGCTCGAGGCTAGGCCTCCCGGCTTACTGAACGGACATTTTTCTTTCGCTTGTTTTTTGATAAATGGTCCGAAAGTGGAGTGTCATGGGATATTGATGTTCTACCCGGGATTATGGCTTAGTGGGTAATTAAGGGTTGCGGGGAATTAAACGAGACCGCTAACCCCGGACAAACACGGGGAAATAATTACATAATCCTTCGAACCGGATCGCTCTGCCGACCTTCGGAATTTGAGGACATTATCGTCCTATAAGGGGATTAAAAATTATAAACATTAACTTGTTATTTTTACAATAGGTAAAACATGAACAGTCTTTCGTCTGCGACAAAACGCCCTAACTACAATAGCAGCACTCCTCAGAATCCTGAATTGCGTTAGCAAAAAGGTATGCATAAAATGCACTAGAATGTCTACTATAACGTGATAAAGTTTATATATATGTAAGTTTTTAGATGACAATCCCTGGAACTACTGAGTCGATTATAAATTCTCTCACTGTTTCTGAGAGTGAGAATTATTAATCTTAAATAGTTTTCTTATACGGGAATTATTTAACACGAACGCAGCTATTCGCGAGCACTAGTATAAGATAATACAACATTAGCGCGTGTTTGGCAAATATTAAACAAACATAAATCAATGGATATTCAGCGCAGAGCCAAATTAATAATTGAAATAATGTAGAATGTGTTTACATTATCAATTTCGTGGTGATGTAAGGCCGGCACGTGTATTCATCGCCTGTATTCTAGGACAAGTTTAATTCCACACGGAATGCATTAACAAACATCAGTACATTTCATAAGGGTTCATAAAATATAGGAAAGCACCGAATAATCGTTCGGATGAATAGCATTCCGGCAAAAAACGGACTGCCAGTTGTTTAACGATCATCTAGGGATGGAGCGTTTTGAACCTGGATCCTAATTCATTAATACTATAAAAACTTCGTAGTTAGGTACCCTAGATGTATATTTATACATCTATTGTGTTGATGTTTATAACCATAAATCCACGTGGAATCATTCTATCATAGAGAATCCACGCCCAGAATGACGTTAGCGATATATCTCTCAGCTTCCTAGAGAAATAATGGGAGAGGTGCGCAATGGCAAAGAATAACAGCACAGAGCTGTCGCATGCGGCGATGTGAGTCACACAGCGGTAGTAATGCCACTTGTGACCTAATTTATTACATATAAACACGTACTCATATTCTTAGTAATAAATTAATAATTACAACTATATTCATTTATTAAAAGCTAATGTGAGATTTTATTATAATTATATAATGTTAAGTATAATATGATTGCTCACATTTTCCTGTCTGGGTGGTCAGGCGCATAAGGATTTCTTAACGTGGAAGTTGCATGAAACTGATAACTGAATTCTTCTCTTTGTCATAATTACTCGTCGTATAGGAGATTTTGACAAGACTTAACCTAATCCTTTCATAACTATTTTTACGGCTGTGAGTGCAAGCAAGTAACTTACTTGATTTAAAGTTGTTGTCACCTAATAATGTATAGTAGTAATACAAATTTAAAGAGCTTCGAAGACCCTAAGGAAAAGTTTGACATCTCCTAATAAAGACCATCTTACAGTTGTCTTCTCTACCGTATTTTACATATTCTTTGCTCAAATATGTTAATTGTAAACAAAAGTGATGAACAGAGCGCATTACCGTGATGCATGGAGTGTTGTAAAAATTAACGCAGCGGCAAATCATTCACACAGAGCGTTACGAAGTTCCAGATTATTACATGTAATGTCAAAGACGGAATAATACAAATTCCTTATTAAAAATAATCAATACGCTGTTGTTGAGTATAAAAATTAAGTTTTAAAATAAATGAGTCTAATAGTCACATTGGACACTTCAGCGAGTTGAAAGCCGAAAACTAAGCTAAGTTAGTTTATCTAAGCGCAAGTAGCTTAGAATAGCTTAGCTTAGATATATTTCATACTGCGTCCATTGCAGTAAGTATGTGTTATTTTCTCAGCTATGCGAAAGAAGCTAAACTAACAGCTTAATTTTCAGTAGACAACACATTTGCCCTTTCCTACGACAATAAACAAGTTTTTCTACGTTTTACACTATATTACTCAGGGACAGTGTAATTTATTATTATTGAAATATTTTTTAAACACACACTGCCTTAGTGGCAAAGCAATAGTACGTGCGCAGTACGAAACCGCTTTGGGATCCCAGGTTAATATCCCAAGTTGAGAAGGAGTCTGGGATTTGTGTCCGATATGACGTTAGGCTCGCTCTCTATCACATCATGGAACGGAACAATAAGACGAAAAGTGGGTGCCCTACACCTCTGTCTCCCTCATTCAGAATAAAGGCGTCATACGTTTTGTTGGTTATATTTTTAAAAATACTTCCGCATTTCAAAAATTTATACCTGCATAGAAATTTGTAAACTCCAAACCTTCCCTCTTAAAACACGGTAAATACAATCCTAAATTGGTCACTTAGATATTTCTTACATAGTAACATACGTGGTAGATGGGTGTAAACACCAATCTGTGGGTAATGTAATCGGCGTTGATTCCATCAGAGGGCGCCCCGAGCCACGCTCCGAGCCGCGCCGCCCCGGGCCGCGCCGCGCCGGCCGCCGGGCGACTATTAGCATGCATCACAGCGTCGCGCGGCGCGGCGGCTCCAAATCATATCAACTGATCGGTAAATACTACGCCATATTCAATTACGTGCTGTTTTACTGGGCTTTCGGAAAATACGGGAAGGAAATGGATCTTATCAATAAAGATTTTTATTCCGTGTATGGCTTTGATTCTTAAATTATGTGTAAGTAATGACGCAGCAAAGCAGTTGTTTATTAAAAAATATTACTAACTGTTGTTAGTAAGGAAGATACTAATGGTATCTAAGCGTAGTTTAGCCGACGTGTATATCAACCCCGTATATGCAGCCCCACTCCTGACACTGCATTACACTCGCCACCCTAATACATTACACATTAAAAAACCTAATACGTTAGGTACAGAATAATTTCACTTTGTACTATATAGGTAGATATACATTTTCTTTGATATAAGCTAAAATTTAACGACAGAAATATACAAAGCGATACTTATCTACATTAACTGTCGCATACGTGTCACCTACTATAAGAAATTTAAGGACAGTTTGAACAAAACGTTCCTGAATGTTGCAACATGTCAATGTTCGTCTCATCGCGTGTCTTTCGCTACTTGGCTCAGTATTGCGTCATGTCTCGGAGATGGACTTTCAACACCCCACTAATTATTCGCTCCACATCAGTACTCTACTGAACATACACAGCTTTTGACATTTAACAACATGTCGTCTCTACTACGTTTCCATGTAATTTTTGGAGATATTTCTTAAACTGAAATTCAGTAGAAGACGAATATCGGGACACTTCTGTGTAGATATCAATAATAATTTATAAATTCAATATGCCTGCATACAATATGCCTCTACATTGGTTAAGTGTAATGCACAATATGTTTGTCTGTAAGAGATTGCCTTGTGCGGTAAGACCGCCATTTGTACTTTTTTCCTATTATGTTGGTGTACAAGAAATTGTAAATAAACAAATAAATAAATAGATATACGAACTCGCTTTATTGATACATGGAATCAATGTCTAGCGGTAAGCGGTAGAGAGAATAAATAATGAAAGTACCGAGCTCTATCCATCTCATATACTATCTTATACCATAAAATGAACCATTGTAGCAGAAACATCTTATATCTAAATAACATAACTACAATAATATCGATTTACGTAAATATAGAACACCTTCTTTCTCAATTATTCTTAGTTGTATTTTGCCCCCGGCTTAATAATAATAATATCAGCCCTGTATTATATACTCCGCCCACTGCTGAGCACGGGCCCCTCCTCTACTACTGAGAGGGATTAGGCCTTAGTCCACCACGCTGGCCTAGTGCGGATTAGTAGACTTCACACACCTTCGAAATTCCTATAGAGAACTTCTCAGATGTGCAGGTTTCCTCACGATGTTTTCCTTCACCGTTAAAGCGAACGATAAATTCACAAAGAATACACACATGATTTTTTAGATAAGTCAGAGGTGTGTGCCCTTGGTATTTGAACCTGCGGACATTCGTCTCGGCAGTCCGTTCCACACCCAACTCGGCTATTGCCGCTTTTTTTTGCCCCCGGCTTGAACTAGCTAAATTGACTAAATCTCATCTTCTTAGTTAATATTAATATTAAATAGATACATGATTACCGAATGCACATAAAATTACAATGTTCAATAGACTTTATTTTATATAGGGCTATGATGGGGAAACATGTGTGTATACATGTGCAGTGGAGCGCCCACACACCGCGGTGCCGGCCCGTCTGGTGCGCCCGCGGCCGAGTGGGCGGCGACCGGCGACTGCGACCGCGACTAACAACCAGCCCGCGACTGCCCACGTGCCCTTGACTTTGACTGCATGCACATAAACGTTATAGCTTATAACTCATAACTGCACGGTTTAACGAGGGTCGACGGGTCACCTTCGAGAAAGGTGTGAGGTAACTACGCCGCGTCGGTGTGCGCTCTCTACAGTACACAAATAACTATGAGTTAATTTGAACTAATTACCGCCGGTGAGATGAGACGGATTGACGTCTGTACAGATGAGATGATAACAGTAGAGCAGCTCTGAGGTAGTGATGCAACGAATATTCGGAAAACGATTGGTAGAGGTTTAAATCTAGAACTACTGAACAGATTTCTGGATTAACAGAGACTGCGTATATTTTTATTTAACGCCTTTTATTTCTGAAAAAATACATAGCGAGAGTTGTTACAAAAATATAGTACTTACTTAATGAGTGGTATACTGATAGGAAATGTACTACTGGTGTTCTACCAGCTGTGGAGTTGGGAATCCCGACATGGTGTCACCGCCGACAATAGGTGTAGGTGTGGCGCGGTGCCAGCGCCGCGCGTGTGCCAACCGGGCCTGCCAGAGACTACCCGACAACAGTATTAGGCTACTCTTATAAAAAACACTTGCGCACGGACTAAGTGAACCGGTGAGAGAAACCAACAAAAAAAATATATATTTAAGGTGCTTTTCCCTGACACGTCAAATAACAAACTTCACCTGGGGCCTTATTCTCTATCCCGCACGTTATTTTGACAGTGTGTAACAAGCACGTAACACAACGCATCATGTTTAGGACTAAAGAAATTTGGCTTACAGAATACCATTCCACGCACATTTCTCGAAGATAACATGACACGGCCGCGTTACGCGTTTACACTACCATACAGAATAAGGGCCCTGTCGTAAAACACAGTCTTATATAAATAACTACGACTAATGAGAAACATTGACATGTTGTGACTCTCAACAGATCTCGAGTACCAGCCTACTTCCTGATTCGTACAATCGTACATGGGATACCGTTTGACCAAAGTACGCGACTCGAGGATACATACAATCATGTCCTGGTTTCCGCCACGTGCACAGTCTATAAATCGTATGCCTAACGTCTATCTGGCAGCCGCGCTAATGTAGAATCCCGCGCAGGTAATTAGCACGCGGTGGGATTATTTATTGCTCTTCAAATACTTTGACGTGCTCCAAACGTGACAAATAGCCGTCACTGACGACGTGCGCACGTAAACATACTGCAAATATCATTTTAATCTTTAAAAAACACAAATAATTATCAGAAAATGGACGAAAGGAGAATTAAATATGCAGAAAAAGTACTCAGCTAACCCTTACTTTCTGCCATTGCTATAATTTGTAAGTGAAACTATAGAATCCATATTGAAAAATAATGTATGGGGTGGAATGAAATTTTAGCGAGAGCATGAAGTAATCTTTACATGCGATAGCACCATAATGAAGTTGTTAGCATGTACTCAAATATTTAGGGACATAGGAAAACAGACAATTACTTAACCAGCCATTCGAGCTGCATATACAAATTCATCTGACGAAACAAAAAAAAGACAAAACGAAAAGGTCTTCAAAAATACACGAAAAGATTTCTCAATCAACAAAAACAAGAAGCAATTAAGATAATGGAATAGTAGCACAGATATTACAGACGGGGAGGGGGTAGCACCAGATGTGTGCTCGAGGTTGTGGCGGAGTGACGCGCGGGGACAGCGTGCATTGTTCTTTTGTGATACACTAGACTTAAACTAAACTAGACTCACATCAGTCAGTATTATCAGCATAGTTCAGAATTCAGCATTATTTTACTTATTTAAAGAGCTGAGTAGTGTAGCTCCTCCACTGGATACGAGCAGTAGTGTGTACCATCAGGCTAGCGAGGAAATGGTCTCTTTGTTTTAGATGAAAAAATTCACGGTACTTTATACTTTATGATGCCCAGTGCAGTCAAATACGTGGAGCAACGAGAGACGATACGTCTGTAGAATTTGCATAATTATCCCGATCTGCTCCACTGCATGTAAGTTATTAATCACGGGCCGCGCACGGTGACAGGTTTTCACCATGTGCGCGTCGAAATGGCAACGCGTCTACGTTACACGTCATTATGTCGTGTTCCTCACAATTAATATTGGATTTCTTGGAACACGCGCGAATCCCAACAGGAAAATTGTGCTGTTTGTGTGTGATTGAACAAGCAATATAGGTCTTTCGTAAACAGGAGTTTAGTCGGTAGGCGACATCGCTTGGTCTATTTCCGACAATAAGTTATAAAAAGATTTATTTTACAGCTTGAATTAGAGCGTTTAGACTTATTGTGTGTGAACCTAATAAAAAAACTAGGAGATACCTGCTCGGAGCGGAAACTGATATTAGTTCCCCGAAATTCGTTAAGGTTTCTTTGAATTGGGAACCCTCACGTCTGCCGACTGTTTACAAAAAAAAGGAAACGACATCTGCATGTTCTGCACTTTACCTGATGGCTAGCGATTTAACATAATGATGGGTGTCGTAGTATTTCATGTTGTCAGTTGTAATTGTTACTAATGATGCGTCTTCCAACAGCAATGGTTGTGAAGGCGGAATGGAACATGTTGTCGAAACGGGACTCCGTCTCAAAACATCTATGGCTTTTCTTTCGAAATTATCTATGGCATTCCTAACATTCATTGTATGCCTATTTTCTTATAACCCCGTATCCCTCTGTTAAGCTAAGAGTGCCGTGGGTGGTGGGTGGTGAACATCTTTTTATCTCTTTCTATAAAGCGTGAGTTCGCGTATGAATATCAACTCGCAATTCACATTAAGATAACATTTCAAGAAGTTCACAGAAAGTCCCTAAAACTCCGCTTAGCCCTAATCGATTACGAAATCAATTCGAAACGTAAATGTAATTCTATCAGTGAAGTGACCCGAGTCCTGTCCCCCCTCCCCCCACGCGACAATGGGACCAAATTAAACGTTCAGTAAGGCCCGTGGAGCGGCGCGGGCGGTGGCGGGCGGAGTGCCGCGTTTATTGCCAATATATCACGTCTGTGCGGTGATAATTCAATTTACTGCCGAAACGTACTGATTAAAGCGAGATAAAGAGCGAGTTTACGACCGAGACGCGCCTTGTTTTAAATAAAAGCTTTCCTATTTGGCAGCGCTCGGCGCGTCGAAGGTGTTCACGTAATGGTGTTTGCGCTCAAATCAGGATAAATGAGATTGAATTTCGCTACTTCGTTTAAATTATGTAATGAGTTAATTGAGCTAGCACGATTTTATTCATTTCGCTGTTGTTAAGTATATACATTATACAATATAAACATTGACATAAGACATACCAACATCATTTTATTGAATAATGCCGTGAATATATTAACACGCATGAAATGTTTGAATAAATTCGTTAATGCGCTAATATCACCCTTAGATTTTATTTCTCTCCTTATTAGTTTTATAATAACTGTATTACCGATGGGAAAACGTTCACATCTTTGACAGTTCGGGAAGACCGCGGCTTTGATTAGTGGGTCCCGGTTGGCGCGGTGCGGCGGTCCGGCCCGGAAGCCACGTCCTATCTGACCGGAACTAGCGCCCTCTAGAGATTCTATGTACATCACAAGATTTATGCCCGAGGAGCTTTTGTTGATAGTGTTATACAACTATCAAATACACATACAAGGGCGTATCACGGCTTTTATCAGAATAAGGAGAGAAGCACTTGTACGTAACATTATGATTATATGATGATCTAGGAAGGTACTGCCGCTTTGTGTACTTCTACCAATACGCAATTCGCAGTATTGAGCTTCCAAATAAAAAGAACATAACGTCGAGTACAATTACATGCCATTATTATAATTGTCTCAGCAAGTTGAGCACAATGCTGTCTCATTCCTTTGTTTCTCTAAGCGGGAGGTGTTACTAAGATGTTTATGGATTATATTGGTGCTAGGCGAGTGTTCTTTTTATGACTGTCTCGATGACATGGTTGTATTGCGAAAGCAGTTGAGATTGAGATATCAGGATTGAATCCAGGTGGAGCAAAGTGGTATTGGATTTTACTAATTAGTATCAGCCTGGAGTCTGGAATGATCATGAGATGAAACGCATATGGTGAAAAGTGGTTGCCCTGGTTACACCTCTACCTACTCCTTCGGCCATAAAGGCATGTGTGTTTGTTTTATTATTTCCATCTACATATGAAATTATACGAAGAATATTATTTTTTTACAAACTCGTGCCATGTGTTGGATACTGCGTCATTCGCGGACACACGCCTGCCGGACCCGCCATAACTCATCCGCAATCTGCAACTAATACATTTTTATGTTCGGGATATATCCGGGAGGTTGTGGGGGGCTGTGGAGGGGCGGTGGAGGGGTGTATCAATCTCCGCTCATGAGCGATCGGCCGCCAGCGCCGCGCTGACGTTAATGGTGTTTATATCTGGTTCCGATGATCGCTCCGTGCAGCGGATACGTGTCGCGCTCAATGATATACAAATGCTTTTATTGAAAATATAGAGTATTATGAGAGTGAAAAAATGTTGGCACACTACGATCGATAATGTGAACAAATGATTCTGAATCAAACTGTGTAAATATTGTACAAATTGTACAATTGAAGCGACTCTTAGAGTTTCTTTTTAGTAATGCTTCTCTAGTGTGTGTAGTGAATCTGCTTGGAAATGATGGTAGAGTGGCAGAATCTAAATATTGTATCATAACAATAATTTATAGGTTACATGTTATTTTGTTCTACATCTAACAAAACAAGCACGCTAATAGAAAACAGAAACTATATATATTCAGGAATGACATATTATCCTATCGATAAATCTATCGCTACGATTAGTTATTGTTATACTTAACGTCAGCGTTAACGATTGTTGAAAGACAACTTGCCTACAGCTACAGGAGTAGTAAGGTTTAAATTACTTTTAAATTAAAACAAATTCCCATCAGGAGGACGTGTCGATACTCGAGTGCGGTTGAAGAGTGACAGCGCGCGTTTAGAAGTGGTAATACTACACTTGTGGAGCGGCGCACTCGGCTCTCACACTCGGTCGCAGACGAGCGAGGGTTTAATGAAAACGATTTATAAAAACGCTGTCGACATTATTTTCCCATTTTGCCGTGTATTTAAACGTTTAATAACCCTTAACAACCGCTCCCCCGCGCGTACACCCGCACCCCCCGCCGTCCGTGGGGGAATTTTTCGCGAGTAATGTACGTACGTATTTCGGGGTAGTGAAGCGCAATCTTAATCTTTTTATCGATAAATGTTTATAGGACTCAACAGTGTCATTTTGGTCATTTATTTATTATAATGTTGTCCCTATACACCAAACATGGAGTCCTCAATAGTCAGTGGTAACAGCGTCGTGACTTGTCACGCTAGCAGTTTTTGCCTCTTTTTGTCACTTACGCCACCCGCTGTTATAAGTTGCTTTGAGGAACTTACACGCGTAACGTTTTGTTACGTGACATCTTTAACGTATTTCACGAGGTCCTGTGTGCGTACGCTTCCATCCTACCTTTAATTTTACAAATTTCGTGATGTAGAAATTACTTAGGAAGCGAAGTTATTCAAAAAGCAACTTAGTTCAATATAGTTATGAATGAAAAATAAATTGGGTAAACTGAACATATTTCGATACTCTCACATCCCTAACGGAGTAATTCAAATCAAGCGGCGGTGCCGGCGCTCCCGGTGCCGCTCCGCTCACGGAAAAAGCGAAAAAAGCGTAGTGACGTAATGGCGCGCGAGCATTAAGCGTAATTGTTTTGTAAATGTGCGCGACTCGTGAGACGAGCGAGCGAGAAAAAGGCGCCATTATTGTCGCACCATTACATCGAGTACTCGCACCGCCGCGCCGATGGGCTTCCCGCCGCGGCCTCCCGGCTCATCCGGGACGAGATCCGGGACTCTGTGACGTCAAATGATGTAATACAAAAGTAATTAAGCACTGCTAGTAAAGAAAATGATTCGCAACTTAATATTGAGCTCTAATACTGTGGTCAGGAAAGGCTAAACCATTGTTACCGAAATAATTTGTTGCAATTAAAAAAAACAATTGTTTCATTTGTTGCACACACACTTATTCGCCAATCTTGTAATCTATGCCCAATAATCTTCGTCACATCATAGACGAAAAAAATCAGCGCACATTTAGCTTTACACATACCTACCCCGGGCCCATTAATACAGGGGCGTGGTTACATTGCTTACATCGTTGCTAGTTTCAATTTGGAGGACACTACATATATAATTTCACAGTGAATCGCGTAACGGTAGCCTAGACCTATTGTCAGTAGAGTCCGACTAGTCCGAGCCGAGTGCGATCGACAACGCGCTCTACTGCCCGCTGTCTGACGGACACAGCGTAATCGGCATGTATTTGTAATGTATACTAGCGTGAGACAGATTCTGAGTAGTAACGGCTCATATAAGCTGTTACATACAGCTAATGTAACTTATGAACAACAATAGGTATATATACGGGTTATATACGGAACGAAGAATCTCCTTACAGATAGAATCGGGTTGATAAGATCGTATTTTAAATGGTAAGCATTTATTTGATATGCTGTTAACGTGTGCTGGTATAACTGGGTAAATAGATACTTTGTATGAACCATGAACAGTTTGCTAGATGAACAACATCGTCATTAAAATGTACGCAATTTTGTAGTTGTTTTCTTCATAAAGGCCCGTATCTCTTGCCCGCAGCACATAATGAGCGGAGAGCAGCTGCGGATGACTCTCTCCCAGGAAGGCCCGTCCGTTTCCTCCACTCGCAGAAAAACACAATTATCGTGTAATTCGGCCGCGAGATTTCCGCCCGGTTCCAGTTCATTGACTCCATCCACCACATGTCACTCTACTCTTCAATGATTAACTTCTGTACGTGTGCCCTCCGCAACGAACACCCTACGCCTTATGGTAACTTCATAAAGTTGAAAATAATAAACCAGTTCTTTTTTTAACGGCGCAAAATACTTTGTTCGCAACACTCCATTTTATGCGATTTGGTAAAATAATTTGTATTCGATATTCTATTTTAAACCCTTGAATATAAAGTCTAAGTTTGTTTTTCGTACATCTCAAAAGCGTATACTGTCACAATATTAAATATTTCGCAATATTGAACCTTAAAATTATAGCAGTTAGATCTATAATTCGTTTAAAAGTACTCAGTATGATCCCCGGATTCACCATTTTTATGGAGAATTTATACCCTCTGAAGTTTTTCGTTTATCTGAGTGTAATTCGGTTAGAGCCAGATTATTATTGTAAAATAAACCATTTCGCTTTTCGCGGCAGTTTCATTCGAGTTTTTACTGCGACCGGAAAATCAATACAATATCGTGTTGGAGGCCATCTTGAGAGTTATATTTAGTGTAACTTCAAAGAAGTCGACAAACTTGCGATAAATATTTTCCAGGGTTTAATTTGTGTTTATAAATGATAGTGTTTTGTCTACAACGTAAACGGGTTGCTATGATGCGGATGGTACCATTGTGTTACTGAAGACGAAGATGTAACATTTGCTATGTGTGCGCTTCATTGGTGCAGTTACGTAGAGTGTTAAGTAAAGTTAGGAAAAGATTTTCCACAGTTTTTAAATATGGCCGTCCTGCCAAAAGCAAGGCTTTTTAAACTACGAAACCTTATCACATTTTGGTTTAAGTCCAAAAACATCGTAATCTTTAGAACCAGCACAATATAGAGAAAAATAAAACGGGCTATAAAAGAACGATAAAACTAGGCAATAAAGCGTCACCGCCCCGCCCTGACCTACAGCAAGGCGGAGTCAGTGACGACTCGCCTTGAGCTCCGGCAACACCCGTCACTATCGCACTATCGCTACTTTATTGATTTTTTAGGACTAGACAAGAACAAACGCTTGATGCTCACTTTACCATAACGTTTTCCTTGGTCTCACGTACGGGAAAGTTGGGCTACACCGCAGACAACTAACAGTGAACGAACACTGTTGTATCATGACATGATATATCTATTATATAGCCCTGATTCTTCCTAAGAGTGTTGAGACCACACAGGCGGCCCAGAAGCAGTTGATTGTCAAAACTAAGCCATATACCACTGCAATGTAGTTTTAAATTAGTGTTCTATTGACGCTATATTGAAATAAGGCGAGTGGAATATATATATCTCATAACTTATGAATTATGAAGATGGAGTGCAATTTCATTTATAGTTCTTGGTGGCGTTGACCATCAAACGAAGGACTTGCTGGAGTGCAACGACTGCTGCGGCGGCTCAGGCGACGTGCCGACACTTTTACAATGTTGCCATGAGCTCACTTATTATAATTAGAATTATGAACTGAGGTGTCAACTCACCGTGACTTGCTTATTGTTGCAATTAATTATTCTACAACATTTTCTACTTCTTTCTCTGTTAACAACTGCCTTGAACCACAGATTGAACTGAGGTCGATAATTGTGCAATTACTAATTGTGCTAGTTATTATAATTGGTAAGTTAATTTACTAGTTTGTTTGTTTTCTTTGTTGAAATAAGTAATGTGACTTGCAAGTTGCCTAACAGTAAAGGCCACATCTGTTTGGGACCAGCAACTAGGACTGGTGGATTTAAATGCACTGCGTAGTGTTGGGATATAAGGAACTGAAACCGGAAACAAAAATGCTTATATACTGCTTAATGCAGAAATAGATATGCGGTAGTGTGTCGGTGGTATCCAGAAAACTCGCCAGTAAATTCCCCGTAATCTTAATTTTTGTTTTGTAAAAAATTCACATCAAATATTAATTGTTAGCGTAAAAATAGGTTTACAAATTATAAGATCCAAGTCATTACAAAAATCTTAAAAATCAAAGAGCTTACCATCAGGCGAACGTCAAGCTCTTCTACAAAAAAAAAATACAATTTCCCTACACATTAACAGGAACAAGGTGAGACGGTCGATTCCGTCACGTCTATTTGTCGCGTTGCGGACGTGACCATTAGCTGGCACAGCATAATAACTAACAAATAAATCAACACAATGGACAAATAAGGAAACACAGGAGACATTAACGTCTCAATAGACAGGGATACGTGCGCTTTGTTCGTAATGCCGCAGTGGCGAGCGCACGCTGTCAGCTTTGCTTGACACTATTAATTGATGATTTGTAATGTTTTTATAAATTATAGCAAAATACATCCTAAGGCTAGTGACAATAAGTTAGACTGTGAGTTTAAGCATAGTTTCTGAAATATTTGTATTTTCAATTTTTATAATAGAAACAACTTCCGATATGCTAATCTGTTTTCGTATAATATGACCATATTACGTTCTCTCTCAACAGAAAGAGACAGATGTCAGTTCAGCAAATTCTACTTAAGACCAGTTGTAATTTATATTTCGCCTAAACGCATACAAACGTAACCCTTGTTAGTAAAAATATGTTGCGTTTTGAAAACATATTTTATTATAACGTTGGATCCAAAACAATAGTATGCCAACTAAATTTGTTTTCTCCTTTGTCTCGATCCTGATAAGAACTACATCAGTCTCTATCTGAACTAAACTTTATACATAAATATATCTCACAGCACTCCTTAATCAATAAATCCCCACAAAATAAAGTTTTTCTAGAGCAGCAGCATGTACGTAACTCATGCCAAATTGAAATAAAAACTGATGATATGTAACATTCCATTCGTACCAAGTGAATGGAAAAACATATTGTTTACAAAAAAATAATGAGCGAGTTTATTGAAGCAGAACACGGGGCGTGTGGAGGGGGTCAGGGGGGAGATATGGGGCGGAAGGATACGTATCCATCAAATTAGCGAGCAAATCATCTTACAACTGAAAGAGAAGCCGAAACTGGATCACAGTTGCGCGCGATCGGAGATAGTGAAGGTATCGTATAGAGATGTCGATAGTATTAATGCTTTGAAATTAACCATCAGTAATAAGTGCAAAACATTTTTTAACTATAAAATTAAGTATTAAATGCGAAATCTTTGTGCTCCACTCTCAAGATGGAAGTTTGTACCAACTTAAAATGGCATATTGAAGTGTCAGAGACAAGAGTCTACAGATATGCCTGCTAAAGACTCTTCAAACTGTCACAAATTAATGATTGTTGATAAAGAAAATATTTTGCATTCAACACTCCGTGGATAAACGTGCAGTGCCATCCACTATATTAGCGTAATGAAAAATTCTGCCTTGCCACTGTATACAGGCATAAAATGTATTATGAGGTAAGCGACTCGACTAGAAGAGTTGTTATCCTATTAATCTTACATAATACTTATTTATAAATAAAAAAGTTTCTAAAGACGTTTGGATGTTTAGTGAAATTAAGCCACTGAATGGACTATGTGTAGTACACCCATAGTCGAAGTTGTGGATTAGCAAAGAGGCTATTTTTATTCCCAGAAAAGATTTATACGCAGGCCGATCTGCAAGGAACTCCTAGTTTTCATGTCGACAGTATACCGTCTCTACACACTACATGAGATGAATATAGTGAGTCGGAGAGATGTAACGTCACGCAACAAGTCAATTTGGCGCGAGACTATCACCTTTACAAGGGGCGGGGGGTGTGGTGCCCACGCGTGAGCTCCTCCGCCGCGCCACCAGCTCCCGATCTCATTATGGTAATGGATACGAACTGTCTGATCTGGTTACCCAGAGTGCTTACTGTTCTTAGATTTTATCGTAGAAGCCCAGCGGAATCTCAATTTATTTATCTCACTCATCTATCAACGACAGGGTAATGACAGATACAATTAATGCACCCAGAGTTTCTTAATAAGACTGTCCGCGAAACTACTTATAAATTGGATACAAATATAAATTCCGGTCAAATCACTTTTTTTAAAATAAACACATGCTTTAAATATAGCCTGCCTTATAGTCTAGAATCTAGATTCTAAGCAGTAGTCCAACTCGGTAATCGAAGCCAAGACCACAACGGTAACAAAGACGTTGTCACTAAACCAACGTGTCACTCAAGTTCATTGAACATCAATACAGTATCGAATAATGCCGTGTGCATAATCCGCGCGTTGTGCAAGCGCATTAGAAAGTTGACGAGCTCGTCACCCGTCACCCGTCACCCGTCACCCGTCACCCGTCACCCACAGGCGTCGGTGCACGGTACAGCTCGCGGGAGAAAGTCGCCCTTTGTTCGGAGCGAGCCGTGACCTCGCCGAAATAGCGGCTGAGAAAGCGCACTGATGACCTTGTGTTGCACGGCGTATTACTGAACTTGCAGATTTCAATTGTCAATGTGCTTTAGCCTACTGCGAAAATGGAGGTTCTCAATTCGACTGAATGTATGTTAAGTCTGGTATAACTTCATGATGATCCTATAGAAGTGTCATTGACATCGAACTTTCGCCTTCAAAGATACAGCAAAGTATTTTTTTAATTATATAAGAAAAATACAGGGAATGAGTTATTGTTTGTTTTAAGCTGTCTTAAAACAAACAATAATTAATTCCCTGTATTTTTCTTCAGTCTCAACGTGGTAGGTAGCTGAGGAATCATCAAGGATATTCTGTACCTGACTAGTCATGGCCCCTAGGCCCCTACTAAAATGAAATTGTCTGTTCTATACGTATATAGAACGGAACTCCATAATGGCAAACAGTACGAACGTACTGATAAGGTTTTGTCTTACGGTATTGTATGGCTGTCCACCCACGTCTATCATTTATTTATAGTAATACGGAGCACTTTGCATTACAAAGTATTGCATGTCATAGCACTAAGCATCTTAATCTTAAAGGGAATTTACTGCATATCTTCAATATTTTATGTCATACAAAATTTGTCCAACGGAAGTAAACGTAAACATATATTTTACTCTTTTAACAATAAACTGACTTTATACATAAATAATGGTTCATCTTTGTGGGTTTCGATTCATCTCGAACTGTGTGCATTATTCACATGAAATGTAACAAATTAATAAAAATCACAATTTGTTTACATTCTCTATAAAAATGAAAAATATATAAGCTCATTAACATTTCACCAACACTTAAAATAGGATTGTTAGGAACTATTTATATGTATCTGCACAACGCAATCACGAAGTACACAAAATATTCGTGGTAATGAGCAATTCGTCGAAACCTAGAGCCCTCGCCCTACAGATTGGCCGCCGTTCGCCGCTGTACATTAGCTAAAATTGTTATTACCAGCAATTCATCCAATACATGCCATTTCCGGGAAGATCCAAGCCCTCTGCCTTCCTCCGCACCCCTCGCGTCTTACGGTTAACGCACACGACCGTCAAAAATCCTATAAAATATATCGAGTACGTTCAAAGTAAAATCAGAGCTTGAATCAACTGTTTTTTTGTAAAAATAGATAGGAAAATACGAGTTGGCACCCAACAACTTAAATGATAATCAACATTAAAGGGCCACATTCGATTGGTTTACCAAAATTGCGCATCTAAGCGCTGTTATTGACGGTATACTTATTTACAAATCTGTTTCAGAATAACACGCTATATGCAGATGTTAAGACGCTAATTAAAATTAATGAATAATAGTATGATCGTCATCGGTCGATCGTCAGTCGGCGGTGTACGCTCGGCGTAATATATTTGATCGTCAACTTGCACCACGCGTTGTATCCACCGGCAATTTGTATAATGTCTCCATTTCCCTTAAACCGCGACATTATAGTCATTAAATTGTGTAAATATGGCTGCCGAAATGATTTCCGAGCAGTCGCGTCGTTCAGTTTAACTGCCCGTAAACACGGGGAGCTGCCTCGTACCAGAGGTGTGTCGGCTGTTCATTGTGTTTCAACACGAATCACTTAATCTTAACAGTCCTATTCAGAGCTGGACCGGGTTACGAACAGTGTGACAAGTTATTTATCATATTGGATTTACGATGACATTCGAATGTTAGATGTTCAGTTAAGTGAAATATGAAGAAGCCATGAGCCGGCCCACCAGCTAATTATTGCAACTATACAGAGACCTTGTTTCATCTTAACTTGATTTATATCATTCTCCTTTTAACAACTATGATACCAGTGTAAATAAATATAAATATTCTTACACAACGTTACCAACACACTGTGATTCTAGTAATAACTGCGTGCATACGTTTATAGCCAATTCCCTACACATCCTTACAGATTGAGTTATCTCCGGATATCGCAAAGGTCATCTTAAGGCTCTTGGAGTACATTAATACATGAATATACAAATAGCTATAAAGTGTGTGTGTAGTGGGCGCGGCGATGTGATTGCGCGCCGGATATGGAATCACCGGCAGTAAAGTGGAATGTGCTGATGGAACGGGCGGTTGCGGAACGGAGAGGTGAAAGGGCAATGAGGAGAGGGGAGGAAGATTAAAGGGTAATATGGGGGTTATTTATGATGGCAAGGAAACGAAACCACGGCTGAGGAATGTAATCAGGAGATAATTCTGTCTTATACAAATTGACGAGAAGCACATAGGGGTGTAATTTAAGGGCACACAAGACGCTTAAGATCAGGCAAGATACTGTTTTTTGCAGTTACATAAAAAATAATGGTTTTTGTCACTCTCAACATCATAAAAAATAATGGTTTTTGTCACTCTCAACAATTTAGTCTCCTGACCCATTAATTATGGCTGCAATTTCCTTTAACTCTGATCTGTGATTACAGAGTGCTGTTTAGCAGCAAAAGCTTAATGTACTTCATACAGAATTTGGACACGAGAGATGTACCAACGACATAGGTAAATAAATAAACAAGTTGCTGTTTACACTTTTATTTCTGTTTCCGTTTTTATTCGCAGAAAGTAACTTTACCGTTGAGTTAAATTATAAAAATAATTTGTTGACATCAAAATACTAAGAATTCATAATCACCGTGTAAAATGAGTTGTCCGACCGCAAGAGATTCCTGGAAACGAATAAGAATTGTTATTTCGGTGGAAATTCGACGCCAGGTGGACGAGCGGCAGTGCGGGCGCAGCTCGTAGGATGTGCGGTCTCCGCCGATTGTGTTACAGCGGATGCTGCCCGAAGATGGGATAATTGAGCTGAGAATATTTTTTGCGATGCTGTGGTTAATTTAACTTGCAGGTTAAAGGCAATCACGCAATATTATACGATCGTCAAATCTTTCCTAAATATTAGTAATGGGTATCTACAGGGGCGTGGTTTTAAACCCTACGATCAGAGTTGTTTTATTAAAAATATCAAGTTTGGACAAATTTGAGAGATTCTGTGCAACATAAGATTAACAATACCAAACCTATCATATGATTCTTAGCTTAGCATAAAATTATACAAAAACGAACACAAAAACACTCAATATGTTTTTACTCGTGGCGTTTAGTTCCTCTCCCTCCTCTTCGGCACACTCCCCACAATTTTGATCGTCTTTACGGGGACTATAAAAAATAACGAGCATCGCTATCTGCTGTAACCGCTCCCACCACGAGCCTGGTTGGAAGCCGTGTGTGCCACGTGAGGCTCGTTAGACTGCCGGCGGCCGATTAGACATGCTGTAAATCACACCCCTTATCAATAAACGTTAAAAAAGAATATTTAAAAAACCATTATTATAATACTTTTTTCTTACGTCGTGTTAATTATGACCCTTATGACTTTAGTGGTGTCGGAGGGTTAGCGTTATTAGACTAGTACAAATCTTCAAACCCTCTATACATGCAGCGTCCTTCGTCAGTAGATATATTCTGACCGCACTGTGCTCACGATTCGGTTTAGAGCAATAATTTTGTGTTTTTTAAGCCTTAGTAACCTCCTTTTTGATGTTATTTAAAAAGATGCAATGTGTTTGTATAAAGTTATATTTAGTAAGATTAGCGGCCGCGTGCTATGTAGAGTTTCGCGCGGCGAGGTGGAGTCGTCATTAACATAGGATGTTGGCGATATTGCTGCTTTCTCGCACGCGACCAGAAACCTTACGCAGCGGACTATTCGCGCGCCACGCAAGCACACAACTCACATGTGACGTGTGTTTTTTGTACCTGACCGAGAAATGAGCTAGTTCTGATCGTAAATGATTGCCAATATCAGCACCAAAAACAATAAGTATTTTGAAATTATATGTAGTCTATTAAACTACGGTAGTCCCACGTAATACAAAGAAGACAGCTCAATCATAGCAATGCACAGAAGTGGAACAGTTTAGAGCTGATATTGTTTATTATTATGTCTACATTAAACTGCCGTCCAATAACAATTGTAATTCCACAATAATTAATGACTTGTAGGAATTACGAGGCAATTATCATTAAGTCGGAGGTTATGGCGCGGCCGTTACGAGCCCGCGCCGGCGCTCCGCGGGCGGATCGCTCGAGAGGCGCGCGCCATCACCGTGACTTGCCTTCTTAACTTCACTGAGTTGATCCCGTAAACTGTTGCTGTTCACTTCATCAAGTATTTTAACTCCACCGTTTTGTACACGATACGTAATTATATGTTGTCTATGAATAGAAGGCGATATTTGTCGGCATCAGTCTTGAATTAATATTAATTAATTCTTAGATCTAATATAATCATGATAAATTTTGAATTTCACACTTGACTGATATCAGTTATCACATTATGGAGCGCATTTAAGCGAGCTTACACTAACTGAGAACACCTAACACTTGGGATAAGGACGTGATTTTAAGGGTAAAATTTAAGGGTATAATTTTAATGGTCTAATATTTAAATTTCAGCCTCAGTTGGATAAAGAGTTTTGCGTGGCGGGAGGTGTGGTGTGTGTAGTGTACTAACGCTGTCCTATTGTAATGACAAGCGGTTTTCGGAGCTAATCACTTGTGGCACATACTAATCCAATGGAAAGCGCGTCGACGACACGTCTGCGACACGACACATCTCACGACACGACACGCGCTTTATTTAAAATTCCAGACTCGTTCGGAGGATTTTTATTGCCCTGTGATTCTTCTCGGAAAGTGAAAACACGGAGATGTGCCAACTAATATAAATAATTTAAGATAATTCTCTCCGAGCATGTCACTGGAAGTTTAGTCTTTACGGAACTACACATTAGGTATAAAATTACATATCCATATTAATAATATAAAGAAGTAACATTTGCGTTTAAACGTGGTAATTTCTAGGTAATGACTGGTTCTCAAAAATCTTTTACTAATAGTTATATTAACCCTATATGTTATAGGTAATAATTTTATGTTCTTTATCTCAGGTCCGGATTTAAAAAACGCGAATGGATGTTGTGCGTGTTAATTTACACTATATGAGCTTAAATAAGAGCAACCTAACCATGAACATCATACGAGATAGCTACTACCCAGCCTAGCTAATCATTTTGGTTAAAGTAAGTATATAATTCTACATAATACCTAGTCTTGCCATAAATATTGTAATAAAGAAAAAAGAAAATTGTTAACTGCAAATAACATTTATTACTTTTACAGTGTGTCAGTTTAATACATAAATATAAAACAATTAAAAATATAAAAAGCTTATTCGAAGTGGTCTCCATTGGCTGCAATACAGTCCTTTAAACGATGAGGCCAGTTATCAATAGAAGCACGCACTCTTTCCATGGGAAAATTCTTCACCGCCAATCGTATAGATTGTTTTAGGGACTCCAAATTATCATGGCGTTTAGAGCAAGCTGTACTCTCTAAAACTGACCACAAATCATAATCCAGCGGATTAAGATCGGGACTAGACGACGGCCAGTCTTCAGCTCTGATGAAGTCCGAAACGTTCGATTCCAACCAAGACTGCGTGGACCGAGCTTTATGACCCGGCGCCGAGTCTTGCTGGAAGGACCATACTTGGTTATTGAACATGGTGATGTTAAGGGGCTTAACTACCTTCTCAAGAATGGTATCTTGATACACTTGTGCCGATGTTTTGATACCTTTTTCACAAAAATATGGCTCAGTCACTCCTTCATAGCTAACACCCCACCAAACCATCACTGAAGTCGGATAATGTCCACGTTGCACTCTGTCGACTAATTGGGAAGCTTCCTTAGAGCTTTGAGCATAAATACGGTCATTTTGTTTGTTAAAATGTTGCTCAATTGTAAAAATTTTCTCATCCGTAAACAAAATTTTTCTGTGACCTCCCTTTGCGTACCGCTTCAGTAGTTGTTTCGATTTTACCACCCTATTCTTCTTTAAATTATCAGTTAAGAAATGGCCAGTGCGTCTCTTATAGGCTGCAAGTCCTAAGTCATCTTTTAAAATACGCGACATGGTTCTAGGTGCTATCTTCATTTCCCGAGATAAAATCTTTTGCTTTCGGACAGGATTTCTTCGAATTCTTTCCCTTACTGCTTTGACCACCTTTTTCGTACGAACACTACGTGGACGGCCAGATCTTTTTCTGTCACAAACAGAGGAGGTCTCATTGTACCTATTAATAGCCCGGTACACAAACATTTTACTAATACCAAGTGTATGGAGAGTTTTAAAAATTGCATTTGGCTCCATACCTACTTTGTGTAATGCTATCACAGCGATTCGGTTCTCTTTATCACCCCACACCATTTTAATATCGCAAAATATTTTTACAATGTATTGGCGCCAAAATGAGAAAACACAATGAACAATCGTATAAAAATGACAGATTCGAAATTCAAATGTAATATTTTTTTATAATTAAGTGTAACAGTATTTATGGCCAGACTAAGTATACCTATTCTTCTATAAACTTTGACAAATACAAGATCAGGTTTAATACGATTAATCTACTGTCTCCATAAGCTGACATGAATGTGAAACGAAGTTCAAAGAGTTGTATGTGTGTGTCAATGTAGAGAAGATCTTCTCGCTTGTTACCTGTTTAACACAAAGCCCGTTTTGTTCGCGTCCCCATAAAATAACTTCAAAAAGCGGATTAGCAACTCAAATCCTCACCACGGTGCGAGGCGGCGCGGGCCCCGCCCACTCACGTTAATACCTCCCTGGAGTGCCGTACAATGAATACTCTCGTTCTACCGGCCGTCTATTATGAACCAACAGGGCGCGTATTCAGGGACTTTGAGGGGCTTTAATCGGTATCGCGTTATATGGTCCAGTGAAGATTGCGGATCAGCGTGCACTATAATTGTTCCTTTAATAAATTAATGCAAGACAAATGAAAACGACAGTTGCCCGTCATTTCTTATGTTCAAAACTAAAAGTGCATATAGACAAGTGCTGTCAGTCACATGGAGTGACATAGTCGTAACATACGACAATGGATACAATTGTTGTTCTTAGCGTTTAGTCATTTTAATAGTTTAATCATTGAATAATGTAACCATAAAGCAACTATTTCACTTAAAGGATTTTTAGTTCTAAAGAATGAAGCAAATATGCTGAAAACTCAACCATTAGTCTTATTGGAGGCAAAAAAATCATATCAGTTGACCCAAATAGCATAACTTTAATGACCAAGTTTAGCGTAACGTCGACTTTCATAAAAGAGTTCTTCAAATGTAAATAACTTTCAAACGACGCACTTTCGAGCAAGATACTTGGGGGTTAAATCGATGCACTTTAAGGTAGACTATGAAACTGCTTCAGGTGGTATATATTATATATTTTGTGTATTAGTAATTGTCACTACGTGCTAACTGCTATGTCTTTAACCTGGTTTCTCACGTAAACGATTCCAACTAAATAAGCCTATACCAGCCCCGTCTATACCCATTATAAATAAAATTTTAAAACATTAATTACAGATATTTCAAATTGCGAACCCAAAAAATGATGCTCTCTACAATTACGCTTTAATTTACATATTGGGGGCGCCCGCCTCCGACGAGGCGCGCTGATTCCGTCTATTGTAATGGGTGAAATCTTATTCTTAACCCTTCAAAGAGTTCATTTAAATGTGAACAATTGTTAATTTGTTGGCGGTAATCTGCGAACCCGTGAATAATGTAGCTGAAGAAACGCTCGAGTCATGTGACTGCTGTCATTGTGTTGGTACTTCATGGATCAACACAATTGTTATTGTTTGACGATTAACATAATGTTAGAATTACGCGATTTAAGTAACTCTCAATTTCATTGATTTGAGAAGAAAAAATTTACATAGTTATTCATTTAATAGATTAAATAAAAGCACAATTCGTCGAATTCTATTTGATACTAATTTTGTGTTTGTAGTATCAATTGGCGAGAAGTCTCCCAGGTCACACGCCTTTCAGCGACTATAAAGACGTGTAACATCTATTATTTACCACTATATTTAGGACGCAAGTACATTCATAACTCCAAACATAGGTTTACATTCAAAGTAAGCATACGGAAAAAAGTTGTACCAACGTACTTCACACTGTAGACAGAGGAAGACAATGTAGAGCCGACACCGATGCATTCTAAACATAGTATGCACATACGATATCTAATGACGTACTCGGCCCAACGCGTCTAGCAGAACCACAAGCGGAGCGGGAGCGGGAGCGATAGCGGGCGCTCTAATGTGACTGAGGTAATTACCGCGCCGTAAGCCCAAACGATCGGCGAGAGCTCTCGCTCGCAGTAAACGCGGAGGCGTAATGTGCGGGAAGGACGCGCTCGTAAATAATTCATGAACACTCCCCTACTTCCCCCCACTTACAGACCATGCTACTGTTTCAGTGCTTAATGTGTGCACTTGATTGAATGCTAAAACAAACGGAATCGGCCGCTCGGACGGCTGACGGCGAGCGATGCACGCGGACCGGGCGGCACAGCGGTCGCCGTCTGATCACTACCCACCCTGTTAGTGGGCAACCGCAACTAGACGCGCATTCTGTACGATATTTAGATGCCATGTGGATTTCTTGTATATAAAGTAACATTTATTACTGTCAATACTGGAATAAATAAATTCTTAATATAGTGTAATCCAAAGTTATAATGTAAACCCGAATTGCTTCCCTTTAGAGTGACTAGACTCTCTCTTACGGGATGCACTGCTACTCCAAATGAGCACGGGACGTGACTCGTCGAAACAAGTCTCTATGTCAAGTCTTCTGCTATATGTATGCAGAAACTTCCCATGCTCAAATCTATACTATTATATAAAGCTGAAGAGTTTGTTTGTTTGTTTGTTTGTTTGTTTGAACGCGCTAATCTCAGGAACTACCGGCCCAAACTGAAAAAATCTTTTTGCGTTGGATAGCCCTTTGTTCGTGGAGTGCTATAGGCTATATATCATCACGCTATACCCAATAGGAGCGGAGCAGTAATGGCTAATCTCAGGAACTAGCGGCCCAAACTGAAAAATTCTTTTTGCGTTGGATAGCCCTTTGTTCGTGGAGTGCTATAGGCTATATATCATCACGCTATACCCAATAGGAGCGGAGCAGTAATGGATAATCTCAGGAACTACCGGTCCAAACTGAAAAAATCTTTTTGTGTTGGATAGCTCTTTGTTCGTGGAGTGCTATAGGCTATATATCATCACGCTATACCCAATAGGAGCGGAGCAGTAATGGCTAATCTCAGGAAGTACCGGTCCAAACTGAAAAAATCTTTTTGCGTTGGATAGCCCTTTGTTCGTGGAGTGCTATAGGCTATATATCATCACGCTATATTCAATAGGAGCGGAGCAGTAATGGCTAATCTCAGGAACTACCGATTCGAACTGAAAAAATATTTTTGGGTTGAATAGTCCTTTGTTTGTGGAGTACTCAAAGTCATATATCATCACGCTATGACCAATAGGAGCGGAGCAATAATGGCTAATCTCAGGAACTACCGGTTTGAACTGAAAAAATCTTTTTGTGTTGGATAGCCCTTTGTTCCTGGAGTGCTATAGGCTATATATCATCACGCTATGACCAATAGGAGCGGAGCAGTAATGAAACATGTTGCAAAAACGGGGAAAATTATAAGTTTTGAGAGCTTCCGTTGCCTGCGCTGCGTAAACGGTTAAAGTTATGCAACAATGATGTATGACGGGATTGTTCCACTTTAAAAGTTCTAAAAAATATATTATAAAACAAAGTTCCCCGCTGCATCTGTCTGTCTGAACGTGTTAAACTCAAAAACTACCCAACGTATTAAGATGAAATTTGGTATGGAGACAGATTGAGACCCTGGGAAGAACATAGGCTCCCGGGAAACTACTACTTTTATAACGGAAAACTTTAGCCTGAAAAACTTTATAACGCGGGCGGAGCCGCGGGCAAAAGCTAGTAGAATATAAAAAATTTATCATCATCATCATCATCTCAGCCACAGGAACTCCACTGCTGAACATAGGCCTCCCCCAAGGATCTCCACGTCGATTATAAAAAATTATAATCTTATAAATAGAATCCACGCAGTTTCAAAGAATCGCCGTGCATCTTATCAAACAAAGTAGTTCGGCATAACCACAATATAAAAAGCAATCAGTGGTGAGACAACTATTCTGATATAAAACGGTGTACACACATACACAGCCATACAAACTATACTACGACTTGGTGCGTGCCTCAACTCTAGATTCGTTTAGACGCCTTTCGTAGTACCTATGCTGAGTTCTGTAACAACCTGAACACTTCTATCAGATATGTAAGTACCGAAGACGCCCTGTAATATTCCAATTACAGCATGAATGTCGCAGCTGTGCAATGAGCACGTATAATTTGCTCTCTTGCCATTCTTCACAATACAACAGGCCTGCGGACATTTTGGTCACGAGATAAAAAGTATTCACCAATAGTCTTAATCGACGATATTAGACGATTTGTCAATTTGGTGAATTTAAAAAATATCAGGAAGGAAGAGGGGTACAATAACGAACACTCGAGTGGCGAAGTGCAACGCACCGCGATATTAATAGCATTATAAATATTGCATTCCACGACTGAGTGTTTACACATTCAGTAATTTATTCACAAAATATTTGTAAGCGGACAAATATTTGCAGAGTTGTGTTTTAAATGTAAGTACACAATAAGGACGACTAAGGCTGTCTATACACTGGCGATCGCACCCCAACGCATTGCGAATGCGCGGCACGTACGGCTTTATAATAAAGATATACAAAGTCACTGGATGAGAACACTTTTTCAGATAAGCAGGTACTTTCTGTATATCATATGAAATGAAGATTTAAAATCTTATCCCTTGTAGGACTCTTAGCAGTTCCTTATTTTAAAGCCCCGGGAAAAATATCGCTTTGGATGATGAATATTGAAGTCCACGAAGAAAACTAGGTAAATTGTTTTTATAGCCAGTTTGATTGACAAATATTCTACTGCAACGAATGAATAGTATTTCACGCGAGGCGCATTCGCCAGTCTGGTCACAACCTACCGAGCTGTTATTTATTAATTAACAAACTGAGGGTCTGGGGACTTGTTGTCTTGTGCATTAGTTGTTAAAACATATGAAATTCGTGTTGCGTTGTTTAATCACGTTTACTTTAATAATAAAAAAACAAAACCATTACTCAAAATGTATATTAATTAGCAATGTCTTAAACTTATTAGTTCAAATCCCAGGTCTCGCGACAGTGGATTACTCAAATAAATATATTCCAAAAAATAGGATTGATTAATGGTTAAAAATATCGGAATCTTTAGAAACGTTCTATAAGTGTAGAAATAATTCTATAAATATAAGCTTATCACAACGAAGGACATAGTGGTATGTAGTGCCTGTGCCTAGTATATAAATAGTTATAAGACACACATTAAGAGCAGTATCACAAAGAGATACACACCATCAACATGTCTCTCTATATAAATAATAATTTACAAAGCGGCCCTGACATTCGCGCTGGCCAGGTTTAAAACCCAAAGCAAACCTCTGATTTTCGATGTTACGTGTATATTTTATATCAATTATATTATTGTCCACTTAAACGATGAAGAAAAACATTGTGAAGAAATCTCCATAAAGAATTTTCAGAGGTATGGATATAAGTCTGCCGACCTATACTATGCCAGCGTGGTGGACTAAGGGCCAACAGTAGGAAAGAATAAAATTCAAGCTGGTATTATTATTATAAAATATTAAATCCATCAGATAAGAAGAGTTGTAAAATGTTATTTTTAAATGTCTCTCATTTTTCATATTCAGTCACCGTGTTGTCAACCCCGCATTTCGTAAAACCATAAAAGGTGCGGTAAATATTCACAATCAGTTTGTGAACTCGTTAACAACTTAAAAACCGGACCGGGTCCGGGCGGTAACAGCTTATTGCTGCTTGAAACAGTGGAACTTTTCACTACTTATGGAGCTCTAGTAACTTCATGTAGAATTCGCATATTTTAAACAATCCAATAAGCCGCCGTCGTGCTGTCACTTCGCAGATGTTTATATTCAGAACATTATGATATCATACACACATTTAGAACTGAGTTATCAAGCCGCAAGATATCATACAGATTTTGATGTCCACGACGCCAACAAAAATCAAATTTAAAAAATACTTAATGTTACACAGCTCAGCTACGTCACGAATAGTGGAGACTGGGGAGAGACCTCAGAGAGCTATGTAGGCGTGTCGCCGGGCACGGACCTCACACATTGTTTGGCTTCCCACCCCCGAGTCTTGACCTTTAAAGCAATTAATATTAAAAGAATAGCTTTGTCTAACCTCTAGATCTAATTAACCGCAGAAACTTGAGAACAGTACACGTGGCCACGAGGTGGGCACTCACTGAGAGAACTCGTTGCCCCCAGTGGAGTATCAACTTTATTTTAGACCCGAAGAAATACCAACGGAAAACCTACAATAAATCAATACTTCCAACAGTCAAATAGTTCAGGTTTTATGACATGTAAAACCTTGTATGTTAAAACACAAATTTATACCAAATGCAACTGCAGAGCGGATTTAGATAAAGTCGGCACAGAGACTATATCTTGGATTAATATGTTTATATGCTACATTTTATCCCGAAAGCTTTCGCATTAATACTTTAGTCCGTGAAGTCTTTTGCCGGACGAAGCAGCGAGTGAGAACTAGTAAAGCATAAAGTTTAAGTAGGTAGGTAAGTACGGTAATAAATGCTTGTACTTGCTCAATGGGTCACCTCACCCACGCGCCAAGCAAACACTATTACACGCCGCTAAAATTTGAACAAATATGCTTACGCCTCTACATGTCCTGTCACTCGTGTGTTCGCATTTCATCATCTCCTGACATCAGCACCAGTGCACAGGAGTAACTTCGCTTAGTCAGATTGGTTTTTGGCCTGGAGAATGGTAGTGCGCTGTCCTATTGAATATTTATTAATTAAAAACAGAACTTGAATCAAGAAAACTGAAATCTTCATTCAATAAATAAAAGTGCAACGGCACTATATTTTCCATCTGCGAATAAAAAGATAGAGTAAACAATCATCGATATGAAATACTTATTTGTTGAACTGAAACAAAAGCAAAAATTCGACTGCTGTTACTTAACAACCTGACGGAACCCTCTCAATAATCGTCTTCTATTTTAGGTTCATGTATTCATGTGTATTTATATAGGTATTAATATTTGTGTTTATATATAGGTAGTTATACTGTATTTGTTTATTATATTTATTTTGTATGGTCGTGAAATTATACTTACATTTTATGCTTTATTATATGTATTTTTTTTTTCTTGTTAAAGAATGTTATTATTTTTCACACCTATACATGTATATTGTTTCATTTTTCCAGCACCCAAAGGTTGTCTGGTAGCGAATGCCTTCGAAATTAAATCCACCTATGTACATTTATGTATAGAAAGTGTTATACAATACCTATTGTTATCAACCACGTATCCATAAGGTACGAGCAGCAACGAAAGCAAGCAAGGAATACCAAGGTCTTGACTTTATACACGGTGGTACTTTGATGTACTAGTGCGGTTCAGTCGGCTGATTACACATTTTGTAAAGCTTATTTAGAAATGTTCGCAGCCAGCTATGGTCGCAAGTAAGGATTTTGACTAGTTAAGGAGTGAAAAATCGTTTTCTCGCGAAAAAATTACCTATCCTCGCGCCACCGACCCACACCGCCGCACTCGCGCCTGATTACACTACATATCTGCCGGCACCCCGACCCGCTAACACGTTAAACATATTTTTATTAACATGTGCATGTCCTTTACACCGGCACACACGATATCGAAAAATCTCACGACGATTGTGTGGACGGTTTGCACACGTTATTTGACAACACTAAACCAAATATTCCTACTTAGCTACCTTATCACAAGTAAAATATATATTCGTTATTAGATAAAAATCGCATATTACTTTCACTCATTCTATAAGCTCCAGAAAATAAAATAAATACCAACTCAAGTATTATATTCTGACCATTACTGAGTATACGCTTCCTCTAATACCAATGGGGTTTAGTTCACGCGTCGGGAAAGTGTGTGGACGATGGCAGACTTCATATACCTTTATAATTCCAGCAAAACACCCTCAAAAGTAATGACTGTTGACATGTCTCGTCGTTCATTTTACCTTCTAAAATATTAATAAACGGCTGTTGAAACTAGAACTAACAATGCAAAAGCCAAACTATTATGATAATACTACTATATTAATGTATAATATAACTGAACAAAACAAACTCAGAAATGTCTAAATGCCGTGATCCGCCAAAATGTGGAGACGCGCGCGCCTACCACTCTATCGCAAGGGTGCGCGTGTGCTCACCAAACTGACAGATAACCACGTAATTTTCCTGCGGGACGAGTCCGGAACACTGCCCGGGGTGTCGACTGTGTCCGGGGTGTCGGAGGGGGGGATTGTGCCGGAGAGAGCGACAGCGCCCTTCACACACATATAATATTTTATCGCAAATCACATCACAGCGCCACGCGGTACCGCTACCGAGGAGTGGAAAATATCCCATTATAATGTAATAACTTTTAGACAAGCATACACGCCATGTTCTTAGCAAAATCTGTCAATTTACAGAAAATAATTTCCAAACATAATATTATCCCAATATAATTACATTAGAAGTAAAAATGACCTAGTGGGAGAGTATTTGGAGTTGGACATTGAGGTTCCAGTTTTAATTGCTACGTCATGCAACTAACTTGTATGGATTTCTAATTAGAAAAAACGCTTGAGTTGCTTAGAATTGCAGCTTGTGTCCGATATGACGATGGACATGCGAGCCCGCTGTCACGTCACGAACCAGAGCTTTCTTGTGACTTTGTCTACTTCTTTAAGGGCCAGTAGTCTAGAATAATATGTATGTATGATATTTGTATTAATTCATTTAACATAAATAAATAGCTCCTCAGTAATATAATGTGAAACAGTTTATTATTCTATTTTATTATCGTACTCGAACGTTTCAGTAAACTGGCCCTGTCCTTCCAACTCGGCCAGAACGACGGAGTACATTCTATTCCTAACGCGCAGCTTCTGTGCCTGACTAAACTGCCTCATGTGCGGCAACAGCGTCATCAGGAACATGTAATCATCATCGCATCTCTCTCTTTCACGCTGTTTCTCCCTCTTACGTTTCTCTCTTAGTTCTTTTTGCTGCATGAGTAATTTCTTCTTTTGTATATTAACAAACTCTAGTCGGAGGTCATACGAACTTCTCTTGCGACTCGCCATGGACGAGGATTCTGAAGGATCGGGGGAGGGGCCGCGAACCCGGGCTTGAGCTGTTTCTCTCAGCGGTCTGTCTTGCTCCTCATCGCTGTCGTCGCTGTCTTGCGGCTCGGCGCTCGGCTCGCCGAGGTTACGCGACACTTGGTCCCGCACGAACGACATCGCGTCGAAGTGCTTCCAGGTGGATTTGAACTTGCTAGGCGGCTGTCCCGGACGAGCCGGTGGGTACTTCTTCAATTCCTTTCGGTACTGATCCCTCAAATTTTTCCATTTCTTTCTTATTCTAACGACTGAAAATTAAACCATTGTATAGGAATTACATACCTGTTTACTCCGTTACTATTTTAACTATGCCTTTGGTACCACCAGTCATTTGAAGATTTTTAGGAGAAGCAAAAAATAAACCCTGTTGCCTTATAGAATATGATTTTCTAAAGAATTATTTAAGAGGTTTAGAAGAGAACTGTGTACTACATTTTTGAAAGAGAAGTTATTCCCCGGAAATATAATTTATATCTCATTCCGGAAGCATTCTCCGAAACATGGCTTGACGTTGCAATAATACGCGGCACTATACCATAGCTGGGGCATTTTTCAATGATTTATAGAATATTTATGTCCTATATTGCACTAAGAATAAATCTCACCGTTGTCGTATTTATTCAGCCGCTGTATCTGTTTCCACATCATGTTGACTTTGTTCTTGTCGCTGTAGCCAGGGTCGCTGGGGTCCCACAGCGCTGGCCGCCGCATCACTGCTAGTATCAGGTCCTCAGATGTAAACGACATTATGTTTATATTCTGCTCTCGGCCGTGAACGAGTCTAGGTTAACCACACATTAATTGTGTTGAATCTAATCGAGTAAACGGATAGCCGTTTATAACTTTGCTGGATTCCTGAAACGGAAAAAAAATAATTATAACATATATTGCAGCCCTTAACGCGCCTGTGTGCAGGCGCGATATATTTATCTAGAGGATTAATTAAAGGAATTAATCCACTACGATGGGTTACTAGATTTGGCAATAATATTAGATTGTGATTGTCATTTAATTTTATATAAATATATTTATTATGGATAGTCAACGAAATTAACGTAATATAATATATTCATTAATACCGATTATAAAAATATGTTATTACACCAAGTGAAATTTTAATGACAGCCCTCATATATCATGGACAGAAAAGAAACTTTAAACATTTAAAATTAAGTATAAAAAACGTAACTCATAAATACCTAAGATATAAATGTAATTAAATGAATTAATCAGAATGTAATAATAAATCATTAATATTTTCCACAATAATGTTTTTGAATGGTAAAAGCTCAGATTATTTAGTCATTGAAAGCTGATTATAGAGCGCAGACAGACGTTACAAGAGAAATGAGAAACGAGTTTTATGTATAACGATATGTGTTTAACGAGTGTAATGTATGCACGTCGGCGGTGGGACGGTGTCAGGAACACTTGGACTTCACAGGATAAAACAATCATTACAAGATACAAGATTTTAATCCACCAAAAGCTTATTTTTAATAAGTAGTTTTATAATAAATGTACACAATGCTTCTTTCTCAAAATTAAATAAGCGGTAATAATACTCTTTATTAGACATCACGGATAAACGATATTTAATTTATTTTCAGATATATTTGCCGCGGCGAATGACTTTACATATCTTTGAAATGCCTTCTATAAAGAGCCCACAGGCACTCGTGTAAAAGCGAACGATTACACGTGACATCTAAATGTCAAAGGTGCCGAGATCAAAGCCGGACCCTCCGACTCGCAATCCGCTCCATTGAGCTAAACTATCACTCTGTGGGTATCCGGCGCGGCGCGAATGCATAATCAGTCCGGTGCGGCGCGACGCGGCACGACTGCGGTATCGCCTCGCGCAAACCGCACACAGCATAAACCTTCTCTTACAACCTGACTCAACAAAAGTAATGGAACGCAATAATTAATGAAACTCAAATAATACTCACGTATGTACTAAATGAAGCTTACCTTGCTTGGAAGGCAAAAAAATATACACAGCAACCACGTTTAAACAGCGTTAAACGCACACTGGCTGGCAGGCGGCGGGCGGCGGGTGGCGGGCGGCGGCAGCGGGTGCGGCGAGGTGCGGCGCGGCGGCGGGATCCGCCAGTCGCCAATGAACGTCACCCTGCGGTCGCCGCACCGCCGCGCCGCCGCGATATACGCTCTCCAAGTCCCCACACTCGTATAGCCGTACGTACTGCAAACAAGGTAAGCGTATCGCTGTAGGAGTACGGACACGGCGCGGCGCCTCCTCGCTTCCCCGCGCCGTTGTCTCGACGCTTGCGGGCTCTGTAATTATTGTAACTAGACTTCTCAGACATCAGCTAGACTGGCTGTTCGCTCGGTGATACAGCTGATGCACTGTATGCGCCCAACTCAGTATGTTTGTGGCGGTACAACTAGTATACACAAATCCTCGTCATCATCAATGGAACCACGAGGAAGACCGATATGTGGTACATTGATATAATTGTAGCGATAACGCAACAGCAATCACGCTAGATGGCGAGAGACGATACTGACTTACGAACTTGCTTAAGAATTTGCGCGACGTGTAGCATATATAATAATAATAATAATATAATATCAACCCTGTATTATATACTGTCCCACTGTTGGGCACGGGCCTCATCTACTACTGAGAGGGAATAGACCTTAATCCACCACGCTGGCCTAGTGCGGGTTGGTAGACTTCACACACCCTCGAAAATTCCTAATAGAGAATTTTCTCAGGTATGGAGGTTTCCTCACGATATTTTCCTTCACCGTTGAAGCAAACGATAATTCACCAAGTATACACACATATTTTTTTAGGAAAGTCAGAGGTGTGTGCCTTTGGGATTTGAACCTGCGGACATTCGTCTCGGCAGTCCGTTCCACGACCAACGAGGTTATCGCCGCTTATAACTACCTCCAATAGGAACCGTCGGATAAGCCGCGGCCGGTCAGGCTTACTCAGGCATCTATCTGCCTGACTGGAAATCTTTCCCTTCCATAGAGGAACGCAACCATCTGTTTCTGTACAGTGGAATCAACCTAGACGCCGCTAAATTTTCTTTGGCACAGCCGAGAGCTTGTAAAAACTAATATCGCAGTTAAGAGTGTTACGGGACCAGCTCGGTGCAGCTAGTCGCACGACCGGTTGTTGCTCGATATGGCGCGGGTATCGACGGATGCCACTAACTGTACATAATATGGTGATATGCCTTATACAGGCTAGTAGTTATTTGCTAGGAAATGTAATACATTGCAATAATTAATTACTCTTTGTTTGAAACAGCCAGCATGTCTCTCATTGCAAAGCGCTCAGCAGCCTACGAATACCCGTTATAGCACTATATAAATAGATACTGTGTAGTTATACATTGTTTGTTTTTGTTATAAAATTCCGCCTTTATGGCACGAGGTATGGACAGAGTCACTACTAATAAAATTCGCTATTACTTCCGTTCCATTGTATAACAAGGGGCGGGCTTATCGCCATACAGAGCACAAATACCCACACCGGACTACGGATGTACTTTACTGATAAACTTTTTAAATTAATAAGCCATAACTATGAATTATCAATTCATACTACCTACATACAGATAGGGAAATGTAAATTAAAAATACTATGCATTTTAATAATAAATATTTATTAATTTATACATTGTACCGTCCAGAAATATTAATCTTTATAGATGTAATTACCTACTACAGAGCTCATCAAAAATTTTACAAATATAATACGCTTTATAATTTTTTTTTTATTATTTCTTTGTATGACGAGACGAGTTTGCCGTTCACCTGATGGTAAGCGATACGAGCGCCCATAAACAGTAGAAACACCATCTAACAGCATGAATTATAAAATATTATTTGGTATTCCACTGCGCTCGCCATCCTGAGACATGAGATGTTAAGTCTCATTATGTCCAGTAGTTACGCTGGCTACAATGTCCTTCAAACCGGAACACAACAGTGACTACATACTGATACCTGGCGGCAGAAATAGACATTGCGGTGGTATCTACCCAGGCAGACTCTCACATATGACAGACCTTTTTTTTTGTTTTCGCGGAGAAAGTGCCTTATTACTACCGCCCAGCCTTCGTGGGGGGCGACTGAGCGGTTATGCTGGGGTAACCGTGCCTTACGGCCCGGCGTTGAGCCGCCCGGATTTGATGGTGACCTTCGGGCGACCGCCGGGCCGAGTCCCTAACCCTATATACAATTTAACCTATGCACGGCCTACCAGCTAAAACTCCGCGGTGACCCTCTTCGGCGCATTAGGGACGGCTGCGGGCTTCCTCTGACGTTGAAGTGTCTAGTCTGCGACCGCAGCCGCCCCTGCGCGGTGCCGCCTTGCGGCCCGTCTCCTATGGGGGGGGGGCTCAGAAGCCCCCGCGCACCGAAGGACGCCCTCGGCGTCTACGGCAGCGTGAGGCCAACTACACACTGCCGTCCATCCCGGGGGTACATATGACAGACCTACCACCAGTAAAAATATTTTGTTTAAATGTCATTATTTTCTATGTCTGTATTATATAACAATATAAAATAGAAAACCTTTGTAGTAACTTTATAAAGTACCCCATTGTTTATTCTCATTTAAAAAATCATTAATCAAAATTACCGAACGTAAAGTTTTACAAGTCAGCTTGGAAATATGAAACATTCGACGGGTCCATACATCACGGAACAGATTTTGTAAATAATGAGAAGTGACGTTACTGTAGACGCGTGCCGCCCGCTGTGCTCGGTGTCAGGGAGCCGGCAGCAATGGATAGTGCAGGTAGATGGTATCAAAGACATTCGCAGTCAATTTAACTAGAGCTGTGTTGACATGAAATAGTCAAGCCTGTGAAGAACAATCAACAATATGCAAGTGCAATACCAACAGCGCTTGGTGATTAAAGTTCTGTTGGTTTTGTAGGTGTTATGGACAGTCGCGTCTATTACCACCAGGTGAGCTGCTTGCTCGTTCTCACTCTTCTATATACAAGATGCATTTTACTGTAAAGCTGGTAGTGTCTTGTGTGCGAGTGTGTGGAGATACCACTGCTTTGCCAATATCCATTGTCAAACCTAGAGCAGGGGTCACAAATTAGTTCGGGGTCCGATTTAAGAAATAAAATTGCCATCGCGATCCGCACAACATTTAACAAATGTAATTACGGAAATAACAAAAGTATTTCTTTACATATCAATGAGAAAAAATAGGTTTTTGTTGCGGACTATCTGCCTGCAACAAAAAATGTTGGAAGTAAAATTCGTAATCCGTGAACTTTTTTTCGCTTGATAGCTCGTTACTTCTGCCGGCTCGTATTCGAATTTACATCAACAACATTAGTGTGGGGGATACATTTTTATTAAATTACCTATCCTGTAATGCAAGTTGCTGTGTTCTCGTAGTCCTCATATGTGTCGACGGTCGGATACGGACCGCGGCCCGACATTTGGCGATCCCTTGCCCTGGAGTGTTGTTGAATTTCAGTTCAAATCGTTTTAGCCAGTGAAGCGACTGCTCACTTAAGTATTCATAAAATAGCTAATGTGTCAGGTTGATGGGCGCAGTCGCTAAATACAGTTTGATACTAATTTAATCTTCGATGTGGTGACGCTTACCTTCAGGTGAGCGACTACGTCTCTATGAACCCAATCACCACACATATCGTTGAAGCACCCCGTCTCAATGAGTTGTCATACTCGCGGCTTTAGTTTTTCGAGGCCTGACAGCGGCCCCGAGGCCCGAGCACGGCGCGGTCTCGGGGCCGAAGATTAATGCTAGCAATAGTAATATTAATCAGAAGCTCGTTTAATAGCGCGACTGACAAATGTGCCGCCAGTGGAAATATTACTCGACCTACGAGCCGCGTTTGCACTTACTAAACACTCGCATCGTTACTGGCATATCATCACTGGCGTTCTATCATCTGAGTTACTAGCACAGCGTGACTTCAAATGAAATAAACATTTCTTGAGTATTGGGCGAAGTTTTGTTAGGGGACAATGTTTAAAGGGTATTTGTATGTTAGTAAAACGTTTTATTGAGAACTACACCGTTGTTGTTGTTATTCGAACGTTTCAGTGATATTAATCGACACTAAACTATGTTATGTTACCACTAGACATCGTACCCGTCGAACATGAAACGGTTTTCTCAGATAATTAACCTTTATGTGGAAAAACATAAAAAATAGTGTTAAAGATAGGATCGTGTTTTTTATTCTTATATATTACATTAAATAGTTTATCACTGGCCATTTCGTAACGGTACTAGTTCAAACACAATCGACAAATTGAATCTTAAATGTATTCTAGTAGTGCCAGCATTCCAAACGCGGCACAACTCTAAGAACAAAAACGAATACGGCGGCGCGGCCGAAAATGAAAATGAAACAACGTCATAAATAACCAACCGCGCCTCCTCCGACTGCAGCCCTCCCGCCCCTCCCGCCCCTCCTCCGCCGCCACCCCCAGCCCTCATCACCTCCGGCGATGACTTCCTGCTCATTGCAAGTTTCTCGTGTTACGCATCTCATTTTAAACGAACTACGTAGAACTATCCACTAATTTTAGTCAAATTATTAGTAGTGTCTTAAATTATGTAACTTACATATTAGGATTGATTAGATTACTTATTAGCCACGCAACAGTATTGTGATTAGGTCTGAAAGATATTATAGCTTGTGCACTAACGGGGCATAACATATTTAACACGTTATACCTCAGGGTTACAAGTACACTGCAGTGTAACGTAGCACTTTGTAGGATGGTATAATAACTACACGAAGGACAGTCGTAACGCTTACAATAATGTCCTCTATAAATAATATAAACTGTCGCCAGTTAAGCGTGCAGTGAACAGGGCCAGACGGAGTGACGCGGGTTAATAGTGCGCACTACACTCTACAGGTTTACGGGCGCGTTTACGACGGCTGCTGGAGGTGTTAAGCGTTGAGTGGCAGTAACGCGCGCCAGTCGCCGTGCCAGCTACTTGCACACTCGTTTATCGCCGACTTGTTTACGGCCCGACGCGGGACATTCGCTACACTTAATTAAAACTCACGACCATCGTATTACTCATAAATTGTCTCGATAACATCTTATCGTTCGCCTGCACAGAGAGGAATTAGTTAGTTACTTTGCTGGTGGTAGGATATATTTTATATCCGCCCGGATAGCGACCACCGTACACAAAGTCAAACCTGCCATAGTTGCCCACATAAGTGCGTTCCAGGATCAGCCTGAGTAAGTATATCCGGTGCAACGAGCCGGCATAATTTTTTCGACTGCCCAGGGGTAATCATCTCTCGCCTGTCCTCATTCTATTGGACCCCAATCCACTTATCATCAGGTGCAGTGGGGCCACTTTGCCGGAAACTTATAAAAAAAAATCGGCAGCGACGCAATGTTTTTTTACTAGATTATTGCTCAATGACATGGTATATATACAAGCCAAAGTTTGTATGTTTTTAGATAATATTAATGAGAATACAACAATATATACAGAAGCAAATACTGTAGGAACTATCTATATACTATCGTCGAAAACTCCATAAAATGTATACCTGCTTAAAGGCAGTCGCAAACGTCTGCCAAGTAACGCACGCACGAGTGAACCTTAAGTCTCAACTCTTAACGTAGTTATTTTTTATTTACAGAACTGTCAGACAACGTAACTGGAGTGGCACGTAGTGTTTCCTTGGTACAGCCCTGTCCGCCACACTGGAAGTAGGAGCCTGTTAAGAGCGCTTTTAAATATTCATAAGTGAATAGAAACTTGGATCCCCTTCGCGCTCGATTGAAACTTTGCCCTTATCTTTTTCGCAGGGGATAAAAAGTACTTAACGGCGGCAAGTTTGGCGATTTATTGATAAAATTAATAAATTGCTTTTGTGTTGTTTAAAGTAGACGGGACTTCGCAGCTGCGGCCGCCGCCCCGCCCGTAATCGGGCTATTAGCATGTTCTGGGTAGAGACACTCACCGAGTTTCATCAATATATTTACATTTTACACTAATTGACACCACCTTTTACGAGAGTCGATAGACAAAAGAGCAGGTGAGCCATCCAATAATAAATAAACACCACACCTATCAACACCTGCACTAGAAAGATAGATTATCAACAAAGGTTACAGGTTTGCTAGTCAATCTGCAATCACAATGACTTAGATTTGATTTACAAAGAACTGCACGGTAGGTACAGCACAATCATCAATTAGTTCTCATCAGTAACTTATTAATTAACGTATATTTATACGACCATCCGACACGACCCGCGGGGATTGCTCGCTCGCCCCCACCGAAGTTCCGACACGAAGCAATCAAGAGAGCATGTTGTCAGCGGACAAGCGGACATGCCGTCAGCCAGCGCAAACAAATTAGTTACTATTGGTCTAGACTCTAGAGACAGGATGAACACGCTTATCTAACCCGAACGTGTGATGTTTTTGTGCCTTTTTATTCACGTATGGCAAAGTCACAAGACTGCTGAAATAGCCCGACAATGTTATGTAGATCGATGACGAATTGAGTTATTATATCTCTTGATGCTAATTTTTGAGTTGTTTTCTTTTATCGTAAATATTAAAAATCATGTATACCTTGTGTTATGAGATCACAGTTACGCATAAACTTATAAAATCGGGCTTATGTCAGCTCTGAAGAAAGTGATGCACGCGGTACATTATAGCAGGGATCTTTTAAGTCTCGTAACAAGAGAGCCGAGATGCTGTGTAGTCGAGTCGTTAGCGTTGCGAGTACTCCGTTCAGCTTTATGTGCAGACCCCACGCGGCGCGGCGCCGTCGACTCCAATGCTAATGATATTATTGCGTTGTTGTGCACACTGTTAGTGACGTCACAACAATGACGACACAATATGTGATTACTTCATACTTATATATACACCGAGACTAATGCGTACTGCAATTCTTTCATGGGAACTCTGCGACCATTTTTTGTTATTATTCTTTATTGTGAATTTTACTGCCTCAAAAATAAGAAAACATGCATTCTGGGTCTCGCAGATGTGGCAGCAAACAAAAGCAGACAAAATCCAACACCTAATTTTAAATAAGTAAGGAGAATTATTTTTCAGTAGTTTATAATCTGACACATTCTACATTAATTTTATTTCTTTTCATTCTTCCAGTGCGTGTAAGCGTCATGGTAACTGGCAGCAGCCAGTAATAGCGATGTGGTGCAGGCGCGTGCGCGAGCGCTATCTGGACATCAGACGTGCTGCCGCAGCCGCGCCCGAAGCTCGCGTGTACTATCTGCTGATCTACACACCACACAGCTGTGTGAGACCCCCGCTGAGTCCTCGCCGATCACACGCACACACTTGCCTAAAGAACTGTCCGATCTGTGTACGCGGTATCTGGCATGGCAAGGTGGAATACGACGTGCCACTGTCTATCTGCTACTTGTTCGTTTATCAGTCTTCAATTAATAATACAAATAAATATAAGCTAATTGTTTTTTTTAACCAATAATATCTGTTTTCATTGAATTTATGGAAAAATGTAGCAATTATCCTATTACAACCCTATAACTAGAATGTGTCGCTCGCACAACGATTTGGCTAAGGCACACAAACAAATTGATATTATGAATAGTAACTAAACAAAGTTTATAATAAGTTTGCGCCAAATACTGTTTTAAAACATTAAGTAATAGATTAGAATTTTAATATTGTATTAAAAATCACATAAGTTGGCGGTTTCGTCTAATCTTTGCATTTATCACAATTAAATATTAACACATCGTTTGGAACAGTTAAGATTTGGGCACAAATTTTGGAGTGAAATCTAAATTTAGCCATAGTCATTATTATATGTTTTGACTGTACTCTGTCTGTGTTAAATAATAAAAAAGTGATTTTTTAAAAGGTGTACATATGAATAGATTTATTTACAAACTAGCTTCCGCTCGCAGCTTCGCCCGCGTGGATTTCGGACTTCAAAAATGGAGCCGGTCGCGAACGTTCGAGAATGTTCGTTTTACGAAGCTACTCGCTAGGTGATTCGCTAGCCTCTAGGTGCCAAGAAAGCCGCCTGCCTGTGCGTTCGCGATCTTATATATATATACAAAAATAATCCTTATAGCATGATTCAGTATTCACGCATGATGGCTTATTATTAGCGTATTTCATGGATAACTTTGGTGTTTCTATACCGATTCCTATGATTCTTTTTTATGGAATATTTAATAATGTTAACTTTTTTAATTAGGGATGACTGAGAGTGTTATAAACGTAAGAGTAGACAAATATAATGAGAAAGCTTCGAACTGCTATGCTATCGGGAGCTACACGTGTTATTGTGAGTCAACCATAAAAGATAGACATATGCCGTCGTGGGATATTTTTTATATAATTTTAAGGCGAACATTTCCGTCATACATGATTTCTGTGTAGCTTTAACCATTAAGGTTGCACACGCGGCGGCGGAAGCTTAAAAAATGGAGTAACTTCTCCCGTTTTCCCAACATTTCCCTTCACTGCTCTGCTCCTATTAATTGTAGCGTGATGAAAAGTATACTATAACCAGCACAGGAGTATGACAATTAATTGTACCAAGTTTCGTTAAAATCCGTCGAGTAGTTTTTGTTTCTATAACGGTTATACAGACAGACAGACAGACAGACAAAAATTTTACTAATTGCATTTTTGGCATCAGTATCGATCCCTAATCACCCCCTGATAGTTATTTTTATTTTGGAAATATATTTCATGTACAGAATTGACCTCTCTATAGATTTATTATAAGTATAGAATAGATATAGATATACATAGTTATCATTCATCACTAATAACTTACTGGAGATGGACCTTAAAAATTCACTCTACGAAGCGGCGCAGAAAGAGGTTGGTATCTAATAAATGAACTAATATCACGCTGTTTATAGCTTATTATATGATTTAACAAAAGATAACGATATAAATAATGCATGTGTAGTTTAGAGAATTAAATCAAGTGTAACATAAGTGACCCATTACACAGTTTGAGACGTTTTGATTGTGATATTAGGTTCGTGCGAAACAACCTTATCAACTTGGTACCAATATTACTGCAACTGCATCTCGCACTCTTTGAAACCGGCACGGTTGGTTATGGTCAAAGATACAAATCATTTAATCATTAACAGTTTAGAAAAATCCTGGTTCAGGAGTGAAGTATTTTTGTTGCGACTCGTGGACTATTTATATTATTATATTCCTAGAAATTTCTTTAAGAAATGCGCAATGAAAGAATAAGCCAGGGTATGTATTAGACACGATTCGAGTATGTTCGCGTCCCCTACCGTTGTTCTGTGTTGTATACACGAGCGTCGGCGGCGCTCCCTCGCCGCCGCACAGGCACTCACATCGTAATCATCAAGTACTTGCAGCGCTGGAGGAGTACGCCGCGACATGTCCCCTCGCGTATCGAGGGTCACCAGGAGTGCACTCGCGCACCCTCCTATAGCGCTCAAAGTGTACACTGCATACTGCACACCAACGCGCACCAAATCTCACACCTCACCGTGAGCGCTTCGCTATAACTAGTCTTTGACTCAAGACGTTGATATGATCCTGTTATACCTATATAGTCTATTACCTATAAACAGTTTCTGTGCTAAAGCTTAGGGAATTTAATCCATGCCAGATGTAGAGTCTGCTTTACTAATTTTGAGGAATGTAGGTACCTTGAATTGGAGTGACGTATATCTCATTCGACCGTCAAATCTCAAAACAAGTCAAAATCAGTGTAATTATTGTAACTACAGAAAATTCATAAAAAATTATACCAAAACTGTTTTTTAGCTTACTGCTATTGATATATTAGTGAAAGGGACTGTGCTTTACATTATGGGTCATACGACTACATATAGTTACCGTTAGTCTGTAACGATTTAAACAAAATAAAATGAACTGCCGCGCAGAGTGTGCAGCGAGCCCGAGAGACCCGCGCGCCGTGCTGGGAGTTGGGATGAAGCCAAGCGAATTGTTATTTACGTTGGACATTTGTACGGACAAACACCGACCGAAACAGCTTCTCATCTACACAACACCTACATTAAACATAAATATCATATATTATGCATTTTAATTGGATCTCAGCAAAATAATCATAATAGTCTAAGATCCCACTGCAGAATTAGTGCGCTCATCGAGTATATGTTAAAAACTACATTCTTACACATATTTATGCTTAGAAGAATATATATCTACTAGGTTGCCTATTAAAACTTGGCCGCAAATATTTTTAATTAAATTATTGTTAATTGATTTTTCGGAAAACATTTCATTCATTTGTTTTTCAAATAAAATATCGTCCACTTCATGACAATACACATAAAGACTCTGAAAAACCACGGTTGCCGTTGCGCACTTGGCCGCACCTCTTCGCAGCCAGGTGTAAGCAGGTATGACTATGATACATTTACTCGTTCATAATGTATATTTATTAGCTATACATCAAATTAAAGCTGAATTTTTTCTGTTGATCATGATACACGGTTGCCTAATTAAATCTGGCCGCAAATAAGGGTTGCCGACTCTTAAAAATGATAAATATTGAAGGTAGAGTGAAAGAGAGCTAGCGCGTTATATTACCAGTCAGAAAAGGATAACATACATAGCATGTAGTACATAATAAGGTTATATTCCCGTGACACACGTCATGTAGCTGTCATGTTTGCCGGCAAACATTCCGATGCTGAATGGGTTAATAAACTTCGAATAAAATTCATGAAGATGAAGGCGTGTTTTCTGTGTGAGAAAAAATGCAATGTAGGTACTACTTGACTTTGATGATGCATCATTCAAAAAGTGTTTGCTAATGTTATTATTTCGTCGTAAAAAAAATATAAATACAATGAATATTATATTAACAATTGAATCTACCTGACTTTGGATATCATACAGCGTGTCTTAAAAAAATTACAGTTTTAAAGCATAAAGATACAGAAGAATTCTACATGGTTTCTGGGAGATTCAGCTCCAATGCAAGTTGAAAATGTTCTCTGTGATTCCACGAACAAATCTTCCGATAATGACGATGATTATGATATCTCTAGCGATGAAAGTTATGAAAGTAATAGCTTCTATGATAATGAAAATGAAAGCTCTGATGGTTCAGATTTTTAAATAAAATTTACGGATAGATAAGATACGTTTGTTTAATTTTTGAGTTACTTAAATGCTTCATTTATATGTAATAAGTTATTGAATACTTGAATAAAATATAATATTTACTCAAACAGTACTTGCACAATAAAATTTTATTTTACGTGAGTAACCCTAATTTTATTTTTAATGGATAGTAATTTATTGTGGTAATTTTTATATTTATCATTTTGAGAAGACTTTTTTTTGGAGTATTTATTAAGTTGTATCTACTATTGTTTTAACTGGTGGTTGAGAACACGATCATCAGGCGTATGCGCAATGGCTCAAAAGTGTCGTACAGCTAGTACTCGCTATCCTTTTCTGACTGGTAATATTACGCGCTAGCTCTCTTTCACTCTACCTTCAATATTTATCATTTTTAAAAGTCGGCAACCCTTATTTGCGGCCAGATTTAATTAGGCAACCGTGTATTATGATCAACAGAAAAAATTCAGCTTTAATTTGATGTATAGCTAATAAATATACATTATGAACGAGTAAATGTATCATAGTCATACCTGCTTACACCTGGCTGCGAAGAGGTGCGGCCAAGTGCGCAACGGCAACCGTGGTTTTTCAGAGTCTTTATGTGTATTGCCATGAAGTGGACGCTATTTTATTTGAAAAACAAATGAATGAAATGTTTTCCGAAAAATCAATTAACAATAATTTTATTAAAAATATTTGCGGCCAAGTTTTAATAGGCAACCTAGTAGATATATATTCTTCTAAGCATAAATATGTGTAAGAATGTAGTTTTTAACATGTACTCGATGAGTGCACTAATTCTGCAGTGGGATCTCGTACTATAAATAACAGTTAAATTACTATATTGTTGAATGTTAACAGTAATGTTGCACCTTAAGAGGGTTGTATTAAGCCGTGCTGTTTAACTGGCAGTGTATCGATTGCGAGGTGACTACGGCGCGCTTTATCGAGTCGGACCCATATCAATATTATGCTATGAGAAACAGGTTTTGGTAGCGTGCTATGTACCGCACGCTATCCAGTCCAAAACAAAACATCAAAGTCAGTTTCGTCGAAATTCATCGATATTTTAAATCCCAACACGTACTTTATAGTTGGAAAACGTACTTGGTTGTAATTTTGAAAGTTTCAACATCCCGGAGTTGATTCGCGTGGTTTCCGGCGCTGTTCACCCCAACTGGGTAGTTAGGGTGGCGGTCCAACTAATAGCAACCATTTTTCAGTTTTCCAACTTCGCTCCGCTGCTAATATTAGAGTTCCTTCCCACATAACTCTTCGCAGCGTTTCCTTCCGTTCAAAACGTAACGTCGAGGGATTCTCTGTTGGTTTGGTCTTTTTATTGCAAGCTTTATTTGTGTTTTAATTTATTTCGTACATATTATAAATGTGAAAAGGTCGCCTGGCTGATGGTAAGCGCGGCGCCGCGTAAACAGTAGCTACATTAGAGTGGCTGTATGTCGGTTCGTAGCGGTTGTTTTTTTGTGAATAAACAGTGCGGAATAGGCGATGATATCACCGGCCGACAGCTATGCAAACTCGAGCACGATAGTGCGGCTCGCCGTGGCGGTGGCCGCGTTCACATTTCGCGCGGAGCTGTTGCCGCCAGCCGGCAGTCACATCGACATGCCGACGCTCGTGGTCACGGCCTATTGCTGGAGCCCGCGTCATCGCCTCTCACCCAACATTATAACAGTAATATATCAATGAAGTATTTCACTTTTATTATTTCATTTACATTTAAATCATTTATTGCAATATATACCCACCAATGCATTAAGCTATCACTAAAAAAAACAAATCTGCTCTTTCTTTTGCTAACTAAAAAATTGAGCACACAGAGATTTCCCAGTATAGTCCCCAGTCTGGTATCCTGAACAGTTGCTGCTCGGCCTGGCGGTTCGGCGGCCGACCCCGCTGGTACAGCCGTCGTATACAACCGACGCCACCTACATTACCTAAAGTTTCATGCACGACGCTAGTAACAACTCTACAAAGGAGATTGACTGCACTGAATCGCTAAATTTATTTAAAAGGTTCATGTTGTTAAAACTTTGTTTTTATTTGTCAAGATTTTATGAAATATAAAATTTCTTTATTTTTCCTTTAATGGTTTTTTTTTTACTCTCGGTATATATAATAATATCCGTGTAAATAATAATATAGTAGACTGCCTCGGCGGCGTAGTTGTATTTTGTGCAAGATACGATGATTGCTTTGAGAATTCCGTCTTGCAAAGTGATATTTGTTTTTTTCTGTTCATGATCAGCAAAGAGGAAGAGAGCTTGTGCGTGTAATATTACCCATTTCGAATGTTGTTATCAAGACGTGCATCATTTTTGATCTGCATATTATATACTAGCTTCCGCCCGCAGCTTCGCCCGCGTGGATTTCGGACTTCAACAATGGAGGAGGTGCTCAATTTGTCGGGATGTTTTTTTAATATATACTTAGTGGTATGCAGGTGGTCCGATTCTCCGTTCAGGGTCTGTTGATGGTATCCTGGTGAAATCGAAGGAACTTTTAACCATTAAGGTTGCACACGCGACGGAAGCTTAAAAAATGCAGTAACTTCTCCCGTTTTCCCAACATTTCCCTTCACTGCTCTGCTCCTATTAATTGTAGCGTGATGAAAAGTATACTATAACCAGCACAGGAGTATGACAAATAATTGTACCAAGTTTCGTTAAAATCCGTCGAGTAGTTTTTGTTTCTATAACGGTTATACAGACAGACAGACAGACAAAAATTTTACTAATTCCATTTTTGGCATCAGTATCGATCCCTAATCACCCCCTGATAGTTATTTTTATTTTGGAAATATATTTCATGTACAGAATTGACCTCTCTACAGATTTATTATAAGTATAGATAGATTGCATTTTTGGCATCAGTATCGATCCCAAATCACCCCCTTATAGTTATTTTGGAAATATATTTCATGTACAGAATTGACCTGTCTACAGATTTATTATAAGTATAGATAATATAGTATAATTGATATTATAAAATTAATTGTTCATAATTGAGTAAGTATATTGCAGCGCTTGTTTATGTGGGCCTTCTCATTGGATTTGTCGATCGATATGAGCGTACCGCATGCAAATTTTACATTCCAACAGTAAGTCGTGGGAGCAGAATTGACGTCATTGCACTGCCTTCCCGTCGTTACTGGCGCTGATCAGTTAACATACCTGATACAATCAAAAACCTACGCGATAATGCACATTTGAATAATAAAATATAGATGCCAGATAACATCAAAACTGGTCGCACGTTGTTTGTATAGTAATATTCCGCACACAAACAGAACACATGGCGTCCTTGACGCATATTCCTGCATAAAGAACAATACAATTCACAAGCATCAAGATCAGCTGTTGTGGGGTGAGTGGTGACGGCGGCGAGGGTCGTGGCGCGGCGATTCGAACGTGACTGCGAGCGCCATCTGTTACTAGCGATGGATAACTCGCCCCACACGAAATATCAGGGAGACGTAACTCTTAAATGTATCATTAGGTGATGCTCTCTCTTATTCGTCTGTCCTGGTAGCTACCACACCTTTGGCTATTACTGACGCCAAGCAGCAACGTGCTACTGTTTAGTTCACAGACAATAATATGAGGGCCTCAATCTAATACAATATTACCTATTTTTAAGTTTAACAATTAACATTGATGTAGGTGTTGCGATCATTCTACTCATAATGAAAATAATTTCTTATATATAGGGATACAGCTCTACACCAACTCTACCCAGGGGGGGTAGAGTATGTGTAGAGCTCGCAGATACGCACTGATTTATTATAAATTTTGTTTAGGTTTAGGAGTGCAGTGACGATTATCGGATTTAGAATTTAAACTTTAGAGACATAATCTCGTCACTTAAGACACCGACAGTTTAAGTTTGTCAAACATTCTAATTATTAGTTTCCTCAGAATTTGTGTATATTGCAAATTTAGCTGCTGTTTGTTATGGTCGCAAAATCGGTACTAATGTGCAGTGCGCACGTGATGCAGCCGTCACGTGGGACGCTGCACCACACCACACCCCCTCGCCAACCCATACCGTCCACCCGGCACGCTGAATACAATTAAGCAAACATAACCGTAAAGTATACACTAATAAACCAATTATAATATACATTACAGCATTTGGGTATCTACGTCCGGGTCTAGTGCCGTACTCAGTTGAACACGTTTATGTTTAGGGTTCATGCAAACGTAACTTTTATATTTTATAATCAACATACTGATTGCTGAATGACTAGATTAAGAGGCACTTGGTCAAGGGCGATCAATTTCTTGACGTTCTAATTTGGCAATTATAAAAGGTCAAAAGAACAGAGTCGCAAAAACTTAATGAGGGACTGTCATTAACTTGCAGCAGGTGCCTGCAGACCTTTGAACTCTACATTCCTATATCTACAACGTACACTCTATACAAAGTAGGTAACTGCCTACGTTAATTTTATGCACACAATTTCACTGTTATATCGCTAATTTGTAATACCCTACAGAGATGCACGTGATGCGCCGTGCCGGCCAACAATTAATATAATTCTTAAAACCCACCAAGTGCCATTATAGTAACGTAATGATTCTGATTCTTAAATTAGCGACGATAGCCTAGTTGGGTATGGAACGGTCTGCCGAGACGAATGTCCGCAGGTTCAAATCCCAAGGGCACACACCTCTGACTTTTCTAAAAAATCATGTGTGTATTCTTTGTGAATTTATCGTTCGCTTTAACGGTGAAGGAAAACATCGTGAGGAAACCTGCACATCTGAGAAAGTTCTCTATAGGAATTTCGAAGGTGTGTGAAGTCTACCAATCCGCACTAGGCCAGCGTGGTGGACTAAGGCCTAATCCCTCTCAGTAGTAGAGGAGGCCCGTGCTCAGCAGTGGGCAAGTATATAATACAGGGCTGATATTATTATTATTATTATTAATGATTCTGAACCTAACCACTTTAATTAGAAGTAAAAGGAAGTTTAAATTTAAGTCCAGTAGGTATTCAAGCACTAAATGGTTTTTGAATCCGATCAGTGGTCACGACGCGAGACTTGTAGCGTGAGTTAAGGACTATTTGTTTAGTATTTATATTCTCATAACTGACGCTTCAGTTCACAATGAAAGCGCTTAGCAGACATACAATAAAACGCTGTGCAGCGATGCAGCAGTGCGAGAACGCGCGTCCCAGACACACCGGCGCGGCGACACGTGCGCACCCACACCGCGCCAGCTCCGAGCCGCTTTTGGTATAATATTTTATAAAGAAATATACATATATGTAATTTATGTACGGTATTCAGATTTTTTCCTTTACATGTCTTGTGAGACCCTTGCTTACTTACGTCTTACCAAATTCCCTCGTGAATTCGTGAAATATGCGACATAAACGACCATATCTTTTGACCGCGTTGACTTCACAAGTGAAGGAACCATAGACCTATTTCACATAAATTTCAACGTGATATCTCTAAGAAACTACACTTTTCTGAGAAAAAAGTATCTTGACAGACACAAAGAACGATCAAAGGTTTTTATTACTGAATATGACAATAATAAAGACCATTATAATGTCGTCGGCTTAAACAACCTATAACAAAAGATTTTTACATGAGAAAGGGTAAAAGATGCGCGATGAACAGAATACTTCGATCAAGCTCGTCTGTGAGTTCCCGCATATAGCCGGGGCCTCGAGCTCTGAACCCGCATCTTTAACGCGCGCGCATCTATAGTAGTGAGTGCGACGTAACGGCCGCGCCGGCGAGCGACTGTCTCCCGAGATGCGTGCAATGTGTTGCACGTGCACTGCATGTACGCATACACTCGACGGATTATACTGCAATTGGATTGTGAATTACCTGCCTGCGTGCCGCCGCGCCACAGTGTGCAGCTCTACTCTCTGCACATGTCTTCGTAGCTGAACACTAACGTATTTTTATCTCAACAAGAAAATAGGTTATAAGTATTATAAGTTTGAGGTGCGTAGCTCTGTATTTGTGGGATTGTCGATCCCAAAAAATTGACCGATTTGGATTGACCTATTGAAGAAGAACCTTTAAAACCTTTTTTCATCGCATCATTCACATATTTTTAATCCTGTAGTAAATCAAAACGACAGTGTCCCGCTATAGGTGCTGACAATTGTAAGAGTCCGCCGCATGTGCCAAATAGTTTCCGGCGACTTCCTCCCAATTCCATGAGAGCAGCCATTGAAGCCGATAGTTGGTGCGAAACTATGTAAATTAAGGTCTTACTGATTCAAAGGGGTTCGGCGGTGAATGAGCAGCGCGGCGCCCCCGCTGCGAACTATTTTCATTATGTACAGAGTACAAGCGCTGTGGCGCGAGGCCGACGCTCGAGGTCTTCGCACACGTCACGTTGTAATATACTCACGTGCCGGACGAGACGAGACACATTGTAACAAAAAATAGTCATAACTGAACGAAACGCTGGAGGGTCCCTGGCGATGCATGGCTCTGAAGAGAATATTAAATGATTGTCCAAAACGATCTTCATTACAAATACAGTCTTCTGTCTATAGTAATATATATTACAAAACTGCGGATAAATTTTAATTTATTTTAAACATTTATTTCTATTGGGTTTTTAAATATTAAAACACTGTGTAACATTTCTAACATTGTGGATTAGCCCGTTATTGGTTGATCACCTCCAAATGAGATAAACGGCAGGCGGCGGATAAAAAATATTACTACAATTTTGTTTTAAATCCTAATCGTACTTTTGCATGGAATAGTGGCAGGAGGAAGAAAAAAATATAAAAATCCTTACAACATAGTACATTTGCTGCTCGTCTTCAGTGCACGGCGCGGCGCAGTCTCGCACAATGCTCGTCCCGGCTCCGGCCCGTGGCGTGCGCTACACACCTGCAGAATTGCTGGTTGTTTTAGTTGCGTGCCGAGCCACTGTCAGCGCCACAACGTCGCCACTCTTGTAGCAAGTTTAAATTGTATATCTTTTACATAATTAATATTATTCCGTCAAAGTCTCCTTCCTTCGGTCAAACTTTACCCGCGAATGGAAGACCATTAAGCCAGTCATGTTGTTTGACGATAGTTCGTAGACTAGTTTCTTCGCTATTAGTGGCTAGTGCGAAATGCTCATAGTTATTTGTTCAATCATGTATTATGGTATTAAAAAAGTCTTTAAAAACTTACGTTCAGCGTTACCCGAACTTAAAAAAGGTCTTTCGTACCTGATACCAATAAACATGCTAGGTACTATAACAAGATATCTAAAGATATCATTTGAACGAGGAAAGTAAATAACTATAATGTTTTTGAACGAGATAAAAATAAAAAGAAAATTTCTTCATAGCACCAAGTGAGAAATGAGTGCTCGTGTTTGAATCTATACTATTTTACACTGATTTTGTAAAAAACTGGATTCGTATGAAGCTGTCTAGTGTGGTTACGTATTACTGAGGAGTAAGCCTTAACTAATCTCATAATATACTGCAGTTACAACATAAGTGCTAGCCGAGAGTCTAGCACTATCCGCTACCGAGCTATTAATATTCCCAGTAGAGTCGAGCGCTCGGGCCGCGCAGCGCCGGGCGTCAGGGCGAGTGCAGTGCAGTGCTGCAGCCTACAGGAAGGAAGGGCGCTATAAATCCACCAGCTCCCGACCGACTCCCCGGATACACAGCGCGAGTTTATGTATTTACTTCAATAAATCATACTCATGCATGCTATCATAATTCTTAGCGTATTTTTATATCGTTTTATTAACATGTCACAACTACAAAGGTTTTTATATTATTATGATAAATAAACGAATTTGAATTTCGATTTTGGCCTCCAGTCCACATTAACAATGGGTATTCGAAGGCTTCTATTTGATTTATCGGGTGCGACCGGAGCTCCCTCCTCCTGCAGTCCCGCAGTCGCCGCCCCGTCCCGTCCCGCTGTTCCGAGCCGGCCTCGCGGGACATTATTAACGTCCATTGATCGGGCACACAACATACAACCTTATCCATTTTGAATCGAATTCAATTCTTTGGAGAGCGCTGAGTACATGTGTGCATGGTAAGTAGATATCCCGAAGGAGGCTCGTCTCGGGGGCCGGCGCTCCGCCGGACAATAGACACCCAAATGATGTCACGTTTGGAGCCGTCTTGTGTGCATCTCAATTTACGTGCGATTTAACAAGGCTGCATGGCCAGCGCCAACACCCGCCGGTACTCCGGTAGGTATACCGTACAAACGAGTTGGAATTATATAAATTAGGTATAACTGAATTATTCGGGTGAAGGCTCGCTCTCTGTTACCAACATGCTATTATCCATTGTGTCTACAGACGCAGATCAGTATAATTAGCGTGCACAGACAGACACGCGTGCAGACAACACAAACTAAACGAGCGAGACTAAACAACATTTGATGTGCGACGAGCACTCTGCGTCGCCAACAGCTCGCTTTGTGCCAGAGACACGGGTTTCAACCGGGTTGAATTCTACTCTAATTGCCTGAAGGAATGTAATTTAAACCTCAGCGTCCTGGGAGAGTTGAGTGTGTCAAGTTTACGTTGTACAACCCTTCATCGTTGTATCGACTTGAACTCTCACTTGGGCGACACTTTTCGGCGCCTTTAGGACGTTACCGACTAGCTAGCTGTAGTAACGCAGTACGACGGATTGCTGATGTATTTAACCATTTATCAGAAACAGTCTATTATTGTAAAAGGATTCATAAGTCCCTGTTTACTGCGCAATACACTCTAAAACACCCTGCAACATCCACGACAGTAGTCGTCCAAGACAGTAAAATTACTGCTCAAACCATTACAAGCTACTAAGAGTAAAGCAATCTATCAAAAATCATTAAGTCTGATTTTCCGGTGTGATATTTTGTGTCGTGCAGAAGTATTATTTCTCCTGGTAACGTTCACGTTTATACTTTAGCTATATTATATGATAAAAGTAGTATGTTTTGTCCTACAATGTTTTAACTCGGTCGCGTCGAGGAATTCCCGACAATTTATGTTGCTTTTTCTACAACACTATACTAGGAAGCGATTAAATTACACAATATGAGAAACATGAGATCGTCACGTCGCCATTTTTAAGCCCATCAATATATTACAATAATATAAGACATTCCTCGTCACTTCGCCCACGGTAACGTTCATTCCCAGAATAAAAAGCGGTCGATAACACTCAGGGATAATGTAAGTACATATCTAATAATTTTAAAAAATTAACATCCGTGTAGTAGTTCCAGAGTTTATCGATGTTAAAATACAATCCAACAAATATTTCCTCTTTATGATATTACAATATAAAATATTATATAATATTAGTAAGACTGAGAAATAAATATGACATCAAGATATTGAAAGAAAATATTATTTTTTCTGTAACAGTTGTATTTTCTCGAGCTATCACAACTAAGCGAAGTGAAGGCCCGCGACCGCTTCACCCGAACATTGTGGCTACCCTATAGTTAGTATATTAATACTTAACATAGATATTATTGGTAAAGTACGATAAAAGTTGACGGCTAACACCGATGAGATAGTCGGCGGTGCAGCTGGTGCGCCCACGGTCCCATCTCATCACGTGTGTTTTAAATCTACACAGATTTTGGTTGTTGGTCCTGAAGGTCTATTCCATGCATCGTAGAAGTACGCCACTACACGAAAAACAATTTATCATACCTACTCTACAGAATACACATATATCTTACAATTACGAGACACATAAAAAAGTTGATCGGTTGTCACTTTTATTATTCTAATTGTTAACAGTTTTTACAATTTTACAGCAATTCTATGATAAATAAAGGAATAATACTATTGGTGAACAATAAATATTTTTCTTTTTCATGTTACTTTGTTGCCTCGACAACGCCGACCGACTAGAACACCCTTAAATAAATACAATGTCTCATTCGAAAAAAAATGTCATCTTTATATACAGTAACTTTTACTATAATAGGAACTAACTCCGCTCGCGGCATTCAAAAACAGTGGTCCGCTCGTGAGAAGCCGCTGTGCTGTGATCTGTAATCTAGATCTGCAATCCCAAAATTATAGTACAGGTAATAGGTATCATATCGGCGGCTTGTGCGTACTTTTTTAAGATATATAAGATGCTTACTAAAACCGCATTTTCCTTGCTTCGAAACGTGACCACAGCCGAGAAAACTGGAGCGTAAAGTCCACCTACATCAAATATAATATACAGTCTACTCATAGTCGTAGTTGATAGGTATACATCTGCCGTTACACGACTCACTTGACCACTGTGCGTGTGCGTGCTCAGTGCGGCAACACAGTGTTGGGACTGTCGACGCACACCTTCTGTTCGAGCTCGTCGGGCTGTCCCGAGCTGGAGAGGTTCATGGCGTCGCTCTGCGAGTCGTCCTCGTCGAGCAACGCGTGCAGCAGCTGCAGACACTGGCGGCGGAACAGGCGCTGCTTGCGCGCCGGCAGTTCCTGGTAGTCGTTGTGAATGCCCCTGAAGAATTGGAAGTAAGCGGAATTTTCGTCGGCCTCGAAGGTGTGCGAGCCGGAGCTGTCGTCGGTGTGGGTGTCCGGCTCGAGCTTGGTGTGCGCGTGCGCATGCGCAGGTAGCGCGAACCATGGCGTCTGCAGGAACGGCTTTACTTCCACGCGCTCGCTCGGCGGCGTCTTCTCCGACAGCTCCATCCACGTCGAGTACGGTGATGACCTCCTGCGAAACAACACCACACTAACCAGTGCCAAACGGACTCAAATATAAAGTTTTATAAATAAAAGTTACTAATATAGAAATAATACAAAAGTTAAAAATATACTTAACATAATTATTGCGCTATCAAAATGTTTATACAGCTGCGGTGCAGCCTAACCAGGAAAATAAAAAAACCTGTGTGAAGGCGCCGCCTTGCTTTTTAGTTTGAAAGTTAACGTTATCGACATTTCAATTTATTTTACCACATAGCGAAGTTTTTTATTTTCGTAGTCAGGTCAATCAGTTTTTTTAGCTTCCTATACTTAATTATTATTGTAAGGTATTAAACGGTAGTCGATACTGACATGTCGGTGGCCATGTGCTCCTTGAGGAAGTTGAGCTCGTCGGCGAGGTACCAGCGCGAGACCATGCGGCCCTTGCCGGTGCGCGCGCCGTGGATCTCATTGCGCAGGTGCCGCGAGTACGAGTTGCGCACGTGGGACCACTTGCGGCGCACGTCCGCCACTGCACACACCACACAACTCATGCATTACATTTAGTGTTCATTACAACCCTTACGGGTAAGTACCACTCCGTCTGAGTACCTGCACCGCCGCTGTCTATTTCGTCGCCCAGCCAGTGTGGGCCATGTGCCAGCTGTGGGCCTCCTCAAACATATTGCAGGTAAGTGGCCGACCCGGCACACGACGCCGCGGCAGGCGCCGACAGTTAGAGAGTATGTTATACCCAAGCCGCTAACAATTAATTATATTACACACTCATGCCCTTTATCTCCGAAGGCGTAGGCAGAGGTGCAACTGCCAATTTCCAGTGTGTAGTCCGTCTCCTGGTGTGATGAAGGGCAAACTTAGCGCTATATTGGGCACAAATTCCATACTCCGGGCTGATATTGAGTAAGAAACCCAATATAACTTTTCCCGACCCGAGGATCGACCCCAAAGCCTCATAACTGCAATCGTACTGTACATATAACTACACCACCGAGGTAATGAATTCTATTACGTACTTAGGATGAATTTAAAAAAAAATATTGTATCAAATTACGACATGATCCCAAAAAAATCACATAACACTTAATCCACACAACAATATATAACTCCCACATCATCTGCCTTGCCTTAGTCAATATGTTTTATATTTATTACTAGCTTTTGCCCGCGGCTCCGCCCGCGTTATAAAGTTTTTCAGGCTAAAGTTTTCCGTTATAAAAGTAGTAGTTTCCCGGGAGCCTCTCAAACTGTCTCCATACCAAATTTCATCATAATACGTTGGGTAGTTTTTGAGTTTAACACGTTCAGGCAGACAGATGCAGCGGGGGACTTTGTTTTTTTTTAATATATTTTTTAGAACTTTTTAAGAGGAACAATCCCGTCATACATCATTGTTGCATAACTTTAACCGTTTACGCAGCGCACGCAACGGAAGCTCTCAAAACTAATAATCTTTCCCCGTTTTTGCAACATGTTTCATTACTGCTCCGCTCCGATTGGTCATAGCGTGATGATATATAGCCTATAGCACTCCAGGAACAAAGTGCTATCCAACACAAAAATATTTTTATCAGTTCGATCTGATAGTTCCTGAGATTAGCCATTACTGCTCCGCTCCTATTGGTCATAGCGTGATGATATATACCCCATAGTACTCCACGAACAAAGAACTATCCAACACAAAAATATTTTTTCAGTTTGAACCGGTAGTTTCTGAGATTAGCCATTACTGCTCCGCTCTTATTGGTCATAGCGTGATGATATATAGCCTATAGCACTACACAAATAAAAAGCTATCCAACACAAAAATATTTTTTCAGTTCGAACCGGTAGTTCCTGAGATTAGTCATTACTGCTCCGCTCCTATTGGTCATAGCGTGATGATATATAGCCTATAGCACTCCACTAACAAAGGGCTATCCAACACAAAAAAGAATTTTTCAGTTTGGACCGGTAGTTCCTGAGATTAGCCATTACTGCCCCGCTCCTATTGGGTATAGCGTGATGATATATAGCCTATAGCACTCCACGAACAAAGGGCTATCCAACGCAAAAATAATTTTTCAATTTGGACTGGTAGTTCCTGAGATTAGCGCGTTCAAACAAACAAACAAACAAACAAACTCTTCAGCTTTATATAATAGTATAGATTATTATTTTGTAACTAAGTAACATGTACGTGTCACCTAATTTGGATAAGTTGTTTATTTGAATTCTGACTAGCCATTAGATCCACTGTACTTAATGTAATTTATTATTATTGTCAGTAATCTGTTTAGTGTATCTTAATAAATAATAAGATTTAGTACTCAATTTTCGTTTAATAGTTGCTTAGAATTTATACATATTTAAGGACTTGGTCTTAGTGTAACGTGACCTGACGTCCTGTTTTAAACGGGACCGTCCCTTTTTTCGATAATCTGTCCCGGTGTCCCCACAAAAATCTCGGGGACACAAAATTGTCCCGTTTTTCGAAAGCGTACGAAAATTTAAGAGCCGACCGGGCTGCTACTTGGCTACAACGCCTACGAATCTTTTCTCTAATAAAATGATGAGATGAGTAATGAATAAAAAAGTTATCTTTGTTGTTGTTCGGGAAAACTAGATTTTCCGAATTTTCATCCGTGCAACGCTCGGCCGTCGAAGTACAAATTTTCTGAAAAGCGTGTGTTGTTTTTTTTTCATTTTATTTTTAGTACTATGTACATATGTAGTACATTAAATTTTGCTAAAATGAATTATAATGCTATTACCACTATGTTTCTTTCTTTTCTAGTTTTGGCTTTTTATAAGGTAAGCCTTATAAAATTCGATTCGACAATGATAAGTCATTGTCGAATCCTTTATCTATACTATTATATAAAGCTGAAGAATTTGTTTGTTTGTTTGTTTGTTTGTTTGTTTGAACGCGCTAATCTCAGGAACTACCGGTCCAAACTGAAAAATTCTTTTTGCGTTGGATAGCCCTTTGTTCGTGGAGTGCTATAGGCTATATATCATCACGCTATACCCAATAGGAGCGGAGCAGTAATGGCTAATCTCAGGAACTACCGGTCCAAACTGAAAAATTCTTTTTGCGTTGGATAGCCCTTTGTTCGTGGAGTGCTATAGGCTATATATCATCACGCTATACCCAATATGAGCGGAGCAGTAATGGCTAATCTCAGGCACTACCGGTCCAAACTGAAAAATTCTTTTTGCGTTGGATAGCCCTTTGTTCGTGGAGTGCTATAGGCTATATATCATCACGCTATACCCAATAGGAGCGGAGCAGTAATGGCTAATCTCAGGAACTACCGGTCCAAACTGAAAAATTCTTTTTGCGTTGGATAGCCCTTTATTCGTGGAGTACTATAGGCTATATATCATCACGCTATACCCAATAGGAGCGGATCAGTAATGGCTAATCTCAGGCACTACCGGTCCAAACTGTAAAATTCTTTTTGCGTTGGATAGCCCTTTGTTCGTGGAGTGCTATAGGCTATATATCATCACGCTATGACCAAAAGGAGCGGAGCAGTAATGAAACATGTTGCAAACACGGGGACAATTTATTAGTTTTGAGAGCTTCCGTTGCGTGCCCTGCGTAAACGGTTAAAGTTATGCAACAATGATGTATGACGGGATTGTTCCTCTTAAAAAGTTCTAAAAAATATATTATAAAACAGTCCCCCGCTGCATCTGTCTACCTGAACGTGTTAAACTCAAAAACTACCCAACGTATTAAGATGAAATTTGGTATGGAGTCAGTTTGAGATCCTGGGAAGAACATAGGCTCCCGGGAAACCACTACTTTTATAACGGGAAACTTTAGCCTGAAAAATTTTATAACGCGGGCGTAGCCGCGGGCATAAGCTAGTTTTGTTATAAATAGAGACGTATAATTGCAACATTTTATATGAGATTAGTCGCACATTGTTAAAACTTTGTTTTATACAAGTAAATAAAACTGAGTCATTGAAAGGTTGCTGGTACTTGTAGCTCAAGTCTTCCTATTTTAAGTACCAGCTGAACATAAATTTAATATACTTGTATTTAAATATACTTGTAATATTTGTAAGAGAGAAATAAATAAACAAACAAACATATATAAGTACATAAAAAAAAATCTCGTGGGCAACATCTAGAACTTAGTGAATAAATAGACCTTATTCCTAACTTTTATCTACCCTCCATAAAAAATCTATAGCTCATCGAACTATGAAAGTAAGTAGTAGTAGAGTAGACCAATCTACCTTCCTCAATGTCAGACTATTGTCGCATCACAAATTTTTATTTTTATAAAGACATTATTATCACCCACTTATAAGCTTACACAGGGAGAATTACAATAAGATCAAATTATCATTTAAAATAGCTTTAATAATAATATTCTCGGGGCTCCTCACAATTCGTCCAAAAACCGTCACGAGCCTAAGCTCGTGTAGTAGTGTCGTAATCGTTTGCACCTCATATCATTAAAAAAAATATTTAAAAAAATAACTATTAGGGTGCCACACGTTTTGTAGTTTTTTGGTAAATTTTACGCCTGCTGCAAACACCAACTACGGCTGCAATTTTCATCAATGTGTAGGTATATCCGGTTCTAACAAACCGACATAATTGTGTCGACTGTCAAAGGGTAATCATCGCTCGTCAGTCGACATTCTATATATTCATAAGAAATCATATTAAGCGGGTTTTACTATAATAGGTAGTATCTTATCACCTACATAAGGCTATAAAATAGGTATCTAAGGCAGATCCCAGGCCATTTCCGTCGCATGATATGATCGGTATAATAACCATTTATCATGCACTTATAGGTACCGTTCTGTAAGGTTCCCGTTCCGTGTATCAAAGAAACTGATAAATAATTCACGGATTAAGTGCGCTACCACCACGAGTAGGCGATTAGAACCGAGGTAATCATTATTATTACATACACCTGGCTAATTGATTTGTAGTTTTTTGTTTTTATTGCACCATTATAAAATGGTGAAGTATATTAGACCATTGGTTTAGACCGAAATGTTACTAATTACCTATATTTAGGCCCAAACGCAAAGCATCTCTCCAGTGCCTATTTAATATAGCACTTCTATGTAGCTATATTTTATGAATACCTATGTAGAAATACGTATCTGCCACATACAAGAGGTACTTAGGCGTGAAAAGTGCCTACGTATTTCATTTTAATACGTATTTAATATAATATTATTATCTCTCATTGTCAAGACAGTTTACATTATAATATAGACAATTACTTGATTTATTTCGCAACTCCCATCCTCAGCCCTCAAACGTTAGTCTATAACAGAGTATCAACAAAAAACAAAAGATGTGATGGCGCTAAAATGTCACCAATCACTATTTTCTTTCGCTGCACGATTTAAATGCTTATGATTAACATAATAAGAATCAACTTAATATCTTTCATACGTCCAAACGTTGGAGATCCACCTATCGTATGTTGACACATACAAATTGGACCTACTTATGCAAACAGGAACCAATACACACATGTGCCAAAATCGAGTTAAGTATGAAGAGAGCTTTCAAAATGTACCTTCTATCCTCTCTGTAAAGATCAAAATGATATGACAATTTTTACTGAACAAACCGTTTTCAACACAAGTTTACCAACCCACATAACACTAGTTGTTCAATAAACTAACAAGATCCAAGCCCCATGGTAACCGGAAAATCTAAAAAAATCTACGAAATTGTTTTTGTTTTTACAAAGAACCATCCCATAAGACTCACATGAATTTTACGTCAAGCTTGACGGAAATGCAAATATAGAAGACGATCTGGAAGGTTTTTCGGGTCAGTCTGATTTTGAAGTAGAATAATATTTAGATTAAGTAATTTTTGATATTCCACAAAACATTTTAATATAAGAATTTTTATTTTACATAACTATTGTACTACGCTATTGTATTGGGTATTACCTGTAAAATAGTTGTATGTGGAAATAAATAAAAATATTTTTTTCAGTAAAATATATTAAATAAATATGACATTTTATATTTTTATTATAGAATTATTCCAAGATAAAAAATTAACAAGAGATCAATCCACACAGAAATAGTTTTGCTAAAAGGAACCATTGAGTTATTTTTAAATTCCTTAATTATGTTAAATGATTTTCATCAATATTATATTTGTATAGATAGAATAAAGTATTTTTTACAATATTGTAAATATTTTTCGTCCAAAATAACAAACAATTGTCTTGTATACAAAAATTGGACAAAAACAGCTTTTTCTCAAAACTATCATTGTGTGGGTTGATTCCCTTTTGCGTAAGTAGGTCCAATTGCAGGTCATTAGCAGTGGGTAGGTAGTGTAAGGCCACTACTTTTGAAACGACATACAGATAAGATTAGTAAAGAAACAGTACCGCTCCAGCCCATCTCGTCGGCGACCTCCTGCCACAGCAGCTTGACTTGCGTGTAGTAGCTTGCCACGGGCATGTTGTTCCTCGCGTACAACAGAGGCCGCTCGCGCACCAGTCGAATCATCTTACGGTCGTCGGCCTGGTTGGAGTCCACGAGCCGACCCACCGCCGCGTGCGCTTGCAGCGCCAATGGGTCGTCATAATCTGGCATTTCACGTTTCACTGACATTTTTAGCCAAAATTCACAAACTTATTGCAGCATTTGTGCAAAAAAAAACACGTCAACAACACGTCATACCGCGGCGAGGACGCGGCGCAAAACACCGAACACGTCGACGCGCACAACGGCAGACACACACGCGCACCAAGAAGCAAGCGCGCAAACACGGACGTCTCGTTCCGTCACGGCGCGCAATACCTTGCGCGAGCAGGACGCACGCAGAAACACATGAAAAAGCAAGAGCGCAGACGCTCTCGTTGGCCGGCTAGTTTTTTAAATCGCCGGTTATCGATTAGGTCGGGGCCGGCGGCCGCTGTAGTTTATATTTTTCTATCTAGTTTTATTTTCGGCCATCGCGGAGCCGTGACTCGCGGACTACATAGATCTAGGAAAATAAAGTCACAAAAGATAAAAGATTATTACTCATGTTAGTTACCTACCAGTATTATCACTTGTATAGAAGTGGACAGCTTCATATTTTCACGAAGTTTATAGCCATTACGTGTTTATACAAAATTGTAATAATTTATTGCAATTAATAGCTACCTCCTCGTATACTGGTATGCCCAAAGAGAATACAAATACTACGTAGGTATGCCTGGCAATAGAAGTAAAAACAGTTGGCTATGTAGATATTTTTTTAACATACTTATCCAAGATTCAAACTCATTTGATAGGTACTTCTATAATAAGTTACTTATATAAAAAGTATGTTTTTATAAATGGAAATAAACCACATGAAAAAATTATGTCTTGATAATACCCAAATAAATGATGCGTTGATAGGTACCTACTTGTATTTAGTATTATAAGATCCCAGAGCATACTAAATTATCCATTATAGTATAACAATTATCACAAAATATAACTTATATGTACCTATTTCTTTATAGGAATAACAATATTTTATTAATCTAACATGGTTTCACTTAACCATGTTAGGTGCTCAAATTGCTTTTTTTTGACAACTGGCCATGTAATTAACCTCTTCCAGTGCACACATTTGTTGCAGCAGATAAAAATTACTAGAAATCTATGTATACTCAACCATAGCAGATACTCCCGGGACCAATTTCTTTTTATAATTTAAGGTACATTATAAATTCATAGCCCCTGTTATGTAGTGGTACAATTTCTGTAAATACCTTACATATTCTCTAAGGAAAGTGAAAACAATCGAAATTAAACCAGTATGACAGAAAACTACATTCACATTGCTAGCATCCACCCAGCAGACCATAGCCCGTTATACTTCATACCTTTTACGTTAAATGATTTGTGCATTTATGAAGTAATACATTACATTACACTATAATTAAAATAACACACCCATGTGAAATCACAGAGCTTCTTGCAATAGAGTTACATGTGCCCTGGCCGCAGCATGATTTACATTACAATCAGTAGCGCAAACAATAAAACAACCCTTAAATCCAAATCATTATATGAAATAGTCTTTTATTTTACAAATACTTGGCATAGTTTCACTTACACTTATGACGATATAAATGCATACGGAACATATTACACAAAATTATATTAAGTACAACTAGAAATCTATATGATTAAAAAACAATTTTAAAAGAGTCATATCAAAATTATTATGTTGAGGTATTTGCACCATGAAGTTTTAAGTTTTCTGACAGAGATACAATCGGAGGGCCAGCACTGCTGTCCTCACTCTTACTCTTGTTTAAGAGTGAATCATGACAATGAGACACACACGCACCCCTTGTGGCATGCTGCATACTTGTGCTGCATCGAATTAGCTCATAATGAAACTTGATCAAAAAAATATTACCAATGGGAATCTCATAAAAATATTATTTCATTAGAGTGACTACAAGCTAAATTATTCTAGAGCAGTGCGAGATCAATCACTTTCGTTGTCCTCCTCGGCGTCATCCTCATCCTCAGACTCCTGTTTCTTTTTCCTTGACTTGGCAGCGGGCGCGCTCTTGGTCTTCTTGCCTCTCTTCTGTGGCTTCTTTTTCTTCTCCTCGCCGCCATCGCCACCGTTCGCGTTGTAGAACTCCAGGTCGGCGGTATATTGTTCCTTCGCCTTGGCCGCCATCGCCTCCCACTCGCTTTTGTCCTCCATGCCGCGCCAGATCTCGCCAGCTTTTTTGGCAATCTCTGTGACTTTTAAGCCCGGGTGTTCAGATTTTATTTTATCTCGGGCACTGTTCAGCCACAGCAGGTATGCAGACATCGGCCGCTTCGGTTTGTCAGACATTTTAATTTATGTATATCTGAAAAAAAAAGACATTAGTAAATTAGTAAAAAAAGTCCGTACATTAGTAAAAACTAGCCGCAGTAACAATTAGCCGCTAATCATCCATTATGCCCGCTATAACCTTTGGCCGCGAAGAGGTACAGATGCATTTTCGTTATGGCTTGGGTACGCAACGACGCAATGGGTCATCAATAGCAACAACGCGCGACGCGGTATGACGTCACAACAAAAATTAAAACACATAGACACAATTCAATTTATATCTAATTTAACTACCTTGATACCTACGTGATTTAGCATTTATTGATTCACCTAATTGTCACAAACGCATCAGTAGCTATATAATATAGGTACATAACCTAAAACACAAACAACCTGGAGATACGACGAACACATACTTAGTTTCTTATAATAAACAACTGGTGATCCAACATTTAGAACATAAGTAATTAGAAAGCTTACCTTAATTAAACATACAGGACCACTCAAGCAAATATAACAGTATACGAAAATGGCGGGAGACGAAAGCGCGAAACGCGAGTGCCAAGCCTCGCGTCGACAAAGCTGTATAATGCATTGTCACAGATAAGAAAATAGTTGCTAGAGTTGTGTGCTGCCATAGATAATACAAATAACAAAAAAATTGTCTGCAATATGTACGATATTTACTCATGAGCATATCAAAAGAAAATTGATTATGAAAATGAAAGTAAAACCATAACATTATGATTCCATGATTTTGTAATACCTTTTTAAATAATATTATTTATTATTTGGGTACCTACTTTACTCCATAGTTTTTGATGCCAACTTTTCTTTCGCATATTTATAACAAAATTAAGAATATAGTATAAATTAACTTGATTTTTGTAAAAGGATAAATAATTAAGAATAATGTAAAACAAATGATTATACTTAACAGATATGTACTTTATTATTATATTTAAATCTATGCATCTACCACAACATTTACTTAGTTTTGCTCATAATATGTATCGGTCTTATGTTTTTTTTTATAATAGTATAAGTACTTAAATAAAAAATAAAAAAACCGTTAATTACTTAAATAAAATAAAATAAAAATATTACTGTAATTATCTATGCATTATCTTACTGCTTCACCTAAAATCGATTGCAATAATATTTAAAAGAATTTTAGTCGGGAACATAAAAGTAGTAACACAATATTTTATTTTAACGCATCTAATACTCTGTGCAAAAATAAAACGCTTCGGCGGATGCACTCACTAGAGTCACAGGATATTGAAATTTGAATTTTGTAAAAGCAGTAACAGTTAGCGTAAGTAACTTAATGTCGAGTTGAGACAGCAAACTCCCGTGAAATGTTATTGAGACCGCGCGTTTGTAAAACCGTAGACAAAGGAAACAATAGACTTCTCTTCTATTTAGTCCCACAGAAAGGGATGATAATAAATAGGTATTAATCTCAGAACAATGACAAGCAGTATTAATTGTGAAAGAAAGGAATAGAACGATACTATCAACAATGACTATACCAAAATATTTGTGTTGCAAGTTTTGAATTGTAGTATTACCCAAACTTAATCTATTGATGATACTAGCTACACATTATCCTACCACGTATCCATATAATGTAATAATTATATTGCGACGATTGCCAATCGTCAATAGAAAACGCGACCGCCGTGTATACAATTACTACAATACTCAAAAAAAAAATTTAGAGCTTACGTGTGAATATTTTAGATATAATTTTATAAAAGGGCAAAACATTTTATTAATATAAGATTTAAATATTAATCATATAAATATTTTAAAGATAAAAACAGGATTTTCGTTGAACAAAATACGCCATATTATGTTTGAAAAAATATTTTTGTGGTAACATTCAGACAAATCCACCTTTTTTGTTTTACTGCACACAGCACACCTGTTCTTGGTCGTAGCATAAACTGTGGTATATATTGCGGGGCAAAAAGAAACAGCGTCGCCGCCCTAAAATGTTTTTATTACATAGTTACGTTGTCCGAGCTCAATACTGGCAAGACGAAAGCAAGGTAATTGACAACATTTCATTTTTTCAACATACCCAAATTTTAATATTTTATGAAACTAGATCTAAAATTATGAGACCCATATTTTTTCTTTTTTCGAAAATCAGATATTTTCATTCATGATTTTCACTTTGAATTTTGTTTTATTCTAAAACGACGTAAGTACCAAATGACGTCAAATATACGGCTCAAAACGCAATGACCTTTGCTTTGCAGTAAAAAAGAAGTGAAGTGACAGTTTTTTTGTTTCTCTCTCTCTCTTTGAAAGTAACAGTTGTGACGTATCTATTGTAATATTGACATTTGACGTTGACAAATGACGGTGTCTTAGTTTTTTAAAATAAATAGTAAGGTGGACCGAGGAACCATTTCATTCAACCGTATATGTGACGTCATCAAGCATTTTTCGGTTTTAAATTTTTTTCTTCGAAATTAAGTATTAAAAAAATATTAAAAATTCATAATCGAACTCAGAGTGGAAAAATTAAGAAACAGTATATTTGTTTTTGGCATGTTTACATTTTGAAATGTTGTCAATTGCCCGACATTCACTTGGTCAACCTCCAACCACTGTCGCGGCTAGTCGACTTAGTAACTTTTTGTATTTTTATAAATAAAATGCCTTTCTGTCTTTTTAGACGATTCACAAATTATACTCCAACTGTGAATGAAAAAAACCTTTCATTTCATACGTTAGTAATAAGTTTACACTATTTAACTTATTTTTTAACTAAGAAATGAATTTTATTTAACTCATGGCGACGCGACGGGGCGGTCGACGTTCGGGCCCATTCGAAACCACTCGGGCCGTATAAATGTGAGCTGCTAGGGCTGTGACTATAGTAAATACTGCGCTGTTTTTATTGCAATTTTGTTAGTGTATGACGCGTCTATTTGTAAAACGTCATTGGTCCCGCCTATGTAGCTTAAACTAAAAAATAACTATAGTTTAATGGTATTTTTTCGTTATACGATCTTACCCTGTATCCGATCTTACCCGAACGCACCTTTCGTTGGATCACACCAAGGACCAATACCTATTTTGCGAGTAGATGAATGAACTGCTGTAAACAACATATTTTTTTGCTCTGTACCATGTACTATAGTTTTTACTTTACTGATTTCGAAAAGAGCAACACCAGAGTTTCTTGCCCGTTCATCTCCGGTGTGAACTGCTTTTCGAACTGGTGGTAGAGTTAATATTGACGGACTCTAAATAATGTATAACATTTTATAGGTTCAAATCAATTATTCTATGTCGTTTCATTACTGCAACTTCGGTGGTAGTTATCTAATACATAGCAACCTAGTTGATGACACATCGACTCCTCAGCATCTTACAGTAGACATTATATTGTGTTTGGGCTCATAAGATTGATTACAATGAAAACCGGTTAGATAGAAGATTATCTATGCCTTTGGTCTTGGTGATGAGATAGTATTAAAAATTTGAGATAAAAATTAAATAAAAAATGTACTTACTTACATAATCCCAGACTGCCGACAAAAGAATGTGTTTGTTTGTTCTTTAACTTTATTGTGAGTACTCACTTTGTTAAGTTATGAAACAAGCGTCCTCGCGTCGGGGCACTACTAAAGATATAAGTAATTTAAACGCCCCGATCTAGCGTACGGTTATTTTTTAAAAGTTTCTTTTGTATCTGGGGTTACAACTCAACTCTCGCACAACAACCCCTTTCTTCAATTGAACTTGATTATTATAAAGAGTGTGTCTTTACATCGAAAGCAAGACTTAATTTTGTCTTAGATGCAACAACTCGTAAGTTGTAGGTCTTGACATTCGCAGCAAAATTTTCAATCGTATGCAAAATAACACATAGTAGTCGCTCTCTTGCGTTGCGATGCGTTAAAATAGACTATCCCAAATTCGTCGCTGTACCTAGCTGCTAACAACAATGTTTTTGAGTGTATGTGCATAAACTATTATAAGTATATATATGTATGTTACGCAGTAGTATAGCAGTGACTTGCTTTATTATTCAGTTTATTTCACATCGATCGAACTAACAAATTTATTTAGTCCCGGGCGGGACCAAATACAATTAGTTAGTTTTCGCAGGGTGAAAAACAAAAAAAGTCAGTAGTTAGTAACTGGGGCCCCTGTCCATGAAGACCCCGGTGCACTGCATAGTGCACCACCTGGCCCTATGGGAGCTACGCCTCTGGGATTAAGGAAAAGGAACGGCTGGTTTTAAGTCACGTCACATTGTTACAAAAACTTTAATACATTTACAGTCGTTACAGTTATATCTTTTTAAGAGATTTCAGGTAAAATATCAATTACTCTAAGTCACTAATAATGTTGTCCACCCGAAACAAAGAGTTCGCACTACACTCAACAGTACATACACAGGTAGGTACTCTTACGGGCACCGGTGCCGGCGTCCCACTAACCCCGCCTCCCGCACACTGCACACATGAATCAAAAGTCTCGAAACCACTAAGTGTCCACGCTGCCAGTCTAACCGATGGTCCGCGCCAGCTCGCCCTCGCGCCACGTCGTGTCGGTGAGTCAGCGCGCTGCGGTAGCGGCGGCTGCGGCGGCGGTTGCAGACGCGAAGTGTGCGTAGTTGGCGTACAGGTAGTAGACGGCGGGGTAGAGTCGGGCTCAGGAGGGCTTGCGCTCGTCATCGTCGTGCGGCTCGGCGTCGCTGCTGGACGAGCTGCCCGCACCTTGCGCCCACAAGCTCGCATAGTTCTGCTGTTCCGCAACGAGCGCCTCCTCCGCCTCGATCACCGCGTTGAACAGAGTCTTTTTGATCTTGATCTGTGCAGGGAACGGAAACCGTTTAGTCGACTGGCACATGCTGTTGAAGAATATGTCGAGCGGGTCGGGCAGCGGCGGCGGAGACGAGCCGCGCTTGCGCTCGAGGTACTGCGCCTCGGTGCACTGGCGCTTGCTCTGCGCTTTGCACAGGTAGTCGAGCTTCCTGTCGATGACGGTTAGCCGCTCGCAACTTTTGCGCTTTGGCGACGAGTCCGCCTCCGAGGAGTCTGAATCGGAGGAGTGCGCGTCGCCGTTGGTGGCAGGGTGTCCGTTGTCATGGGTGTCGCGAGTGTCGTGCGCGTCGTGTATTTCGTGCGTGTCGTGCGCGGCCGCCGCATAGCATGCTGACTCAGCCTGCTTCTTCCTGTTACTCATGTACGGCTGCAGGAACTGCATGAGCCCCATGTACTTCCAGGGATAATTCTTCTTAGTAGTGTTGCTCGGGTCCTTGGCGAGCATTTCACTCTGTCTCTTCAGCGCGTCCCGATAGCTGTCGCGCAGCTTCTTCCATTTTAGCTTCACTTCTTTAACTGTGAACAATATATCTGGTCAGTATTGGTAGTTGGGACTACTCTGCAGGCTTGTACTCCAATAACCAACAAGCGACAAGCTCTAAACCCCATGGAAACTATAATTAATATATTTAGCAGTTAGTATCCTTTAATTATATTCCAATAGCGTTTGTGTCTAGATACCTTGATACCTGCGTTACTTAGATTTAATGGTCCCATTTATGGCGGTACGGCGACCATAAGTTAGACAAGACAAAACCTCGCAAGCTATGCACTATCCAATAATGTTAAGATAATATTACCCCGGCGGCACCGCATAAGTCTCTTAATCTAGAGAGGTCTATCTATGAAGTTCACGTTATTCCACTCTTTTTTCTAGTTAAACAAGTAAGCACCTAATGAAAATCTGTAAGTATTTAATTCAATGTGAGATGAGCATGAGGGTTGGAAATTGGATAAGGCATCAGTTGTCGCCAGATCTCAGCATCGTAATAGTTATATTATAAGTACATTAAAACTGGCGTGCGACGCGACGACGGGAGTGCGGCTCGGGACGGGCTCACACATGTCGGGAGCGGCCCCGTTGTGTGCGTGTATGTATGTGTGTGTACAGCCAGACCGCGCCCGGTGCAGCTGGCGCGGCTGTGTGAGTGAGCGAGCGGGGCGCGGCGCGGAGGGTGGGGCCGGCGCGCCGGCCGACACCGCCGGCCGCCAGCGGCGCCACGGCCGGCGATCGCGCTTCACACTCCACACGCCCGCGCGCACCACGCGGGTGCCGCTGAGCCGCTTACCGGAGGCAAGATCCGTCTCCTTCATGACTTCGGCCCAAGCGGCGTCCTTTAACTCCTGATCGCGGTATTCAATGGCGGTGGTGTTCCACAGGCACGGGTACTTGCGCACGGTCTCGATGAAATGCTCCATGACGGGTGGCGTGAAGCGGCGCGCGGCGGGCTCGGCGCGGGTGGTGCGCGGCGGCGGCGGGCTCGCGCGGCACACTGAGCGGCGCCGGGCTCGGCGGCCGGCCGGCGAGCGTCGCGCCACCGCCGCGGGGGGCAGCGCCGCCGCCGCCGGCTGCGAGCCCGCGCGCCCGCCTCGCGCCGCATGCCGCAGCCCGCGCCGGTACCGCGGCCGCCAGCCCGCCTCGCACCGCGCCGCACCGCCGCACATCCACCACACGCATTCAATAATAATGTTTTATATTCGTTATCGAAACATCCGTTGCGCTTTCTATTTACACAATAGAGACATCCACCCTACACGGGTGCTTGCCTTTCGACAAGTTTAGTCTCGCAAACTAATTATTATTTACTTACTATATACATAATGTTAAGTGCCAAGAAAGCATTAGGAGATGGACACGCCGCGCCGCGAAGGCAACGAAACTCGCAAACAGCGGCCTTCGACCCTTTTCTACGCCACAGAAGTGATAATACTATAAGTAGTGCCTACCTACTTCCTAGTCATGGCTGCACTCGCATTGGCTCTGGTTCTAATCACGCAGTCAACACTTAGATGATACATAGTTAGATAACTATATTACGATTGTTTTTAACATTCGCCAAGACAAACGATAGCCCGAAAAGGACATCTATGCGGTATATTCAAAAGCCACTCTTTTTTTTATTGACATTTCGCACCTTTAATTTCTACCTTGGACCCCTTCTTTCCAATGATATCACAGATTTTGCCGGAAATGTTGCCACTGTAACTTAAACTACAATAATTGTGGATGTTTTTCTTGAAACTATTGAATACTCAGGAAGACGTGTGCCGTTCCATTGCGCCGCTGCATCTAATAACCTGCAGAGTCCTGAGCCCTGGACGCTCACTGTAAGTACTTACTCAATAGTTTGGTTGCCTCGCGCACGGCCTGATTCTAAGACGCGCTAAGTACTGATATGCAAACACCTACTGATGAGTAAGTAGTGTGCGCCGCCTACTAATAATAATATTAAAAGCCTTTATTCACTGACCAAATATAGTACAGTTTTACTGATATAGGTATGTTATATTTAAATATACTTTGACAAGAAACAATTAAATTCAAAATGTGCCTACATAATAAAACAACAACCAGTTTGTTGGTCAGGTTGTCCTGCGACATAGGCGCTGCCTACTGGAATGTATTTGATAAAATATCAGCTTGATCAGCTATTATCCCGTCCAATTGACTGGTAAACAAACTAACAGGACCGGCAATGCTTAATCGTAATCGTATGCGCTGGTTTGATTAGATGGCAATTAAACGTATGCCTTTAAAATTCTTCCAAAGGTATGCTAGTTTCCTCATTATATTTTCTAAAACCGATAAAGTGTGCGTTATTAATTTCATTCATAAATTATAATACTTACATATAGGCGTAACTGTTGAATCCTTAACTTCTAATATCAAATATTATTAGTCCCGTTCGCCGTTCCCGCGCTGGCATTGTGTGAGTACATTACACAACTAACAATCACTCCATATGTTATTTCAAGTGATATTGTGGGAATCTTCATATTATCAAGTTAGCAGTGGCGAAGGGTGATGTTTTCTGAAAGGAAACCCTACAGAACATACCTGTAGGTTCGCAAATTGTTCCAATACTAAATTAGGTAAGGTGCGTTCGGGTAAAATCGGACACGGGGTAAGATCGTACAACGAAAAAATACCACGAAACTATGGTTATTTTTTAGTTTAAGCTACATAGGCGTCTCCGCTGTTTCTTTTTGCCATCAACTGTGGTATATCGATACCACAGTTGATGCCACGACCAAGAACGGGTGCGCCGCGCCGCGCTGTGTGCATTGAAACAAAAAAGGTGGATTTCGCTCTTAACATTTTTGAGACTTCTATGTGATTTTGTGGACCTTATCATTCTATCATTAGAAGCGTTATTAGAACGAAGTCCGAACTTACCCCGCGAAGGTCCGATCTTTTCTACGGGTTTTAAATTTCTATACAGATATTATCATCTTTTTTTAAGCTTACACAGAGAGAATTGGAAGATGATTAAATTATCACATAAAGTAGCATTAATAATAACCAGTTTCATGTATAAAAATTTGGTATCGCCTAAATATTTTATGAGAGAAAAAAATATTTTCGAGACTCCTCGCAAGACACCGAAAAACCGTCGGAAATTTGCCGAACGTATTATATTAGTTTTTACATAAATTACGAAAGAGGAGCCGACAGGAACCGAATTATATGGACCCTTTGCCACTGCGAGTTAGACGTACTGATCATGCGAGACACCGACCGCGCAGCGATCGTGCCAAACACTATAAGTACATGATATTTTTATTAATACGTAAGAAAATACTGCTTACTAATTTCGGGCCTAAAGTTATTTAACCCCCACGGATACGTGAATTTTCAAAATTCTTTTCTGACTAGCCTTTGGTTATTAATTAATTAATTTAATAAGTAATATAACAGTTAACGGCTAGCGGTCAAAAAACAGGCGGAGTTATACTAAACACAGATTAAATAGGTACAGTATAGAATAGGACAAACGCGATAGCGTAATTTGGAATGGAACTGACTCCCGAAACCAGTGTCCGCAGGTTCGAAACCCAAGGCACACGCCTTTGATTTTTAGAAGTTTCTTGTGTAATACATTTATCAATTCTCGCTCGCTTAAACGGCGAGGGAAAAGTGCATGAAAAATCTACATATCTATGAATTCTCTTATAGAGAATTTTGGAGTAATGGGAAGTCTGCCAACCCGCATAGGGCCCGCGTGGTTGACTAAGATCTAACCACTTTCAGTAGACCAGGCCCGTACCCAGCATTGGGACAGTATAAAATCACTACAATCCAAAAATAATTGAACTTATTGTATAATTTTTTTTTCATTAGAAATAATTAAAACACAACAATTTAATCTTTTTTCCAATTCGTGTTTTGATGTTTATATATACAATAAGTAAATATTTTTTTGGAGTCGGTGCCTAATTGAAATTGCCAGCAAAGCTGAGTAACAAACAAATATACAAAAACAATGTTAGGCACCGATTCCAAAAGTATAATCAATGTTCATATAAATAAACACAAATTGGATATGAATTACTTTTTGATTGTAGTGGTTTTGGAGTCTGATTTTATTTGTTGCCTTTTTGTTCGTTCATCTCGCAGATTACTTAAACAAGCTACGATTAATTGAACGCAACACAAAGAGAATCATTGAAATCCAATATTTTTTTATTGCCTTAGTAGGTAAAAGAGAAAGCGACCCGCCTGATGGTAAGCAGCATTCGCCGCCGATGGACTTGACAACGCCAAGGGGAAAAGCTGAGCCGTTGCCTATCGGAAGGTGAGCATTCATTTTTGCAGATTCTGAGGAGTTTCCTTCTACATCTTCGAAGCTCAATTTCCTTTACCAATGAAATTAAAATGGGACTATTCTGAATTTATACAATTTCCAACGCATTCTTCTTCTTCTTCTTAGTCGTAACACTCTTGACAGAGTGGTCGTGGTCGTCATGTAGAGTTTTCTGGAGCAGATGCAATACGCCTCATGATCTTACGCCATATCTCTCTGTTAGAGGAAATTCTGGTGCATTCATGTACGGGACGGTCCACGGCAGATTTAACTTGATCGGTCCAGCGCATAGGAGTCCTTCCTCGCGGTCGAGTGCCTTCAACCTTGCCCTGGACGACAACACGTTCCACAGACTGGTCACCTCTCCTAGAAATGTGTCCGAAGAAAGCGAGTACGCGAGATTGTACTAAGGCGGATAGACGCTGCTTGATGCCGAGTTCTTGAAGTATCGAGGTATTTGTTCGAAATTCAGTCCACGACACCCCAAGCATTCTTCTCCAGCACCACATTTCTAAAGCATCTATCTTCTTCTTTTCAGTCTCTCTCAGAGTCCACGTTTCTGCAGCGTAAAGGAATATGGGTAAAATTAGAGTTCGTACGAGCCTGATCTTTGTGGCTTTAGTGATGTTTCTGTTTCGCCATATTCTCTTCATTTTGTCCATTGCGGTCCGAGTAATTCCCATACGCCTTTTAATTTCGTCCACGCATCCACCATTGTTTGTGATCAAAGCGCCAAGATATATGTACGATTGTTCTACTTTGCAGTTCGCAATCTCAGTAACTTCTGGCGAATTATTAGTTTTTCGGTTTATGATCATTATTTTGGTCTTGCTGCGGTTTATGCGTAATCCGAACTCAAGGCTCACTTGCTCCATTTTAGAAAGCAGCTCTTCCATATGGTGCGCACTTGTCGCAAAAGCGTGGTATCGTCTGCGTAGCGCAAATTCGCGACTTTGTAGCCGCCAACTGTAACCCCATCTGTCCAATTCTCCAGGACAATACGCATTATAATTTCAGTGTATATGTTGAATAAGAGCGGCGATATTATACACCCTTGACGGACACCAGCACTGGGATGAAAATTCTTGCATAAGATGTTATCTGTCCGTACTGATGCAGTTCCTTCTTCGTACAGGCGCCTTAGAAGGTGCACGAGATGTTTCGGTGTGCCCATGTCCAGTAGTGTTTTCCATAAAATCGGCCATTTCACTGAATCAAATGCTTTTGAGAAATCCACAAAGCAGATATATGTTGGCTTGTTGAATTCCCGAGCCTTCTCAATAATTTGGCGAACAATAAGAATCTGTTCTCGAGTGCCCTTCCCTTCACAAATCCGGCTTGTTCTGGTGCAATTTCTTTGGACAAATATGCTTTCAGTCGTTCATTCAGAATATGTAACAAAATTTTGCTAGCGTGTGATATTAGAGCAATGAGGCGGTAGTTGCTACATATCTTCGTGGAACCTTTTTTATGTAGGGGAGTAAAAACCGTGTGCGTCCACTCTGTGGGCCATATGCCTGTGCTCCAAACTTTATTGCAAATGGCATGAAATACGTGGTCACCACGTTTGCCCATAGCCTTTATAGTTTCGATCGGGATTCTATCTCTGCCCGTGGCTTTTCTTGTTTTTAGATGCTTTATAGCGGCTCTTACTTCAGACAGAAGAATATCTGGCTCCAAATCTTCATTACTCGGATCTGTCTTTGGAAAACAACTTGATTGCGGATCCTGAAACAGCGACTGACAGTATCCCTTCCATGTTTCCGAAATTTGATCCAACTCTGTCATCAATTCGTCATTCTCATTCTTAATAGCCCAGGTCTTAGTGGGTACAGTTTTTGTGATAAGACGAATTTTACGATAAAGATCTCTGGATTCGTATTTTCCTGCATGTTTTTCGACCTCTTCACATATTTTACGAAGGTATGAATTGCGATCTCGCCTGCAGTTAGTCTGAATTTGGGCAGACAACTTGTTAAGTTTTCTAATGTCTACTCCCTTCGCCTTTTTCTGCCGTCGGTCTTCAATTAAAGCAAGAGTACTATCTGACATCCAGTGTTGTCGTTTATGTGATTCAGTTGGCAGCTTAGAGTCTGCGATTGCTTTTTCGATAAGATGTTTTGCCTGGTTCCACAGTGTGTTGTGTGTGTTCCAACGCATAAATAATCACTAATAACGGACCACGGGCTAAAAAATTATCGCTAAATAAAAATAAAAACAATACAATGAATACATGGCTGATATTAACATTAGTATATAAGAGTCGACAATAAATCGTAAGAGACAAATTTAGTACGTAATTCACAAAATATTTAACACGTCGCGTCACCTCAAAATTCCTTCGTTATAGGATTTTGTTATTTCGAGAGCTTATGAGATATTTCAAGCTGCTATAGCGGCTTCTTCCGTCAGTGTTGAGAAATTAATTAGTAATTTCTTCATCTACTACTTAAGTAGTCAATGTGCCATATTGGTAGGATGACATCATAATACACTATAATACTGTGTCTTTCATGTGGTCAAGCTTCCATCCCGAAATCCGATTTATTTAGAATTAGATAAGGTCAGGTGGGGTAAGTGCGCCGACGGGGTAAGTGCACCTGCCCTAAAAAAATCGAAAACTATTGATGTTACACAATTACCGCAATCTTATATCTATGCTATTAACTGAAATACAGTTCCACTAAAAAACATAAATGGCTCTGTTCATTTTAATACGATTTATTCGCCATTTTATTTTAAGTGTCATTTAGACCTGTAAACAGAGATGACCCCGTGAAAGATAACATCAAATATTTCAAGATATTTAACATATTTCTGTAAACCAGTAAGGTGAATACATAGTTTAAACCTTTTATTTTAACTTCCTGCCTGAATTTTATTTATATATACTAAAATAAACGATTTTTAGCAATGCGAAAAAAATTACCTCAAAATTGTCGAGTAGGGCAAGTGCGCCACAGTTACTAGTCGTATGGCGCACTTGCCCCTGAACCATATATTACCAACCTTTTTTGTGAATATGTTTTAATAATATGAATTATTAAAATGTTATACTTAACAGCATAATTTTTTGTACTCAAGGGATTTTGTTTTGAGCCGACTTAAATAAAAGGGCGTATTAGTTAATTCGTCGTATATTTTTTGTTTTAGATGGTTCGTTTTTACAAAGGAAAAACTGAAATACCTTGGTCTAGAGCAAATTTACGTGAAGAGGTTGCAAATGGTCGACCAGGCACGTTATCTGGGTATAATGCAGCTAAAACATATCCAATGTCATAAGGTCAAATTCTAAGTAATTGAGTTATAACGCATTCAAAATCGTTAATTTCTACATTTTTGTATGTTTTACACAACTTTACAAAACTCTAATATTAATACCTAAATATAGCAAAAGAAATTGTAAAATGTTTTGAAGCCCTGATTCACTCCTCAGAACAAGACAAGCATAGAAGGAATCTAAATTACCCTCATATACTTATCCTTTTTTTTCAAATAGGCCAAAACCGTTGAAAAGAACGAGACAAATATTATGTTGCTAAGGTCGGCTTGCGTTCACTTTAAAATTATCAAATGGTTACCTTTGGTCATCTTTACGATGCCGAATTAAAAAGCAAATAAAATGTCAAATGTTCCAACTTGCCAACCTTAACACAATGTCACAAACGCGCCCACACTATTTAGTTTCGTTATACTTCAGCGCGTGCTTTTCAAAAGCGGCTACATGTTTTGTAATATTTTTGTTGTTAATTTTAATAAATACACAGTGCTGTTTAAGTATAATATAGCCCTACAACAAAGCAATGGCCTGCGTTATTGTGGGGTGTAATTCTCATTCTTCTCGTAATGAAAATGAAACTGAAATCATCAACTTCCATCGGTGAATAAACAAAAAACCTAATATATTTGCTTAAACCCTGTACATCAGTGCAAAAAGTATTATTAATTAATCTTTATTATGCTGTAGTCATATTATAATCTGCTGTTGGCCATTCGATACAGTAATTATTAAGTATTTTTCATTTTTACCAATTTACGTAGTCGTGTTCAATAGTGTTGTGCTGCATATTCTGTCGATAACATAGATGTTAGTATATTGTAGTTTTTTTGCATAAATTGCCTTTTACTTTCAATATACGGTGGTGTAGTGGTAAAAGCCACTTGGAAACCGTGCGCAAAGGCTGGGGGTTGAGGAAACTATCTGATTTTCATGATGATGTCCTCCACGACGTATCCGTCGACGGCGACATCTGGCTATATTCTGGAGTGTGCTCGAATGTGGCTAGCGAACCCAAATTTAGTTGCAAAAATGCGCTTGCACTTCAAACAACATAGTTGAGTTGATTTTCATAGTGTGTTCCATACAATGTGTTTTATTGCAGAATCCCCACAGATGATGCTATGAGGCAAAAATGGATCGTTGCTATAGCTCGTCCCAATTGGCATTGAAAAAAACAGCACCGTGTTTGCTCTAAGCATTTCGACAAAGTTTTATTAACATTGAAAAAAGTTATCAAACATATTATGTGACATGAATGATACCGCTGTGTTTTAATTTTACTGTCCCATTTTAGTAGCTTCTATCAAATCACACCTCTTGGGTATCTTTTAATCGCTAAGAAAGTCAGAAAAGAACAGAAGGCGTACTGGCTTTCTCCTAGACGAAATTCTGGGCGATTTCTTGTTTGTTACTTACAGCGGTTTCCATTCCTTCCGAAATTTCTAACATTTACTTAATTTAATAATCTAAATGCTAAACCATTTTTGTGTGAATGACGTTTCGAAAGGCATGGAAACTGCTGTAAATAGCAAATGAAAATTGGATAAAATTTAGCTCGAAGAAAGCCGGTAGTTCTATAGTTTATTGTAATTTAACAGCTTCTTAACGAGTGCTTTTATATACTCAGACCTCATTTAGTACTTGAATACCAAATTAGGGTTTTCATATCTTTTTTTAACCTTTATCTAAAATAGCATTTTGCAACGGTTTGTATTTGACTGACCGAAAAGTGTTTATTTTAGCAGGTCTGTGAATTTACCAAAGCCGATAGATAATCATCTATCGATATCGATAAGATGTCAGAAGGGATCGCAACACAATTAAATTTCTTGCTGTCAAAGACAGAGTACACTCAAATGTCATAGTGTTACTTCTATGCTTGTCATTGTTCTGAGATTCACTCACTAGAGTTATGGGTGTAAATAGTAAATAGCAGTAACAATCAAATTATTTTCACACCAATGACAAGTCAATTCTAATAATTGACTTGTCATTGCTCTGAAAACGTAACTTTTACTGTCGAGTGAGATAGTAAACTCTAATTAAATGTTAGTATTATAAAATGATTATAAGTTAAATGGAATCGGCACAAAATCTTCTTGGATCGGCCTGGCCATATGTAATCTGTGGTCACGATTGACATCCATTGTTGACATCAGACATCGTCAGTTTGACATATTTTGTAAATGCATATTTATATTTCACAATTTACTAAATATTATGCACTTTATATTATTTCTATAGTGATCTGATAAAGATTTACTGTCATCGTTTCGCTGGATATTGTCATTTTGTATCTTTAGTTAACGTATAGGTTTTTGTAAGATAAGATGGTATTAGTGAATTTTGTGAAAAGAATATATACAATTTTATTATAGACTAAGTATTGGCGGTGAATGTTGTGAGTTGAGGTGTAACGAGTGGAGGACTGGTCACTGAGTCACAAGCAGCCGGCGCGCTCGGCCGAGATGGAGGGCCAAGGCGACAGTGATCGGGAACGAGCGCTGTAAGTGAGCAGAGCTATGGCATAACGCTTCAGCCAAAACTGGACGTTTATTTGTTTACTTTCACATCCTTCAGACATACACTATATCAACAGAAAGATTTTAAAGTTTTATATTTAAATAATATATTGACAAAAGTAGACCAAATATCTCCATTCTAGTGTGAGCCTTTTGTATGTTGATAACCCAAATACTCATATTAAATATTTACTGATGTGTCCTTGTGATAAAGAGTGATTGTTGCACTGTTAATATATAATAGTCTTATCAATGTATGGGTGTAAATGTAGGCTGTCCAAAGTGAACTGATTTCTATGTCATGGAGAGTGTACACTGTATGTGTTAATGTTAAGAAGAAACTAATCAGAATAAGTCATCTGTATGTCATATAACCATATTTTAATTGGTCCAATTGGACTTTGGATCTAATGGTAGGAGTACAGAGTCTGACTTTAGATGTACCTAGTAAAGGGACACTGGCAACTTCTTGCAAAGGCTCCAATCACTGAATATTGTAATTCTACTTAATTAACCACTTTATTGAAAATGTATTGTTAACATATCATATACTTAGATTTAAAATAATTTTCAGTTGCAACACGTCAGTTTTAATTCTGTATCAGGTGATTATTTTACAAAATTTACTGATATTTGGATATTTAATAGAATAAACACAAAACTGTTGAATGCATTGGAATATGGATACCCTAAGTGAACCATTTTCTGAATATAAGCTGGTCACAACAAGTGTTCATAAACTCGGGCATAATATAATGATGGGTTTTATGGTCCTCTGGTAATAGTGTTTTGTTTATGTTTATGTAATAACTTAAAGACCTGAGAACTGTCATGAATGCTATGAAGATATAAAAAATCAACACTGTAAAAAAAATTAATTCATCATTCAGAAAGGTAAGAGTGTCTAAGTATCAACCACTAAGTGAACAACAAGTATTAATAAGAAACAATTGTCACTCTCAGTATTGTGTTAATGTTTATCAGTTATTGGTCTAATATTGGTAATGTGCATGGTGTTGGTCTCAGGCTGGGAGTGGAGAACAGCGCGGCGGAGGGTGACGGTGACGGCGACAGCGAGCGCGGCCGGTACAGGTGCGTCACCAATCACCATTCACCAGCCCAGGGTCCCACTCCCCACAAGTCACTCACCCAACTGTTGCAGAATCACAAACTTTCAGTTTACTAACTCTATATGGTAAAAGTCCAAAATATTCTGAGATAATCTTTCATTTTGAACTTTTACCACCATCTCTTCCGTAAACATCGGATATTTGCTCCCATAGGATGTAATGGCATTTTTAATCAGATTTTGTAGATGAAACTGGCGTCGTACAGGTGGTTATAAACCTCTACAATGTTTTAGGAATTATAATCTGAAATAATCAATTTAGAATTAAATGAAATAATTTACTTGAACATTATAGTGAAGAAGGCTTGTTAACAGGGGTGAAGCTGTGAACTACACCTAGTTTTTAATAAAATCCTTCCATTTACCAATACATAATCTTAAGATTTACAATTTAAATTTAAGATATGCCAATATAAAGACTATTTCAATAACATGTTTTACATTATATTATGATACTTGCCAGTATAATATAAGTTTATGTTCATGAAAATAGTTATAAAACATATTTAATTCTTACTGTGTAACATGTATACTTAAAGAACGTGTGACTATAGGACTATACGACTTTGAACAATATAATGAACATTATAAGGTATTACAAAATCAAATACTTAGATCTTTATTTCAATAGTTTTTAAAATAAATGAACAAATTAATATGGTAATTTCGCTAGTTGCAGTCACCGCCTCGGAATGTAAGTAAGATTTTTTTTCGGTAAGAACAAAGTGAATATTAAAATAAAGTTTTGTTGCAGTGTGTTGGTGCGTTGCGCGTCGCAGTCGTCGCTGGACGAGTCGTCGCAGCGGCCGGCGGGCGGCGAGGGCGCCCCCTCGGCCGCGCACCACGCCGGCAAGCTGCTCGAGGCGCTCGCGCGGCTGCGCGCGGCGGGCGCGCTGTGCGACGTGCGGCTGCAGGGCGCGGGGCACGGCGCGGGGCACGGCTCGGCGCTCGGCGCGGCGGAGGGCGCGGCGCAGGACGATGAGCGCGCCGACTGTTCCGTGCCCGCGCACCGCGCCGTGCTGGCGGCCGCGTCGCCGTACTTCCACGCCATGTTCACGCAGTTCGACGAGCGCACGCGACCGCTCATCACTATACAGGTGACACTGACCGAAGTTACATACTATACTATTAAACCGCCTTCAAAAAACACTAAAAATAAGTAATATAAAGTATAAATCAAAATAAGTAATAGACCCAACGAATCTCAACTCAAACACACCACTGAACAGTGACCGAAAAACAAAAATTCACAATTTCGTTTACTTGGACGACATACTTATTCCAGTTATTTCGGTTTAAAAAACGACTGAACCGATTTTTTAATTATTTATCTGGGACCAGTCTTCAAGTTATACCTATCCTTTGAAGTTAAAAAATGCACATCGATTAAGTTCCGAGATAACAATAAACAAATTACACATCGAATTGAGACCCTTGCGGCGGTTGAGGACCTGCCCGCAGATAGAAGGGAGACAATTGAAAACTCAGGGTAATTACGTGGTACGAGCTTTATTTTTACACCTCCGCGTTACACTCGGTACTGGTTGCTGGTGTTATGCAACAAGAGTCACTGGCCTGGGGAACTCCGATCCAGGCGAACGGCACGTAGATGTTGCACGTGGCTGGCTCCGGCGGCAGCTCGCCGGGCAGTTGGAAGGCCACGTAGGTGAGCAGGGTGTGCACGTGGTCGGGGTCAGCTCCCGCGACGTTAGTGGTGTGCACGTGGTCGGCTCCGGCGACAGCTCGCCGGCAGTCGGTCGGGGTCAGCACACCCGACGATGGTGGTGCGCAGCTGGACGTGGTCGGGAGGCAGCTCTCCCGTCCGTCTGCTACGGCACCGTGATCCGCACCGTAGAAGTGCACCGTGTATGCGCGCAGCGGGAGCGCACGTGGTAGCACGTGGAAGAAAAAGGCACGCCGTAAAGAAGAAACACCGTGGAGAACCTGGAACCAGAATCCACCAGGTCGGAATGCAAGCTAGGCTTACATTCCGCGCCAGCGACTCGTGACAGCTCACAAGCCCTGATGCCCAGAATACATAGTTAGCGGTTAGTAAATTGGCACACTCACCCTAGCGGGAACAACGACGTGTGTGAATATGTAGTGCCACGGCCAAAGATAATGGCTCAAAAAGGCTGCGGGTCGTGTTCCACGCCTATTTATGCAGGCGCCATTCGGACGTACGTCAGTGCAATGACAATTCATTGCAATGATGATGCTCATTGGTAGTTCTAATTGCGAGGGCGTTAATCATTCACATTATAACCACTGACTATTTAGAAAGACAATAGTAACGTTGACAGAGTATATATATTAGTATAATTGGTAACGTTACACCCTTCTCCTTTTTTTGAAATCAATTTAAGATGAATTCGAATTCTAATGAATTGACGACTAGTAGTGATGAATGTTTGCAAGGAGTTTATTCGTTTGTTTCAGAACGTGGAGCCGGCGGCTCTGGAGGCGATCATCGAGTACATGTACACGCCGGAGTCGCTCGTCATCACCGAGGACAACGTGCAGGCGCTGCTGTCGGGCGCCTCGCTCGTGCAGGTCGGCGGCGTGCGCGACGCCTGCTGCGCCTTCCTCGCGCGCGCGCTCTGCGCCGACAACGCGCTCGGCATCCGCGCCTTCGCCGAGCTCCACGCCTGCGCACACCTCGCCGCCGCCGCCGCGCGGTACATCGACGCGCACTTCCTGCACGTGCTCGACACCGAGGAGTTCCTCGCGCTCGCGCCCGACACGCTCGCGCACCTGCTCGACAGCGACCGCATCACGGTACGCGCCGCACGGCACACACCACACACTAACACCACACTCTTCACTCACGGTGAACGCCTGTGCAGGTGCCGAACGAGGAAGTCATTCTGGACGCCGTCATCAGGTGGATGCGGCACGAGCCGGAGGTGAGGCGTCGCTCCGCTGCACCCGCGCCCAGCGTGTGCAGCGGGGCGCGCGCTGAGACGTGTTGTGTGCGCAGACGCGGCAGCAGCACCTGGGCGCGCTGCTGGAGCACGTGCGGCTGCCGCTGCTGGCGCAGGACGCGCTGGTGGCGCGCGCGGCCGCCGAGCCGCTCGCCAGCGCCGGCCTGCGCGTCAAGGACCTGGTCATCGAGGCGCTGTCCTTCCACCTCATGCGGCCCGAGCGCCGCGCCCTCGCCGCCGCCTCGTGCCCCCGCGCGCGCCCGCGTCACCCGCCCGCCTCGCCCAAGGTCAGACGCTGCCGCGCCGCCGCCATCCCCGCAGTCCGACAGTCTTCTTAAACACTGACGATGCCGACAGATGCTGCTGGTGGTCGGCGGCCAGGCGCCGAAAGCGATTCGTGATGTGGAAGCATACCACATGGAGTGCGGACGCTGGCGGCCGTGCGCGGAGCTGCTCACGCGGCGGTGTCGCGCCGGGCTAGCTGTCGTACACGGGAAGGTGTATGCCGTCGGCGGGTTCAATGGTAAAGAGAGCCACTGCGCGCCGCCCTCCGCGTCCTACACTAGCCAATAACGAGTTTTTCGCCCGGCAGGCACCTTGCGCGTCCGCACCGTAGACGTGTACGACATCGCGACTGACACGTGGGCGACTGGTCCGGCGCTGTGTGCGCGCCGCTCCACACTGGGCGTCGCCGTCATCGGCAGCGTCGTGTATGCGGTAGGAGGGTAAGTGTGCGGAATGGCGGTGCTGACGCAGTCGTGCAGCGTGTTTGCAGTGCGCTGTTTGTTCGCGCAGGTTCGACGGTGCCACAGGACTCAGCTCTGCGGAGGCAATGGACACGCGCGAAGGCGTATGGCGGCCGATCGCGTGCATGTCGACGCGGCGCTCCTCGGTGGGCGTGGCGGTGCTCGGCGGTAAGCTGTACGCGGTCGGCGGATACGACGGCGCGTCACGACAGTGCCTGCACACGGTGGAGCGGTACGACCCGGTGGCGGACGCGTGGGAGCCGGTGGCGGAGATGTCGGCGCGGCGCTCCGGTTGCGGAGTGGGCGTGGCGGACGGCGCGCTGTACGCGGTGGGCGGCCACGACGGGCCGGCCGTGCGCCGCTCCGTGGAGCGCTACCGGCCCGAGCGCGGCTGGGCGCCCGCGCCGCCCATGCACACCGCACGCCGCAACGCCGCCGTCGCGCACCACGCCGGCAAGCTCTACGTGGTCGGAGGCGACGACGGCGCCGCCAACCTCAACACCGTCGAGGTGAGATGCGGCCCGACCGAGACAGGTGCCGCTCTCGCGCACGTCTCATAACACCGTATCGTCGGCAGGTGTTTGACCCGGCCACCGACTCGTGGACGCTGCTCCCGGCGGCGATGTCCGTCGGCCGCTCGTACGCGGGTGTAGCGATAGTGGAACGGGCGGCGTGATGGCGCGCCCCGGCGTCGCCTCCGCCGCCGCCCCGCCCGCCATCTGCGCCCGCGCCGCATCATCCGCGCCCCCACCCTGCGCTGCAACGCCATGTGCGTTTGCACATGCTCGCCGAGCCAGGGTATGTACCACTGAAAACATATTAATGCTCGTGAACCTGCATAAATTTAACATAAAATAATAAAGTACGTTATGAATTTGTCGATTCGCATAGATATGCGAATGTAGGCGTATATGCGGGAGGGGCGAGCGCGGGCGGCGTCGGTGTGGGAGTCGGCGTCGGTGTCGGCGTCGGTGTCGGCGTCGGCGGCGGCGTGGCGGCGGCCGGGGCGGCGCGCTGGCGGCCGCTGTACGTGCAGCGCGCGCTGCGGCTGGAGGAGGCCGTGCCGGAGGCGGGCGGCGCGGGCTGGCGCTGGGTGGCGGCGGCCGAGTGTCGCAGACACGCGCGCGCCTCGCAGACGCTCGAGTTCAACGAGCGCGCCGCGCGCCTGCCGCGCCTGCCGAGACTGCCGCACGGTACACGCTACACACACGCACACCGAGTGGGACACTACATGCAAAGTTCAGGTGGAAAGGGTGGGAGGACAGGAGCCTTCTTTTAGGGTGGGTGGAGAGGAGAAGGAAATGAAATGTTCGTGAGCCTTTATAGGCCGCAATGTAAATATACAACCGAGAGATATACACATTAAGCTATGTGCCTAAAGCCGCGGCAAAATTCCCCTAGTGCAAGGGTGTGCATTCATTGTGGAGACCGAAGGTATAAGTATTGCCCCGAGAAGAGTTGATAAATAAGTAATAACATCGTGATTGAGTGGTTTCGTGGTGGATTCATGTGGTTCCATTCGTGTGTAGGGACGATGCCACGCGCAGGCGGCGCGGGCATGTCAGGATCTGCGGGCGCGTCAGCGACGGCGGCGGCGCCAGGGACGGCCGCGGCGGCGACGGGCGCGTCGGCCGTGTCGCCCCTGCGCGTGCAGGTGCAGGGCGCGCGTCTGTCGTCGTCGTGCGGCACCATCGATCTGCCGTTGGAGCTGCCGCCGTGTGTGCTGCTGCTGCAGCGGTGCGCGCCGCCCGCAGTGCCGCCCGCCGCGGTCGCGCCGCGCCCCTCCTGCTCGTACCACCTGCTGCCCGAGAGCCACCGCGGCGCGCCGCTCCACTACCCGCAGGTGAGTGAGTGCAGGTCGAAGACCGGGCGGTGACATGTGTGTGGGAGGTGCTGTAGCGTGTGCCGGTGTGCGCTGTGCAGGAGGAGGCGGACACGACGGACGCGTGCTCGACGAGCTCGACGGCGCCGTCGCCCTCGCCGCGCTCGGACGAGTCGCTCGGCTCGCCGGAGGACGACGCCGCGCCCGACACGCTCGACCACTTGGACCGCGACAGCGCCGAGGACGACTGAACACTTGCACGCACCTACACACGTACACACTCGCACACACACACGCGCACCACCGAACAAAAATGTGAATCTCTAATTGAATATTCTAACGCATTCCAAATCGTGTAAGATGTACAGCTGACGCAAATTGTTATGACCGGTCTGAACTACGTCATATTACCTGCCTTCTACAGGTCACCCCCCAGTCACCACAAACAATAATTGTGAAGCGACTTGTGATTCGTAACTAACTTTAGGCCAAAACGATTCGCGTCAGCTATTTAATATATATATTATAGTGAACGTACGAACATGTTGCGGACGTCTCTGTGAGGCGCAACCTCACCGCGACACGTTCATGCATAGGTATTATAGTCTATTTTGAATACATTAAAAATGGTAGTGTAGGGTCGCTCTTTGTAAATGTTACTATTTTTCTATTGTTGAAAGTAGCTTGTGATATTATGTAGCGTAGCGGGCGGAGGGCCCGTTTCTCGCGTCTCTCTATTGAGCGGATTGTATACTAGAATAAATGTAAAGCTGTTAGATTTTCAAATGTTGTTTTATTTAAACGGGTTCCTGGTCAAAGCGTACATTACATAGAAAGTTAAAGCAGAGTCACATGTCATTTTCACAATTCCCGGCCCGCCGGCAGCAGTGAGTGTCTAGTCTGCACATACCCGGCGACGCCGCCGCAGTCACCGAAGCATACGCAGGTCAGTGCAGAGAAACGATCAGGGGCCTTATTCTCTATCCCGCACGTTACTTTAACAGTGTGTAACAAGCACGTAACACAACGCATCATGTTTAGGACTATAGAAATTTGGCTTACAGAATACCATTCCACGCACATTTCTCGAAGATAACATGACACGACCGCGTTACGCGTTTACTCTATCATACAGAATAAGGGCCCAGGTAGCCAGAACCGCGTCAATAGTGATTCGTGACATGTGGTTCGGAGATCAGAGCGCAATATGTAGGTACAACATTATTAGGCAGATATTTCCACCTTCATAGACTTACCTAGGTAATGTCATAACTAATAAAATTTAACTTTAAATATTGTATAAGTGCCCCTAATCATAAATATGTATCATGGTATCTGTGTTACGCACGGCGCCGCGGCGCACGTCCGTGGTACAGTTATCAAGAATTTGTTCGTGACGCCGCGGCAACAGCGAACGCGGCCATTCATTGCGATTTACCCCGTGGCTGCGACCGCTGCGGCCTGCGGCTCACCTGTGAGCGCGGGGAGCGCTGGGGAGCGCGGGCGGAGTGGTGCTGGCTGCGAGCGGCGGCCGCAGTTCGCGCGCGCTCGTCGCGAGCGTCGGACGTGTCGCGAGTGTGTCACACTACGCTTCGCCCGAGTCCGCGCCGTGCGCATAGTTGCGGAACCCACCAGTGAGTCAGCTGCTAGGACCTACCTCGCTAGTCGCCGCAAGCGCGTCCTAGGTGAACGGCGCTGGCTGCATCGGGTTTAGTACGCGTGCGCAGCTTGTGTAACCACATCCTTTTGCTGCCTCTATAACGTTACCAAACCCGGTGTCATATGCGACGCAACGTGCGGTATTGTCTGTACTTTGTACAAATAATGACACGCACACGTATGTTGCAATTTGGCACAATGGTATGGCCCACCATAAACTAAGTAGGGTATTCGTATCTGGTAGGTGACCGGCGACTGAGCTCATGAGGCACGTGCTATGTGACACGTCCCGTGGCCTAAACATGACGCTAGTTACATACAGGGCCCTTATTCTGTATGATACTGTAAACGCGTAACGCGGCCGTGTCATGTTATCTTCGAGAAATGTGCGTGGAATAGTATTCTGTAAGCCAAATTTCTATAGTCCTAAACATGATGCGTTGTGTTACGTGCTTGTTACGCACTGTCAAAATAACGTGCGGGATAGAGAATAAGGCCCCAGATGCAGTGACACATTGACACAATTGCCGGTGTGCCGTGTGTGTAATGTGTAAAGTGTAGAGTGTAAGCCGCGCGGGCGCACCGTTACTCGCGGCGTTCGACTGCCGGCGCGGTGCGTGCTGATGCGGCTCGGGCGGTCGCTCCGATGACTGGCCAATGGTCACTGAACGCTACAACGATATAGCAACCGAGCCAAATCATAACAATATAACGAAATGCCGAACGTTACTAAAACTACATTGAAATCATTCGCTAAACCCAAAAAAATATTTTATGTACACAAACCTAAAATACTAAAGGCAGTGCTCGTTATTTAATTTCTTGAAAATTATTTTTATTCTTAATAATTATTAATAGATAAAAACAATAGACAATATGTTACAGACGTCTTCTCACGACGCCGGACGCCCGAAGCGTCAGTTTTAAGCTCGGAACACACATGCGAAGTCTAGTCTTCCATTTGTATACACTATAGAAGGTCCTAAAAAACAAATAAACTATTGAGTTTACTCTTTCCATTCCTTGCGTTCTAAATAGCCTAATACTGTATTATATTTATACATTGGCCCCTTCATATTCTTTGTAAGGTGTTGATTAAAAAAATATACTTGTACATAATATTATGTCATATTAATTCTCAAGTTCCATAGCGAATATTTCAATATAAAAATAGCCATAATTAGTTAAATGGTTCGGTTTCTGCCATCTTTGCTTTGCTGACTTAGTTATGGATTGAAAAAGAAATTATTCGTTATAATTCTGATGACTCGATACTATTTACATACCATTCCATACCCAGCTCATACGTCTGTGATCAAAATAAAATTTAATCGCAACCAATACCGCTGTTTTAGTTTCTCCGTTTTATACTTTTCTTATTTCCGAGTTAATAAAATGAACACCCAAATGTATGATATCGCAATATCCTATGATATTACAATAGGTTGAGTAACTTATTATTCCCCTTTTGGCTCCATTTACTTAGGTGTTACTATTTTGGACTTAGCCAATGTTTTTCCGCTTTGCACATTATGGAAAAGACTTATTCCGTCTAACCCGTTCCTCGTCTAAAACAATGCCTTTTCATTTTGTCCGTGTTTTGTTTCCGACATGTATTAGATATGGCGATGCATACAGAGGGTCGACTTCGAAAAACGAACGTCGAAACGAAAAAATGACGAACTTCGGATTTAACATTACTACCAAATTACTTCGGATCCGTCACCGTTCTGTAGCTTACCTTATTGGTAGGATAAATTTCCCATATATTTTTTTTTTGGCAAAAGCAGTGGAACTTTTTCTTCGGAGATGGTATTAAAAAGGGATGGCAAAAGTTCTCACAATGTCCATATTTGAAATATTGCGATGAACCTATCGGATCCGTAACACCTCGTAGTAACAAAATGTGCGATTCGTCATCCGAAACTAACTTTCTTGTGATAGGTACTCCATAGCTGTAACACATAAATCTGGGCAAAACGTTTACAAGTGATCACCACTGCCCACCTATTTATTATTATCATTTATTTATTTGAAAAATTTTGCGACAAGTCGTAACTAAACAAAAATACTACACAATAGTGTGTAACGCACTGTTAAGCAAGTGTGTCGCGGAGTCACGACTCGAGTGCCGTAGAGCTGCGAGGAGTGGATGAAGTGAGACGGGCGTCACAACGCCGAGAAGCCGCGCGGGCGATGCTGTGCCGCGACCATGAGGAAGTTCATGAGGACGCGCGGCGCTGGCACGCCCGCGCCGCCGCCCGCACCAGCGCCTGCGCACAAAACAAACGGACATGCCAGTGAGTGCCTTGCAATTTTTCTGGAGGCTAAAATAATTGTGTCGTCACTTAAGAGTCGCAATAACATGAATGTTAAAACACTATCATATTCTGACACCAACATTTCCTAAAACCTGTGTCTAAGAAACTACTTGCATCGCTTATTTGTAGGTATTTCAAACTTTTTAGTGGTAATAATTAAAACACTACATTGCGGGTCTTATGTCACGACAACGCTCTACTATAAGCTCCTGCTATAAGAAATATATTACTCTAAAAATAAACCGGCAAATCTTAGTTTATAATAAGTAGTAAATCTTAGGAATCCCTAATAGAAGTTGGTAAATTTTGTAAAGATTTTATAAACAAGTGATATTTTTTCCGACTTTTAAGTAGGTAATATTAGATTAATGCTAGGTTTTACTAATAATTATAATTGGTAACTGTTAGTTTGTGGTGAAAATATTAATTTATTTCTTAATTAAGTATTTATTTGAAAAACCTATATTTAATCAATCAATTTATTTGACTTTCAAGTAACATTTATAGCGTAAGTCGGTTACAAAACCATAATTGTAGGGTCTGAATTTGAATACCTACCCATTATGGTTGCGGTATACTTGCAACATGTGGGTGTTGATACTGTATGCATTGAGCTCGGGGGGCGAGTGGTCAGTGGTCCCGTACGGCGGCGCGCACTGTACAGTGTACACGGGTCCAGGAAGCGTGCGGGCGCGCTGCGGTGAAAGTGTGCGCAGCGGCGCCGGCGCACTTCGCAGAGAAACTGAAAGTGTGCGGGATTGTGCGGAGCACGCGTCACGTGACTCGCACCATCAGAACACATCACGCTGAATTGGCACGAGCTGCCGCGGTCACCTGCGCGCGGTGCAAGGTCACGACGCTCCGCGTGGAATCTTTTCGGTACGCTCCCTTCGCTAGAGCGCTACAACATGCACCACACAACAGCAGCCTACCTGTCCAGTGCCGTATTTATATTTTTATGAGTGTAGGCCACTTTATTTCCGTCGCCCCATATAGGTAGGTTTATGTGTGAATGTATGTAGGTTTGTAAAATTTAACATAATAATTTTCCATTTGACTGTATTATGGAAGGCACTGAAGTTAAATAAACGAATCACTTCGTCCTCTGATATCTGCGCCCCTAAGAGGCTACGGCCTATATACAAATCCAGGACTGTACCTACTTATACGATACACATTTTCTAAAAATGTTTTTTCTCTCTTTTGTTTACAATAATAGTGTGTCTGTGTTTTTAAAGGTGTCGGGATAATCGTTTTATCAAATACGATTTATGAAGTAAATCTATGCTTTCTTATGTTTACGCGAATGTTAGACATTGAAATTAAACTAATTTTCGGATTCTATCGCGGTGCTAGTATTTTATTTTCTCCCGACGTTTCGAAGACTTTGCAGCCTTCATGGTCACGGGGGGGACTGAGGTGTTGTTCATCCGTAAAGTCAAAGTTACAATATCTACCTACATTTTACAATTATACAACTTTTTTATTTTTTTAAATTTTAGCTGTTGGTGGTCCGATCTACGCAGAATGAGCTCACAGTGTCTTGAAGTCTGGCAGCCGGTCTTTTGGGTTCCGATTTAATTAAATGTAGAACTGGATCCCAGGCTTGTGCAAACTTTCAACCATCTTCCCTATTGAAATTAGGATGTTTTTTAATTTCAATAGCCTCGCGAATTATCCTAGGCAGGAATCGGTGTTCTTTGGCGAGGATTTGTGGCTTGTCTAGTCGCAGATAATGATTGGCGCCTCCCTCAGAGTGTTCAGCGACTGCAGACTTCTGCAGGCTGCAAAGTCTTCGAAACGTCGGGAGAAAATAAAATACTAGCACCGCGATAGAATCCGAAAATTAGTTTAATTTCAATGTCTAAATCTATGCTATTATGTATTACAGAGTGCGCTCAAGATAAAGGTACTTACTAATTAGGTATGGCGTTACTGTACTCCAAAATGTTGAGTATTAATAATAACTCAGACAACTGGATTAAAAACCGTTCGATCAAGTGAGTGTGACCAGTCGCAACACTGCGGTAAAGTACTAAAAGTCCTACCTAGGTGATTGTAATGACGAATAGAAAAAAAACTGTCTATTGTATATGTATGTAATGGTTATTGTATTTTATTTAAAAGATTTGAATTTAAATTTAATGACTTAGGATGATCATATCGCAAAAATAATAAAACCGCGATAAAATCCGAAAAATAGTTTAATTTTACTGCCTAACATTCGCGTAAACATAAAGACATCATCATATCTTGTGATAAAATAAAAGTAGCTCCACAATTCCATTGTTATACGGAAAATGTTATTGTAATTGTGTGAATTACACCTATACAAAGTTCCTTCGTGTATAAAACTTCAAATTCAAAAGATTAGATGGACCATAGAATCAATTTGTCAATGGCAAATAAATAAATTTATTATTAATCAAAGTAATCAATGTATTTTTTCTTACCGGACAGGCTAAACCTAGTATGGTCCTCGAATCGATGTTAAATAATTTCATTGTGTAAAGAATAACCAACTTTGTTTCAATTACACATTGTTTTCGTATAATATTTGTTCGTGAATTCACATAGCTTAGCTGGCAATTAAAGATGAACAACGCGTCCAAAAAAAAATGTGCATAGGAATAAAAAAACATGAATCGGAAAGATCACGTTACGGAAAGGTTTACGTGCTTTCCGCTGCATGGGGGTATAAAAACCGCCTACTTAGTGTTCACATTCCTGTCTCGTGCGCTAAAAATGTATGGAACGAATGTTTAAGGCCGTTTGCTGTTGGGCCTTAACCCGAAAATAAATAAAAAATATATTTTTCGTAGTGTTGTTTTAAATTAGGTTTTCTTATTATCACAGTTATTTGTTTCTGTTATAAAACAGTGTAATTGAACCTTACACAAAAAGAATCATTAAAATCCTATCATTACTATTAAAAAACCACTAATGCAACAAAAAAAAAAAAACAAATCGAACCACGGGTTAAAAAACTAAGGCTAAACAAACGTTTAAAAAATTTGAGGAGTTGAGTAACCTCTTCCTGTTGAAGTCTATTAGAAGCAGTACCTATCAGTTGTAATTTTAAGTTAGTTCTTATGACTTGGTGTTACAATTGTATCCGTGTAGACCAGCCGTACTCATTTCTTTTTCCTTTCATCAAGACCTTAAAATTTCCTAGTTATGGCGCCTCGGGCCATATTGTTAATTCATTGACTTTCAGAAATGTCCAAAATGTAGTTTATTTATTTTATTAAAATTATTCACTATTACCTGAACGTTTCATTCTTATTAGTTGAGCATACTGTTTTTCGTTTTTAGAAAAGTTTCTCTAATTTTATATTATAACATTTCTGAAGTCAGGTGAATCACTTGCAAAAGCTTGGCGGGTCGCATGGAGGAACCCGATCATTGGCAGGCCCGCAGGATGATTATAGCCGGTTAAAACTAACTCAAAACCAAATTTTAACACCACCAGGAACGAGAAACACTTGTAATGTTTTAACTCAACACTTTATACGTGAAAGTTAGGAGTGACGCAGCATCCTCGACCTTAAATAATAGTAAAACAATTAATTGGACCCTTTACTCGCAAGTCTAAACATGACCCATACTTATGTCAAAATTAATTTATTTATCAATGAATTGTTTTGTCAACAGACGGAGTGGGCGCGGCCGGCGACGACCACTCCTCCCTGACCAGGTAATGGAAACACTACCGATTGTTGGACAATAGGCATTATGCAATGAACTGTATCTAAATGCCGCGCCGTGGGAATCCGCGTTGCACGCTTCGGCCAGTGACGCGCACATAATATTTATCTACATATGTAGGAATTATGGTACAGACGTCCTAGGATAGATGCCCCAATCATCGTCTAACATATTTAGAGACATGCCTAACGCCATATTATTAGGATACCCACACAGGCTCCCTTATCGGTACGTGCTAACCATCAGGCAAGATTGAATAGATGCAACTCGGCATTCAAGAGAACTCGAATTTCGTTAATAGTTAATGCGGATTACGGATCGCGAAGATTTTATTAAACTCGTTATTTTTTGTTTATAAGTGATGTAAAGTGAATGTTTTTTTGTTGTTTAAAAGCATTGTTACTAATGTGTTAAACTTACATATGTTTTTTTATTTAATTCCAAGCAACGATAGTTTTTTTTAAACCAAGACGCATCTCTTGACTAGAAATACTCATGCCTTAGTATTGATCGTGGATAAATGCCACTAGGGCCCATCCATAAATTACGTCTCACGTAAACAGAGAGGGGGGGGGGGATAATTTCGTGACGTCACATGGCAAAATCTTCAGTATTAAAACAGAATAAATAGTAAAATAATAAACATAATTTCAATAATTATTCTAAACAAAAATCTTCAATGGTATTTTATATCTGGCTATAAGTACATATAGTACATTAGGTACCTACGGGTAAAAGTGCAAAAACATTTAACGTCACACCCATTTCCCTGCAAATGTGAGCACTTGTGACTAGGACGGGGAAGGGATCAAAAAATCATGATGTTCGTGTGAGGTAATTTATGAATATCCCCTTAAGTCCAGGAACACAATGAATCGCCTCGTTTCTACTAACGCTCTCATACTCTGTAATGTCTCATTGCTCACAATGATCCTGAGTTACTCGCCTCTCGCGTGTAGTTTTACACTTTCAAATCTAAAGTAATCTAGTTTTGACTCTTTATTTTGAAGATGCGAGTGATCATGAGAATCCGATGACACTACCAACTACATGACGAGGCATTTTTGTTCGCAAAATCAGCTCTTCGAAGCGTGCCGTGCGGCACGGAGTCGCGTCCTTATTGCGAGGTGTTTTTATGTCTATTTCATTCAGGTACTGGAGCGGATCGGAGTCATTGCCTCCCGCGCGCCCCGTTTCCCTGTGGGAGGACCCGCAGTTTCCCCCCACATGGCGTTCAATCGGCGACAAGAAGCTGGCTACTGGCGTCCTGTGGCTGCGGCCCCATGTGAGTCGTCTGCTTCATCTGTCCTCCGCGAGCCTGCTCAATGTGTCCTCTCACAGCGCGGCGCCGCCAGTCATGCCGCGCGCTGAATGTCATTGTGTCTTATGCAATATCATTGTAAATTTTAAACAACCTTGTGCCTTCGTTCGCGCTGCTGTGTATAGTCATGCATACTATGTGTGCACCTATGTGTGTGTGGGTGTAACACCTGTGCAATGTAACATGTAAGTACCTAGACCACGCGCCGCGTACCGACTAAGTACATACTAACTGTACTGCTAATGCTATCCAGAGTGTGGTTTTAATGTCACCACTATTGCTAACGTATAATTTTTTTTTTCAATAAGATCATATAGGTATTTAATCAAACCTTTTAATATACCTTGATAATTGATATAGGTTTCATAATAGGTCTTGTGGAAGAACCTGAATACCAAGTACGTACTTACTATACTTAAATGAATCTCTGTTCCACAGCGCTCAGGTTTAAAACAAATATTAGCGTATCTTCTGAATGTATTGTGTACGGCGATTTAAGGTCCCAAAAAACATTTCCTCGTTTACCAGCCAAAAACTTTATACATCGATGTCCTTGAATAATTATTATATTTGGGTGGCTCACAGCTATCAAAAACAAAACAAATACAGGACGAAATGAATACAATAGATAAGCCAAATTATACACTGAGAATCATAAATAGGCGGAGATTATGCTTCTCTTCTCCTAGTATTCCCACGGTCTATTGATCACTGTGTAGTTATTATAATATAAACAAGCATTGATGAGACCGTGGTGATGTGTCGCAGGAGATGTGCGCGCGGCCTACGTTTCGCGGCGAGCTGCCCCCCTCCGCCGCCGCCGCCGGCACCCCCGCGTCCGCATCCGCTTCCGGCCCCGGGGACGACGACGAGCTGGACGAGCAGTTTGCCGTGAGGTGAGCCGCGGGGTGGACACGTGGGGCGTGTGGCGTGTGGCGCGCGCAGTGTTGACGAGTGTGGCGCGTGTGCAGGTGGAGCGTGCAGCCGGGCGGCGCGGGGGACGCGAGCGTGTGCTGCGCGGCGGCCGCGCTCGCGCTCACGCCGCGCCTGCTCGACCGCGTCGCGCCGCCGCAGACCTTCCGATATGACTACACCGGCGCTTTTCGGTCAGTTTACCTATGTTATGCTTATTATATTACGTACTAGTTTCCGCCCGCAGCTTCGCCCGCGTGGATTTCAGACTTCAAAAATGGAGCCGGTCGCGAACGTTCGAGAATGTTCGTTTTACGAAGCTACTCGCTAGGTGATTCGCTAGCCTCTAGATAGAAGCAAGCCGCCTGCCTGTGCGTTCGCGACCTTATATATATACAAAAATAATCCTTATAGCATGATTCAGTATTCACGCATGATGGCTTATTACACCGGTCAACACGATTTTTGAGTCTGGCTCCTGAATGTGAAATTTTGGTTTCCCCTATGTTACGAATAAATAAAAAAATAACTGTTCCGACCAAAGTTTGCTTTTGTAGAAACTAAAGCAATTTTACTGAGTTTCAAAAAACATATACAAATATTTTTAATTTCTCTGTAATTTTATTTAAAATTACGATAAAAAAGTTTTTATTGAACATCAAAGTCTTTTTTATACAAGAATTATGACTAATAATAGCCAACAAATAGAAAATAACAAATAATCATGTTCAAAAATGATTTTTTTTTAATGGATCTTTTATGTTTGTGTGCGTATTAATCCCCAAATGTAATCTCCCATCATGCTCTCGTTGTACTGCCCTTGGTAATGTCGTTTAAAGTCCATCACATCTTGGTAAAAACGTTCTCCCTGCTCCACTGAATAGGCACCCATATTATCTTTAAATTTGTCCAGGAGAGCATGTAGCATATGGAGTTTATGGGACATTCTGCAGTCCCACAATTTAAAACTTTCAAGCACAGTTTCAATGAACTCTTCATAATTGTCGACTCTGTGATTTCCAAAAAAACAATTGACTACTGCTTTCAGACGTTTCCAGGATTATTTTTTAATGAGCAATAAGGAATTTTGTGAAATCATCGCTGCTCATTATTTGTTTTATTTGTGGTCCAACGAAAATACCAGTTTTAACTTTAGCTTCAGATAATTTGGGAAAAAATCTCTTTAAATATTCAATAGCTTCAAAATTATGATCTAGAGCTTACACAGATTGCTTCATTAGCCCTAACTTGATATGTAACGGTAGCATCAATATTTATTTAGGCTCTACTATTGGTTTCACTTTCACATTATATTTTCCAATTTGAAATTAACACAAGCACCGTGAGGCACCCTTTTCTTATCTTGATTCCGTATTTTGAGGTTATAATAAGCGTCATAGGCTTCGCAATGCTTGAAAATCGTTGCCAAAGCAAATTTTTTGCTTCTTACTTTAATAAATTCACCGCAAATAAAACAGAATTAATCAAAATCCTGTTTACACTTTCTTGGTGCCATTTCCTAACCAAGTACGACATAAAAGTCGGTTGTTACAACTCAAATATACTTTTTTTTTAAATAGTAATAGACTAGTAAACACTCACTACTGCCGTTCAGACATAATTCACAATTTGCAATTAAAATGATCAAAATGATACCGCCTATTGCTCATAAGAATCAATTAAAATCTTCAAAATGTACTTATCAACATAAATCAGACAAAAGCAAACTTTAAGAGTTAAAAATGCATATCCGAGTGTTTTTCGATGTTTGGAATCAGAATTCAAGCATTAGAACAGAAACACAAAAAAAAAATTTTTTTTTGTCGACTTGTGTTATTAGCGTATTTCATGTATAACTTTGGTGTTTCTATACCGATTTCTATGATTCTTTTTTATGGAATATTTAATAATGTTAACTTTTTAATTAGGGATGACTGAGAGTGTTATAAACGTAAGAGTAGACAAATATAATGAGAAAGCTTCGAACTGCTAAGCTATCGGGAGTTACACGTGTTATTGTGAGTCAACCATAAAAGATAGACATATGCTGTCGTGGGATATTTTTACATAATTTTAAGGAGAACATTTCCGTCATACATGGTTTCTGTGTAGCTTTAACCATTAAGGTTGCACACGCGACGGAAGCTTAAAAAATGGAGTAACTTCTCCCGTTTTCCCAACATTTCCCTTCACTGCTCTGCTCCTATTAATTGTAGCGTGATTAAAAGTATACTATAACCAGCACAGGAGTATGAAAAATAATTGTACCAAGTTTCGTTAAAATCCGTCGAGTAGTTTTTGTTTCCATAACGGTTATACAGACAGACAGACAGACAGACAAAAATTTTACTAATTGCATTTTTGGCATCAGTATCGATCCCTAATCACACCCTAATATTTATTTTGGAAATATATTTCATGTACAGAATCGACCTCTCTGCAGATTTATTATAAGTATAGAATAGATATAGATAGATAGAAGATAGATAGATAGATTATGTACAATAGAAACGTCTCAAATGTTCATTTATTTATTGTTCCTTATACTTATTATATTTTATACATTTTGTATTTAACTTATACAAAGCATGTATAAAAGTGGACTTAATACCCGGAGTTAGCCTCTATAACTTATACTCTTGAATTTTGAATGTCATCAATATTTTATGTTTCCTAAGATTCGTACTTGTTTTTAAGGGTTAATGATCTCTTCATATTCTCTTATGTTATAATAGCATTCTATTGAGTGTCATAACAGAGTTGTTGGTTAATGTGTTGCGCGACGCAGGTTCAAGTTCTGGGTGTTCGGCACGTGGCGTGAGGTGACCGTAGACGACCGGCTGCCGACGCGGGGTGGCGTGCTGCTGTCCAGCCGCGGCGGGCTGCACGACGACTTCACTCTGCCGCTGCTGGAGAAGGCTTACGCTAAGTGAGTGCTGAACCGGTTCCTTCACTTCCGAGGTACAGCACACTACATTCGCTCAGTGAGAGTCAGGCGGGTCACGCAGGTTGTACGGGTCGTACGCGGCGCTGCGGGCGGGCAGCGTGGCGCGCGCCCTGCAGGACCTGTCGGGCGGCGTCGTGCAGAGCTTCGCGCTCGCGCACCAGCCGCGCGCCCTCACCGCGCAGGTGCTGCACTCCGCCGTGCCGCGCTCCACGCTGCTCGTGGCCACGGCCGCCGCCGCCCCGCTCGTGCCGGGCCGCGCCTACTGCGTGTCGGGGCTGGCGCGCGTGCGCGGGCCGCGGGCGCGGCGGACGGCGCGCTGGTGCGCGTGCGCGCGGCGTGCGGCGGCGCGCGGTGGAGCGGCGCGTGGTCGCGCGGCAGTCCGGAGTGGCGCGCGCTGGCCCCGGCAGACCGCGAGGTGCTGTCGTGCCGCGCGGAGCGGCCCGGGGACTTCTGGTGCGAGCGCGCTCACTACAGGTCTGTTGGTGCGAAGTGTAGCCGAGAGGTAATGCGGGCGGTGTGGGCCGCAGGATGTCGCTGGCGGAGTTCTGCCGCGTGTTCGCGGCGCTGGTGCTGGTGCACGTGGGTCCGGACGACTGGCTGCGGGAGCCGGCGCTGCAGTCGCGGCGGCCGTGGCGCGCGGTGCTGGCGCGCCGGCGCTGGCGCCGCGGGTACAACGCCGGGGGACCGCCCTCTTGCACCGGTTCGTATTGTATGACCATAATATGTTTACTTATACATATCTGACTGCCATAGAAAGTATGCCTTACAAAGCAGTAATCAAAATAATATAAGTGATAAGCCTTTCCCGGTACAAAAATTCTTAAAATATTGTTGATTGTAACATTCCATAGCGCCATCTGTGCTACGTCAACGCCATCTATTTACAATTAAAATACACTATATTTGCAAGGCGTGATGTCGCGGTAAACATAGGATCTATGTGTTGAGTTGGAGGAGAACAACACAAATTAACGGACGGGAACATAGAAAATGGCGTCGTGGTCTCGGGGGCATCATAGTAGTGAATGGGTGGCATTATTGTACAATATGTGAGCTTTACGTGGGTAATTCAAGAAACAAAATAAAGGTTTGGTTGAATGAGCAATTTGACAGAATAATAAAATGTTATGTACTATATAATTTGTGTATACGGTAACAATGGACAGGTGTAGAGACACACACTTGTGCAGCTATATTATAACTGCACGTACGAAGTTGTGCGGGAACGCTGTGTCATACCATGCCTCCCATATAAAAGCGACTTGCGCCTTAGTTAATTCAGTACTAATTTGTTACTATTACCACCTAAGTACGCCGCTGTATATTATAGTACTCTGGAGCTCTGGAAATTATTATTAATTTGATAAATAATAAAAATCCCCATTCGGTTGCATCGGTCCTCGCGTACGCAACAGAGCACTGTGAAGTTGATAAGTGACGGTCCTTACTCCGCAGAGACGACGGGCACCAACCCGCAGTTCCACGTGCAGATCCCCGGCGGCGCGCACAAGGTGCACGTGGTCGTGTCCGTCACGCAGCAGTACGCGCTCGGCGCGTGCGCGGCGGACCGGCTGCGCGCCGTCGGCTTCGCGGTGTACGCGCTGCCCGCCGGCGCCGCGCCGCGCCGCCCCGCGCACCACTCGCTGCACGGACTCGTAAGGACTCACCACTACACCTTCCCTGGCGGTAGGTCTCTCGTTTGTGAGAGTCCGCCTGGGTAGGTGCCACCGCAATTTCTATTTCGGCCGTATATCAGCAGTGTGTCGTCACTCTTTTGTTCCGGTTTAAAGGACATTGTAGCCAGTGTAAATACTGGACATAATAGAGACTTACATCTCATGGAATACCAAACAATACTTTGTAATTCAAAGTGTTGGATGGTGTTTCTACTATTTATGGACGGTCGTATCGCTTATCATCAGCCGAAGCTTGTCTCCTTATTCAAAACAATAAAAAAAAAAAAAAAAGGCCCTACACTCACAATAATCTCACTCCTGTCTTAGCAGCCGCAACAACTTCTATATCGTCCATATTGCTTTTTTTAAACTTTCCGAACCTCTATACTAGACGATATCACTTGCTTTTTAGCAGTTCGCCTACACTCGCGTTGGCTTAAACTAGATCAACATGTATGTGCTAGCTATAGAGAGTAGGGACTAGCAATTGGGTACATATTATAACACTGTGTTTAAAAGCTTATAGGATGTGCGCACAGTATCATAAGTAAACGACTAATATTCCGAACGCGTCACGTCGTCACGCGTGCGTGTTGCAGCGTGCGCTGGACGTGACGCACGAGTGTCGCGCGCGCGAGGTGGTGACATTCTTCACGCTGCCGCCCGGACAGTACCTGGTGGTGCCGCACACGAGGCGGCCTCACACCGACGCCGCCTTCCTGCTGCGCATCCTCACCGATCATCAGACGCACGTGTGGTGAGTCGCCTCACTCATCTTCATGCGCCTTCACTCACACTCACACACTCACCGGCTCATCCCTCTCGTGTCTCAATTACAGGGAGGTGAACGAGGATAACCTGATCGTGCACGACCTCGCCACCGAGTTCCCCGACGAGGAAGAGAGCGAATCGGTACGGATGGAACGCGTGTGGTCTGCTCGGTGAGTGGTTGCGCTGTATCGCTCGCGAGTCACGTGCGCTTTGTGTTGACAGTCGGAGGCGCGCGCGGCGGCCGCGGAGCTGCTCGGCGCGCACCACGGCGACGAGGTGAGTGCGGGCGGGGAGGGGCGGGGGAGGGGCGCGGTGTGCGGAGAGCGGCGCGTGACGTGTGCGGTGCGTGCAGGTGGACGCGGTGGCGCTACGGGCGGCGCTGCGGCGCGTGTGGCGGCGCTGCCTGGCGGCGCGGCCGTCGCTGGAGCTGTGCCGCGCGCTGCTGCCGCTGCGGGACGCGCGCGTGCGCGGCTGCATGCGCGCGACGGAGGTGCCGGCGCTGGTGGCGCTGCTGGCGCGGTGGCGCGGCGCGTTCGCGCGGGAGGCGGGGTGCGGCGGCGCGTGCTCGTCGTACCGGCTGCGCGCGCTGCTGTGGGCGGCGGGCGTGTCGGCGTCCAACAAGGTGCTGGAGTGCCTGGTGCTGCGGTTCGCGCGCCGCACGTCGCTGTCGGCGGAGGCGTTCGTGGTGGCGCTGGCGCGGCTGCACCTCGCGCACGGTGGGCGCTCCATATGTCTTTATCACTCGTCGCTTCGCCTGCTCTGCAGTTGCGTACAATTATAATATCTCCCTAATAAGTATTTTCGACACCTGTATGGTTTCTTAGTCTTCACCCTCCCTCATTATGTGTGCTGACTTCATGACAATAATATTACTTTTTCAGAGAGATATCGCAGCTTGGACTCGAAAATGAAATCTAACCCGTTGTCATTGGAAGAGGTGAGTCGCCGGCTGCGAGACTGAATCCATACTCGCACAAACACACTTACGTTCCGAGACGGTATCGGGGTCGTTGGTTAACATATCTACCTCTTATAATCAATGGTCAATAAGTAGATAATATTAAAATCTTTTTAATGTACAGTCAGACTCAAATTAATGTATACACTTGTAAAGACAAAATCTATGAATTACAAAGAAATCAATAAAGAACGTATTTTGTCATTCAGGGTTAACTGTACCTAATACATTAATTTGAACCTGACTGTACCTACACAAAATTTCATATAGTAAATGTGTCGGTACCAATAACTCTTCATTTTTGGTGTGCTTGACTAGAATGCTAGCGTAGTCCCGAACTAGGCTTTATGGTATGTTCATTGCCGAGCTGTCTACCCTTCACACCTTCTTGTAAAATAGTTGATCGCACTTGTAATATGAACATTACCGGTCGCCGCGCGTGTGGTGGCACGCGCGGCGAGTGACGCGCGCTGTGTTCGCAGATGATCCTGATGACGATCTACTCGTGACGTCTATGTGACGAGGAAGCCATCGGTGCCAGTGCTTCTATACTCTACACGATCCATTGACACATCTGTTACAACACTTACAATGAGGCGATGTGTTATAACAAATCATTACGAAAATATTTTAGTGTTACATTTGCTAGACAACCTAAACAAATCAAATATTGTATTTATATTACGAGTACAGTGTCACGTTAGCTACTCATTAACATGCTGTACATAATATGTTTCATATTTTATTATAATATCTATTATTTAGAACTGACGGAAATTAAAACTCACTTATCGTTCTGCTCTGTGAACGCATACAAAGAGAGGTGTACCTAGAGGAGGCTTATTTAATGAATGTTTATTGTAAGTATGTTATTAGTTGTCTATGTTTACACATGTTGCTTTATGTTTATAATGAGTATTCAGTCACTCGCTGTGACGAGTTGAGGCGCCAGTCGGTCGCGGCCGCCTCCTGTGCAATATTAACTACTCTAGTGTTGTAATAATAACTTTCGATAACATTATTGGTGGGCCACTTTACATATTGTTTTTCTTATTTTCTTGTATTGCTTTGAATGATGAGACGAGCTTGCCATTCGCTTGATGGTAAGTGATTTGGTTGTTTATAATCAGTAGAAACACCATCTAACGCCTTGAATTACACAGTATTATTTGGTATTGCACTGCGCTCGCCATCCTGAGACATGAGATGTTAATCTTATTATGTCAAGTAACTACTGGACTTACTAGTGTAACTACACTGGCTATAATCTCCTTCAAACCGGTAGGCAACAGTGAGTACACACTGCTACCTGGCGGCAGAAATAGACATTGCGTTGGTTCCTACCCAGGCGGACTCTTACATATGAGAGGCTCGCATCTTAACCGAACTGAAATACAGTTTTGTTGTTAAAAGTAAAATAATTAAAAACTCAGCCATAGTCTAACCATAATAGAAGTATTTAACAATATTTTTCTGGGAAATAGTACATAATATAACTCACAAAATTATATAACCTTAGGTATGTAGTAATATAAATAAAATGTATTTTTGGCTTGAATATAAACACAAATCCGTTGTATATTTCGATTGTGATTTTTTTGTTTGAGAAACAAGTAGTGGGCTACGTTTGAGAAAGCAGTAAGTAGGCTATCGGATACTTTATCTTTGTTTAGTGAAATCTCCCGAAAATATAATATGAAAAGGCAGGAAATAATGAAATTTACCTATAATTATTCAACGTCTAACATATAATGTTTACCATGTTATTGATCAGTAAAAACAATGTGTAGATACATAGGTACGTACTTATTTTAAATTTATTTTATTTTAAAAAGTGAACATGTTAGAAACTACAACCCCTCCACTATCACTTTAAAAAATGCCAGTGCATTTTGATCTAATCGCAAACGCATAAACCCATTTAAAGTTTTACGAGGAGCTTTGAAAACTGGTCTACGTCAGGAACCGGGCGGCTCTGTTCGGTCGCACTACCATAGGCGTACTCATGCCAAATTCAAATACAAAATTGTTAAATTGATGCATTTTCAAAAAGACAAGTAGCGCACGGACTAGAGTGTTTATAATGTTATGTATTTAGTTATTTATTCATTTGTTTCCAAAGGACACTAAGTACTACAAATATTATATTATATAATAGATTATAGAATGTGGATAATAGTGGCGCCGACCGGCCGGGCTGGCTGGTGGTCGCGCCGCTGTCAGTTACCTAGCGCATGTTATGTGTTATGAAATTTTAAATATAAAAATAAAATACAGCATACGTGACTCAATCATTCACTACAATCGAACACCTCTCCTCACCATCCCATTGTGTTCCTTCCACATTGCAGGCCAAATCGTGGTGCCATTGCATTGGCCGCGTAAAGGTTCGTGAGTCATGTTATACTATTTTTATCGGTGGTGCGTTATAAGGGGCTTTTCTAGTTGTAAACGTTCCTAAACTTGAGGCTAAAATGCCTCATTAGTTCTTTATTCTATCTCTCCCTATGCTATGGAGGGAAGTGGTCAATTGATATTTCTAATTCCTTTCTATCTTTCTAGTTTATTAATTTAGTTAGCCGCGATGATTGTGCGCGCTTATGTTATGTTCTTAAGAGTGCCGTGGAGTATGTTACGGTGAGATACATCGGATTTAGAGCGTTATAGCCAACTGTTGAAAATTCTAAACAAGCTGTTGTGGGTCGTGGGCACGGATAGTACTACCATGTATTATTCATTTTTTCCCATTTTAGTCAGGAAAGAGCGCCATGTCGTGGTTGTTAGAATAGAATGTTGCTTCCTACATTAGATATCGCAGTTGGTCGGTAATTACGCAGGCTGAGCACGCTGCACGGCCGCCTGCGGTTATTCACCCTGACGGGATGCCGTGATTGTTTGCCGCGGTTTGCGCGACTCCTGCTCCGTGCGGACTAGGGACGACACTCGACATAAATCATACCTATATTTTTAGAACTTTATTGAATGGCCACTCGTTTTAGTTACAAAATATTGACTACACGTATAATGAATAGATTTATATATATTTTTTATGCGGGTACTCCAAAGGGGCCCCAGTGCACCTGATGGTGAGTGTAGTGGGGTCCAATAGAATGTCGATTGACGAGAGATGATTACACTTACGTGAATTCATCAAGAATAATTATGGCTCCCGTTCAGCCGCCTGTCTTTACCTATATCGATAACATATCAAGTAAGTCACTGTAATTTTAAGTTATTAGATTAAAATTCAAATGTCTCGGTGCACGGGCACGCACTGTAGGTTCCTCCTTTAAATACAATAATTAAAACCACGAAACTAGTCATAATAATATTAGTTATCTAAGTTTATCTATATGTACTTACTTTTTATAAGTAACTATTATAGCATTAATCTGAATAAGTAAAGAAATAAGTATTGTTTCTGATTATCGTAATCGTATTGTAATTGTTCGTCGAGTCCAAATACCAATCGTATCGTATACAGAGGATATTTTAGTATACAAAGGAATATTATAAATGCGTTCGTAGTGTGAAATGGATCATAATTCATAGGTGTGTAGGTGCCTTTACCCGTATAACTTCACCGGTTTGACAGCAGCTGACACTGACAGCCGCGCGGGCGCATGCATCGGTCATTGCACCCCGCGATCCGCTCACCGGACTCGCCTGTGTTCCTCGCTCATTGGTCGGTCAGCGCCGCACAGTTCGCAGGGCGCGATATAATGAACTGTCAGCAGGCAATATGCCTGACAGTTTGACACATCTTTGTATTTTGTAAATTGTAACGATACCAAAGTTTCCGGCTTTTGAATGTGACCAAAGTTTAATGTATTTGTAAGTGAAAGCATGTTAGCGTTAAGCGTAGTGTTATTGTGGTGGTGCGGTGTGTGGAGTGCGTGCGGTGTGTGTAACGCTGCGCCAGCCGAGCTGGGCGAACTTGCGCCGTTTGCGGCGGCGCGCGCCTACGACGTGGAAGGCACAGTGCTGCTGAATGAGGCGGCTGCCACCGACCGCGAGGTGGGCTACAAGCTGCGCGCCGTGCTGCACGTCGCGCCCATCGGCAGCGCGCCGCCGCACCAACATTTTCTGCGGTTTCACGTGAGAATAGTCTACACACTAAAACTTAGTTACCAACATTTTGGACCAGACTTTCTTGACGATACACACCTTTTTAATGGAGGAAATAACTCAGCAACTTGTCCGCGATATATGCAGAGTGGTTAAGACATATACAATGCTACAGTATACAAAGATTAGCATAGGCGAGTTTTTGATGTTACTGTTTTTGTATAAAGCAACTATGGTTGGTTGTCATGAAACTTGGTCATCCCACGGGAAGTCATGTCTACCATCCATAATACCTAAGGCAATCTTTGATGTACCACTAAGTTTCAAGGAAATTGATAAGGGTAGATTTACCTTACTTACCATAAAATAATTTATTTAAACTCATGCCTGAGGTCCTAGTGTCAAATAAATAAATAACTTGTAATACCATAGTTTGAACTGCTCATGACTTTTTCTTATGAGTCTGATGACCACAATTTTATATTCACATTGCTTTTGTTTGCGGCTTGCCCGCATGAAAAAGTTTTCTGGGATAAAAGTCCCACTATATATTTTAGTAGTGTATAAAGTTGCCTGTGTACTTCACAGGGTTTCAAACAGCCTCCATACCACTGTAATCCGTTGGGTCATTATTCTGTTTCTTGTGTTCAGACAGGCAGATAGATGTGGTGGAGGACTTTGTTTTATAATATATTTTTAGATGTTTTGAAGAGAACAATGGCGTCATATATGTTAGTTGCATAACTAAACATAACATACACAACAACATACCGTTTACACAGGACAAGCAACAGCAGCTTTCAAAAGGAATATATATTTTGCAATATTTTTCATTGATTCTCTGCTCCTATTGGTCATAGACTGCTGTTTTATAGCTAAAGCTTTCCTTGACATTTATCTATCGTAGCACCAAAAGAATCAGTAGTTCTCAAGATTAGCATGTTCAAACAAACAAACACTCTTCAGCTTTATATAATACAATAGTATACAATATTTTTTTTTCTTTTATATATAGCTCATTAAGCCTAAATTGTACCTGAGAGGGAAGCATAGAAATGCTGAGTTCCTGCCACATAACTCGGTGCTAGATTCATACAGTGAGTCTACATTCTACGCTCACTGGAAGAGTGGTGTCATACAAACTGCATATTTGGATCCTGATGACTTGTTGGATCTGTTAAATTTTAAGAAGTCACTTCTCAGCGTATTTCAGGTATAGATCACAAGTACAATATTATTGGAATGCAAAACAATATGATGTCTTACATAAGTATTTGGTGTTATGGCTATATTTACAGTTTCAGATTATAGATGGGGAATACAATGAAACTGACATATCAGGCGAGTGCAAAGTGCTATACGAAAGTGTGTCCGAAAAGGTGTTCAGGAAAATAAAGGTAAGCTTATAGAAGTGAATCCGTTCAATATGGTGCGAGCAGCATGTGACGTGTGGTGCGCGCGTGTGCAGAGCCAGTGCGGCGCGGAGGCGGCGGCGCCCGGCGCGCGCTACCGGCGCGTGTCGCGCTACACGCTCAACGGCGCGCTGGACGCGCTGCACGCGCTGCACGCCGAGGAGGTGGTGGAGCCGCGCGCCGACCGCCCCGGCCTCAAGGCGCGCTCGTGGCTGGAGCTGCGGCTGCAGCCGGCCGCGCCCGCCGCGCCCCCCGCCTACAGCTCGCTAGACGACGCGCTGCAAGCGCTTCCGCCCGGCCTGAAGCCGCTGCCGCTAACTATGACGCCGACGCAAGCGGCCGACTGGGACGACTACGACGTAAGTCATGGAGCAATTACACCATCTGTAGTTGTACATGTAGCTGTGGGTCTGTAATCATTTGTGCAGGACGTGTAGCGCGCGTGGTGACGCGTCGCCACGTGACGCTATCGGAGCGCTCGTCTCGGGTCGAAGGGCAAGCTCTTATCAAGCGTCCATCTCTGTAGCAACATATTGACGAAAGATTTTTGGACATTATTCGTAAACCAACACGATAGTTTGTTTATACAATTAGATAAATGAATGTTTACATAATTAGATAAATTAATCTTTATCTCTCTTTTACAAAAAAAAAAAACATGACCATTTTAAACTGTGACAGTAAATTACTGAGTGTTGAAATAATAATTTAATTACAAGTTTGATACTCGTCAATCTAATCAGTATAATAAACTACATAAATATTTTGACCTCATGCATAAAATTTTTATGGTATACGAGAATTAGATTGGATGAGTTCATATCCCTACCCTATTTTACATACATTTAACATCTGTTTTTTAGATATATGTTATTTATGACCAAAGGCGCGCTATGAATAACGGCACGCGTATTTATCTGCATCATTTAGTAATTTAAAGATATTATTAATGCAAGAAGTTGCTTGTTATTGTACACGGTATGAATACAACTACCGCGCTGACGTCCTGGGTTCGAACCCCGGGTCGGGCCAAAATAATTGTGACTGCGTTTTTCCATCTTAAAAAAATACTTAGTCGCAGCTCGGAGTCAGGAACTTGGGTTTGTGACAAATAATTATAGGTATTCAAAAGAATGTATATTAAACATAACATACGTAACGTACGAAAACCGTATAGTATATTGAAATAACTATACAGAAATACGTAAAAGTTAATTTAGTTATTACGGAAACTGTACTATACGCGTAAATTCCGACGGATACGGTATGGGTACTATTGAAGATCTGGTATATCACGTTTAATTAGAAAACTAGTATTTTTAAAAATGATTTTGACGAATGTATGGCGTGTGTGTTGTGTGCAGTCGCTGGAGACGGCGCTGCGCGAGAACCTCCGCGGCGCTGCGGGGCGCGGAGGCGGGCGCGGGGGGCGGCGCCGACTCGGCGCGCGCCGCGCTGCGCCTCGTGACGGCACTGCGCGCCGCGCCTGCGCACAGCCTGCGCCGTCTGCTGCTCCACGACGACCACCATCCGCTGCTGTGCGTCCGCACTCCCCGCACACCGCACACCACACACCACACACCACACACCACACACTACACACCACACACTACACAGCATTCATTTCACTCAATTACTTATTTTGAATTATATGTTTCAAAATAAATCAAAATCGTAATGTCCAAAATTTTAATGTCGTATATTATAGAGATAACTAAATAATCCGGGATAAATATTTACTCGGGAAATAATTTAGCTTATAACACTCGGAAGTAATGTAGCTTCTTACAATCAGTGAAAGCCTTTTAATTGGTTTACTAGTTCCAAAGATTAGACCGTATAAACCTTCAAATAAATAAACTATACTCACAAACTCTCCTCTTTATAATATTAGTGTAGATTGTTTTTTACTACATTAGATATAGGTGCTTATTTATTGACAAAAATTTTAGGATCGTGGTCTTTGCGAACAAATAACGGAACGTTAGTATGTTAGCTATATACTGTAGAGTGTATCGTGGTTGTTGCGCAGGGCGGGGCTGTGCCGCGCGCTCGGGCTGGCGGGCACGCGCGCCGCGCTCGCCGCCGCCGCCGACGTGCTGCAGCTGCGCGCCGCCGACCGCTGCAGGCGCTCGCGCGCGCCTTCCTCGAGGCCTTCGCGCTCTCCGACCGCCCGCAGGTACTCACCGCACTGTCGCTCTGTCGCACGCCGCGCCT